>NC_139815.1:8803476-9432226 GCF_963457635.1 Microchirus variegatus | reverse complement strand
GATTGGGGAAAATAACAAGGGTCAGTATACAGAGCTTGGCCAATGTTGCATCATTGCAATGACACTGTGTGTCAAACAGACAATTCTAGTTCACCAGTTTTAACACATTAATATTAGACTACTCAGACTACTCAAGACTACTTTATGTCTTTTGACAAAAAAAACAAACAATTACTTTGATCATGGACTCCAGTTTGATGGCATCAGCAGCAAACTTTCGAATGCCATCAGACAGTTTCTCCACAGCCATGCGGTCCTCGTTGTGCTGCCAGCGGAAAGCGGCCTCATTCAGGTGAATCTTCTCCAGCTCACATGCCTTGGCTACAAGAACAAAACTATCAATGTGGCGATACGTTTAAAACACTTATATAAAGTACATGTTTAAGCTGCAATGACCTGCCCCTAATGCAAATACCCCTTAAAGTCCAGTAGAGGGCACATGTAAGGTTTCCAACCATATCATGTAATGGTGTCAGATGCAGCAACCAAAGAAAGGAGATGGAAGCCTGTAGTACACAAGGGAGACTTCTTTCTCTGCAGATTGAACCCCCTGCTTTGGTGGAGACACGTGGTGTGCACCAAGTAACCTCAACTCTCTGTAAAGTGGCTCAAACATCTGTGTTGAAGGGTCATCTTGACACTATTGTAATAATGTAAAGAAGAAGAGTTGCACTCAATCCTGATCAGGTTGACATACAGACTTGTTTCTGGCAAATAATATCAGAAATGTTGGGTCGTTTACCTTGACCACCAGTTCCATGTTTCAACATAGAACCGATTTAGTTAAATGCCGATAGAGCTTCCTCGTGTTGTCAGTGATTTCCCCACACAGGGAGTGTGCATTCCACCCTACTTTGAGTGTTATGAAAACGCCAACCCTGGCAGCACTGGCAACAATGATTAAATGTTTTTAATAAAGGAATGTAAAATGTGTTGCTTGATTCCGTCGTCTATTGCACTTGTTGTAAACTGCACTTTCTGTGTACAACTATCAGAATAAGGTATCTGGGCTCTTGAGAAAAACATATACACCACAGTTGTTTTGAACATCTATGGTAGCCCATGGGTGAGGAAAAAGGCTATTTGGCTGGTAACCGGAGGGTGGCTGGTTCGAATCCCATGATGAGCCAATTTTTGTGTGTTCATTACTGGTGTGTAAAAGGTTATGTGCATAGGTGAAATTCAACATCACTAATTGTTGCGTGCAAATGAAGTGACATTAAAAGCAATGTTAACAAAACATAAATGGCATCAGTGCAGAGATGTTCTACCCTGACAGCATAATAATCGCAAGATTAAACATAATTGGATACAATAAAAATAAACTACAGAAGCTGAAAGAAGTACTTTGCCAGAATGCATGAGTCATGGAACAGTACCTGTCTCTGCATTAAGTGTCTCTGTGACAGTGTTGTGATCCTTGCTGAGCTCAGCCAACAGTCCAGGGGAGATGGTGAGCAGGTCACAGCCTGCCAGGGCTTTCACTTGTCCTGTGTTCCTGAAGGAGGCGCCCATCACCACTGTGCTGTAGCCAAACTTCTTGTAGTAGTTGTAGATCTTGGTCACACTCACCACACCTTGGGAAGGTAAAGAAATGATTTACATTTTAGCTGTGAACTAAAAGCTGAAGCCCAGATGCATTAGAAGGCAAAGTCTAACAAAGCTATCACTACTACCACTAGTGAGGCTGCCACATGTATTGCAAATTACTGATTCATGTCACACCCACCATAAAACAGACAACCATATCATTGCAAATACATACATAAATAATAGCAATGAATAAAAAGGTTCAATGACTGCATCATGTTCAATGTCTGTGAAGGTTCTCAGTCATCCAGGTTATGTTCAGTAGTTATCTTGCACCTGGGAGGTAAGCTCAGGGATTTGGCCCTTTTCGATCCATTGCCAGATGATAAGGAGAGATGGGAGGAGCAGAACCCCCCCTCAGCTCAAGAGCTGATGTCTGGCACCTTGATGGCCAGAAAAGAGAGGGCATCTTCCTCCACACATGAGGACAGAGGAAAGAGGGACTGAGGAGGAGAGAACCATGGCTTTTGTGTTGATGACACGTGCGGTCAAGTCACAAAGCAACCTAAGAGATGGTTTTCACACCGAAGAGTAAAAGATAGTAGATCTTGGGAGACCGAGTTTTATGGCCTGCGTCTCGACTCAATCTTGAATGAGTTGATCCCAAAAAGGGCAACATGTTTTCCACAGAGGGCTTTGAGATTATTGAGAGATTGCTTCTTTGCTGAGGTGGATTTGTTGGTTGTATAGTGACAGGTTGATATTGGGCTGTAATTCTTGGTTTTTGGTTAGGATAGGATGCGTCTTGGCAAGGTTCTGTTTGATTCTCCCCAAACTAGGCCTAGCCTTGACTATATTGCTGGAGAAAAGTGAAAAGTAAATACTCAGTCCGTCTTTCCAAACTTCATTTAGGTGAAACCTAACAACTTAATATCGAGAACGACCTTCACCGTTTAACTTCACGACTCTCTAGACATTATAGAGAAACTCAGTATTTTGTCTTGAAGGCAAATATCGGTAACCAAAATATCCAGAAGATACAGAGTGCTCATTTGCAAGAAGAATCTTAATAAGCTACAAGGAAACACCACAAATCTTTCATTAAATATAAGTACTACGCATTGGCCATTGTGATACAATTAAAACCAGCATGACGACAACTGACTGGAGGAACCAGAGGCTCTGTAATGACATCAAAGTAAATTTTTGTCATAACAAAATAAAACAGACAACAATTAAATCCACTGTTACCTGCTAATTGGGTGCCTGTAGTAGTAACTCAGCTTAATTATGTGGTTAGAAAAAAAACAATACAAAGACAGCCCCAATTCTTAGTAATTAAAGTTGTATTCACAGCTAATAGTCCGCTAGACTCGGTACGATTGTGGAGAGCAAAACACGGAGCTGCATCAAATCCTATCGTTTTACGTGAACATAAGACACGTATACGCTGCAACAATGGACCCAGACATTTCTACCGGCTATCGTTCCACAGGCACGCATGTTCTGGTTGCGTTTACCCACAATGCATTGTAGTCCACTTCCTGCATCCAGACCTATGATTTAGGTGAAAATTAAATTAAAGTTACACTATACTAAACCTTGAAAACTATTTTTTATTTTTTAAATTTTCAACCTTGTCAGATAGTGTCCTTAGAGTTCTCTATTTATAACACTCGTTACCTGGGTCTTCCTGTGGCTCATAGCTTTTGCGGCCCGTATTCTCCTTGTACCAGTCAAGGATGCGTCCGACAAAGGGCGATATTAGTGTGACATTTGCTTCTGCGCAGGCCACAGCCTGAGCAAAAGAGAACAGCAGCGTCATGTTGCAGTGAACGCCGTGCTTCTCCTCAAGCTCCCTGCATGGGCAGACACACAAAACATTCTACTCAAACAGCAAATATGTACATAATGTGTAAACATGCATTATTAATCGATTGTAAATTCAGCCCCAAAAAGATGGTTAACATGAGCAACTAATATGCAGTCTTGAGAAAGAGTTCAGACGGATTATACATCTTAGCGGTGGTGCAGGTTACAATGTCGGTAGATTAAGGTTTTGGCATATGTTCCAAAACAATTAGTCACAACAGCAGTCCGAAACCCTGTTTCTCGCAGCCAGGACAGTTAATGACTCTGTGGCATATGAAGCCAGAGAAACTGTGCCACTCTCTGTCAAGTCCATTAAAAACACAGAGTTTGGTACCCAACTCTAGCATTGTACTCACTTGCCAGCCTGGATTCCTTCCCATGTTGAGGAGAGTTTAATGAGTACACGCTCCTTGCTGATGCCTGCCTCTTTGTACAGAGCGATTAGCCTTAAGGCCCTGGTAACCATCTCTTCTTTATCAAAAGAGAGTCTGTTGGGAGAAACAAGGCCACCAATATTTAAGGTTGGTGACAATAATAATTTCTAAGATGCACTGCAAAAAAAAAATGGACAAACTGATGTAGTGACAGCACATAATCGAGTAGAATAGCCACATAACATTGCTTTGCAGAAGCTGCAATTTGACTACAGAAGCATTAGTTTTGCTTTTTAGTTTTGGACATTTCAATTTAATTTCAAAGAATATTTAAAAATCATATTTCTCTGGAATAAGGTAATAATTAGAACATGTATATCATGAATATTATCTGTCATTATATTTTGATATTCTTTGAGTAATCCTACTAACACACAAATGGTACTGTAAATCTAACCTTCTTAGTCATCGTTAAAATGCATTAGTCATTCATATACAACAACCAATTTAAATCACACCTTCCCCTTCCCTGGTCGACATGCAACTAAACCTTAAGGAATCTCAGTTTGCAAAGCCCAAATTTTCAATAAAGCACAAGTTACATTTAGCCCACTGTGACAGATCGTTTGCACCTACCTGGCATCTACCTCAGTTGAGACTCTGCCTGGGACCTTCTTGAGAATCTCTAAGCCGAAAGTCACAAACAGCTTGTCCATGGTGTTGACTACTTGCTCCTCTTCAGTTCTGAATAAAGATAAAAACATTATGATTATTATGATTATGATTAATAATAAGCATAATAATAATAATAATAATAATAATAATACACAGTTCAGCTCAATGTTTGAGTTACAAGTGCAAGAGGATGTTGAGGACATGAGTTATAATTCTTTGTAATAACTCTAATATCATTATTTAGGGATATTTTATGATTTTACTTTATGCAGCCAAATGAGTTACAGATAAAGAGGAAAAGAGATGTGAAAAGTCAGACACAGACCAGAAAACTGTACTTGGCCTACTAAAGAATAGTGCATGGATGAGAGCTGATGGATATGAACCACTGAAGTACAGTGAACTGCTCAAATCAAACAGCATCCTTAGCTCTTTATGAGTTACCTAAAGTAAACCCAGAGGCTTTCCTTTGTAGATGATCAAGCAAACCTTTCACAAAATCACAATCAATCACTCATGTTCTGAGCCACATTTCAGAACATAAGAGGCAGCAGTAATGCAAGATTCCAAATGCTGCAAGATGCCAACAAGTCAACAGCACTCTCTTAATTACGGAACTATGAACAAGTTGCACAAAGGTTTTGTGCAGTGTGCAAAAGAAGCAAAACCACAAAGTCGCAACCTCTTACCCGCCTTTGGCGATTCCAAATTTAATAGCTTGATCAACAAGCTGGTGGTAGGCTGGCATCTTAGCAGCAGCCAGGATAAGAGATGGGTTAGTGGTGGCATCCTGAGGCCTGTACTCCTCGATGGCTGCAGGATAGGAAGACACAGCAAAGAGAAGTCACATACACAAAATCTGAGATTACACTGTAGATTATCATCATATCATACCAGGCAATATATATATATATATATATATATATATATATATATATATATATATATATATATATATATATAAAATATTTTTTGTACAGAGAAGCCAACTATTACAAATTACACTTGACTGAACCATTTAACTCAAACTCAACTTTTGCTCCAATACTCAGAATCATGGAGAGAACGCTGCCAAGTGAAATCTACAATATACTGCCGCTGATAAATGAAGGAATTGCACCATCTAGTGTGGAGACGATTGATTAAACCTATTAAGATTTTAATAAAGATTTCTGACAAACTGACAGGCTTATGCAGCAGAAAGCTACACAGCATTTTTGAGTTATTTAAAAAAAAAAAAATTTGAAAACATACAGAAATCCATCATCAATTTTGTACTGCTTTATCCTCCACGGGAGGGTCGAGGGGGTTCTGTACCCATCTCAGCTGACATAGGGCGATAGGAAATGTCCAGGGTGTACCCTGTTCAGCAGTTAATCCTGTTGATCATGTTTAGTAGATTTTTTATTTTTCCTCTATCTGATCAAATATAATCAGATAATAACAAATAACACAATAATTGCTCAACTTCAGTAACCAGTTATTGAAAGTCAATTGACATTTTATGTATGCACAGCAATTGTTGAAAAACTTATTAAATAATTCATAAATACATGACAGGGTCAAAAAAACAACAACTTTTGGACAGTTACAAAGTTTCTGAAAACAGAAATTGGCCAGTGCAGGTTATTAAATAGCCCGATTAAATTGGCCTAAACTATAAATCAGTCTACGTCTAATAGAGTTGCAGTTGGCAGACCTGAATCATGGACTTTAATTTGCTATGCGTGAGAAAGACCCTTTCATGGGCAAAACAAATTTTGTGCAAGCCATTGACTGTAGCAGATAAATTCAATTGGTGCTGCGAGACCAAGAACAAAGCCTGCTCCTGTTCTCTCACACACACAAAAAAAGATTTTATAGGTCAGTGGGTTGGGACTGGATAACAATACACAGAGCTTCTGGTCTGTGCAAGTAGCCATAAAGATACATGTGCTATCTTTCCATACTTTCATAGCCATCCCAAATTAGCATTGAGGAGGTGCGTTCCAGGTCCACTCATGAAACATGCCCTCAACTGGGACCCACTATTGTTTGAAGTTATGTCATTCTGATGCAAGTGACTAAAACATAGTTGAGATTATACATTTCAAAATGTTAGCAATGTATGAACTGACCCTGACTGTTCACCAGTTATACATATACAGCACAATATCAGCAAACAACCTAATAATGTATTAGTAATAACAATTTTTGTTTTGTTGAACAAATGTTACTTAAGTATATTGGAGTACATTAAGAAATAAAATCAAATTTCCAAAAAAAAGGGGTATCAATTTCATTAAAACCTGCTACAAGTGACTCTTCAGTTCCTTGTCACTTTCAAGACCCTGAGAATCTTTTGGCTCACTTCCAAAAATGATGCAAGATGGTGGATTACAACACATTTGACCATGTTCTTAACTCTCATTAAACGGAAGGATCACTGGTTGATTTATTTCTAAAATTTCTAAACATGTGAAAGTGTTAACTAAAAAAAAAAAAAAAAACTCAAAAGTGAGGAAAGAACTTACATTTTATTTCAATGAATAAAACAATAATTGGAAGTGGCAAGTTGTAAATTAATTGTGGCTTAATGCAAACCCCAGTCAATTCCCCCAGTGTAATAGGAATCACCTCCCCTATGTCATGCCTGGCTACACGGTAACAAACAAGATCTGTCATGTCATCCTGACTCTGCAGTGTGGAGGAACTTTCTGGTTTGCATTGCATCACAATGCAATAGTGTTTCTGCACTCTGTTCCTCATACTGATCCATTAAGAAACCCTTCCTCTAAAGCAAACAGGACTGATCAAACGGAAAAAGGAAGTAAATCAGTTCAGACAAATACATTTAAACAAACATATATTAGGGAAGGGGTGGCTAGTTCGTAATTTTAAATAATTAATAAGAGCTGTCTGGCTTTGTTGTCCAAGTCAGTGACACACAAGAATCAGCCATAATATTAACTGAAAGTTCAAAATAAGTTTTCAATGACATTGCAGATGGTTTAGAATGATTTCACTGTATGCATGTAACCACCTGGAATACATTCATGACTGCTTTGCCCATGATCACAATGTCAAATTGTGTTATAACAAAGTAAAGGCAAAAGTTTGACCATCTGGAATTACCATTGCAGACATCATTTTGATCTCGTCATAATTTCATGCGACTAGTATGAATTGTAATTTTAGATCTGCGATGTCATTCTTACAAGTCAAAACTACAGCTTTTCCCATTCACGTATATGGGGTTTATCATTATAGATATTCACAGTTGAATTGTGAAATCTGAAATGATCTCCAATTCCAGTTTCAGTTATCTAGATAACGTCATTATGAGTCAATTCAAGTTCAAGATATCCTTAATCATCCTAAGCTTCACATAGTCAGAATGAAGTTGTAGATATCTTGAACTGTACTAGTCATAATGACATTGCAGATATCGGAAACTGGATAAACCCAACTGAATTATAGAATTCAATTGTGGACATCTATAATTCAATTGCAGATATCTATAATGACAAACCTCATACACATGACTGGCAAAGGTGACGTCATTTAGACTTGTAAAAACTGAATCTGTGACTGTAGTTTTGACTGAATATCTCGTCTAGCCGTTAAATGTTAAAACCACTTGACATAAAAGCACCTCCAAGTCCTTTAACGTACACATAGAGACAACAATTCATTTGAATACTCCAACCAAATACTGAAATTATTGAATTTCTGCCTCCTTAGGACCAACTACAGGTCCTGAAACTCCTGAAAAACTGCATTTCAAACTATACTTTGTGTGGCGTCTTTCGACCTTGTTATTTATTCAGGGAAACGAAGTATATGCAAACAACATTTACATACTGTAGGTTTGCGTCTATGTGAAAAACAGGAAAATTGTAAGGCATTCGGCCTGAAGTTTGCAAAGTGTGACACTTGGACACGCCCACTATCTAAACACTGAGCCCAGAGCACAGTGATGACAATAAACACGATAATTCAGTCAAAACTTACATTATCAACATACGTACAGTTTTTACTGGAGCCTTGTGGTCAATATGCGTTGTCGTTTTAAGCTGGTGCAGCTAACGTAAAGCTGCTACTGTTACTAAGCTGAGTAACGTTAACAAGTAATCGGAATACCAGACTGCGTAGTTACAAAGATAGTGCAAAACTAGCTGGGAGTTGGTTAGCGTGCTACTTTACTAGCTAATGGTATACGAACTGACAGTTATCTAGATACTCTACGGACGCTAACACTTGACACGACGGTCGCTGACATAACGTGAGTTAGCATGCTATGCAGCTAACGACGAATACACGCAGTGGTTACCGTTAAAATCTCCCGTGTCGGCCACCACCACGGTGTACTTCTTCAACTGGTTCAACGCTGACTCCATCTTCAGCCGCTTGTCTGGTGACACACTGGACATAACGAGAGGGGAGAGAGACCCTTTTATACACAGCAAACACGTGAGGCAGGCGGAATGTCAGAGAGGCGGAAGCGCGGAGCAACAGGAGGAAAGAGAGAAAGAGGCACCGGTGTAATGCCGAGTTCAGCGTGCTGCAGAGAAAAGCACGCATCTGACGGGAACGCGCACAACTGAAGCAGGAACTATCGGGCATTGACAATTAGTTTTATGGCAAACTAGTGTTCGAAAACGTGCTACAAGTGACTCAGTAAGGCAGTAATTTATGTTTTCAGTTAGTAGTGACGTTCTTCTTACGAACTTTTCTGGAGACGAATACTGTATGATTACATTATTTGCAAAAACCGAGTCCATGAGTTGATTATGGCTGATTATGGAGCTACCACGTGCACTTCCTATTGTATTCTATTGCCACAATGAAAGCTCAGGCGAAATATACATAACATGTAATTTAACATGAGCACCCCCATTTTATTATAAAGTCTGTGCAAAATAAAATATTATTGGCAGAGCTGGTTTTACAGCTGCTGAGATTTGCATCCCCATTTTATTTAGCCAGGAACTTGTTACACATGTGACATTAACTCCCATATGCAAGAAGACATCCACATACAACATGAGCACCACCATTGTCTCCCAAATGCTTTACAAAATAAAATAAACTGGTTGTGCGTTTTTTTGGCAGAGCTGGTTTTACAGCTGCTGAGATTTGCATCCCCATTGTATTTGGCCAGTAACCCTGTTACACATGTGCAATTAACTCTTATATGCAAGAAGACATCCAAATATAACATAAACACCACCATTTCATTCTAAAGTCTGTGCAAAATAAAATAAACAGGGTGCATTTTTTGGCAGAGCTGGTTTCACAGCTGCCGAGATTTTCATCCCAGTTTTATTTAGTTACCCATGAGACATGAATTCTCATATGCAAAAAGACATCCAATTATAACCTGAGCACCATCATTTTATCCCAAATACTCAACAAATTAAAATAAACAGGGTGCAAAGCTGGTGTTGCGGTTATAAAAGGTTGGACAGAACTTCCCAAGCTTCAAAGGCCCCTCATAATTCTGTAAATCTTTGAATCACATCCAGATTTTTCCAGAATATAGCACAACTTTGAACTCAACGGATAACATAAAAAAATGATTTTGTTAGCTTTTTGAATAATGAATGAGACTGAGACAGATGAACCTGCTGTGGCGACCACGAAAGGGAGAAGCTGAAAGAAGAAGAATCATAAATAATTATGATTATTTTTATCTAGGCAGGAGAAAAAGAGGAAGACCAAAGACAAGATCACAGATGTTGTGAAGGAGGATACAAGGGATAGGGCAAGATGGAGGCAGATGATTCAGGATCGCTGTGGTGACCCCTAAAAGTGAGTAGCCGAATTAAAATGTCAATAAAACACTGGAAAAACACATTTTACATGTGTTCTACCACCATCAGTACAATGAAGGTGGTAAGTGAGCATTTACATCTTACACCTTTTCTCCTCACTGCCCTGAGAAGCACAAACTAAATATCAGTGTTACACAACTAAAGTTTTTGTATATACTCAACAAACACTGTTAAGATTTAAATACCCGAGGTAAATAAATCACAGCTAAACAGTGGAGGAACCTTCATTGAAGAACCTGAAATCAATATGTTTTGTATCTATTTTAAATTATATGCTATTCTATTATAGGTATATGGTAAAGAGTTCAACAAGGCTGTATATTTCCAGAGGTTTTATTTTGAGGTTGAGTATTGAGTGTCAAATTAAATGCCTCTATGAACATGTAAATAGGGACACTTGCATTAATGCTTTATCTGGTGGGTTTGGTTCATTCATGCTCTGCATTTTGATCAGCGAATTGCACAAGATCGCACGAAACGTGAATTCCACAAACTGCTCAGTCTGCACAGCATTTCTATTACGTGCCGTTACACTTTTTGATTTTGATTTAATACAATAAAGCACCTGTCCCCGATTAACTTCTTGCCCTCCAGTAACAACTACACAAACAATTAACGCAACTGCTATTACAGTATCATTTAAGAAACCATTACATTTGCTGTCGTTGTCATGGTAACGGTATGTGCCCATACTTAAAAGCAGTGTCTTAATCCAGAGGTATTGGCAGCATAATGCTAAGTTTCCCTTAACCTTGCAGTTCTTAAAATAGTATATTCAGTAGTTTAGTTAGTTAAAGTAGCTTAAAGGCAATAGTTTTTAGATTCAGACAAGCGATCTCCCATAAACTTTTCATAGTCCCATACCCCTTCAGACATTTGACCTCCAGCCAGGGCCGGCCCAAGGCACAAGCGAACTAAACCGCTGCTTAGGGCCCCGAAACCACTAGAGGGCTGGGGGCCCAAAAAAGAAAAGTGTGGATTGCTGTAGTTTTGACATAGTTGTCAGATGTGATTATTTAACTTTATATTTTATTTATAAACCATTTTTATTACCTTGTTCCAGGTGCCTCTGTTGATTTACTTTATTATTTAAGTATTTGTTTGATATTTATTTGTTTATTTTATTTAATGCTGTGTTTTTTTTACATATAAAAGTCACATTTTTGTATTACAGTGTATTTTGAATTCCCCCCCACCCCCAAAGATTGTGCACATTTTTTAGATTTTCAGACCTAAATATCTTTATATTTTATTTATAAACCATTTGGTTTTATGTATTGATTCTCTGTGTTGCCAGTAGGGGGAGTTGCTGAATTTTTGCCAAATATTAATTGAAAGATTTTTCTGTAAGTTTGCAAATGTGGTGTCTGCTTCCATGCAACAAAAAGTTCTCACATTTAGTTTTACAAGTGTATTCGTATTCGTGACAGAGTAAAATAAGTGGAATACCTTTAGTTCAGTAGGTGTGTGAATGATCAATAATCATTATTATTGGCAGTAATAGAGTGGCCCTAAAGTCAGATTTTGCCTAGGGCCCCATGGAGGCTTGGGCCAGCCCTGCCTCCAGCCATGCTCCTGCACTCTTTTTGTCTGTCTGTAATAGTCGTTCAAAATTGTAAGCAATGCAAAAATATACAATATGACAGTGGCTGATGGAGATGGCTCCCAGTCTAAACACGAATTGGCCTTTGTTCAGGATTATGTTCCAAAAAAAAATGTATCGCAGAGCTCAGACAGATCCCTAACCTTTTAGCTGTATTTTCTATTTGCATTAAGTTGAATATCATTGCACAAGGCTCTTCATACATCTCTAGCATAATGGTGTGTTAAAACAAATGCTCATCGCGTGATAGAAACGTCATATGATGAAATATATAGCGTTTTCTTGTAATCCACTGTTTGTGCATGGTTTATTCTAAGAAGCTGTTTGTATTCATCAGTCACTGCTTTTAAATCGTCCACTGAGTCAAAGCAAATTAGCCTATAAATTACCAGTGGAAATTGTCAAGGGGCCAACAGCAAGCCCCTCTACAAGGGACCATTATTGCCTCCTTTTAGATGTGAGGCGTACTTGCCACTAGGTGTCGCCCTTTTGCAGTGTAGTGGATGAGTGGTAGACACGTGCAAACATGTTGGGGGGAGAGAGAGAGAGAGGGATAGGGAGAGAAAGAGAAAGAGAGCAGTTAGTGAAGTTTTGTCAAACACTGAGAAAAAGAGGGACAGCCTGGACATATAGTGCTGAGTGTGAAAGAAGTGGTAAGTTAATTTCACATATTCTTACTGTCCAAATGATTGTTATTGCTGACTTATCTTCTCTGCTTCTCGTCTTTTCTCTTTAAGACTATTTTCTGTTTCAAACTTAGGATGTGACCTTGTTTGTGAGATTTAATCAAGCAGCCTTTGTGTGAGCTGAGTTTGTCTAAATGGAAGGGGGTGGGCCATTTCATTTATCTTGTCTGAATAGATCAATGAATGTTATACTAAGTTTATTTAAGGGAGGGATAACATTAATCATAGCCAATTTGAGCTCAGTGTTCAGCTGTACTATGATCTGTCCATAATATCAGTCTTCACACACTGTTTTATCAGCGTTTAGTGGCAAATGTGGAGATGTGGTATCGTGAGAGAGCGTCTATGGATCTCGATGAAAGACTGAAATAAACCTGACTGTTGGAGAAAAACATTTCAGAATACCAACCATTCCTTTAGTGATTCCCTCCCATCACTTTTTTTTTTCTTTTTTTTTTTTCTATCTTGAGGTTTATGAGAAACTTAAGGCCTCGCTCAAAGCCATGCAGAGGAATTCCCTGCCATACAATGTGCCCTTATGTTACATTAGCAGTGTAGCAGTAGTAGTAGTTCTCCCAGATGATGCTGCTCCATAACATGTGGCACATTAAAAATGTATCTCATCTTAAATAAGGGCACTGAGGCTGGATTAAGAGACAATCCTAACACATGCATTAGTGGGATTTGAAAGTGTAAAAAAACTCATCAAAGTAGATGCTATAGATTAAATTCCTTTCTTTGACTTGTGCGGTATGTTATCATCGAGTGAGAAAGGCCATTTATATGTGCACTGACAAGTCGACCAGAATGCTACCTTTAAATACGGCCCCTATCTTCTCTTTTCAGCAGTTCAAACAGGAGGGATCTGGTTTACAGTAAGTCACATGGTGGCCAATGTATAATGACATGTATAAATAATGTAGAATATGTCAAAAATGTTGCAGATTCAGCTGTATGGGCTTCCGGAGGTGTTCCCAGTATTTAATGTACCCATATTCTTAAAAAAAGTGATAGACAAAATAAACACTTACTACGCTCTTAGAATAAAAGTGCTAAGTAGAACCATATAAGGTTCTTCGGCTTGTCCTCATAGGAGAACCCTTTATGGCTACAGGTAGCTACCTTTTTATAAAGGTTCCACCTGGAACCCTTTTAAAACCCTTAATCCAGGAAAGGGGTTTTAAAGGGTTCTCTGGATCAAATTGGTTCTTAATGGAACCATTAGTGTTACCAAGAACCCTTGAAAAACCCTTTATTCAGGAAGGGTTTTTTCAGAAGCGAATGGTTCCAGGTAGAACCTCTGCCCTTGTAGAAGAACCTATGAAAGGGAGCATCATGAGGATATCACAGGAGTGCTAATTTTATATTTTATGAGCTATAACTTGAACATGCACATAAGACAAACCCAGTCAAAAGAATCAGATTTATTCAGATCTACCACAAGGTAACAAGGCATGCTTTTCTTTAACAGATGCACTTTTTTTATTTGTTCTTATATATTTCAATCAATTGATTGAAAACCAAACTGTTATATATAAACATACATATATGGTTAGTCCAAACATGTAGTGGATGCTGTCGAATTCATTTCTGAAAGGCTCCGGAATTACACCGAACCTCCCACATCTAGTCTAAAAACTCTTGCAAGTTACTTTGCAAATTAGAAATAAAGTTATCTCCCGTTGTGTGTGTAACTTATAGACTGCTGCTCAGGAAAACTCACGGTCCTTTCAGCTCGCAGTGACAGTCTACGACTGCTTTGACACATTCCAGGATGTGCACGGAGGCAGCAAAAAGAAGGAGGCAACTTCCTTTCCTCATGTCCTCCCACATTTCTTCAGCTCCAGCAGGGCTGAACTGATGAACTGATGGCTTTTGGACACTTGGCAGCTGCCCACTGTTTACATTTAGCTGCCCAAGACCAAAGCTGCTGCCAATACACTGACTTCTCAGCCTGAGTCTGTGTTTTTCCTTTTTTCCGCAGTTTTATACTGAATATAGCATCTAGATTTTTTTGATGGAAGCTTAGAAAATACGAGCGAGAGGAGGTGTGGAGTGTTCTCTTTAATAGTTACAGCTGGTGTTATTTGTCCAACTATTGCTCTGCTGCTGACATGCGGGTTCTCTGGATGTGGAAAGTCTGTGGATAACACTCGCTCTACTGAGGCTGCATATACACAAGGCTACATTATACTGCTGCCTGCAGGTGTGTGTGCATGTACGCTGCTTTGCTCTGAATACACTCACCCAATTTCCTCACAGTTGCTTCAGCACATTTTTTTTGCCAGATTTCCTCTTTCCCTTTGTTCCCGTCACTGTATTTTCTTGCCTGCACCGTCCTGTTCTCAAAGCCCACTTTTCATCATCCCTACCATAAGAAGAAGAAATAGCTGAGAAGTGTTGGATTGTGGTGTATGTAACACATTCCTTTATATTCTGATATCTGCTCTTGCTTGAATAAGATGCGTGGAAAAAAAGAAATGAAAAATAAATTCTTAAAGTTAGGTTAAAGGCATGGCGTGAAGGACGACATCTGGATTTTGTGCAGCATTTATGTGCAATGCGAGATGGAGCAAAAGCCCAATGTGAGATTACGAGAAGACATTTAGTTACGGTTATGCATTTAACTTATACAGTATTATAAGATATAACACTACACTCTTAGAAATAAAAGTTCTAACCACACTCTTAGAAATAAGGGTTCCAAAAGGGTTCTTCCACAAGTGCTGAGGTTCTACCTGGAACCATTTGCTTCTGAAAAACCCTTTCCTGAAGAAAGGGTTTTTCAAGGGTTCTTGGTAACACTAATGGTTCCAGTGAGAACCATTTTGATCCAGAGAACCATTTAAAACCCCTTTCCTGAATAAAGGGTTTTTAAAGGGTTCTTGGTAACACTAAGGGTTCCAGGTGAAAACTTTATAAAAAGGTTCTACCTGTAGCCCTAAAGGGTTCTCCTATGAGGACAAGCCGAAGAACCTTATATGGTTCTACTTTGCACTTTTATTTCTAATTTCTAAGAGTGAACCATAGAATGTTCTTCGACTTGTCCTCATAGGAGAACCTTTTTTGGTTCCAGGCAGAACCTTTTATAAAGTTTTCACCTGGAATAGTGTGCAAGAACCCTTTTTAAAACCCTTTATTCAGGAAAGGGGTTTTAAAGAGTTCTCTGGATCAAAATAGTTCTCACTGGAACCATTAGCGTTACCAAGTCAACCCTCAGAAGCAAATGGTTGTAGAAGAACCTGTAGAATTTGTAGAAGAACCCTTTTGAAACCCTTATTTCTAAGAGTGTACACACCAAGTCTGATATAAATGAATTATAAGGCCACTATCAAAATAAGGTACATGGAGATTGAGCTTTAAGTAATCTGGTGGATTAAACACAGTAATAGCAGCAGAAAACTGTGAAGGGATATAACAATAAAACAATATTAAATTTTCGGATATCAAACCATAGGGGACCAAACAATCAGTTTTTCTTCTTCTCCAGAATGTCACATATGTCAACAAGTAAGAATATTCGGACTTTCTGGATTTGACAGAGTGTTATTTGGACGTGTATGATTGAAGTATTGATTCATGTGGCTCTTTTGAATGACAGATTATTTATTAATTTAGCGAACATCATAACAGTGTGCCAGTGATGCAGAAGATGAAAGCCGAGTCACTGAGGCGTGAGACTTTTTTAGGTTAAATCAGTGGTTTGATTGGTACTATGTTTTTCTTTATTTTATTTAGATTTTATGAGTGTGCATATGGTGGAATGTTAAGGGTCGCCGAGCTCCTGTACTTCCCACAATGAATGTGGCAGGTTTCATACGTCATGCCTGTTAAAACCCTTGGCACAACATTCGTAATGCTGGGCTGTATCAATAATTTTACATTTCTAAACATACTGTATGTTTTATCAAAATATGAATTTGGTATAAATAGCATAGCACCATAAAGACTGGAAACAGAGCGGAGACAGGCTGGTAACAAGATCTGCCCTCCAGCACCTCTAAAAATAACCAACTGACACTGGATGTTTGCCAAATCCGTTCATCTATCAGAGTTTAAACGAAAATGGCTTTCGGTGGACACATGTGGGACCCATATACTTATATCTCTGTGAAATGTGCCCTGTCACTATATATGGGCCATGTGGGGAACAGCTTTGTTTCCCTCAACAATAAGGAAGGTAAATCAAAGTGCAGAGTGTTTGACAGCCATAGCGACGCAGCTAACAATTTGTATTTAACTGCACGTCACCCATGGAAGACGTTTTATTCCGTCGCTGGTCCTCTCAGGAAGCGAGGCACCAACATGGCTGCCTACGTCGTGAAGGCGCTCTTGTTCGTTCCCTCTCACCCTCCCTCTGTGGAGACGTTAGTGCTGAGTGAAAACCACATGCCACAACCACACTCTTTTACTGCTGCATACTCCCAGTCTCACGCCCAGTTTAACACAGAAGAAAATACACTATAGTTCTTAATGTTTCCTCCCCTCCGCTCCTCCTTTATCTCATTGTTGTTCACCATCATTTAATCTGCCTTAGTGACATACTGCATATTGTTGTCAGGTTGTTTATTTGGGTGATAAAAAAATAGCAGCAAGCATTTACTGTATATTCTGTATAGCTTGCGTTTTTAGTCAGTCTTGGTGGTGACATTGTAGGCTAATCTTTACATAACATGTAATTTTGTGTTGTATATTGAATTCTTTAAATATGTAGGCATCCCACAAAGTCAAAAATATTTCGTCCTCTGTTTGGTTTTTTATGATTGAAGGTATTTTTGGCTTCTCACAAACCCTTTTCCCAAGCTCTGTTTCTTGATATGACCACTTTACGATCTGTATGACTGGCCCATACTGAATGAAACATCTGTAACTAAGAGCTTTGACTTTCATTTACATGCATTTTCTGGCAGCCACTCTTTGGCAATCTTAATAGATTAAGTCTAACTTTATTGAGGCTGGCTCCCTCGACACAGCTCACGCCATAGCCTCAGAGAGAAAATCAATGTTCATGACTTTAAAATGAAGAGAATCTGTCTACTAGATTTGAAGTACAATGCCTTCAGAAACTTTCCAAACCCTATAGTGTCCGGGAAAGTGCCACTCTGAATACAAAGTAAAGTGGGTTTTGTAGTTGACAACTTACACAGCTTCGATTTTCCTCCCACTTTATTTCAAAAAAACCTTTTCCTATTCAAATACGTGCAATTTGTGGCTGAAATTACAGCTCTGGTTTTTTTCTCAGATGTGTCTTTGCAATGCTTGTAAAATTTGGATATTTTTTAAGCTGTTACATTTTTCTCCAGCTGAACTGGGAGCCTCTTTGAGCAGTTATCTTCAAGTCACTGCAGAGACCTTGAAAGAGATTCATTCAAGTCTGTTTTGTCTCAAACACTCAACCTCTTTCACACGTTGTCATAATGAAGCTCCTCTTTTTTGTGTGCTGTGACTATAGTTCTCATGTCAGCTGTAGCTTCTTATTGCAAACCTGCAGTGCTTAAATATCAGTTTTTCTTGATCTGATAGTTCAGCTGTTGTTGAAGTGATGTTGTCAGACACATTATCAACAATGACTTTGCCGAGTGCCTGGGATCTGGACGCCCTTACTGATAGTATGGCTGTCAGCGGGGACAGAATGAAAATTATATTGAGTCATTTTTAACTAATGACTCACTGAAAAAAAAAATTGTTGCCTGGGTAATGATATCTTAAGAATATGCATACAACATTATCTCACCTTTAGACAGCCTTTCCCAACAGGAAACCAATTTTTTCTCATTCCACCTCAACCAAAGACTAGAGAATATTAATGATTTTAGCTTGGGGGCCACAGAAACTGTTATATAAATAATATATATATTTATATTTATATATATAATATATATAAACTGTCTATACTGCTGCATCATTTGGTAAGTTTGGGGAACTTCGATATCTCAGAAAAACAGATTTCAAACACTGAAGTCACAAAATAACACATTTGAAGTTACTGATGGCAGCAGTAGGGTTGGGAATCAGTCAGTATTAGTATTAGTCAGATACCAGTCAAAATCACTGGATCAGATTTCGGACAGATAAAAATCGAAAATTCGATATCACATGCGTCACTAAAAATTAGTTAAAGCATTTTAGCTGGCAGAACAATATTGGTTACACAGTTGTATAATGTATTTGAAATGATTCACTTGTTGTTAACAGCTTCATAGTTCATAAATGGTATAAAATAACATTTGTGATATCGGTGTATCCCATGGTATTGTCCCATAGGCAGCAGTACACTCTTAAGGCCACATTATACTTCTCCGACTGCGTATGCGTTATCCGTCTGCGTCACCACGGAGACGCCTCGAGCATTTATACTTCTGCGTCGTGGTGACGGACACTCGCTGCAATTTCCCGCCCGATCAGTAGGGGTCGCTGCGCAAGGTTGTTGTGCTTCTGGCTACAGTGAGCAATGGCGTCCGAGAAAGAAAGAGAGAGAAAGACTGTTGTTGTTGAAAAAGTGGCCGTTTCTCACTTTTCTGTGTCACGGAACGCAGTTTTAAGATAATTTGAGGCGAGAAATTGGCCATTTAGAGTCTAAACATGTGCTGTGTGTGTTAAGATATGACGTATTTATAGTTCGGCAGCGGCGTTATCGGCGGGGATCAGCTCCGCCTCTGTCAGGACGCCCGGAGCGCACTGAGAGCCGGCACAGAGCAGCTTAGCTCGGCCTGTCCTGAGGACCAATCGCAGCTCTTGCCGTCTCCGTAGTCCCTTGACGGAGTGACGGACACTTAAAAAATATTTCGTGCACCCGGAGACGACGCAGAGGCTCTTCGACAGGTTCTGCGTCGACGCAGAGGACTCTGCGTAGCTACGCAGAGCACTTTACGCAGGAGTATAAATTGGGCTTTAGAAATAAAATATAAAGTTCTTCGGCTTGTCCTCATAGGAGAACCCTTTTTGGCTCCAGGTAGAACCTTTTTATAAAGGTTCCACCTTTTGGAGGGTTTCACCAAGAACCCTTTTATAACCCTTTATTCAGGAAAGGGGTTTTAAATGGTTCTTTGGATCAAAATGGTTCTCACTGGAACCATTAGTGTTACCAAGAACCCTTGAAAACCCCTTTATTCGGGAAAGGGTTTTTCCAGAAGCAAATGGTTCCAGGTAGAACCTCAGCCCGTGTAGAAGAACACTTTTGGAACCCTTATTTCTAAGAGTGTAGTGGAGAAACCAGTCCTGTTCACTGTGATGTTAGAATCACAGATTTTCTCTGTCTCCAGCCATAAAAGATTTGTTCAACTAGAAAAAAAAACAGCAGACATATAGGTAAGATATCATAGTCCTAAGCAGGTGTACATTTTCTCAGGTGAGTAAGTGGTTCAAATTTTTGTTTTTCTCTCCATCCTTGATGGCAGCCATGCTATCAGTGAGAGCAAATTCCCATTGCCCGTGGCTTACTCACAAAAATGACAGCTTGCTCAGCAGTGTGCTCAGCAAATGTCAGTGATGATAATGGATCCATAGAAATGCATTTTGATGTTTTGAAGTGCCAGTATTTGCTGCTGAATTTCCACATCATCTTGTCACAGGTTTGAGAAAAGTGGAATAAGGGAATTTTCTCCCATACAAAAACACACATAATGTTACTCATTTTAATGTCTCTGTATAGCATACCTTACATCTGTTATTTTGCCGTGTTTCACTTCTTCTTGTTGTCTCCTCATGGCTTTTATATAGCATAAACTTGAGCATTTTAACACTATCTTATTCGTCAAGATTTTTTATCTCACCGACTCTGACTCTAGTCCTGATGGCTGCCGCAGGCACTGTTTTGTTTTTGCTCCGTTTGTTCAGATGGCTGGCACTAAGAAGAAAATGAAACTGTGGACTAGTTTTTCCTAATGGAGCTGAATGCTGTGCACATTTCCACCATAGTGTATGTGATTTCTGTAAATTCTTTGAACAGAAGAGATGATATAAAATGTCCACACACCATTAGGTTTTGTGATAGAAAAACAATTAAACCTAGATAAATCATTTGTGTCCTTTGGTGTGTAAAAGCACCTTTTGAGTTTACTTGCTGTCTTTTAGGTAGGAGGAACACAACATTATACATTGTACATTGTCTTGGCAATATTTCCTAGTTCACCCCTCACATCTTAATTAGGGTTTGAGCAAGGACTGTGCAAGAACTGTATTGAAATTGAAGGAATTCTTCTTCTTATTCTGCAGAATAAATCAAATTTTTGAGGCCTTTCCCATGCCCCAAAACTCACAGATTTTTGCAACTACATCAGACCTGGTGAACAATCGCGTGTGGAAGTCGTTTTAGGAAAAAGCGTGGAAAATTGGAAGTGGGAGGGGCTAAAAACTGACGCAATAAAAGTGCTAGTAGGTCATCTCCTGTCGGGTTTAACGTACATGAATGAAACTTGGTACACACTTGTCATCGTTGTGCTGTCGATGACAAGTGTCCTGTGAATCCTACAGGAAGGCCGCCATTTTGGATTGAAAGCGAAAACGGAGGCGTTGTTGGCGAATTTGCACCAATGCTACAAGATCTATAGGTGGGTTTAGGTCTGAACGCATCAAACATTAATGAAGCCACAAAGATACTTCACCAAGCCTGTGGTGAAGTTTTGGTAATTTGTTATTTTTGTTCTGAAAGGTTCAACCTTGGTCTTCTTAGACCATAACACATTTTTCCTACATTATTGTCTTCAGCAGTGGATTGTGGACTTTTATTATTTTTACTTTTATAAGTTTAAATTGGTTTGAAACAATGAGATTCAATTCATGCTTTGGATGCTCATCAGGAATCATGGAATTTCCACAGTAGAATGCAGCTGAAATCCCCAGGAACAGCTAAACATACACACTAAAGTTAATCATAGTTACTGGAGCAGTTGTTCAACAGTTTAATAATAGGAGGTGTTCACACACATACAGTCATTTATTTTATTACTTTTTTACATTTTGAGGGATTTTGTTTCTGCAGCAGTAAATGCTATTAACTCATGTATCACTTGTTGTCTTGGTTGGACTTTCTTTATAGTACAAAACCCCACATGGTGTTGTGGACTTTATTTCAAATGAAATGAGCACAAGTTAACAAAAATAATATAGGTTACATTATATGTAGACAACATTTAATTCAAACTGAATGCAAACTTGATATACTATGTTACTCCAGGCAGGGTTTTAAATGATAACTCACTTAAAACATGTCACCATATCATTTTTAATGAAACTGTTGTTAAATCACTGAAGGGCATTGTGATGAAACAAAGTTTGGATGGTTGTGTTTTCCTGAAAAGATCCATGTGATTTACAGAACTGTTATTGTTATCACATATAAGTAGAAAAAATACCTGCAATATTATAAAAGTGGATTTGGAATCTTATTTAGCCTTTAATGTAATTTTATCACATCTGTTGTGCGCAACACCGCAATTATTATTTTTTCTATCAGCACCACTCAGTACTGGATTTTCTTTATTTTCTTTCATTCTCATGTTTTTTTTTTTCAAACCAGTGCTACATTTACAATAAAGAGTAAGGTTTTCTTGTTATATTTAGATGATGCTTGATCTAAATATATCCCCAAACACCTCACAGTGGCTAATGTCACAAGCCATTAGCTCCTGGTAACACTAATTTCCACATGGTAGTAACTAACACTCATGAAAAGGCTTTTGTTGCCGTGATTGCTGTGCCCTTTGCGAGCTTCCGCTCCATAACTCCCACTCCACTCACACACACTCCCTACCTTGTTCTGTGAGGGTAGATCAAGGAAGAGGTTACTGATTCATTATTTAAATTTGATGTAACTGAAGTGTTCGAGCCTTGTAATTAGTCAGGGACGTTACGTACACAGCATTGAAGTTGTTGTGTCCATGAGGAAACAGGTCACACTGCAGATATTCTGCTCTTGTTGATGAAAATACTGTTTCCAAGTGTAACACTTAAACCCACAGAGTCTATACTCAGAGCCAAGTGAACTACTTTTAAATATGTAAAATGTTAATGTCTAAAATTGATGCTAACTGACAACGTTGATGAAGCATGGTTGCCAGATTTTCCCTAAAATATAGAAATAAGACGCGGTGCACTTGTTGTCGACATTACACTGTGTTAATGCACAGACACATATACATCAGTTTTATTTTTACTAGTGCAGTGCCGTAGGAAATATGTATTCCTATAATGGGAGCTGAAGAAGATTTTTCAGTTATGGTATTGCATGATAAGGAACGTAAAGGCTAACATAATACAAACACTGTGCAACCTCATTAGGCACAATGCCACGCCAGTGGCTGTTTGTATTATGTTAGCCCTACGCTAATGCTAATTGTAGCCTCGCTAGCTTACCTTTGGAAACAGGTTCGCCAAGTTAGCCGCAAACTAGTAGCATGCTAATGCAAAATAAATGTGCTCGCGTATTGGACAACGACTTCGTCGTTTCAGTATAATACCATGTTCTGCGGTGAACCGTGTGAAAATGTCTCACCCACCGTGAGGACAGCCTCTTCACTCTCATCTCCCCGCTCCAGACAGCACAGCTACTGCTGATGAGCCACTGCCTGCCTGGTGTAGCGTGATAAATCAGCATAATTGCAGCATGAGAAATCATTGAAAATTAAAATTCCTCCAAAAAACAATTGAAAATCTAGGATGCACACCATCGAGCCATGCTCAAGCCTTATCCAAAGTCTTAGGGCGATCTGACTAACGGTCAGTGAGATATGCCTGTCACAGACACACACAGATAGACACACACACAGACGCAACTTGCTTTATAGATAGATATTGAAGCTATTTGATTCATTTTAGTATGTCTTTTTTCAGTGAGTTTTCATAAAAGCAGCACCAAAGAGTTATCACATGAAAAGAGGACAATAGTGATTATGTAAAAATACTATATTCATTAAAAATCCTGACACATTGCATTAGACAGAGGGAGACAGAGAGCGTAGCTGAAGTTACCCGTGCTGATTTCCTATTTGGGATGAAAGAATCCACACCAGTGTGTCTTTACTGGTGTGTTTTCTGCTTCCTCTTCACTTTCAGGGTCTGTATTTTAACGCATCTCCAGGGCAGAAACTTGTTTTTCTTCTCCTCCGATTGAGATGTTTTTGACTGTGTTACTGAGGCTTTTTAGGTTTGGCTGTTTTTGACACTTAGCTGCTATCTGCTCACTCTGCTGACATCTCCATGTGTTCAAGTGCACAAGCTGTGTTATTGGGTGGGTGAGGCAACAGACCAGAACACCAGACCTAACATAAACACAGATTTTGGTCCACAAAATCTCTGATTGCACCTGGCCACAAGCACGGAAGGCAAACCATAATAAAATTAACCTACTGATTTTTCAATCATGTGATTAAAATGTAAGAGAAAAAGCAGCTTCTTATTGCACTTTCTTTTATTCGAATGTAAAGATGACATCTAAAAACTTAACATGCTGAAATAATTGCATGTTAAAAACAGTATTACAAACATATGCTGAATATTATGATGGTAAATTACAAGTCATTACTAGATACTTTTTGTTTTTGAGACTAAAGTCAGCTCACTGTCAAAGTGCATCAGGGCAAATGGATTATAATCCTACATTTAAAAAATTCCTTAAAATAATTCCTTAAGAGGTTTGCAAATATTTTCAATGGATCCTTGTTCTGGGCAATACCTACTATTATGATGGTAAATTTAAAGTCATTCCTAGATACTTTTTCTTTTAGAGACTAAAGTCATATCACTGTCAAAGTGCATCAGGGCAAATGGATAATTTCCTGAATTTCAAAAATTCATTAAAATTATTCCTTAAAAGGTTTGCAAATATGTTCAATGGATCCTTGTTCAGGGTGATGCCGACTATTATGATGGTAAATTTCAAATCATTCCGAGATACTTTTTTTTTGAAGAAAGTCAGCTCACTGTCAAAGTACTGTACTGTGTGGAAGTCCAAGCACATCGGCACCACAGAGCAAAGCAAAAACAAAATATAAAGGCGAAAAACCCACTAGAAAGAGACACAATATGACCACAAAGAGAGGCAAAACCACAGAGATGTAACTGTGGCTTTTATCTAAAAAACACAAGCCCATATTTGATGCTGGTGTGAGACAGTGGGAGTCAAATGTATGAAGTACTTTAAGACATCGATAAATAAAGGGATGGAGGTCAAAAGTTCTCCTTTTGTCCGTGTACTTGTCTTCCCATCTAGGTCTGTGATATAATTAACATTCACAGTTTGTCTCACTTTCGTCCACAGTGACTTGTTCTCACTGCAGAGTTCACAAGGTACTTATTTACTGCCACAGTTTGTGGATTAGTTTCCAGGGAAACCAAAGCTGCCGGAAGTCACGAGGCATGCGTCGCCTAGTGTTTGCTTCCTTCAGTGGAGAATAATGTTAGAAAACACGTTTTGAAGTGTGTTGTTGACAGAAGCCTGGTAGCTCTCAGGGCCTTCTGATAGCTTTGTTATAAATTCGAAAACTTTTTAAACCAAAATGTGACCAAGAAATGGAGAGCTTAAAACAAACTGTGCATTTTTTTTTAAACTGCAGTAGAAATCACAGTCCTTGCATTAATAACTTGGTAATTCCTTCATGAATTATTCACGAAAAGCAGCGACAGTATGTTTGCTTTATAGCAGTCTAGGCCGCATTATTCCTGACCTAACCTTGAATTGTTGGCACATTATTGTCTTACCAGGTTGTTATGTTTGTACTTTTCATTTTTTATTCATTAGTGCTTCAGAATAAAAGCTCATAGCGTAGCACATTATGTCTGATATTCCACAGTGTAATACATCTTTTTGTGAACTGTAAATGAAAATGCATCATTGTGTTATTGCCCTGTTCTTTGAGGGCCTTTTTTTGTCATAGCAGGGTGTCTTTTTTAACAAAGGACAATTTGGTGTTTTGTAATGTTATGGATTGCTTAAATTCCTGTGAGTAGAGTTGACTCAGCAGAGCCTCTTGCCCCCTGATGATAATGGTGATGCTAATGTCACTGGAGTGCAAGGTTGCAGTTTTGAATTCTGCCACAGGGGGCTAAATGAGCTGTCTCGTGAGTTTGTGGAGAAATGGCAGAGCTGCATGATTTTCATGTGTTGTAGACAGGAGCAGAATGGAAATCTAAGTGGGAAATATTAAATAAGTATGTCAATCAAGGGTATATTCAGTTTGTTAATTACTTTCTTGGTTATCTAATGTTAGATTTTAGATGAAACATGCATTGCAATTTAAAGCAGAGCATGTGTCCCACTGTGCATCTTGGCAATGGAACTCTTTAATAAATGAACGTATGAACCTATTTTACTAGTAGTAGTTAAGATGACATGGGGTTACAAGAACACATCAAAATCTGCTAAATGCGTAAATGTAAATTGTCCAAAGCCAAAAAGGTTGTGAGCTAAAACCTCTAACCTTCATCGTGTCCTTCAGGCTCACAAACACTCTCTAATAAATTGCAGTTTATTTTGAAACCGTCTCATGTGAGTCCCACTCAAAAACAATTGGAGCTGAAAGGGCCTTGTTTTAGTTTAGCAGGTTGTGCACTGACAATAGACAATAATTATGGAGGAAAGTGTTTCAAACGATATCTTCCACCAAATCTTCTAAATCTATCACCAAGGCCATAGCACCTTTTATTTTAGACTGCCCATTTTTTACACGAGCAACAGTAAATGAACAGATTGTCTTAAAAACGGATTAGCATGTGGTTGTATAACCTTTGCTGCATCCCTGGAGCAGCCATGACATGGTGCATTTGTGTTTGGGCTCTTCTCAACTCTCTGGGCTTTTCATGTCTTCTGCAGATGTTAATCTTCAACTTAGATGGATGGATGGATATGAATATGAACCTCTGTGCATGTGTGAAGTTACCTCTTAGAGGTGTATCTCATGCTCCATCAGTCCATAGAATCTGTCCTAAAACATTTGTTGCTCATCTTTCTTCCGTGTCGTCAGTCTGCTGAGCTGATTCATCACAGCTCACAGAGCCGTTGTTATCCTCGGTTGAACTGTGGGTTTAGTACACCAGTAGTAGTCAATTTGCTTCTGTCTGTTTTCCCAGTCTTGTTAAGGGCACTTCAATTTGCTTTGGCTTCTTCGACAATGTTTGCGCAATGACTCTGGTCGATCCCACTTTCATTCTCATCTCCAAAATGGCTTGCTTTTCTCCTATAGACATTTCTCTGGTCTTATTCGTTTATCCGTTAACAACAAATGCAATCTTCATGTGAAAAACTCAGGGTTAAAACCAAGAGTTGACTTTCAAACCTAATTAAGGTTTGAACAACGCACAATGTGGAGAAGAAACTGGCCTTGTCTCTCTTAAATGTTTTGGATGGGACTATTTTGTCCTGATTTTTGCAGCTCACTGCACCAATTACTGTTGCTGAAAACTGTCACAGAGCAAATATGTGTTTCATTCCTATTACTAATTATTTTTTTAATATGAAAGAAAACACATTTCTGACCTGTTTCTGAAAGGTTTGTAAGGACAATTGAAACAAAAATACTTGAAATACCACAAATTAATCATCCATCCATTATCTACCGCTTTATCCTCCACCAGAGGGTCGTGGGGGTGCTGTGCCTATCTCAGCTGACATTGGGCAATAGGCGGGGTACACCCTGGACAGTTCGCCAGTCAATCGCAGGGCCACATATAGAGACAAACAACCATTCACTCACACACTCACACCTATGGTCAATTTAGAGTGACCAATTCACCTAATCCCCATATCGCATTTTTTTGGACTGTGAGAGGAAGCCGGAGAACCCGGAGGAAACCCACGCACACACAGGGAGAACATGCAAACTCCTTGCAGAAAGGCCCTTGTTCCGAAGATGTTCCAAACAGGGCTCAAACCCAGGAACCCGGGTCTTCTTGCTGCAAAGGCAAGAGTGCTAACCACTACACCAACTGTGGGCCCACCACAAATTATATTGGTAGATTTTTATTATAGTTTCTTTTAGTCAGTAATAACATTATCCTCAAGTCTCCAAAACTGTATCTGCCTTTGATTCCCTCCACAAGCAGATTATCTTTATTTCTTGTTTTCCTGTTGGTCGTTTTGTTGGCATCACATGGCAGCAACTCAACGCATTTAGGCATGTGGGCAATAGACAACCTGCTGAAGTTTAAACGCATCAGAATGGATCACGCAACAGCGTCTTAGCGAAAATAATAAAAGCAAACCAGCATGCGTAAATGTTTGAACATAGGAAGTAGGTGAGGAAACATCTCCACAGGAAAGCGCTGCAATCGATGAACTGCTTGGTACCTGGTGTCAAACATCTACAAAGAAAAGTGATTTTCTTTTTTCTTTGACTAAAGATTTTTATTTATCACGCACCATTGACTGTTAGCTGCTGGATCAGGGCAGATCAGGTCAACCTCTACCCCAGTGCACAATTTTATGTGGATTTTGGTGAATGACCTGTGTTTATTTAGTGCCTTACAATCTTGACAACTTGATTTCGGCTGAGGCTGCAGATACACAGCTTCCTGGCAGCTTTTCTGCCATATGGGTTGTTTAGTGAGACAGAGAGTCTAAACTAAAACTCCAAATAATGACATTATAGGACAAAACCTCACAGTCCCTGGAGAAAATTCTGTATCTGACCAATTCAACCACCCATGTAATATATTTTTTTCTACTCCTCTACTCCTTCTAAGTATGTAAGTAAGCAGTAGTTTCTGATATAAAATCACAAAGATCTCTACATTAAGGTACTAACACAAATTGAAAACAAATGATTGTAATGCTAATTAAAAGTAGGCCAGTTGTATAATGTCAACACCAATGGAAAATACAAACATTACAAAAGGGTTACCCAATATTGGATAGAAAATTAAAAATGTGCACAGTTTATTTTATTTTTTTTTGGGCATTTTTGGTTTATATTAAAACTAAGGTACATTCTAAGAAAGAAGGGTTCCAAAAGGGTCCTTCTACAAGGGCTGAGGTTCTACCTGGAACCATTTGCTTCTTTCAAGGGTTATTGTTAACACTAATGGTTCTAGTAAGAACCATTTTGATCCAGAGAACCCTTTAAAACCCCTCTCCTGAATAAAGGGTTTTAAAAAGGGCTCTTGGTGGAACCCTCCAAAAGGGTTCCAAGTTTATAAAAAGGTTCTACCTGGAGCCAAAAAGGATTCTCCTATGAAGACAAGCCGAAGAACCTTATATGCTTCTACTTAGCACTTTTATTTCTAAGAGTGTAGTTCTGCCTCTTAAGTTTTATACTAGACTTGCACACAGACCAAAAGACAAATTCATAGATAATATATGATGTGATTTTTAACATCAACAAAGATCTGCTGTCCAGTTAGTTAAAATAAGCCATGTCAGGCCTTGTATTTCATATTATACTTTTGTTTAAAGTTTTCATCAGCTTTGGGATTGACCAAGACACCACAGGAAAGATTGAGCTCACCAGACACAACAAGCCTCTTACACAGTAACATGCTCAGCTGATGTGGTGCGTCTCCAGGGACATTAGTGCTGTTATCTCCCTGGTGCTCTTGCTCTTCTGGATCAAACAGGTCTGCCTACACATGGCCACCTGTCTGAACACTCCTCTGATTAGATTACTCACAGTGGGATTTCAGCACTGTTGTTGTGTGCGCATATGTTTTGATGTGATTAATCCGAATTCTTGTCTATTAATAGATCGTGAAGTCGATTTAAGGAAAGTAGCACTGAGTGGAGTAAACACATGATTACACTAAGGGCCTGATTTACTAAAGCTTTGCGCGTGCAAAAATGTGTGCAAACTGGATTGCACACGCAGATTAGCGTTGATGCTGATCTACTAACAGGGCGCAACGAGGAGTGCGTCCCTCAGACAGGCAAAATAGCACTCGCAACCCATTTAGCGTTCTTGCCTTCATGCATATGCAATATGGGGCGTTTACACGATATTTTGCGTGTGATGTGAGGAGAAAATGTAAATATGTTATTTTAGCACGCGCATAGTGATTTATCAGGTTTCCACAGTTCCAGACACATTTAAATGCAATAAATAATCACAACAATCACTATTTAATGTAACTATCTGAATCAGATATAGATATGTCATCTATATCGATTGTCCTGTCGCCTCTGACGTCAGATCAAAGGCTGTTGGCACGCGTAATGGAAACTCAGCCTGACTGAATGAACACAGATGAAACCAGGGACAGACTGGGACTAAAAAGCCGTTGTGATGATCCACTTTATTTATTTATTTACTTATTGACAAGAAAGTCACTTATCCATTGAAATTAGACCTATGTGTAATCTTGAGAGAAACAGCAGAACTCGCTCCCTGGCAGCTGTCAGTGAGCTGCAGGTGAGTCTGTTCAGTGGCTTCAAATTTACTTCTGGGCTTCCGTTGAGCTCTTTCTCAATGTGGACAACCCTTGACTAGCGCAAAATCCTCATTTAAATAGGGTGGTCTTAACCACTTCTGCGCTTGTAGTCAATTGTGGTCGCAATCTTAGTAGTTTACCTGCAAAACGTAATCCAGTAGCAGGCGCAGTCTTTAAGCTTGCGCACGCAATTTAGCGCTCTCTATTTGGAATCTTAGTAAATCAGGCCGATAGTCCTTGTAGAAGAACCCTTTTGGAACCTTTATTTCTAAGAGTGTATGTATCGTGGATCTAAGCACTGAGGAATCCATTATGGACTCTTTTGAGAATAGAGCAGGATTCAATTTCACATGGTGAATATGATCTGTGTAATGAATAATGCCAACGGAACAATGGGGGCCATCTGGGAGCCATAGTTGCATTTCAGACACTTCATGTATTTTCAGTCTTAAAAGCAAAACAACACAATGAATGAATGATTTATCTGATATTTAAGTTAGAAATGATATGTCTGTATGATTTTCACTATTTAAGCAATGACTTAGCTGCAAACAAGCATCTCTTGCCTTCTGCACCGTATAAAATAAAAGAGTTTGAGAAAAGTCGTTGAGTGGGAGTAATGTATTATAAGCCTATCAAGTACCTGCCTTGATGTTATCACAGTAGGGGTGGCATGCACATGCCCCACAGTGTGTTTCTGCATGTGTGAGATGTGTGCTTGTGTCAGTAAAATGGATGGATATATTTACAACAGAATCCCCCCCCCCCCTTCCCCCCCACTGGTTCTTTCCTCCCTGAGGGATTTTTCTTCCCTTCATGTCCATAAATACATGTCCACACAGAAAGCCTATTTGTCTGTTCTTGGGCCACATTTGACTAGCAAGCAGGGTAATAACCTTCTCGCTAGGACGGATTAGCAGCGGAATGCAAATCATAGCTATGTCACACCTGCATACATCATGTTCGCAGGTGCCAGGGGTTTTGTGCTAGGACAGAGATCAGAATTGGTCGTGAAGCAGCTGACACCCCATATGGCAGAAGTGTTTGATGAATGGATGGGAGATACTGATGAAGATGAATAGATGAAGGTATTTATAGCTGAGGAATCCGTGGCAGGTTTGAAGGATTTCCTCAGACAGGTTGGAAGTGTTTTTCACAGACTGACTAATGCGGCATCCGGATGTCATTTCCTTGTCAATATGTGAGGTGGAAAAAAATGAAACCATCATTATGTCAGAGATACTGATTGTTTGCCTTTGTCATAATTGATCATTGGCCATGAGTAATTATAGCCCTTGAACTGGACTAATGAGAAAGCCACAAGGTGTGAATAATGGATTCCACTCTTCCACAGCTCTATCTTGTTCACAGCTTGGTTATGCTAATCACTAGCCTGCTACCATTATTTATATACACTCGGTGACATATGAGTGTATTAACCATTAGCCTAGACGTTGTTTGCCATAACATGTGTTGATCTGAATTTCCACAACTTGGACGCTAATGTATTCATTGACTGCATTACTGCGACTGTCCCACACAAGACAATGACTCGACACATCTGTTACAAGGACAGAGTCACCTTGTGTTTTCGTAGGTTGAATCACATCAATTTTCTGGCTGCAAAGTAGGAAACACAGCATAAAATGTTGTATACATACAGATTCTAGAATTGATTTCTGCCAAACAATCCTACACATGATGCTCTGGGTCTTTTAGTAGAAATATTATTTATTTATGATACAATAAAAATGCTGAATATGTCTGTTAATCCAAAATATAAATAAAAAAAGGTCACTGCTTTCCACACTGCACTCCTTGATATATTATAAACCTGCAGCGACTCACTTGGCCTCATTTGTAAATCAACGTGCTGTTCGTCAGTCATATTTTAACACTCAAAAACGCTTCTAATTAGCACTAATCACTCACATTTAGCTGATTAGGTTATTTTGAAAGCCACAGTCTCAGTTACCGTATATGTCTGCTTCCTGAGGTCTGACTGTTTATAATGTACAGTTCTGCTGTGCACCAGACAAGCAAAACAGACAGCTCTACATGAGGCAACTTAAAGTTATGAATATTTCACATATTTTGTTCTTCACATTTTCACCACAAACTGGGTTTGAGTAAGTGTTTATACATTAGTCATATGTTAAGAGGCCTTAAAGGGACACTGTGTAGTATTTATGGGTTTATATTACCCAAAATCCACTTTTGTATACATATTATGTGCTCCTGCATTGTCTAGTCGCTGTATAATAGTTTTTGTTTAATTTTCGTAGTGTTTCAAAAAGTCATGTAAAATAACATGGTCGCGGGCCGCGGTTGCATTGCCACTGTTAGCAGCGAGACGCCATGTTTCTACCGGAGCCTGTAAGGACAAACGTGAGAGAACAAATCAAGTGTCGCTTTACTTGTAGCGGAAGTCCTGCCTCCACTCTCTCCGCTTCGTCTGCTTCGTCTGGTAGCTCGCCCTCTCCCTCACCTCACGAACCTCATCTGTTGACACGGAGAAAGACAACGAGGACGACATTTGACCGGCTAGGGATACCGTAGTGCTCAGGGAAGGGAGGGGGTGAGCAGAGGAGCAGTTCTTTGTTGTAAATTTCAGCCTCTCCACTAGATGTCACTATAAACTACTTACTTCACCTTTAAATAAGATAGGCATATATTAATTTGTCCACTTTATCCTCCACATGAGGGTCACTGGAGCCAGTCCAGCAGAAAACCCACATGCACACATGGAGAACATGCAACTCCATGCAGAATTTTCTTTATTCTGCTGCAAGGCAACGGTGCTAGCCAAACATATATTTTTTCTGGCTTTAACTTGTCACTTTGATGTTAAAACCAATTGCACAGTATAATGTTGATGGAAAAATGACACCATCTGCACCTGTATTGGTCCATATGAGCTTTAGTTTCACTATTTTATTCTCTAGGCCCCCCGGGCCTGAGTTTTTTGCTGAAAAACGTAGACTCGATTTATGGCACAAAGGAACTGCATTACCCTGTCCATGACCAAAACAATTAGGAGGATGGCTTTTGCCTGGTATCTCTCTCCCCAGTGATGGAATTGGCAGACGGTGGAATAGTTGAAGTAAGAAAAAATATTTCAATCTTGTAAGTAAGAAATAGAATCTCATCAATGGAGAAGTGGGTGGAATAGGAGAGTGCAAGAAAAAGAGATAAAACAAAAGTGAACCTCAGAGCTGTGAGACTTGAGAGGCTTCAACATTGACATGCAGTTTTTTTCCCCCCTTTTGTTTAGTAAAAAAAACACAAACAGCATTGTATTACTGGACATGTAAGAACTCAATATTCAGCTGCTTAAGTAACATCATAAGTATGTATGTTCTACACTTTTCTCACCTTCTGTAAACTCTAGCTGAGCTAGTTTGTGACTTTGGTGTTTGAAATTCTTTTACATATGTCTTTTCAAACGAGGCAGTATTAAACCAGCTGGCTGAGCTAAAAATGCAGATTTTCTCCAGGGGCAGTTTAAAAACAAAAAAACCTAAACAGGCACATATTATGTGATCCTTTTGTTAAATGGCTAAAATCAGTTTTACCATGTGTCCCTGGTGATAGCTGCTGTATATTTTCAGTGAAAGCATGAAAGAGCGTTGTATGGCTTAATTGCATTTTAAACACATGCAGACTAACAATAGGTGGATCACATGCTTTTCATATTTAATTGCTTTATTTTTTTTGACTGGTGTAAAATCCCCTTATTAAATTATTATATGACTTAAATATTTAACTTAATAGCAGTAATTAATTCCTACCCACCATATGTGAAGGCGTTAACACACCACATCCAGCTGTGATGACCACCGTGCGAATCATTTGTATTTAATTCTTTATGGATGATTCATTTATGATGGGCTAATGTGTGCTTTTATAAAAAGAAAAAAACAAACACATTAATTTTTTTATTTGCCATTGTTTGGCTCTCCTCATCGCTGTGTTACCTTGTGATTTACAGTGCAATCTGGCCTAAAGAGGGGTGAGAGTGTGTGGGTAAGAAATCAGTTGTATTCAAAATGAAAAGCTCCACATTTTATTTAAAGGAGATATATTAATACTTGGGATTAATAATATTTGGAATTTTGGAGGCCCTGTCAGTCGCCAAAGTGTGAAAAAAGATGACTCACTCATGTTTTTGTGGTCCTCCTCAGTCTAAGTACAGGAGCAGCACAGAGTTCTACACAAACTTCCAGCCTCAGAGGATTTATCTGTCCAGTGGATACATGTTATATATGACGGCAATGTGCCTGCTAGAGCCTGCAAATTATCACTTTTCCAAAAGCTAACCGCTGTTAGCTCCCAGTAGCCTCTGTGGCTGATGTCATTTCCTGTTCCTTAAGTTGTTGGCTGTTTTAACAGGGTGATTGAACTGCTGTGGTGCTTCATCCTTAAGGTATTTTGACCAAAGCATGTCACAGACATGTTCATCAGGACACCAGGTAACTAGGATAACTTGGAGGGTATAATATGGGATCTTTAAATATAAGTTACGTGGTCAACAATATTCACACACACATCTCCAAGAGAAACCAGATTTATCCTTTACTGTCACTATCCCACATTTTCCCTTTGGTTCAGTGACACACAGCTGAGGTCATCCTTTTAGTGCATCTATAGACAGTTTGCTTTAGTGTTCCGTTGTCTCTGTGCATCACATTCACACTAAGTTATTTGCTACATACTGTAAATAATAAAAACAAAAATGATATATCATCCCATTGTGTTTTGAATTTTCCAGGAGACTAACCATTGAGATGATATGCTGTTACAGCATATTTTATTGAAGTATTACCATTTCCACTATAAGGCTTATGCATTATTCATTGTTCATCCAGTATTTACCCCTTTCACCAAAAAGGTAGTCAGCATCTTGATGCATCGCTTTGAGTTTTATTGTACCTAAATCTCCTCTTTGTCGGCAAAGCAAATCTGGAGTCGACTCGGTTGGGTATCACATGTTTATTTCCCTCTGGAGCTGTTGTTGTTAATCATCATGGCTCAGTTTCAGAAATGATTTTTGATGTCATGCTGTTGTGAAAATGCACTTTTAGTCATCTCATCTACCTCCCACACAGCTGCGGTATAGTTGTGGAAGTTGATGTCCTGACAGCACCTGAGCGTAGCAAATCCTGGTCTCCATGTGATATTCTGGTGTGCACATTATTCATGGTCAGGAATTGACAGGAGCTTTTGTTTGGTCCAAACAGTGAAGCAGCTCTTCAAGGGCTATTAGAACCTGCTTGAAGGGCATTTATATGGCAAATGATGAATAAGCTTTAATTCCACCTTTGATGAGAGAAAGCATCTTTTTCTAAAGAAGTCTGTACATAGAGCATTTTATGATGAGGAAACAATGTTCGATTACTGAATACTGCACCGTAGAAATTACGAATGTTGGATTTTGTAGACTACTAGAGAAATAAAATCTTGTCATATCATGATATGATTAGAGCTGAAACAATTACTTGATTAATTGATTATTAATCGATTACTAAATGAATAGTCATTATCATGATTAGAACAAGATTTCTGATTGTTTCAGCTTCTTCAGTTCTTTGCTTCATATCACAAATAAATCAAAGTGCATCATTTTGGTTTTTTGACAAAACAAGACATTCGAGAACATCGTCATTTCCAGGTTTGACAAACACTGATCAACATATGTTTTCTGACATTTAGAAAATAATCGACAGATTAGTCGATTATAAAAATAATAATTAGCTGCAGCTTTAGAAATTATATTATACATGTACGTTTTAACAAAACAATTAAATGAATGTAATTACAATGAGGAAATATGATTGTTAATTTTGGAAAATTGTCTATGAAGGTTAAACTCTTAATAAAAGTGCTAAGTAGAACCACATAAGGTTCTCCGGCTTTTTGGCTCCAGGGGTTCCACCTAGAAAAATAAATGGGTTCCACCTAGAACCCATTTAAAACCCTTTATTCAGGAAAGGGGTTTTAAAGGATTCTCTGGATCAAAATGGTTCTTACTGGAACCATTAGTGTTACCAAGAACCCTTGAAAAACCCTTTCTTTGGGAAAGGGTTTTTCAGAAGCAATTGTTTCCAGGTAGAACCTCAGCCCTTGTAGAAGAACCCTTTTGGAACACTTATTTCTAAGAGTGTACAGTTATAATACACTAGTTGTACATTAAGAGGTATATGCTGACATGTGGACAGCTTAATGCCCTTGAAGAAGTTTCACACCTCAAGAAAAGGTGTTTATTTTAGGAGTTCACTATTTCAGTATGATATGATAATTAAGATGTAATGTGATAACACAATATTTTAATATACAATACTGTGGAAAAGTCTAAGGCTTTGTTGTTTTTCAGTTTGTCAAATGTTGTGATCATTGGCATTTGGAAAGGAATGATTCAATTTAAAGTTGGTCTTATATATTAGCAAACAAATATCAGTGAGTTTACTGTGTATGTAATGCTTAAGCATGTCTTAAATAAACCTGGCGCAGTAGACCTTTTTCACAGCAGCAGATATTTGTCGACATGAAATAGGTCAAACACAGTTTTTCCACTCCAGGCTTGAAGAGAACCAGGGCCATGCTATTGATCAAGTTAAAGGGTTGGTCACACTAAATACTGGACACTTTTCTACTAAAAAAACAAACTGGATATAATGTTTCCCATATTTTCTTGATGTGTTCCTTATTGTGACAGTAACACTTCCAACAACAAATGCAATTTGGTGGCCTAAAGAATGTTGCACAGTATTGTAATATGAAGAATATAATAGCTGCTCTCGGGCTCTGCATTACAGGTTATCATCCTTCCTTCCATCCTATCAGACTCGCAGTGCTGCAGCCCTGCTTTATAACCTCTGAACACACTCTTGAAAAGAACCAAGTTGCCTTGAAAGAGACATATGAAGATGTGAAACTTCCCAAAATAGCATCAAATTATAAGTGTGAAGTAGAACATTTTTTGTGATGTTGCATAAGCTTAACAGCTCTAAATAATTTGTCAGTCTAGCCATTCTCCCTGCATATGTTAATATTGCTGCTCTGTGCACACTACAGTTTTTCATGTAGTCAGTTTTGTCATTTAGTCGAGATATTCACAGGAGACTCATATCCCAGCTTTAGACAATGGAACCTGAGCTTCTCTCCCACCCGCTTTTGCCTGCATGGAGAACAGAGTGCAGTGTGCACATCGGTCCATTCGCATCCTTTTTTCACATCACACCAATTCATAAAGTGCTTTAAACCCTCAGATTAATGTCATCATGGTGTGTATCATGTTCTTTGCTGTAAAACCCCCCTCCCTTTTTGTTAACCATGCAGATTATTTATACATGCTGAGGACATCAAAGCTAACGCACAGTACTTAAACCTGGTCTTAATGATGCAGAACCTCATGTGTGAGGAACTATTTAAGTCAAGGTCTTGATTGTGGCGAGGTTGAGGTGGAGGTTGGGGATTAACTCGGCATGAGGCATTAACTAGTGCTTTGTGTCCAAATGAATGGAAGTCAATGTCCTAATAAGAATACCTGCATAAACCTGTGTGTGTGTGCTTGAGAATAAATGTTTGCATTTGGCGATAGAGTTGTGCTTGTGTTGCAGTGGATGTTTTATTAGATAACATGAATGATTGGGTCCTTTATACTATGTTCCTGCTGCAGGTATGAACCGTGTGTATATATGACATGTAGTTAATGGTCATGTGTGAATGAGCATACGCAGTGTGTAACACTGTCTTCAGAAAACTTGATTCAACTGTGTCTTTGATGACATGACAGCGCGTCTCAATTGCCCCCTAGTGGCTGGCTGCAATATCAGTCATAATCTCAACCTCCTCCATCATCAACTCGTTAACACAATTCACGATTCAGTACATTAACTTGACATTGAAAAAAAAAAAAAACTAATTATTGTGTCAGCCTGACTTAAAGTAACCTTAAAAAAATGCATAATAGTACTTCTAAAATGCAACCAAATTAATTTCTCAAAGTTGGACTTACACACCCAGATAATGTGATTGGGACACTGTTTTTATTCATTACAGTATAACCTTGTGTTGAACAATGTCTCAGGTAACAGGGTGATCCAGTCAATAGTGGTACTGAGTCACATATTTTTGCTCCAAGGCCACTGCATACATGCAGGAGACGAAGCTGAAATCCATTAAGTCCTTGATATAGTCGAGTCCGTACCGTTGCAGCTTTGAAACCTCACAGCCACTGACCCGGATGACGACCAGGTCGTGGAGAGAATGCAGTTATTTTGTGTTCACATCAGCAGCACTGCACACTTCCTAGTATGTTGATATGGAAAAAAATCACTTTCGGTGAGTAGTTTGAAATGTGGAAATCTGTGCCAAGTGCAGCTACAGATTCACTGTAGTCCGGGACCAGAGGGATAGAGGAAGAGAACAACATAACTGAAGTCAAGCGTGCAGAGAGCAGTCTGGGTTTTGTGCAAGAACAACCTCTGCATGTGGAATGAGACCCAGGCAAGAGGCAGAGAAGAGAGGAGGAGGAGGAGGACGCTGTAAGCGCAAGTACAGCAGCCTTCTCAGCACTGCTATGTTAACAACACACCAGGTTTTCTGTGCGTCGGTGTATGCACATACAGTATGTGTGTGTGTGTGTGTGTGCATGTGTTATCTCGTAGATGTAAGGGTATGATTGGCGTGTGCATGAGGGAGGATAGGACTGAAAGATACTGATTGGTTGTGCTCACTTGTAGGGTGTGGCCTGAATATGAATGACTGCTCCTGCCGTTTGCACTACCAGGTTTAGGGGACAGTTACCAAGGAGGGATGGGGTGTTTGAGAATGTGTGTGTGAAGGGGGAAAGCGTCAGAGCTCATGAGAGAAGAGAGGAAAGAAAAGGGGAGGGGAGAAACAGAGAGGAAAAGAGAACAGGATCATGTGAAGAGAAAGAGGGAGGGAGCTTCAGGCAGCAAGGCTGGACGAGCGCTCAAACACTGCAGTCTCTCTTTGGCTTCTCCTCTCTCTGCCTGTCTCTCCTTCTCACTTCTTCTTCTTCTTCTTCTTCTTTCTGTGCTTCTTGGCCATGACCCCGGTGGACACATTGATTTCCTTGCCTACCTAGAGAAGAGGAGATAAATGGTGTAGCGGAGGAGGGAGAGACGAGAAGAGGGGACCCGGCACACTTTGCCTCACTGATGAGAGTCTGGGAATGAATTAACCGCCGACAGCACAGAGGGGGAAGCGCAAAAGAGTGGCTCAGAGTCAGGTGCAGGGAGAAAATAAGAGCGGGTTGAAGAGGGGGATTTGTGGCATGTGGAGAGAGTAATCCCTTGTCACTTTTGAGACACAAACAGGACAAGTTAGAGCAGGGAGCAGGGAATTTTGCAATTAGGGAGACTAATTCAAGAAGCTAAAGGAACGTCCGCTCACACACATTATTCATCCTGTCATGTTTCTTTTCACTCTTTCTGTCCAGTTCATAACACCATCCTTTCATCACATTCTTTTTTGTTTTTGAGCTTTTTTTCCCTCCTATTTTTGTTTTGCATGTCAACAAAAGCACATCAACAGCCACAGCTACAGCTACGCACTGAACACACATTCTCAGTGGATGTTTGATCTGTTACTGAGTAAAAGAAGTTGATTGGCCAAAGCAGGGTGCTGTTACCTCACCTACTCTGGAATTGCTCACGAGACCAGGTAGGATGTTTCTGGATCATTTTGCCGACCCAAAGCAGCCGGAGCGGTCGAGTTGAAGCCCTCCAGTCGTTTACCTGATTGAACTGTAACAAGATGAAACTGCCAACCGGCTTATCTTTAAAGAGCATGGCACCTGTGTTTGAGGGATTACAGAGGGGGAAACAGTTATGTGCAGATGTGTATGTGTGTGTTGGGATTATGTCCTAAATACACAGCATTATACAGGTGTTGCAGCATGATTATGCAAAGTCTCCTGCTGAATATAGTGACACTCTAGGATTAAAGAGAGGAACTCAAGTGAAGGGAATGGTAACACATTATCTTTGACAGATCAACTCAGAGCAAATGTGATCACGCTTGAGATTTTATTAAATCAGCAGTTCTGGGGTTTTGACAAGGGTCATAATTATTTTCGAGCCAAACTTGGAAAAAGCAGGAACATCACTGAACTCATCTCTCAGTCCCTCGTTGGAGTAATTTCTGTCCTTCACTGTGGACTTTGCCCCAACCTGAGTGACTATTAAAGCTCTTCCAACTTCCATAATGAGACGCTCAAGCACAGATGAGACTCCGTACCGGCGTAGTCCGTCCTTGGACAGTAAGCCTGACTCGCCACCGTTCACCTCTGGCTTTCATCGCTTCAGCGGAGAGTTTGAATATAAGCGACCGCCGTTTGCGTTTGGTTTCCACACAACGAAGGGGCCACAATCGTCCAAGGGGCGCTATGCCCAGGGGAAGAAGTATGTGGTGTTTTACCTGGACCTCTCCTTCATATTCCTCCTAGAACTGCGGCGTTGCAGGATGGCTGAGGGTTGCATGATGGCCCTGCGATATGGAATGGTCTTCTTCAATCTTCTCTTCTGGGTGAGTGCATCAAACATTAGTTTCATCTCTGAGCATGTGTGTGTGTGTGTGTGTGTGAAAAGATGCTTTGCTCTCTTGACTTTTACAGTTATTTTCTTGTCTTGTTGGAGGGAACTCGGATGCTCCATCACGTAACCAGAGTGATGATGTGAGAGGAGTGAGGTGGGGGTGTGTGAGAAAGACACCAATCATGCATTTAGATCATGCTCACATCAAGCACACTGTGTGGGTGATTCAAGCTTTCTCTATTCCCCATACAGTACTCCAAGTGTGGGTGTGCATTGCATTGTTTGCTGTGTTAAGCTTTGGCATATTTAGAGCTTGCTTTGTGTGTTTACTAGTTAATCACAATGTAACCAGCACAGCACTGTTTTGCAGCCCACCAATGCATTTTCTGTCAATCTGCTCTATCTGGCTGATCATATAGGTTTGCTGTTAGGTGCCAGACCTCTGGTGTTTGTCTGTCGGCCTGTTTCTGTCAGTCCCACTCTAATAGCCCCACAACAGATTTTCGTTTGCTCTGCAAAGCCTATCGGGCTCCCCAGCAGTGATTCTCATTTAAAGATCTCAATCTAGTGCCAAAGACTCCCTTTGTGCAGTCCCTTGCAACGTATCACATTATTTTGATGTGATGCTGGCCTCTGCTGTTACCTGTTCAGTATTAGTTTCATTTGTCATACATCCGTTCTTACAGGCCTTAGACAGGTCCGTCTATGCTGAAATGCGATCTTGTTACCAATCTCCCTCAAGGAATGAGTGACCTCTTCACCTCCACATTTTGTCAGCTATAAACTGCTGACTGGAGGGGGCACGGCGGTTTTTATTAGTGCATTACATTTGTGTGTGTGTGTGTGTGTGCGTGCATGTGCGCGTGTCACTGCGGGAATACATAATGGCCACTTGACCACAACAGGATCTAGCCCTCTTCTTCTGAGAAGCCAATCATGTTAGATAGGAACAGAGGAGCTCTTCAAGTATAAAGCTTGTCATTGAAAATAATGCATTGGAGTTTAAGTGGTAGCTGCAGGCAGACCTCAGTGTCGACACCATTTCACCAGCAATATACAAACTATTACATGACGTCTGGTTCATCCTGGTCCGGCTCCCCCCCCACATTTCATTTTAAAGGTGTCGTGTGGAAAATTAGTGACATTTAATGACGAGGCAGCAGACTGCAACAAAGGGAGATCCTCCTCCAATTACTTTGCCAAGTGTGTCAGGAAAATATGGTGGGCTTTGCGTAGCAGAAAAACTCTTTGATGACTCTCTTCTGTAACGTACAGTGGGAGACAGATGGCTCCGATGCAGACAAGACAAAGGCTTTAGTCCAGTTTAAAATTCAAATGCTTTAATCCTGAGGGTAAGCAAGGTCATAAACAGAAATACAGTCAAAAACCAGGCAAACAAGTCAGACAAGGACAAGAAAAAAAAAAGTACAAATCAGGTTGAGGATTAAGAACATGAAAGAGAGAGAGCTATGCACACTAGGGGAAACAAAGATAATATGGGAAAGACATGTGGTGAATGCTGGACTATATATACACAGGTTGACCAGGTGAAAACAACAGGGACAGGAAGTGGAAATCAGGCAAGTACCAAAATAAAACGGGAACTAAAAAAAAAAAACCCTACACATGATTAAGACAGAGCCCTGACATCTTCACTCTACCACTGTCTTTACCACTTTCCTCCTTATTCTCTGTTGGTGTTTGCATCAGGTTTAATGTGGGCAGAGCCAAAGTCAACTGCTGCTTCAAAATACATCATTGGCATCTTTTTGGGCTGCTGTATAAACATGGTTTCAAGAAATGGCAGCCTCCATAAAGCAAAGCCCTTCCTTAAATACACATAAGTCTTATTCCTTGGCTACATAAACCAAACAGTTTTTATTTTATAGCAATTAACTACTTAAACAAACATGCTTAAGGGCAGTAAATTTAAACCCTGTTAAATGTTAAATATTGGACCTTTAAGAGGTTGACTTCCTATGTGACTGCAACATCCTACATACAGCAGTTTGTCAGAGACCCTCGTCCAATTTGAAATATGTTTTTCTTTACTTTCAGGGTGACACAGCTAATAAGAGCTCCCACTTAGTATATAATTAACACTTACATTTGCATTAATCGTTGTTTGTCTCTGAATGCTTCCTCTGGATGTAGAAAATAAAATGTCTTCAAGCCATTGCATCTGTCATCTGTGTCATTGTTGTGGATGTGTCTCCTTGACTTGTCAGTCAGTGTTGAGAAGGGATGGATATTGTGCAATGTCAATTGTGGATATTTTGGGACCTTTGACCTGTGATTGGCTGTAGCTACAGACAAGTGTGCTTGTTAAACTGCACTTAACTCAGATTATACTGATCTGAGAACATATATAATACCACGCATACTTTTATGTATTGTTCTTCATTGTGTTTTCACAGATTTACATTTATACTAATACCAAATCATTTTAGTTCTGTCCTGCTTTTTTGTCCTCATAGTAAATGGACTGTTCAGGTTTTTTGAAGTGTGGTCATATAAGGTAATGACACACCACAGACATGATCATGATGTGGCTTCAGCACTGGGAATCAGCCAGAGACAGCCACGAGAAAAACTGAATATAGCCACTTGAGAGAAGGCTCACTGAATGTCTATGCCTACTTAGTGTATGCTATTTTTAGGATACTTTTTTGCCTTTCATGCATATAATAGTGAAGTGTGAAAGGGGGGGGGGGGGGGGACACACAGCAAACGACTGTGGGTGGAATCAAACCTGGGCCCTTTGCCCTATGGGGCACCAGTTCTACCATCTGAGCTATCCAGTGCCCCAACTGTATGCCCAACAACCAGTAAATAAACCACAGGATTCTGGGTTTGCAGTCACTCACTTTCCTAAAACCAATTCCACGGACCTAGACCGAAAGTTCCAATTAACGCTGTTTTTTTGGTGTGTATCTGAACCATTACCTAGTTAATGAAGCCCTGAAGGTTCAAAACAAACAGTTCAGCCACTGCTGAGAACACTGTGTTGTATTTTAATCTCAGGCTCAGCCAGATCTCTGAAAAAACCTGTTCTCGTTACGCAACCAGCATTTCTCCTGAACAGTGGATCCTCCTAGTCCGGGCACTAGTCCGGGCACATCCAGTTGCATACATTGTATCGCAGAAGAAGAAGAACGTCCGTTGTGGAGGTTTTTCACTTGCGACTGTATCTTCTGACTCTGTGTCTGACTCCGGGTCAAAGTTGTAAAAGGGACTGCGGCGGGGAGTCGTGACGAAGCCATTGTTAAACATTGTTAAAACAATGTTTTCCGTCCACCAGAGGGGGGAGCTGCGCTTCTGAGAGCTGGTGTGCTAATTACGTCACTTCCAGGTATTGGCCAATCACAAGACAGTTTGGGAAGCTCTCATTGGCTGGCCAATCACAACAAAGTCTGTCTGGGTGTGAGATTTCAGTCTGAAACACCGTGGCTGACGAGAGCTTCAGTGAGGAGAGATTTATATCTGCTCATTTACAGCAACTAGGAGGTTTTTGACCATAAAAACAAGTAAATGCATGTAAGTAGACCTCCATAACTCACACTATGTGCGATAGGACCATTCTATGGGAGCTTTAAGATTGCACATACTTTCTGAGAAGGGAAAGTCAGTCCAAAAACTTAGAGATGCCTTGAATAAAGCAATATGTAAATGCAATTACCTGCATCTACATCATGCAGGAAAAAGAGCACTGTGAGTTTAGTTGATCCCATGTTTAACAGTCAGTCCTGTTTGAAATTGACTGAAAATTTTGCATACACGTTTTTTCATTTACAAACATTACGGGTTTGTCTGTGTGTCAGTGTGTCATGTCTAAATCCCCATATTGAATCAATCTTGAACTGGAAAGGAACACAGTAATACAATATTTTGCAGTCAGAGTTGATGTGTTTATATATTGCACACACATATAAAAAACAGCCAGGCAGCCCAAGACTCCTGATTTCTGCACAAATTGGTCTGGTCATAGAATTGCTGATTCACCAAAATAAGAAAGTGGTTGGGGCAGTTTTTTCTATTAACTCAGTCACCTCCCTTAAGTACACAGCATGAGACTGCAAGCAATTCTAATGATATTTTCATTGATCCCACATCAAGAAATTATAACAGTTCTCATCATTTAAAAATACTGGTCAATAAGGAGGAAAGATGGATTTTTTTTATTGGGTCCATGTGTTATTTACACCCCCTCAAACTAGCACGAAATGAAGACCTAACTCTTTTACAAGATATGGAGAATAATTTCACTCGGTTCAAAAATCTTTATTTGCCTCCAGAGGGCAATTCAAGTGCTCATGCAGCAGACCAGTCATAAAAACAAACTTTAGAAAGTTATATGAAACGGTATGCTGGATTTCAGCTAAAGTCAAAATGTATTTATTAATAAAGACATGTGTAATTAAACCATTATGAAAAGGATAATTGCACATTGCAATTGAATGTGTGTATTGTAAAACGAAGGATCTGCAGTTGAAAAACTGGTAGCAGATTCACAGCTTAAACTAAATGTACATGCAAAGACATGATTATACATCCATATTATTTTTAATTGAATTGAAAAGCATAGTTCGAAGCACTGAAAATACCTTTCTGATGGCATCAATCCAACAACTCGCAGTAAAATTGTTCCTCATCTCAAATACTTCATCATCTTTTCTGGTTCGTTCAGATTCTTTAAGGAAGATTTTAGTTACCTGGCAACAGATACTTTGCTGATAGTCAATAGTCAATTACTTTCACGATCTTTCCCTTAAGCCATGGAAACTGCATTAAACCACAGTTTAAAAGACTGAATGTTAAGTTGCACCAAATGATGGCTCATATGAAACCTGCCATTAAATATTCACATCACATGCCACCAACTTTCTGACAGAAAGACAAACAGTCCTTATTTAGATGCCGCCAAAGTACTGAGCCTGCTCTTATCAAGGTCTTGAATCACATTAAATTCAGCATCAGTTCTGGATAAGTCACTGTCCTCACGCTATTAAAGCTCACTCCTGCCTTTGTCACTGTTGATCGCAACTTATTAAAAGACAGACTAGAGCACTGTGTTCGGGGTTCCTGGTTTCGCATTTAATTCATCTGCAGCACATTCTCTTTTCATATAGGCACACATGTTAACTAATGAAAGTGTTTGCAGCGGCTGTGAACAAGCCACATGGTTCTCTTTGCAAATAGACATTATTTATTATTTTTCATGCGCACATCTCACCACAACACACATGTTAAAATAGATTTTTGTTCACAGTTTCTGCATCTATATCTGTCGCATATGTCACACACACAACAAGTAAAAGCGCTCTAGCGTTTCAGTTTCCTGATTAATTTTCAACAAAGTGTTATTATGAAATGTGAGCCGCACTAACAGATGCACAGTTTCATACTGAAGAGCCCTAGCATTTAATTGAGTACAAATGAGTATTTCAAGTATATAAAAGTATTTTTTTTTTTACGATTTTCATAGGCAAACTCTATGTAGAACATAGCCAAACAGAAGCTCCACAGCAAGTGAGCAGGAGACGCACACTCAACTCAATTACTTTTTATTCTTTGTATTGTATGTTTTGGGAAACATCTACTGCACATATGTCTGTCCAGGGAGTGGGCCCCTTACCTGTGGTTCTACCTAAATTTCTACCTTTGTTCTCTGTTATAAGGATTTTTTAGTTTTTTCATACCCTGGTCGAAGGTCTAAGGACAGAGGATGTTACCAACCCTGTGAAGTTCCGTGAGACAAACCATGTTTTGTAAACTGTGGGCTATACAAAATACAATTTGATTGATTGATTGAATGTGAATGGCAGATGCAGCAGATCAGTGCACATGCATTCAGTCCGAAAAAAGTCTTCTCTAACTGTAAAAGTCATATTCCAAGAGAGCAACGATTGTATGTTTGCAGATGACACTCAATCATATATAGCTGTGCCGCAGAACCACCTATTGGCCATTACATTTCTTGGTAAGATGATCTAAAACAAATTTCCTCCAGTTAAACACGGACAAAGGGCAATACATCATTTTATGCAAAGGAAGAAAGGCTCAAAATCAATTCTGCCTTTAAAAGTCTATTATCTATCATTGAAATGAAGCTAGACACTAGAAACCCTGGGGTTATCCCTGGTTCAGACCCAGAATTTCAGCATTAACTCAGGAAAAAAATCCCTTTACTACCTCATTAATATTGCAATGATCCAAGAATCTGAGATGCTGAACACCTTTATGCCAACCCTTTTTTATAGCCACCTTCAGTTGTTTATTTCTGTAATTAAATATGTTTGTGTAATATTCTTTATTCTGTGTACACGGGTTGTCTGTATTGCTTATGCTTGTGCTGTAAAGCACTTTGTGTTGCCACGAGACAAATACATTTGCCTTGCTTTGCCCTGCCCTCATAAATATCAATCAAAGAAGTGGGTGCAACTGTGCCTCATTTCAACACACACAGTATTCCTTTAATGGATGTAGAAATGCCCTTTTCATGTCAATACTCATTCTGGCCTCACCACTCGTTAGACCTGTCAGTGGAAAGAGCAACAGAAGAAGTGTGGTTTCACTAACTACTTCTTCTCCAGCAGCATAGGAATTGCTGTCATTACACGCAGCCATTAAGGGCCTTGGATATTTGTCACCCCCCCCATTCTACTAATTCATCACATGCATTGTACCTGTAAGCGATCATCACAGCAGTATCACTGTCAGCATTAATTAAGGTCAGACAGATGTCCAAAACAAAAGACAGAAGAAAAATAATAATAATAAAAACATTTAAAAAAAAAAAAAGCTGGTCACAATGAATTGCAAATATAAATCTACCAGTTACCACTTGAAAATGCAATAAAGAAGTGAAGTTACCACTGTTATTAGTGCCTCTGTTGGACACAGGACACATACAAAAGAAAAGTTAGTAATTTTACTGAATAATTAATAATATTATTGTATTATATTGTACACTATTGTTTCTCTCAAACAATTATGTACATAGATTATTCCCTTTTATTTTATTCCATTTATTCAGTTTATAATGGAGACACAATGGTGGTCATGTGGTATAAAAAGGAGACATAAAAGCAGATAGCAGGTATAAATTCTTTATTATGTGTTGAGGAGAGTGAACTGGGTTGGTGTCATGATGCATTATACATCCTTCCAACATAAACCGCTTATCCTTTGAGGGTCACCAGGTTAGCTGTCATTGGATGAGAGGCAGGGTATTATGCTCTGGACCTGGTCGACAGCCTATCACATAGTGACACACAATCATTCACGCCAGTGGTTAACTTAACCGAACCCCAATCTGCAAGTCTTTGAACTGTGAAGAATGTGGGTTCACAGGAACAAACACGTAGCCTGTGTTGCTTTTGCAAAATGAAAGAAACTGTGCAGTGGAATAGTTTATTTTTATCCGTCCTTTATTTTTTCATGGAAATAATGCCAACTAAATGTTACCTCCATAGGCTGAGGTTGGCCCCTGTTTCACTCCCTTCTAACAGGTTTACTTTCAGTGGTTACTTCAGTTATTCCACTATCTTTTTTGCTGAAGGTTACCAATATCGAAATCAAAAGTGCTCAGAATTTAATGGCAGACATAGCTGTATTGTGAAATCAGAGATTATACGGAACAAATGCAAATGTATAAGATTTATTACTTTATCATCTATCTATAAAGCAAGTTGCGTCTGTCTGTCTGTGACAGGCATATCTCACTGACCGTTAGTCAGATTGACGTAAGATTTTGAATATGTGTGCATCCTTGATTTTCATATTTGTTGGAGGAATTTTAATTTTCTCTGACTTATCATGCTGCACTTTCGCTGATTTATCATGCTACACCAGGCAGGCAGCGGCTCACCAGCAGCAGCTGCGCTGTCTGGAGCGGGGAGTTGGGAGTGAAGAGGCTGTCCTCACAGTGGGTGAGACATTTTCACACGGTTCAACGCAGAACATAGTGTTATACTGAAACGACGAGGTGTCCATTCACCAATACGCGAGCACATATTTATTTTGCATTAGCATGCTACTACTTTGCGGCTAACTTAACGAACCTGTTTCCAAAGGTAAGCTAGCGAGGCTACGATTAGCATTAGCGTAGGGCTAACATAATACAAACACTGTGCAACCTCATCAGGCACAACGCAAATGTTTTTATTTTCGATTAGCATTAGCGTAGCTAGATGTTGTTGACTGTCAGCCACAGTATTGTGCCTAATGAGGTTGCACAAAAATCTTCTTCAGCTCCCACTATAGGAATGTATACTTACGGGCACTGCACTAGTTACTATTACAATCATTAAATTAGGAAATCAACATTAACCGTTGAAAGATATGATAACAAAAGAGTTTCCTAAAGAGTCGCAGCGTTAACTGGATTTAACTGGAAGAGCAGCAGCAATAATAAAAACATGAAATAAAAGCAAAATCTGTCAGTGTGTCAAGCTCAGGAAATGCGTTAAACAACATGTTGCAGATGAGCATCAGTGACTGGATTAGAAAGTGACAGATTGAACAAACACAGAAGAGTTCATTTCCATGTCACTTTAGATTAACCTAGACAGCCTCAAATTAAAACTGATGCATGAAATAACGTCTACAAATACACAGGACATGCTGAAATTCATGCGAGTGCAACCTTATTTAATTATGCAAAACTTGCTGTGCAGTTTTCAGGTTACACTGTATATATTATTTGTTTAGTCTCTCTGCTGCCATAACTTCCATCATTTCCCCAGAATGGGTCTAAGACAGGATTATAATATCTACTGTATTTTAATTGAAGACTTCTGCTACCTCCTAAATCCTGAGATAACCCCAGGTAAGCATGTTTTGTTGTGGTTTTGTTTCACAAATTAATCTTTTTGCTCACCGACAAAAGCATCACATAAGTGATTCATTTCAAATCCTCTTTCTGAGTGGACGGATTTGCTTCGCTGGACAAAAAAACATTTGGCAACGTTTAAAGCGGAACTAGACCGGAAGTTCCTATTATCGCTGTTTTTTTTGGTGTGTATCTGCTAAAACAATGTTTTGATAATGAGGAGCAGTGCATCCACCGCTCCAGAGAGGGAGCTGCGCTTCTGAGAGCTGACGTGATAGATTACGTCACTTCCAGATACCTGGCCAATCACAACACAGGTGGGAAGGCTCTACGCTGGCTGGCCAATCACAACACACTCTGTCTTCTCGGGCGAGATTTATGGCTAAAAATAGCTCGACTGACAAGCGCTTCGAAAAGGACAGATTTCAATCGGCTCGTTTACATCAACTAGGAGGATTTTGACCATAAAAACAACTTAATATATGTAAGTAGACCTCCATAACTCACATATATGTGCAACAGGACCACTCTATGTGACCTTTAAGGAATATCTGAATTACTTATTTTTATATTATTATACAGGTTTCAGGCATTTCATAAGTGTATGAACTCTTGTTTCCAATCAGCATGCAGATTCATAGCACAGAAACAAAAAGTGTCAGGATTTTCTGGTGAAAACTGTCTGCTTATGTCGTCAACAGCTAATTTGTGCTGAAGTAAACTGCAAGAGTTCATGAAGTCAAACTGCTAGAACTGCTGTATGTATTAGGTGAGGAGCTGCTGCTCTGCTGGAGCTTATTTGAGGGACAGTTCAGGTTGAACTGTTTGGAAATAAAGTAAGAGATGCAAGGTTGAGATGGTTTGGTCACGTGCAGAGGAGGGATAGTGATGATATTGGACAAAAGGTGTTGCCTGACAGGAGGAAAAGAGGCCACAGAGACATGAGGGCAGTTGGTATAACAGAAGAGGACAGGACAAGATGGAGGCAGATGATCTGCAGTGGTGACCATGGAGCAAGTCGAATGTCCAGCTCTTAAAAATGACTCGGCTAAAGTGGAAGAGAATCACACTCTAAATTAGAGGGGAAATAAGTAGTTTATAGTGCCATCTAGAGGAGAGGCTGAAATTTACAACAAAGACCTGCTGCTCTGCTCACCCCCTCCCTTCCCTGAGCGCTACGGTATCCGCAGCCGGTCAAATGTCGTCCTCGTCGTCTTTCTCCGTGTCAGCAGATGAGGTTCGTGAGGCGAGGGAGAGGGCGGAGCTACCGCGGCCGTAGCAGACGAAGCGGAGAGAGTGGAGGCGGGACTTCCGCTACGAGTAAAGAGACGCTTGTTTTGTTCTCTCGCGTTTGTCCTTACAGGCTCCGGTAGAAACATGGCGTCTCGCTGCTAACAGTGGCTATGCAACCGCGGTCCGCGGTCATGTTATTTTACATGACTTTTTGAAACACTACGAAAATGAAACAAAGAATGTTATACAGCGACTAGACAATGCAGGAGCACATAATATGTATACAAAAGTGGATTTTGGGTAATATAAACCCATAAATACTACATATTGTCCCTTTAATTAAAACTTTTTAAAAACATAACACATTTTTCTTATGACATCGTTTCTTTCTTTCAAATACTTTTACATTTAGACCCCGTCCCAATACCTCCTCTAACCCTAAATTGTGTGATTTTGCCCTTATAATCAACCCTACAAATGTAGTGAGCTCTAATGCGGGCTTAAAACGAAGTGGAAGATGAAATTACCCATGATGCTTTGCTAATTCAGCGAGCCTGCTGATATTTTTCAACAAAGATGACGGCCAAATCTGCAGAGGAATAATTTCGTTGTAATATATTTTCGCAAGCACGTTACAATGTTGAAATGTGTTGGAATATGTTGGTTTGATATACATCCAAAGGACTGTTGCGCTTTGAACACTAATGTCAGAAAATAACTGATGATTAATGAAAGCAGCTAACTCGGCAAATAGCCGCTAGTTAGCTAGCTAGTTAACAGCTATTTGTTTCGAGAGAGTGCTTCGAGAGAGTATGCCTGTTATGAAGAACTACATGACGGGCAAACGGTCTTGAAGCACTCAGCAAATAGCCGGTAGCTAGCTGTGCTACATATGGGTAATTTTGTCAGTGTTTTGGATGTGTGTACCGGAGTTCACTTGAACACGAAAACATTCGTGATATAGCGTTTACGAGGACAGAGAAAAACAAACATAGCCAACGCAACAGGCAACACAACAGCTGGATCCGCCGGCATTTTTCCTGAATGAAAATAGTAGCCCGTTCCACCAGTAGAATTGTCTACATGTGATGTATGTTAGCACATTTGTTACATTCACTACGCTAATTTGCATATAGTGGTGTCCTAATTCCATAGGGAGGCCACTTCCCTCAACGAGGGGAATTTACGGTTGAGGGCACTCCAAACCAAGTGGAAATTTTAAGGGGGAGGTATTGGGACGGGGCCTTAATTTGATATCCCTAATTTTATATGTTACACTCCCTGCTGCAGACATCACCTCTGTTTACATCACATAGTGAGTGCTGGCTTGCAGAATTGATAATGCAGACAGTGCTTCTGGGAAGAGAAAACACAAATGAAAAGTAGATTTTGCATCAGCGACCCTGAGGGTTAAAAAGTAAGAGTAAAACTTAAGTTACTTCTTAGACTTAAACTTCTGGAATTGTGAAATGTACATAAAGAGCCCTGCAGTATATACTATACAGTAGATGCTAATGGATGTAAACACATTTTTAAGTGTATTTATCGTCCCATTCTTACACATTGCCTTGTGTAACTTGCCTTGCCTTTGTGAACCCAAGTGTGAAGCAAAGGCATTACAGAGTCTCTACTCTGATTTCATTCGTTCATGTCTTCAAAAAGCGGATCAACTAAAAGATTGTCATGGAAACTAGTCTGTTTTTAAAGTGCTGCATGATAGAACTACAAGGTCTGCATTTCTTTGTGACTCGCTCCTCTCTCTCTCTGTGTGTGTGTGTGTGTGTGTGTGTGCGTGCTTCATATAACACACTTTCGTACAAATTAAGTCCAAACGTCTCACACTGATTGGATTTCAGTGACTCTTCGCTCAACTGAGGCCAGAAGCAGTTACTCTTATGTTTATTTCCATTACTGTGGGTGTAAACGGCTCAATGCTTCAACCTCATACATTAACGTATGTTTGTGTTGGTTAGTAGTGTCACTTCCTCTTTGACAAGGTGTCAAAATAAAAAAAAGTGATAAAGACAAAGACAAATGGTGATTATCCTCTAAATGTAGCAGCAACTACTTTACCGTAAAATTGCAACAGTGGGCAACTCAAAAATTTGCAGTGATGTACAACACTAATCTTTTCCAATGGAAGCCGCCACAGCAGGAAACGGGCCCCACAGCTATAAAAGACTGAAATAACACTGTCATATACAGACACTTTTTAATGAATCTTCTCAGCACAAACATGGCTTTTCCACGCAATGTGTGTGTGTGTGTGTGTGTGTGTGTGTGTGTGATGAAAAACATGCAGCAATGGGTGAGGTGGGGGCAGAGAAAACATGGGAAGAGAACGGGCAAACGGAAGAGAGTGAAAAAGACGTGTACTCTGAAGTTGTGTTTACTTGTCATTATAATGTAGGTCAGAGCCCAGTGGAGGATCCGTAGATTGTCACAGTCGTGGATGGGTTGCATCTATCTCTACAGATGTTGCCGGATCAATAGAAATTGCCTTTCTACAGATTTGAGAACCGTCAGCCACGCCCCTCAGCCCCTGCTGCCACACAGCCCATTGATTTGCAGCAGGACCGGGGGGGACGTGCACAGCATGAGCGGTCCAGTTAATAGGCCTGCGGTTTACTTATTTGCTGAGTTTGGCATATTTGCGCACAGACCTCACAGGCGTCAATGTCACTCTCAGACTTGGTCCCAAGGAACCTTCCTGAAATGATAAAAAAGGCAGGGACATATGGGGGGATGACTTCATTTGTTCAACATTTTCCTTACACTGTTAACATGACAATGAGATGCTTTTGAGTCTAGACATTGCTGGTTTAAGCAGATCTTACAGACTTGTTATGTCAGTGCATAAAAGGTAATGCTGTGTTAGAGACAGTTTATGCTGAATACATTCACAATTCACTTGAAACCAAAGTTTATTTTCTGACTGATTTTGTGGGACATAGCCTTTGATACATGTCTCCAGGGTGTTTTATTGGCGCAGAAAGCGACTTAGGTGGTGGCTCAGTGAGGCTGTGCTGCTGTTATCATTGCTGCCGGTTTTATACTCAAAACCTCTTTGATTCCAGTTTCCAGCTTTCATTGACACCAAATTGTTTACTCTGACCTACTTGAGCTGCTTGATTGTTTTGTGACTTTTTCAAATCACGTTTTCATGGTTATGAAAAGTCGAATTTGTCAGTATACAGTTGTGGCTTGATTGATTCAAAAAGTGAAATAAAAGTGCTAAGTAGAGCCATATAAGGTTATTTGGCTTGTCCTCATAGGAGATCCCTTTTTGGCTTTTGGAGGGTTCCACTAAGGGCGCTTTCACACCAACAGCAGTTGGTGCGCACCAAACAATCCATTCGAACCAAAAACTCTAGTTTGTTTCGTTTTCGTTGGTGTGAAAGCATCAATCGCACTTGGGTCCGCACCAAATCAAGCAGCCCGAGACCGCCAAAAAGAGGTGGTCTCGGTCCGCTTGACTCCGCACCAAATGTCAGACTCTGGTGCGGTCCCTCTGGTGAGAACGTGAACTCAGGTCCAAACCATACTATGTACTTTGCTATCAGTGGGAAATTACCCTGTAGCCTATTGGCCCAACAGATTAGATTCTGCAGTAAATGCCATGGACATAGCCTACCTTGTAGGTCTTTGGAGCAATCTTCATAGTTAGCACGACCACATTCATGAAAATAGCGCGTCTCCTCTGCCTGAAATGACGCGATATACATCTTCGCCGACTCCAGTGCATCAGCAGATTGTTCTCCAGATGCAGCCGCGACTCATTCTCAAATTAGATATTTTGCCAAAAATGGCCAATACAGAGAATGTAATAAACGAAGATCAGAGCAAGTAGCAATGTGCGAACGTGTTGCTCCATAGTGAGTCAAAATTGACGCTTTTTTTGGTTCGTTTGCTGGTGTGAAAGCGGACCACACTGGAGTCATATGTTACATAATAGCAATTGTATTGCCTGGTGCGGATCAAATAATCGAACTAGTGGTGTGAAAGCGCCCTAAGAACCCTTTTAAAACCCTTTATTCAGGAAAGGGGTTTTAAAGGGTTCTCTGGATCAAAATGGTTCTTACTGGAACCAATAGTGTTATCAAGAACCCTTGAGAAAACCCTTCTTTGGTAAAGGGTTTTTCAGAAGCAATTGTTTCCAGGTAGAACCTCAGCCCTTGTAGAAGAACACTTTTGGAACCCTTATTTCTAAGAGTGTACAGTTATAATACACTATTTATACATTAAGAGGTATATGCTGACATGTGGACAGCTTAATGCCCTTGAAGACGTTTCACACCTCAAGAAAAGGTGTTTATTTTAGGAGTTCACTATTTCAGTATGATATGATAATTAAGATGTAATCTGATGACACAATATTTTAATATACAATACTGTGAAAAAGCTTTGTTGTTTTTAAGTTTGTCAAATGTTGTGATCATTGGCATTTGGATCGGAATGATTCCGTTTAAAGTTGGTCTTATATATTAGCAAACAAATATCAATGAGTTTACTGTGTATGTAATGCTTAAGCATGTCTTAAATAAACCTGGCGCAGTAGACCTTTTTCACAGCAGCAGATATTTGTCGACATGAAATAGGTCAAACAGTTTTTCCACTCCAGGCTTGAAGAGAACCAGGGCCATGCTATTGATCAAGTTAAAGGGTTGGTCACTAAATACTGGACACTTTTCTTCTAAAAAAACAAACTGGATATAATGTTTCCCATATTTTCTTGATGTGTTCCTTATTGTGACAGTAACACTTAGGTGATAGAGAAATAATTATGCTGCATTGGTCATTATAACTTTGCTAAAACAACAAATGCAATTTGGTGGCGTAAAGAATGTTGCACAGTATTATAATATGAAGAATATAAATGCTGCTCTTGGCCTCTGCGTTACAGGTTATCATCCTTAAATGGATGCCTAGACTTGTTGTTGCCTTGAAAGAGATATATGAAGATGTGAAACTTCCCATTTTTCAGAGGCAAATGGTTCCAGGTAGAACCTCATCCCTTGTAGAAGGACCCTTTTGGAACCCTTATTTCTAGAGTGTAGGCTACAGACAAAATCAGGCAGTTTGCCCTTTATGTCACTGTGATGTGTAAAAAAAACATTTTATTCAATTTGTGAAATTAAATTTCACCTTTGAAATTTTTTTTTGGATAAGACCATGAACAGTTTACAGTACATGATGTGCAATATTATTGTCTGTTGTAGTCTATTATAGTGTTGGTAGTTTGCATTTTTCATTCAAGGTTGGTTTACTGTGGCATTCACAAAAAGTAAAAAAACAACAACTATCTGAACCTAAAATAAATGGAAGTCCAACTTGCTTCATGGAAAAGAGATAAAAAAAAAAAAAAAAAAAAATGAAGTCGTGAAGGATCCAACAAAAAGAACAGAGGCTGGCTGGCACGCTGGCAGAGCTCTGAGTCTGGGGACACACTGGCGAGGAGTGAATGGAAAAGTATTTGAAGCAGCAGGTGATGGGATGATGGGTTGCAGGTGTGCACATACACTTGTGTCCAGTATTATGTTCCAGCAAAACAAACAGACCAATCTTCTGAGAAAATCAGAGATTAGGGAAGTAATTATGGAAATGGAGGAATGACAAACACCAATTAGGACAGAGGTAACATGTAATCGTTAATCGGTTCTGGTTCAGCAGCAGGATAGATCGGTGGATGAATACATTTTTCAGTTTATTGTGTGTAAACGTAGGGCTTCTGAATCGTCCGTTTGAGGGGAGAAGTTGGTGTATGCTGTTTAGAACGTGGGAGGAGCTGGAGGTGACCTGAACATGCTTTTTCTGTGTGTGCCTCGTGAAAAAATTGCTGATAACTGATTGACGGATGACCTTTGCACACACATTTGATTGTGCAGTCTGGTTTTAAGTTTGACAGTCAAGAGTTGCTGAACCAGACCGCGCTACAATACAACAGCACAGTCTGTATTGCTGACATAAAACAGAGCAATAATCCTGTTTCTGGCTCCAAAAGATCTCAGTCTATGCAGGAAGTAGACACCCTGCTGGATCCTTACAAATAAAGTCTAAGTGAGGTGTCCATGCATCTATCATGACTCTTAAAGAAGACACCTCATTGTGAATAAGCAATGAGGAAAGCTGATTTGTGTTGATTGTTAGGTAATTTTTGTCACACCACTCAAATGGTCCACATTCTGCTGGTGTTAAGACTGGTACTCCACAAAAGCACAAGTCCAAAAACAGTTCAGATCTCAAAAGGCTGGTTCACAAAGATAAGATCAGTTCAGGCAAACAAATCCAAAAAGGGCAAAGGCAGAACTCAGAACTCAGTAAACAGGTGAAAAACAGGTGAAAAACAGAGGCCAATGAATTGCAACAAATCTGGAACTTTTGCCGCAGTGGTACAATGACAAACTGGGACAAGAGAGGAAAGGGAACACAGCTTATACACATGAGGTGGAGGGAGACAACGAGACACAGGTGAATCTAATGAAGGCGGGGCAGACAATCAAGACTGGAGGGACACAGGGACAGGAAGTGAAGCTATCTGAAATGAGAGACGTTTCACAATAAAACAGGAAACCTGACACATGATAGAAATAAACAAAAAACATGATCTTAAAGGGATAGTTCGGAATTTTGGACATAGAACTATTTTCCAACTCAGCCAGTGTGATGGAGACGTCTGGAGACGTTTTCAAGAATAGAATGATAGATAGTTGATAGAATGTTTGAAATAAAACCAACCTTGCAATTTGAAGGATTTATGTCTCAGCAGCAGCAGCAGCGCGTCATACTTCTGGCAGCGGCGGACTGATTCCGCTGCTGGAAGTATAGTGCTGAGAAAGTTGTCCCTCAAAAATTCATGCGATGCGACGTTAGTTTTGTTTCAAATATTATTCTATCAACACAGATGTGTACATCGATAGTCTGCCGTTACAATCGATTTGCCTCGGGTGCACTGTGGAGTCGGTATGAGTGTTTTTAATGCCATGCTAACTTGTATCATTGACTTGCGCTAGCCATAGCATCAGCGAACTCAGGAACTAGAAGAACTGAATGAAATTTCTTGAAAACGTCTACAGACGTCTCCATCACACCGGCTGAGTTGGAAAATAGGTCTTATGTTCAAAATTAGGAACTATCCCTTTAAGGGGAATGCTGAGATGTATCAGCTGGTACAGACTGGGGTTACTGGCATTAGTCAGCAGAATTAACAGGAATGAATGATCAGAATATTTCAATAGATACTGGTCGGGTACACTGGTGGAGCAGTGAGTCATTAACTTTTACCAGCTGAATTCTGTTGGTGAGGAATGAATTGTACCAGTGAATAAGGATGGGATTTTCATAGGAGTAGTTCTGAATGTATGGTTTTTAATAAAGATGAAAAATCAAGGAAAAGAGCCCTGGCATATGTGTTGGGTTTATCAATGTGTTTGGAGACTGCGTCTTCTGTGCTGCGTCCTTGCCTGTATGCAAATTGAAAGGAATCCTGGGAATTACCTAATTTCTGAGTTGAGATTTTGGACCATAATCTTTTCAAGTGATTTCATATGAGATGTTAGTGGTGAATTGTTGTGTTCTTTAGGGCATTGTTTTTTTAGCGGGATGTTTTTTATATACGAGGGGTATGGTGTCAACAGAAAGTTGAAAAAATGGTTTGCAAGAAAGGAGCCAACTCTTTAGCAAAAACCTTTAAAACCAAACCACTGCTTGTTGTAATGAATGGTTTGCCAGGATCTGAGGAGTTGAAGCAGTTTAAAGAAAACACGGAACAATAGTAACGGTGGCTTGTCGGTGAGTTTCCCTTGGGATTGGATCAACGGCTGTTAGAGTGAGAGAATTCCTGAACATGATTTCCTTGTGAGTGGGTGTGTTTACTGACCGTGAGAAGTGCGAAAGTCTACGTGGATTATTTGGCCGTGGAAGCTGTGTGAACTCACTTGTGGAAACAGCGATGACGACTTTCTTTCTCCTTGAGAACGAGAGGGGGTTGGTGAAAACACAGTGAAGAACCGACTTCTGTATTCCTGCGAATAAAGGCAACAAACATGACCAAACTAAAGTAAAACAGGTAGCGATCTGGCAACTGGCCGAGCGAAGTCTGGAGCTTTAGAGCAGGAGCCAGAGTAATGAGCCGCAGGTGAAGGAGATCATGACCACTCGGTCACAGGGACAGACACAAACCAGCACAGAATAACAGACCCTAACGCTACTGGTGTCAGGACCTAAACCTACCTGACTTCATCCACAGTGATGGTTATCTTATCTTCAAGAAGCTCATATGGTCATATGTTTCACAGTGTCAAAATTAGCAACTAAACTGAAGGTGTGAAAACTGTAGGAACCGAGTAACAACAAGCTCACATTAACACGATGGACCAATGTGAAGAGTTTGAATCCTGATTTATGGAGGAGCTGTTTTGTTGCCATCAGACAACCTGCTCAATGCTGTAAGCTAAAATAACAGGTGCTGAGTGTCAACATATTTACCATAAACAAATGGTTGTTGTGTACATCTATAACTCTGCCAAAAAGCATGATGATTATGCCTAATGTGTGAAAACAATGTTAAAATTATACAATGTTTATTGTTTGGGAACGCAACCATGCATTAGCTACTTACTTTTGAAGAATTTGCCAACAGACTAAGTGGAAGTATTTAATGGAGGGATTTTCTCACTGTTTTGTCAGCGTTGTGACGGTGCATTATTTCCCTCAGCCTGGCATGACTGCAGCAAGGCCGTCGTCTGTTCACAGAAGGCCTTGTGCTCATCTCCGTCTACAAAGGACATGTCTTAATACAGGGGGAAATGTGTTTTCAAAACTCTATTAATACCACATTCGGTTAAATATTTGGCCAAAAGCTGAAGCATGAGCTGATAATTTAGAAAATGCTTTCTCCCCTTCAAAGGCTGTCTGCAGTGAGGTGAGATTAAAAGCTATTGAGAAATGACAGTTGACATCTGAGTCAGGAACTTTTTTAAATATTCATAAAGGACACTTGAGAATTGGATATATCAAAGAGTGTGCAGTACAGTGTAAAAAACAATATGTCGCTGCTCTGCTGCGATGGGCGACCGTCTTGTACGGTAAACGGGCAAATACAGTTCTCAGCAGTAACCGTGTCTGTGTCCTCATTTTTAAATTACGATGATTAAGATTTCTCATAGACATGATGTGAGTGAGCAGCAAACATGTTGTGGTGGGGGGAAAACAGTTATGTGAAAAATAATCAATTTAAATGAGATTTACCCACAGTCAAGTGGTTTCCCATCAGTATAATCCTTCCATTTCCACTTTGTTTTACTCTGCTGACCATGTGTAGCTGCTTGAGGCAGTAATGGAAAGTCGACAGAGTTTCACTGAAAACCAGGCCTGGAAAGTGAGTCTGTCATGTAAGACAAGGATGTATCTAAGATATGCATATGGAGAGGTTTTCTGTGTAAGCATACAGCAGCGGGCCGTTAACCTCGCCTGCACAGGAGACTCCTGATGGTCTATCTCATTACAGATGGAGACCAGATGGAGGATGTGAGCTCTAACACCCTAACAACTCTGCTGACGTACGGGGGAAAGAAACAGTTCGATGCACCTAATTGACAGTGTTGTGTCATGAAAGGAATTTAAGTTTAAAGGACTGAAAAAAAAAAGACTGTAGGTTTTCTTTTGAGATTACAACCCACAGTTTTTGTTAGATGACCTCAAACAGCTGTGGTAATTATGCTGGGAGCAAAGGAAGGAGACGGGTGATGTAGTTATATATAGAGAAAGTCAGCATCATGGTGATGGATGGGTCCACAAAATGCTGGACTCTCACACGGGAGAAGGATGTTAATTTCCTGCGAGTTTATTATTGTAACTGTGAATATGAGGACCCCGTATGCCAAAAGGTGTTAACCGAGGACAGGAGTGATGTGAACACATACGTTGCAAGACTTGTTAGTTTAAGCTGCAGTGGAGTTCCACATGGAATGCACAAACAGCCAAAGTGACATTGATCAGAGCTGAGCCGCTCCTGCTGCAGCTGTTGAGGAATCGCTTTATTTTCTTGTTCCATGACACATATCATGACAATTTTAATTATTATTCGAAGGCTTTGGTGCATGATAGAACAAGACAATAGCTCGGGTTTCTGTAGTATTTCAAGAAAAGTCAAAAAGGAAAGAAAATTGTCTGATTTTTCAGCTGATGTGATTATTTTCATGGTCTGTATTCTCAGGGTGACACTTCCTGGAAAAATATGAAAAGATGTCACAAGAGACGGAGGGGGTGGATCCAAGTCATTTATAACAAGAAGTGCTATTTAAGTAATGCCAATTTGAAGAGAAACCAAAGTATTTGTGGTATTGATGTGCTCATGCACTTACCTTTTCATTTACATTTTTCTACCTCTCCATGGTAACTCTGCGGTGAAGCTAATTTAAAGGCATTACAATGTGAATTGTGTGGGTTTAAGAACATTTCAAGAACATAGGAGGACAGACAGAACATAGATCAGTTGTATAGTAAAGCACCTCTGAATTAAAGGGGACATATTATGCTAAATCAACTTTTTAAATCATTTTAATACTTATATTTGGGACTCAGGAAGCCCTATGAGTAGGCAAAGTGTGAAAAAGATGATTCACTCATGTTTTTGTGGTCCTCCTCAGTCTAAGTACAGGAGATAAAACACGCAATGTTGACTTCCGCACTCATTGCAACGTCACAATGAAATATTCCTTGAATTGTTGTCTCGCAGAGCTCTGCTTTGTCTCTAAAAAAATGTGAGAGTGCAGCCGAGAGCAATAGTATCCTGAAGAGAGGAAATCTGCAAAGTGTTCTATTCTTGGCTGAACAGTGCAGCACAGAGTTCTACACAAACTTCCAGCCTCAGAGGATTTACGTGTCCAGTGGATACATTTTATATATGACGGAAATGAGCCGGCAAATGATGGCTTTTCCAAATGCTAACTGCTGTTAGCTGCTGGACCCTCAGTGATGCTGATGTAAATTCCTGTGTCTCATTTGCATTTAAAGAGACAGGCACTCAAAAGCGAGCGTTCTGAACAGGGTTGTTTTGGCAGGGTGATTGAACTGCTGTGGTGCTTCATCCTTATAGTATTTTGACCAAAGCATGACACAGACATGTTCATTAGGACACCAGCGAACTAGGTTCACTTGGAGAAATAGGGTATAATATGTATAGTATTAGGCTGTGCAGCATACAGTAATCTGCCCACACAAATGATATTTTAATTTTAAAAAGCCTCACTAGTCAATCAAAAGGGAAAAGGTGTCCATTGATTACAGACACATTTCACTTAGAATCACTGACCCCAATACAGTGATAAAAGCACACCTGAAATTCACTGCACAAAGGAAGCAAACCCTGTCTTTACTGTTATTTGTGAAAGCTGCCAGGACTGGATTAAAGCAGCAGAACCATTTTTTTCATTACACAACCAATAACTCCTTTAACCGTTTCTGACAAAGTCTTCATCTTTCAATCTCCACACCTCCAGACTCTCCAGACTCACAGCCCAAAATAACCACTGATGACATTGCCATGGTTATTTTTTCCAGACCTGTCAAAGCTACAGGCCAAAAAAAAAGGCCAAGCCCAAGTTGCACTCACAATGTCCAATAGACTGATCTGTAAATGTAGAGTCCCCCATAAAAATACATGCAGTCAGTACAGGAATAATCAATAGTTCTACATTAAATCCACTCAGAGCTGCATAATGCTGCAAATGTTATTTTCATTCACCTTTATAGTAACAAATAGAGCAAGACAACAAACTGTCACGTGTAAGTGGTGAGCAAATGTTGGTAAACTGAGTAAAACAACTCTGTGGCAGTGACTTAACACACGTCTACACATCTGAAATATAAGAAACACGTCTCACTTCACTAGAGCCTGACAGCTTTAATGGCTGTCTGATAAAATTTGGCAGATATCAGCCTGTCACAGAGATATTGGTGTCTGCGTTTGTGTTTTCTGATGTGGAAAGAAACCTTTAGTTTACGGAATAAACAGGAAAACATTTTGGCTGTTTGTTGTTTAGAAAGGTTACGTTTTTCTCCTTTTTTCCCCTCCTTGTGATATTATCGTATATTTCATCATTAAATGTATTGAATTGTGCAAAATCAAGACCTCCATTACAATTCTTTGTCACAATGGTTTAGAAAAGGCATCTGAATCATAGCCATTTTTAAATAGTCTTAAACTCTGTCCAGTGCAATGTGATGAATGTCAACATGAAGTATCGTCAACACCTGCTCCCCACCCTTCAAGTCTTTCATTTTGTGTTGTACATTTAGCAGAAATAATGTATTATTCCTTAATAATAAAGGGTTCTCTATAGCACTCTGTCAGTCGACATGGAGATTTTAGACCTTGAGGTGTTCAAATTTAGTCAAAGATCAAAGCAGCAGACGTTTACCTCAACACTTCCAGAAGCTTTGCAACTTTTCACCTTCTTCTCTGTGCGTAGTGTTCACATAGTTGACCAAGTACAACACTTGTACAACACTTGTCCTGTCAGCTTACACTAACTACAATAAGAATGTGCAAAGATGAGGCTCTGCTCCTTCACTAGACAATACAAATCGTTTCTGTTTTTTATCAACGCTGATACAAATTCCATCTTCCTATTGACATTGGAGGCAGACAAAGGCGGGAAAGATTTGCTGCAGCGCTGTTGAGAATAAGTATGCTGCACAATGAGACACACAGAGGGGGAGAGAGAGAAGGTGTGAACAATCGTATAAAATATTGGAATTAAAGAGAAGCTCGAAAAAGCTGGTCTGCAGAACAGATGGTTGGGTGAAGATGGACTGGGCATTGAGAGCTGGTTGGGGGGGAAACGCTAACAACAGAGCGGAAGAGAAGGAGAGAGAGAGAGTTGGAGAGAATGGAATAAGGTGGGGGAGGTGGTTTCAGTCTGTACTGCCCTTTTTGTATAATCGAGGTTCAGCTGTAACAGTATGGGGAAAAAAACAACAACTGCAGTGTGGCGAACAGTGGAGATGTACAAACTAGAGCATGCCTGTGCACCTTGGGACCTGTGCAGGATGCAGAGAGGGTGGTGGTGGTGTAGAGCCAGAAGAGCTGGTGGATGAGCGATGAGAGAGGGAGCAGGGGAGGTGTGGAGGTTGCAGGAACAGGTGGGAAAACAGCATGTGGTGAGGGGGGATTAGGGAGAAAAAAATACACGTTGAGGTAAGAGTTGAGGGAGGCAGCATCATAAAGCACCTTGGTGATGCTTTAATGACCTGAATGAGTGTTCTTCGTGGACATGAAAGCTTAAAAATACATGGATCCTTCATTAACTTATTTTAAGGGTAGAATTGAGTTTATTTTCTAATGAAGGCTCCCTGAGATGAACTTCAGCAGTGTGCCCATTTTACTAATTTATTTGTTTTTATTATTATGAAGACTAGGGTTACTGTGAATTAATATAGAGACTTGAGGAACATAATTTTTGGTACTTATACTGTATCCTGAATTATTTGCCAGTAAAAACTTTTTTAATTTCCTATTTACTCTAAAATACCACAGTTATCGTCTAATTTCACTGGAAGAACTTGATTTGGGGTCCGGTCAATACAATTTAATTACACTGAAAATGACAGTGAACACAATTTAATCACACATTTTTATACTTTGTTAGCATAAATTATATATTAGTCCTATTAAATACTTGACACTGACAGCCTAAAACAAAGGCATCAGTATAATCCTGCATAGGCCCATATGACACATCACTTCACAACTTTTCCCCCCAATAATTATAATGTTGGTACAGTAATTGGATTGATTGCACAGAAAGCTGCCCAGTATCGTTGTAACATTTGTCAGTGTTGTGCCATCTGTCTCTGCATACCGTGACGAAAACATGCCAAAGGATGCCACTCCTCCTTGCTGCACCTGGCACACAATTATGACTTTGTTGTCAAGTGTCCTCCCAATGTATCTGAGTTATTGTCAGCTTCATGGTCCCTTTGCATTCTTCTCTAGCCGGGCAGGTATAGACAGAGTGACTCTGCCCTATGCTTCGGTGAAACAGAGAAATAGCTTCTGGTGGTGAATGCTTGTCCAATCGATCTCGCTTCAAAGCTGGGTTCCGTCTGTATATTTCCAAGAGACACCTCTGCCCTTCATAACTGCCTCTCCAGTGTAGCCTTGTACTGATCAAAGGCCTTTCCCTCAATTTTTAAAAGAAGAATGAAGGACATTCATTCTAATTAACCACTTCTTCCTTGACCCTCTTTTTTGAGTCCCTGCTCTAAAATGACATGCCCAAACTAAATAGAGTAAACCTCTGCAGTTACAAGCTCTATGTGAATTATCTTGGTATCTAAATGAAGATAACACTTGTGAGATTCCACCAGAGGTGTAAGTTTCACTGTAGATGCCACTGTGTCAGAGTAAATGTACATGGAACACAGCATAACTGAAGGATTTTTTTTCTCGCCTAAAAAAATATTGCATTTTAAAGCAAATATCACCTTTAAAATATGCAGTAGGAGCTTAAAAACACATGGAGGTCATGTAACATCATGTGGACATTAGCTGTGCAAAGTCTGATGCTGCTGAAATGAAGCAGAGTGAAATTACAGAGGTTTTATTAAAGAGATGTCTGGGCATTCTCACTTTTGGCACAGCTTGGCACCATCTGTGCCATTTGAGATTTCTAGGTACCAAATTATTAAAAAACTATTTAATTTTATTTATATGTCACTACAGATCTAAAAAGAACTTGTTTTGAAAAAAAAAAAAAAGTATGATAACTCGCTGTAAATCGATGCTTCCTGTGCGGTGCGTAATAACAACTCTGCGAGTCAAAGCTCGTTTTAAACCTCTAAACTGGTAGAATCAGACCCCGGTCAAAAGGACATAAATGCATATGACGCATTTGTGCGGACATTCGCCCTTCTCTAATCAGAACGATTTAATGTTGCTCTGTAATGATCAATCAGACCGGGATCTGTCCCCAAAGCATGCTGGAAAGTTTAGTTCTTCATTAGAAGTGGTTTTGTTCCGGTGGAAATAACTTGTTTTGATAAACAGCAAATGTAAGACAACATTTCTGCTTGTATTTCTTGAAAGTCAGTTGTTGTTTTGCTCTTATTTTGGGGCTGGTGAGCCGTGAATCTTGGTCGTAGAGTGATAAAAATGGTACCGTTAGAATCTGTAGATTCTCCGCTGTCCGGTCGACACGTTTTTTTGTTTTGTTTACATAATCACGCTGACGCTTCGGTGCCGCTTTTCAAAGTGTGCGCTTTGACGATTTTTTCCGCTTCTGCTGTTTGATCCATCGGTGTCTTAACTGTGTTTCGTGAACATAATAATGGTTTATATGAGCTTTTAGCTGAGTTTCTGACCATTCTGTGGGTATGCAGCATGTCTGTGTTTATTAAAGTTAGATATGGTTTCATGACGCTTTTGTCGCTGCGTCTGACGCTGCCCCTGATCCCGGGGGCAACCATGAAGAAGAGGGTATTAATCTCTGTTGCTTTGTATTGAGACTAAGCCACTTTTGGGGGGCAAGTGTCACAAGGATAGATAATGGAATTAGCAGCCTTTTAGACAACACTTTGTCAATTGTTGATAAGAAGATAAACATAAAGCCCAAACCCAAATGTCCTCATGAAACACACAGTATATATCTTATATCATGTACATCATTTTTCTTTACCATGTGAATGAGCAGAGGCTGTTTTGATTTCAGCACTACCATATCATGTCTGAACCCACCCATTTTTCAAGTGAGCAAAAATAATTGGAACATGCGAATGACAGGTGTTTTATCTTGTCCAGGTGTGTCCATTATATACTCAAACATCAAAAACCACTGGATGTCTACTATCGGACTGCATTCATAGTTACAAAGGTGAAAACCAACATGGAAAGTGCTGTCTATGTGAGAAAAGCAAGCAATTTTAAACCTGGCAGAAGATGGGAAATCAATCAGAGCCATTGCACAAACAATGACCATGGCCACTACAACAATTTGGAATGTCGTGAAGAGGAAAGAAATCAGTGGTTTAGTGAGCAAAAGGCATCAAACTGGTTGAGCAACGAAAACATCAGCAATTTATGACAGAAACATTGAAAGAACTGTGAAAAAAATATAAAATAACTGTGAGTGACATCACCAACAGCTTCCAGAGGGCAGGACTGAAGGTAATGCAAGACTTCTATACATATTACCAATATGAATAGGAAGGCCAAATTGGAATTTGTCAGAAAGTAAAGAGACAACGCTCAAACACTCTGGGACAAAGTTTTATAGACTGATGAAACAAACCTTTTCCAAAATGACGAAACTATGTGGAGAGAGAAAGAGGATCTGCTCATGATAAGCTCTTCTGTGAAACATGGTGGAGGTAATGTCATGGCTTAATGATGTAACCATCCATCCATCCATCCATCCATCTTCTACACACATGCTGGACAGGTTGCCAGTCCATCACAGGGCCACACAGAGACAAACAACCATTCTTGATGATGTAATCAGATCATGGAAACAGCAAAATGAACTCAAAAGTTTACAAAAGCATGTTGTCTGACAATTTAAAGAGCAACCAATGAGTTAATCAGGGGAAACATGTGGAAGGTTTTAGTCAAATTAGACTGGTCACTCTCCAGACTTAAACCCTATTGAGCATGCATTTGACCACAGTAGACTGAAGGGAACACCCCCTAAAACAAGCAACAGCTTAAAATAGGCTGAGGTGAAAGCCTGGAAAGCCATCACAAAAGAAGAATACAAATGTTTGGTGATGTCAGTGGGTTGCAGGCTTGATGCAGTTATTGCAAGCAAAACATTTGTGACTAAATATTAAGTTTTATTTATTTTAATGTAATTCTAGTCCATCTGTTTTTGTAATTTTGCTCAGCTCAATATTTTGTGTCTTATATTGGTAACATTTTAGATTAGGGAACACAAATTCACCATTAATTAGGTGCTTACTAGCATGCATATAAGTAGCATACTAGGAAAAATCTTAATTAGAGGTAGAATAAGGTTATGTAGTATAAGGTGTTAATATGTGCTTAATGATTACCAACAAAGGGCTAGTATTCTACTTATATATGTTAGTAAGCACCTAGTTAATGGTGAATATGTGTTTTAAAGTGCTACCCTTATATTATATCAAATTTCAGTCCGAAAATGTGATTGTTCAGCCCTGAAACAGACGATTCGATAATGTTATCATACACGTTCTCTCACCCGCTATGCATTATTATATTATTAAATCACCAGCTATATTTACTAAAGACCAAGCTGGTAAACCATCTGCCATGTTGACGAGGCTCCTATAGCATCTATATTTACTGTTTGCACTACAGCCACTCGATAACAAGCAAAAACAAATGCAACGTGAGAAAGCTGCAAAATCGAAATGATGCAAAACTGAAAACACACAAATCCCAACACAACTGCAGGAAAGAAAACACCAGCATATTCAATTATGGAAGTGCTCCGGGGCTTGAGGGGGCGCTGTCGTGCACCTCTACGACCAACCGTTACAATACTCGGATAATCTGACTAGGATAAAGTAAAAGTAAATAAAACTGCCAGTCCAGGTTTTCCAGATCACTTTTTGCCAATTATTTGAGTATTTTCCTCGTCTTCACTGCTATTTTCCGAGATGTTGGTCTGCTGCGGTCACGTGACGGCTGTACCACTTGTAGACAAAATCTCACTATGCCCAGAGCAAACACCTGCCGAATTAAAACACTGATCATAAAAACTGCGGGGTTACAGGAGGAGAATTTTCATCCTCTTGTTCAACACGACCAGGTCTTTTAATAAAGTAAGAACTAAGTAGTCCCCGAGTATCGTAACGGCTGCTCGTAGAGCTGCACGCCAGCACCCCCACAAGCCCAGAGCGTTTCCGTTATTGAATATGCTGATGATTTCTCTCCTGTTGGCGTTTTCTCTCTTGCAGATGTTTTCTCTGCTGTGGCGTTTTGGGATTTTTTTGTGTGTGTTTTCGGTTTTGCAGCGTTTTGTTTTTGCAGCGTGTTTCTGTTGATGCATGTGTTTTGGCTTTCTGCAGATCGTTTTTCTTTTGCGGCTCATTCTCACGTGTTTGTTTTCGCTTGTGCTTTTGAATCTGCAGCATTTGAGAATGCGCAGCTCGTTTCTCCTTGTGCATGTGTTTTGTGGCGTTTGCCCCTGTCGTCCACCATAGATGAGGCCGCTAATGCAATCTTAGGAGAAGGACGACAGTTCACACTCTCCCTTCGATTGTGAATTACACTGTGGACACTTAATGAATAAAGACCTACATCTGTGGCAGCTGTTAGCCCGAGGCTGAGGTGCACAATATTTTCCCCTGCAATCTGAAATCCTTGTTACAGTCATTTTTATATTCTCTGACATCTTTATTGTCGCCAAGCTCGTCCTCTAGCCTTTATTCCCCCGTATCTCTGCTGTCACATCATTTTTTTTGACAAAAATTAAATTACAGGATGTTGCAAAGTGAGTTGTTCCAAACAAGAAAAAGACTTTGTGAAACTGCACATTGCACAAGTCTGTGATGAATCCTCAGATTTGTGCTATGAAGCAGTAAAAGTCCTAAATATATCACAAGCAGCAGATTGTGAGGGTGCATTAGCAGGGACTAAGTTGAGACTAAAGAGACTTCCTTTTCTGGATAATTAGTTGTCCTGATTGATTGAGCATGTCAGGAAGGGGCTATTTAATTATGAGCACGGGCATGGCCGATTGAACTCTTGAAAATGTTAAATTCTAATACATATTTTCTCATTTTTGTTGTATGATTAGGTTTATTTGGCTCTCAAGATTTCACTCCTGTTCAACAAGCATGCAGCTCTCTATCCATCTTGTGTTTTTGCAGGAAAACATCTGTTGGTAACTTCGACAATGATGTGATCTGTGAGCACAGATGTGATTACCGTGCTACACTGTTCAACCAAGAGGCATTTCAAACAAATTCCATGTCTCTAAAAGCAGCTTTAACCTGCAAGTTAAAAAAATAAATGAACAACGCACACTTTACACCTGGACTGTAGGGATTGATTGGTTTTATATCACAGCACAAAATGCTCCCTTATGCCTGATCAGAAACTGGGAAGAATTTGATCAATACTCTCTTCCCAGCATTTTACCAGTGATTTTTATTTTTATTTTGAATGGAACAACATACCCCCAACAATGCACAGTCCTGTTCTATGAGATGTGCAGGCCTCCTGAAATATTCAGTGGTAACCCTTCCATCTTATTACCTGCATATCCAAGTGGGTATACAGTGCCAGGAGGCTCCATGCTATGCAGTAGCAGCCCGAGTGTGTACGTGAGCAATAAAACCCTCAGAGCCCTTGATTTATTTGATTAATCCTCCTCTTAACTTGGCATTCTATGTCCGCACTTCGACTGCACTGTGTTGGTTCAGCCTGCTCCGTTCTAAGCCCCCTCTCACCCCAGGTGGATTTGCCTCATTGTGCAGGATGGAGTGATGAAGGACATGGTGGTGATTTGAACCGTTGACTGCTGTAGAAACATGAGGGTGAGAAGTGAGAGGAGGTTGAGATAAAAGGGGAGCTGGATGGAGGTCGAGTAGATAGGGTGGACGATGACAAGGTAAGGATGCCAAGAAAATTGGATAGACGTGGAGTGACAGAGACTGTGGGAGGGATGTGTAAGTCATTGGGGAGAAGAGACAGTTAATGATGGGAAGAGAGGAAAGGGACTGAGGTGTAGCAGAACAAGGAGGGAGGCTTCAGGGAATGAGGTGTTAATGATCGTAGCTGGAGAGGAGGAGAAGAGAGGAGAAGTACGGATGTAAAAAAAGAAGGGAAAGTGCAACCCAATTAAGGTACATGAATTAAAATGTCAGAGAAGTCATCCGGGAGACGCAGAGACACTGAGTGAGGGAGCGTTTTAAGGTTTTTAGATGACTCAGACTGCAAACATGCATAAACACACACACGCACACATGAGGTTAGAGCAGTGAGGCAGAGTGACAAAAACAAATAGAGGGAAAAAAACAGCAACCCACAAGCATACACACAAGTGCACACACACATGAATGAGAGAGGGAAGCGCTTGTCTCTGCTCAACTGCAACTAGACTGTTGTCTTCATAGATTGTTCTGATAATTATTTAATCATGAAAAAAATAAAGTGCACAGCTCTAAGGAAAACATTTCACATCTTTCATTAGAATGTGCCTCTATGCGTCTCGCTTCCCTGTTCTGTATGCAAACACACACACATATATCATTTATTTGCACAGACCAGGTTCTGTTGTTTTAAGCCAGTCTGACTGACGGTGTGTTGAGCACAGTTTTATGTTTAATGTGTGTGTGTGTGTGTGTGCCTGTATTTGTCTCCTCTTTAGGGCTTTTTGTTGATGCCGTAAATGTCACCTGTATGTGTGGAACCGATTTCTGTACATTTAACTCACTTGAAAAAGTAGACAAATCAATTTGTAACGTTAATGTTGTGGTGGTGACCACAAATAAATCAATGTAAAGCAAACATTGCGAGGTGCACAAATATTCTGCATTCACAATGAAGCTGTTGCAGTTGCAGGCTGCGCCATCAGTCCTTCCATGTGGCTCAGCATTTGCATTTATTGCTGTGATTTTTTTTTTTTGTCCTAGATGACCTCTGAATGTGGTCTGAGTAATTGGATCTCAGATGCGTTACCTAGTTACCCATAAAGCTGTCATTGGTGATCAGATCACGGGACTAAATTATGCTCATTTCTTTTTTGTTATATAGCTTTTTGCCACTTAATGCAGAAAAGAGTGTGTCATGGAGGTGTAACTACACCATGTGTGAAATCAAAGAAAAGAAGCACACATGGTTAATTAATTAATCAATTATCCATCCATCCATTTCTTCCCGCTATGTCCTTCACAGGAGGGTGCTGTGCCAATCTCAGCTGACATAGAGCTGTGTACACCCTGTACATAGAGACAAACAACCATTCACTCTCACATTCACACCTACGGTCAATTTAGAGTGACCAATTTACCTAATCCCCATATTTTGGACTGTGGGAGGAAGCTGGAGAACCCAGGGAAAAACCCCACACACACATGGGGAGAACATGCAAACTCCATGCAGAAAGGGCCTTGTTCCAACTGGGGCTTCAATCCGGGTCTTCTTGCTGCAAAGGCAAGAGCGCTAACCACTACACCAACCCTGTTCTCAATTGGTTAAATTATTTATCAAATCAAATCAAATCAAATTTATTTATATAGCCCACAATTACAAAACACAGTTTGTCTCACGGGGCTTGACACAGTGTTGGTAACATCCTCTGTCCTTAGACCCTCGACCAGGGTAAAGAAAAACTACCAGAGCAAACACCCTTATAACTGGGAAAAAGAAAGAGGTAGAAACCTTGGGGAGAACCACAGGTGAGGGATCCACTCCCTGGATGGACAGACGTGCAGTAGATTCTATCCAAAACATACAATACACAATTACAAAAAATAGAGAGTACAAAGTCTTTAAATGCCAGGATCCATCTGGATCACTGGGTTTGTCGTAGCCTGTAGCGAAGACTGTTGTGGTCACAGACTTGGGGATGACAGAGTCCTCGTTTCCCTCCTGGCCTCATCCCGTTCGCTGGTGGCAGCAGAAAGTAGTAGTAGTAACCTTGAAACTGGATCTGGATCCTGCAGCTGCTTTATCCTCCACTGGAGGGTCGCATGTGGGGTTGCTGTGCCTATCTCAGCTGACATAGGGCGATAGGTGGGGTACACCCTGAACAGTTTGATCATCTTTGTAGTTTTTATTTTATGGCGATTAATAAACAGTTAATCATGAACATCCCCACTCTGGACATAAATGTAACTTTACTTCAGCAGACCATGATCTGTAGAGAAACACTGGCTTGTGAAGAATTGTGGGATATGGAGCATCTGTTAATGTGTGCACAGACACACAGCGTCACGGGGGCTGCCTGCTGCTTTACAGCGCTCTGATTGAAAGAACCTACCAGTCTATTTGTCACCTCTCTCTGCTTTGTTGACCCAGCGAGTCTTTTCATCATCCCGTGCTCCCTCCTTCCTCCCTGTCACCTCTCGGTCTCTCTCGTTATGTCTTTCGCCTTGTTGGTGATAGCGTCTACAATGACATTTAATCGTGCTGGTCTCGTGGCACTCCTTGTTATGTACTGCACCTGTTTTACCCCCCTCTCTGTTTGCTTCCTCCATTAATAATTAAGCCATTCTTGCTCTGCAGGGCAGGACTCAGTGGTCTGTATTCCACTGTCCTGCAGTTCTGAATTGTTATGCCATTCTCTAGTACACGTCTCATTGGTCATCGTCTACTGAGCTTTCTAGTACCTCCCCCCATTCCTCCCCCTTTCCCTCTTTACCCTCCCTTATGTTTGATCTCATAGTTTTGCTGTCAGAGATTTGTTTCTCGTTATAGCTTGTGTTTCCCATCTGCAGCACTTTTTATCAGCAAAGAGCAGAATGGGTGTCCAGTCGAATCGAGAAATTGTTTGTGCGGTCAGCTGGCTTCAGTTTTGTTAATATTTCTATTCCATTTTTTTTTTTGCCTTTGCACAACAACACTTGAGGTCTTGCCATTTCAATCTGTCATTAGTATCACCTGAATGCTCCAGCACCAGAGGGCATTCAGAGGGCTGAATGAGAATACGGGGCCATTACTGGAAATCTTAGAGGGCATATGTGTTGTGAAATACTGCACTACCATTTCCCATTAGACATCTGTGTGTGTGTGTGTGTGTGTGTGTGTGTGTGTGTGTGTGTGTGTGTGAGAGAGAGAGAGTCGCATTTGCAAAGACACATTTATGGAAATACACTGACGAAGTAATTTAAAGGACTCATATTATACCCTATTTCTCCAAGTGAACCTAGTTCCCTGGTGTCCTAATGAACATGTCTGTGACATGAAATATAAACATAAAATGTATCCACTGGACACGTAAATCCTCTGAGGCTGGAAATTTGTGTAGAACTCTGTGCTGCACTGTGCAGCCAAGAATAGAACACTTCACAGACTTCCGCACTTCCGGATACTATTGCCCTTGCCGGCACTTTTTTAGGGACAAAGCGGAGCTCCGTGAGACAACAATTCCAGGAATGTCTCATTGTGACGTCTCAATGAGTACGGAAGTCAACATTGCATGTTTAATCTCCTGTACTTAGACTGAGGAGGACCACAAAAACATGAGTGAGTCATCTTTTTTCACACTTTGCCTACTCATAAGGCCTCCAGAGTCCCAAATATAGGTATATATATTTTTTTTTAAAATAAAATATGAGTATTAAAATGTTCATTTTGCATAATATGTCCCCTTTAAACACTCACCTAATTGTCAACAAATCTGTCACTGTGCCACATGCAGCGAGAGGTGTCATCTTCACAGGATGTGTAACAGAAGTCATCCTAATATGTGAATTAATTAAAGACATTTATAAAAGGGAGTTATCAGTTTCACATATATCAATCGTAGAATGAGTTAGTGTTATCGTTCCATGTGCTCAAAGAAAAGACGGATACAAAAAAAAGCAACAACAACAACAAAAAAAACAGATTTCTCTGATGTTTTTTTAAAAAGAGACTGTCCGCTGTGAAAAATAATGACATTGCCAGTTGTTGGTCCAAGAACTTGAAATGACACGAGAGCAACGACTTCAGTGGCAAAGTCATGTTGGTATGAAGCTCTTTCAGTCTTGTCACAAAAGGAGAAAAAAAGAGAAAACAAAATTAATTTGTGTGTCTGGTGAAAAGAGGTGGTGAGAATTATAATGTGTTTAGTGAGCTGGTGCTACAAACATTGGCTGAATGGAAAAACATAGGAAAACATTCAATTATAAGGCCTTATAAGGAGCACAGAGGTTTTGTCCCTCTGCTTAACACTGACAAATGTCCTGAATTAGCCTCATTTGCATGTTACATGTTCCTATCGCTTCCTTAACAACTACAACCTGATACCAACAAACTGTAAACCTCCCTTTTAAATTGGCCTAATTAATTCTGGTAGTGTAAATTGATTTTATTTAGCTACAACACTGAAGAAGATTAGCACAATCAGCTGTTTCTGAGAGAGCAGTTATTCATTGGACAGGACTGGACAATGTAGGGCACTTATTAAATTCAACTTAAAACGTGGTCATTAACAATCTTTCCTTTTCACAGACTAGCATTTGAACCATGTTGTTATTGTCTAATCATATTGTCAGTAACTATTAAAGTAGCACATAGTACATTTTGGCCTTGGCAGAGCTATTTAAAGCTGCAGCAGGCATGAATGGCTAGAAAAATAGGTTGCGTAAGATACTGCCAGTTGTTAAAATACCATGTTTGAGGACTGAAGGAGGTGTAGAAGTTAGATTATCTCTCAGATTGCGCTCAGGTTATTACGTAGTCCAGGGGTGTCAAACATCTGCGTATGGGTGTGTGAAGAGAGAGAAGCCGGCGTACGGGCAGATTTAGCATTAGTCACTATGAAGTGGGGTATATATGTGTTATGTTCCGAGCCTGTTGAGAGAAATAAACGCTCAGACTCTTCCACATCAAGCTTAGTGTTTATCCCCTATCTGCAGAAGTAAGGGGAAGTTAACCTGGAGCAGCCACAGCTGCAGAACTGGAGGTAAAACAGGGTATCTTAAAAAGTCCAATCCAATAATTTGAATTTAAGGCCTTAAAATGTCTTAAATTCTCCTAAAATATCATAAAAGGTCTTAAATACAATGTTGAAAGGTCTTAAAAATCTATTAACGTTACTTTTTTTTAAAACATGCATAACCTGTGCTGCCGGGTGAGAATTTATCGAGCACCACTAGCTAGTGTGCTGTGTGCGCGCCGTGGTTTGTTACAGCTTAGCATAGCAGCGGAGAAAACTTATTGAAAGCCCACAGCTGAGCCAAATTGCAAGTTCAACGATTTGTGGCTCCAATTTTCCTTCATGTCTAATACGGATTTGAAATGGGTCTTAAATTGTATTCATTATGGTCTTAAAAAAGTCTTAAAAAGTCTTAAATTTGACTTGTTGAAACCTGCAGAGACCTTGTAAAATCTCCCCTGTGCTTCCCCGACCACTGTCCGGGAGCAGAGCCGGAAAGTTAAAGATAATCAACTACAATTGTGTACTTATACATACAGTAATTCCTAATTTTGGGGTTACATTATTAGTTTCAGGAATATGCTGAAGATGCTCCACTGCACTGGACACAACTGTGCAGTTCAGTGTCAGTGGCAAAAGCAGAAACACACCATGTTAAGACTGTGGCTGTGACTCCAAAGAGTAAAGAAAAGGTAACAAACATAGACGAGGGCTTATGCAGCTGGAAGTTTGGTTCTGTGTCTCTTAGGCATTGCCTTTCAAAGGAGACCAGCTGTCTGTTGGTGGACAAATATTCCATTACTTTTTTGCCAAAACCAATAAAATGTTGCATGTATATACAGTATATGTATACATTTGTTTGTGAATGTCACAGAAAAGAGAGACTAAGATCTTCTGTCATAGTCAATGGTCTCTCTCAACCTCACCTCCTCCTCCCTCTTTTCTTCCTCACTTCTCCTCTGTTCTCCATTCATTTTTTTTCTTTCACCCAAACTGGCCGAGGCAGATGCCGTACTTTGTGTCTGGTTCTGTCACAGATTTTTTTTTTTTGTGTGCCTCTCTTGTCTTGCCTAACTATGTAAAGTGCCTTGAAATGTATGTTGTGATTTGACACAGTTGGTGGTCAACTGTGTCAAGTACCTTTTTAAAATCCAGGGACATTTTTGTGCACCAACACAGCCGCTTTTATAAAGGGATTTTCTGGTACTTTCTCATAAATGTCTCATCCTGGAAACCTGGACACAACCTAATAAAAAGGCCCCCCAGAAATCAATTGGCTCAAAATGTATCTAAGGCTAACATTAGGATGGACCACCATGGCACCATGGAAACAGCTCATGTGGTCTGAGGCGTGTTTCATATGTGCACACTTGTGTGAGTGTCCATCTGCTGGGAGTCATTAGGTCTGGTAATTGTTCTGCACGGGGGCATTTTGTAGCACCAGGTGCACCTTTAACTGCCACCACTGCTCTGACCTTGTGTGATTCTAAAGGCATCGACTCCCTCCAATTTCCGCAGGACTATTCAATTTGAGCTTGGTTTTGTGGACATTTGTATTTACTGTCTCTCTGTTCTTCATGCAGGAACATCTGCAACATTTGTGACAAACGAATGAATTGGACATAAACCAGAAGCATATGGTGTATATATGTGTTTTCTTCATTCTCTTCCTTATAGTATATATAATAATCTCTCTAAATACTTTTTGAAAAGGGAAGAAATAGCAAGTAAAATTCTAAATTGTGTGTGGATCATCAGCCTATAATATTTGTTTTGCACAATAATGAATGCTTCACTGGGCATTATCCCTCCCTCAGCATACTTTCATAATGAATTAATGTGACAAAAGCTGTTTCTTAAACACAGCGGTAGTTGTCAGTTAGGCTAACTATTAAACAATTAAACTATTAATAGGTTTGGAAAGATCTTGGTATTGGTTAATTCAAACAATTCCAAATCTTTTTAATTGCACAAAAAAATGTGGTGTAGCTCGATTTAGGACTCATTAATGTGATTGCAGCAAACAGTCTTACTATTCGTCTATTAACTAGTTTCACAAACACATGTTCTGCTTAATGAGGTCATTATTGCTTGTCATTTTCAAATTGAAATATTTTGAAATGTTTCTTCCCTATTAAAGTTCCACATGCTTTACGAGTTGCTCATACTTAAACATAGAAACTTCATTCAAACTTCAGATGAATTAGACATTATTCAGCCAATTTAGAATTTTGGTTCCGTGTACTTCAATGTAGAAGCTTTATTCAAACTTTAAAACGTTCAAAAAAAAGTGTAACTTTCAATCATTCATGACATTCATGGAAATTTCAGTCTATTCCAGAATTTTACATTTACAGTGTGAAGGTTCACGGATTGCATCACACCCGAGAGAGTGTTTGTCAATTTGTTCTCCAATTCCAGCACAAATTTCACTCTTCATACATGACTTTTTCTCTCCAGAATGTAGATAAATGTGTTTAGTTTCACACAATGTGACGACCAAAGCCCAGTGACTTACAGAATTTGAACTAGGACTCTTCTGAGTGAGAGGAGAAACATCCAGCAGAGCTAACCTCGCTATCAAAAATTCCATTCCATGTCAGTGGCCATTGTTGGGAACCAGTCTTATTGCGAGGTCATGTGCGGTTGTGCTGTATCTTGTCCTCCTCTGCGATGGTCTTGCTCATAAGGTTTTTTGTTGTTTATTTCATTGAGATTACTGGGACAGCCCAAATGGAAGTATTCAGATTGTGGATATATTTTCTGCATTTAATCGCTCATTTTTCCACTAATATACAACTTCTTTCTAAACATTCAGACATTCATGTAGAAACTTGTCATTTCAACTTGTCATTCATTCATACCAATTCAGTGTGATGGACTGGCGAACTGTCCAGGGTGTACCCCGCCTATCGCCCAATGTCAGCTGAGATAGGCACAGCACCCCCCACGACCCTCTGGTGGAGGATAAAGCGGTAGATAATGGATGGATGGATGGATGCCAGATTGAATTGGTAGAAAGCATCAATCCCATGCAGTTTCTCCAGTAACTGCCTTCTCTCAGTGATGATGATTTTAACAGTGCAGAACATAATCTGGTGGACATTACATGACCTTCAAAACATCCTGATTTTGTTGCACTTTTGCCTCACAGCAAGAAGGCTCTGTGTTTAACCCCATGCAGGTTAGATTTACTTCTGATAGAGTTTTATAGAAATAGTTTTGTGAATGTGTGTGTGTGTGTGTTGTCTCCAAGTGCCCATGCCTCAACTCTCACTGTCAGGTGGACCTGGATTCATTTCCCCCCAGCTCCTGGGAGCACTTCACTTGGCTCTTACCATTCCTATTATCGTGATCTGATTCCTTCCCAGTCCTGGAGGAATCTTATATAAGTAAATACTTTACTTATGTCAAAATTATTTGAGCAGACAGAACCTGCTCTCAAATTAGGCCACATTAAGATTAGACAACACTTAAGGGAACTGGGGGCCGGTGGTAATTTACCTCAATCGTCCTCCAAAATCAATTTGAAAATATACGCAGCGCAGAGAGTGAGATGGTTTCCAATATGAAGCGTTGATGATCTATACGGCTTTGGAACTGAGTCACCAGTTCAGGGCCATGAATAGAAGGTTAAATGACTCAACTTCCCTTCCTTGGCTCAGAGGATGAGGTTATTACATCACGGCGTAAAAAGCATTAAATATGAAAAAAAGAACGTGTTTCTATAGAGCTACTGGTTTTAAATTAATAGTTGCCAGTGGATTTTTCTTTGAGAATGTTCACCTGGGCATCACATGATTTATGGGGCAGTTGTAGCACCTGGCATCAGGGAAATAAGATGAAGCATATTAGCTGTGTGAGAGCTGGTCCCTCCAATATGACTTTGCCGTGGGACTTGATGACTGCTGTCACCATGTCTGACAAACCAGGCGCCACTGAACAAATCAGTCTCCTCCCAAACCCAGTCAACATAATGAGAGCAGACCTGCAGGCAGCTGGAGGTGTATGCGAGGACTCGAGTGTTTGTGTATGTGTATGTGTGTGTTCCTGCTCGCTGAGAGGAGGAGGGGGAGGAGAGAAAACTCAAGAGATTAGAGATTTATTGATTACCCTTTGCAGTGTCTCTCCTCCTCGCCCTCCCTTCCTTTCTCCATCTTTACTATAGGTCTTCTATTCTCCACTACTTTATTTATAGACGGTGGTGGAGAGGCTGTGTTTTGGCTCAGCAGTGTTACTAGTGACCTACCGTCTCTTAAAACATAATTTCAGAGCCCTATTGAGTGCACCGACATCAGGCTCAACAAATCAAAGGAGACCCAGTTTTCTTTTTGTCCTAAAAAATGCTCGAGCATGTAGCATGTCACTGCTACAGGATACACATCGCCTCCGCTGCTCCGATGGCCGTTAAAGGGCAGTGATTCGTTTCATTATGACTGTGTTTATGATTATGAATGACTGGGATTACAGCGGGCAGCACAGGTGGGCAAGGGTGCGGGGGCAGGTATTACTTTAGAGTCGATGTTTAGATATACACTGCAAGCGTTTTTTATATTAGAATGCATTTGCTCTCGTGTTCTCCCATCGAGGCAGACCTATACTATATATTTGACTATATTTTAAACTCATTTGACCAGAAATATAAGACGTTAAACCCCCAGCAGTTTAATGTAGGTTCAGCCAAACTTCATAATGACAAATATTCACATTGGAGAGTGCAAGTCCCTGAAGCAGTAAGGTATTTATGGCAGGAGTCATAATTATGGAAGGAAGTGATTTTGTTATAAGGTTAGTTTCCATCCACCATATTTTTATGCGCACACAGAAATGCAGAGGAAATAAATAATTCAGCACATCTTGAACAAAATATTTGATACTTGACTGAAGTATAGAATGAAAACAGACAGTAAATAAATCACAAAGCATTTGATTTAAGCTGACTGAAGAAATTAAAAATCATTGGATCCGTTTTTCTTCTCACAATTTGAATTTTTAAATATATCATTGTGTTGCTCTTCTGCAATGGATTAGCAATAGCTGTTGTGTAGTATTTGAATTTAAGCATGTATTCTTTCAACGTTATAACACTTTCAAATATTTCTGGCTCGAAACCTAGACTACAGAGCCATACAGGGACATACAGTGGTGGGTGAATGGATTGCTTAATAACTTGAGGGACACAACAAACCACTGTTCATTTCCTGTTTTCTGCTGACAGTTTAACCATGACCACATTTATTCCCTAACCTTAAGCCAAATTATTAATATTGGACTCATTATTATCTCGAAGATGGAATAGAAAACATTTTAGTTTAAGATTAGCTTAGATTTGAAAAACTCGTAGTGATAGTTTGTAAAATTACACACATTCATATTGGCCACCTATAAGCCTTGTTATGTTATATTATTCTCTTGACCACTGGAACGCAGCTTTCACATAAAAATGATTCATCGACCTACAATACAAAAGGAACTGCATTATTCTGTATTCAAACACTGCAGAGAGTATCATTCACCCTCGTATCTACACACAATGGTGTTATTTCTCACAATAAAACACCAAGTCTGAGAGAAAGTACCCGTTTCTTAACCGGCATCTTGCTACTGCTGCATATTTACTGTACAACAAAGAGGGAACAGGTACACAAAAAGGTACAAAGGTTTACTGTTGTCCCTTTTACATCAGTAAGTAGTTATTTCCAGCCAAACACTGATCTTTCTCTGAACCTTACCAAGTTGTTTTGTGCCTGGACTCAACTCATCGCCTGGCGTGTATTTTCCAGACAGTGGTTCGAAGCAGGTTTGTGAGGCACACACAATTTATATTGTTCTGTTGTGAGTGGTGTCAAATCAGAAAAGATCTATGTGTTGTTTTGAGGTGTCTTTTCAAATGACAGGAAATATTTATATCACCATATTTCATAAAGCCAGAGGAGGATATAGGTTTCACGATGATCAGTCATTTCTTCGATTAGAGTGCCATGATATCAACAGAGCACAGAAAATTATACAGGAAGAAGAAACAGTGTCTAATCCAGGGCATCAGCTAAAGGAAGATCACAAGAACATGAAGACCTCACACACAGACCTTCTGTCTAAACCCCCTCCAGGTTGAGGAATTGAATATCCTCCATCAAGGCAACAAAAGTCAGATTTAAGCAATGCTTCAAGCCCAAATGAGTATTTAATGTGTCCCAGACTCACATAGTGGGAGTGGGAAGATGACTGCAGGGGGCTACACTGCACAGCGGAGGCTATGCAGCCATATTTCTCAACTTTCTCTTGTGTGCGAGAATCTACAGCGGGGTTTTATCACAGCACATCAAAACACCTCAGGCCTTGCACACACACTGCACAACTTTGAAAGTCACCAGAGTGCAGTACCTTTCACAGATCGTGGCATGCACACTGCAAGACAGAGTCACAGCACTCTTCACACGACTGGATTTAGACTATGCAACATTTGCAGATATTCAGCCTGCCAGAGATTATGTGCTGCTGGTGGTTCGCATTGCATCATTGATTCTTTCAGATCTTGTGTTTGAACAAATCACAACTTATAATCTGAGGCTTTTCTCTGCGATTAAGAAGTCAGTCGGGGGCTAAGATCCTGTAGTGTGACCTTGGCCTTAGGGGATGAATCTCATTGCACCCCCACAATAGATTGGAAGATAAACACTCGCTGGTCACTTTATTAGGTTTACCTAGATAAATGCTTGTTAAAGCAAAGATCTAATCTGCAATCACATGGCTGCAACTCAGTGCATTCAAGCATGTAGCATGAAGTTCAAACAGAGCTTTAGAATGGGGATGAAAATCTACTGGGATTTCCATGCATTACCATCTCTATGGTTTAGAGAGCATGGTCAAAAAAGAGAATACATTCAGTGAGCAGCAGCTCCCTCAGTGTGAAACACCAGAGGAGAATGGCCAGACTGGTTTGAAATAGAAGAATAACTCACAACAGCAACAATAACTAAAACAGATGTTGTTAATTCAAAGTACTGTATATGCAGGAGACCATCTATGAATGCACAATGTGAAAACCTGAAGCAAATCGACTACAGCAGCAGAGTATCACACTAGACACCACTCCTGCCACTTTATTAGGTGTGTAGCAACCAGTAATGTAATTACTTGCCAATAACGTAATGAGTTATTACATTATTGTGGGCGACGGTCGCTCAGTGCTACGCAAGCGAGTTGGCTTTCGATTCAAACTATGTGGGTTCAATTCCCAGCTACGCTAGTCTACATGCTGATGTGTCCTTTGCTGCTCCTGGTGGCCGTGCCAGATGAGTGATAGAAAATGTGCCGCACATACATGTGCAATATGAAAGTGTGAGTGAATGTCAAAACTGTAGTGTAAAGCAGCCTTGAGTGGTCATCAAGACTAGAAAAGTGCTGTATAAATACAGACCAATTTATTTGATGGTTATTACATTATAAAAAAACTTCAGCCAATAATGTAATAATGCCATTAAATAAATAAATAAATAAATAATAAACCCAAGCAAGACACAGAACTCAGTAATGCAGTTAAAGGAGACATGTTATACCCTGTTTCTCCAAGTTAACCTAGTTCCCTGGTGTCCTAATGAACATGTCTGTGACGTGCTTTGGTCAAAATACCTTAAGGATGAAGCACCACAGCAGTTCAATCACCTGCCAAAACAGCCCTGTTCAGAACGCTCGCTTTTGAGTGCCTGTCTCTTTAAATGCAAATGAGACACAGGAAACTATGGGTGAATTCCAATTCCTTGCTTAACCCTCAATCTTAACCCTCAATCTCAAAAATGCGCGCTTCCTCTAGTGCAGGGGTCACCAACCTTTTTGAGACAGAGAGCTACCTTAAGGGTAAAAAATAATATGGAGGGCTACCATATAATATTTTTTTGTTTGTTTACCATTTAAATGATTAATATTATGCATTCAACTGCATACACATTAATTCCAGTGCTTACTCCTAACGATTACCAGTTTTTATAAACAATATCAAAGATATTTTACTGAGCGATCATACGGATACATGCAAGTGAGGTGAAGTGAAGTGAGCCCGCGGGCACCGTATTGGCTGCCTGCGGGCTACCAGGTGCCCGCGGGCACCACGTTGGTGACCCCTGCTCTAGTGCAAGTGCTGTCCCAATTCTCAGAAAAATTAAGTTGAGGGGCGAGTTTAAAGGCTGTATCGCCCTCAATATTGAGATTTTCAGAGACCACCCTTGGGAGCAAGGGCTACCCAGAATGCATTGCGTGTTTTCATATAAGAAAGATGGCGTCGAAAGCAGCGAAGCGAGTGCGATACAAATTAAGTATTTTCTTTGTTAATAGAGATATAAAAATGATGAAAACCATTGTATTATTTTAGTTTAGGCCCATATTATGGATTACTGACGTCATTGTTGCGTAACATTTATTTTTATTTTACGATCTTTTGTCAATAGCCAGCCGGTGCGCACACGCGATGGTTTGTTATTGTTTACCCTTCAATAAGCCGTGGTGTGTGGTAACTGTCAGCTGAATATGTCCGTGGTTGTGGTATTTGTATGAGTATCATCTTATAACTAACTGACAACCTAATAACTTGACTGAAATAAAATAATAAATAAATAAAAGTGACGTAAATGAGTTCCAAATATAAGGATTAAAATGTTTAGAAAGTTGATTTTGCATAATATGTCCCCTTTAATTCAGGCAGGTTAATGGAACAAAGTGTCTTGGACTTGAGTAAAAAGGCAGACAAAAAATTAGAGACTTCTCAAAAAACACACAGGAAAAAAAGAACTTCAAGAGAGCTAACCAACACTGTAAACACGCTGTAGATACGGGACGATGTGGCTACGAGTGGCTGGAAATCCAGAGGCTTTATGGAGTGGGGTCTGATTGTGGAAATTAGTTTCACCTGGTGCTGCCTGCGACAGAGAGTTAGCCACACCCACACACACAGAGCACACAGACGGGGGAAGAAACAGGAGGAACAGACAGACATGGGAAAACAGTTTGATCATCATAAATAGGTATTGTATAGTGGATGATATCATTGTTTTTCCTACATCAAGGATACGTACTACTAAATCTTTGTTTAGAATACTGTTTATTTGCTTGCAGTGTCTCTTGACCCTTGGATGTGACCAATTTACCACATTTTTGGGGGGAAAACATTGAATTAAAACTGTTTTGAAATATAAGGATATTGTTAAAACTGTATTTAAATAAGAGGACTGGCACTATAACTGTAGTAAATCAGACATTTATTTACCTTTCAACACATTTGAAGTATGGACGTGCAAAAAAAGACACATTTCTGTTGTTTTTTCAGTTGAGTATGTGTATGAAAAAAGAAATGTGGTCCTTCTCTGCACATATGTAGACCCATTAACAATATTGGGAATAATCTACCAGCAACACAGTCTGAGCTGTGATTCTGTGTGCATCACAAAAATAACACAAGATAACGTAGCATCTGCCATTGCCACAAGTTTAGATGGCACATATTCCAAATGCCTGGAATTTGAATCTAAAATGTGATGAGCGGAGAAAAAAAAAAGGCGAGAGCTGGTAAGGAGGCTTAAAATAAAAGTGTGTGATTTACAATCTGATTGCTAGGAATCAAAATCACTACAGTATCTGCTGCACAAGTTACCACTTCTGATTCCCAACTCCCCTTATCATCCTTTAAGTCCCTTATTCTGCTGACCAGTCCAGACTCTCTGACTTTTAAGACCTACTCCTTCTGTGTGCAGAACAACTGATTTTCAGGTTGAGCAGAGGCTGTCAGGCTTGGCATGGTGGTAAGTAGGTCATTGTGTGAGGGAAGAGTGTGCCCCTTGCTTCAGGTAAAGCATTGTTGACTGTCAGTGAGCTTACCAGTCTTCATGAAATGCTGAAGCTGCTGATGGGATGTCAGCAAGCACGCTTCAGCACAAACAAAGACCTGAATATAAGATACAGTAGGTGCCTGTGTGTCTGTGTATTCAAGGTATTGCTCATGTTGCATAGAGGTAGAGGGGAGGTTGCCAGTTGTCTTACGCTCCATGGAGGGATATGTGCATAAGTAGAGTATACAGTAGAGAATTTCTGCTCCCAACTGTGGGCCCCAATCATCCCCTATTTCTCTTTATGCCGAGTGGTAAGCAGAGAGGCTGGAGTTTTACAGATCAGGTAGTGTTTGAACCACCAACCTCCCACTCCTCAAACCGCCAAGCCATTGCTCATGTTTTGGGGGCTGAAATCTGCTTACTCAGCCATTAGAATATGAACTCCCACTTGGAAGTTTGACCCACGCCATGTTGAGGTTTTGCAAATGGAAATTCCCAGACATCACCTGGAACCAGGGTCCTCTTTCACAAAGCTGTCAATCACACTGGTGTCCTCTCACGTGTCATACTTTCCCACCTATTTCCCTCTAAATGGGATTTTGTTAATTATGTTCTATTGAAGAGTTGGCCACACGGTTGGTGTAGTGGTTAGCACGGTTAGAAGACCTGGGTTCAAGCATGGAGTTTGCATGTTTTCCCCGTGTGTGCACGTTGGTTATCTTTGTGTTTCTCCAGTTTCCTCCCACAGTACAAAAACATGCAATATAGGGATTAGGTAAATTGGACACTCTAAATTGAACGTAGGTGTGATAGTGAATGGTTGAATGTTGTTTGTCTCTATATGTGGCCCTGTGATGGATTTCTGGCATTGTAAATCAAGTGAGAAATAGGCTAAGTTCTTTCTGCAATTCGTAAAATAAAAACTTAGTTTAGATTAGGCTAAGTTTTGGTTTTGAGGTTGGAGTAGGTGTTAATATAATGCTCTCTGGAGTCACACAGACGCTTGAGATTTTAGACAAGCATTCTGCATTCCATTAATGTCAGCTGAATCTACCATGCCCTGGGTCAGTCTGATTCCAGTAAGACAAACGAACAGTGTTGATAAGATTAGCAATTGCAATCGGATTACTGGATCTGAAATTCAAATTTGAATCCCCCTTGTCTCTTACTGGTAAAGTACATGATGTCATGCAGTGATGTTCTGTATAAAATTGTGATCATGCCATACTTTCAGTACATTTATTAAGTAATACACCTGTGTTTTAGAGTAATGTTGATAATTTAATTTTATACCAGAAATGATGCAGTTCTTTTCTCTCAGTTTTGGTTTATTTGTTTTAAAAAAACAAAGAAGAAAAAACACTGACTCATAGTGAGATCCCAAGTTAATAAAGGCTTAATTAATGCAGGAAATGCTCTTTATACTCTAAGGGTTTCCTTTTTTTCCAACAATCAAATGAGCCTAATGAGTTTTTATTGATTACCACGATTTCTATAGCTATATTAATTCAGAATGACAATCAGTATTCATAACTGGTAGGTTGTCAGGTTTACCCTTGGTGCCTCATGGCTAGAGGAACTTGCCGATGAATAATCACTCTTCTCTATCCTCTGTGTAAAGGAATCTATTTAGTGTAGTTATCTTTGACCTCCTCTCAGCACTCGTTGATCCTATATTTTATATGATTTTATGCAAAGCACAAGGGACCTTTTTTCAAATACCCATCATTAACAACGTTCAATGTTTATTATTATTATTATTATTAGTATTATTATTATTATTATTATTATTATTATTAATAATAATAATAATAATAACAACAAAAATAATAATAATACCAAATGCTACACAAGCTACGGTGTCTGAATAAAATTTTTATTTTACACTTTAAAGACTAAGAAAGTGACTATATTTTGCTGATTATTTTTTTTTAATTCAATCAATCCTTAGTTATTTATTCAGTAATGTTTGATGGCAAAATTTGCAGCTGAGCTGGAGTTGGATCTATGTGGGTGTGTTTCTATCAGATATGATTCATTGTTGTATGGCAGCATGGGCAAACCTCTACAGTTACATTTTAGTTTAAACTCACACGGAAGCACCAGACTTTAAATAATAACCACGCACCCGCTATAAAGTAATGAGAAGAGAAAATGAATCCAATTTGAAATGAAATTGATTTTCACCATTGCTTTTTGTGTGTATGTGATAACAGTGTTTGCTCAGTGTTGAAACGCTGTAAATGGGGGAAAATTCAACTGACTTGAAATATCAATTTAAGTTTGAATAAAAAAGAAAGAAATATATAAAACTTTACTATGGTAAAGAGAGAGAGAGAGAGTGCATTAGCTTGTTTGGCCTTAACCATGCCTCTATGACGCTGTCCGTGGTGCTGAAGATGCAGACATTGTTATTGTAACTTTTCCTCTCCTCCCGTCCTTCATCTGTTGTATTCTCAAATGTATCTATCCATCTATACAAAGCTGCAGACACAAGAATTAATTACGTGGAAGTAAAAAGAACATGAAAAAAACCTAAGATCGACTCGAGGTGGGTTTGTGAGGTTTGTTTACTCTTTGAAAAGTCAAGACTCCAAAAAGGAAAATAAAATCAAACGCATTCTTGACAGCTGTGAAAGAGCTGTGGGCAAACGTTCACCCCAGATACCTGTTTAATAAATTATTAGCGCACAGATGAAATGCCTATTTCCCTAACATAAAATGAAGTGGCTTTTGTTCATGCGCTGTACTTTATATACGTGGCCGTCCTCAACTCCATTTATGTCTAAAATAAATCACAAAAAAGTAAATCCAGAAAAAACTATAAGGACAAGTTATCTTTAAAGACTTCACTCTCTTTTACCTGAACATTTTAATTATGAGCTTTGCAGAGCGACCATGTAGAGATGGAAGGGTAACCATTAAAAGTCACAAATTCTTACATTCTGCATAAATGTTTCATTAGGTTCAAATAATATTCCAGCTGGAATAAGATAATGTACTACCTTCAATCTAATTAACACCCATCGCAAGTGATGGCTAAAGGGGAACCAGAGATCTGATCATTCATTTTATGCCAATATGTGTCACATTTATTGCTGTATGTTTTCATTTGTATTTGTTGTCCTGTGTTTTCCTTATTGTACTGTGGATTCTCATTCATGTGGCCTTTTGGCTAATTCTGGCATATTTACATTGATATGCCTTTGAAGCAAGAAGACCCGGGTTCGAGCCCTGGTTGGAATAAGGGCCTTACTGCATGGAGTTTGCATGTTCTCCCCTTGTGTGTGTGGGTTTTCCCCGGGTTCTCCGGCTTCCTCCCATAGTTCAAAAACATCCAATATGGGGATTAGGTTAATTGACACTCTAAATTGACCGTAGGTGTGAGAGTGTGAGTGAATGGTTGTTGGCTCTGCGATGGACTGTCCAGGGTGTATCCCGCCTATCGCACTCACCTGTCACCTGAGATTGGCACAGCACCCCTCGCGACCCTCCTGTGGAGGACAAAGCAGTAGAAAATGGATGGATGTTCATCAATATGTATTGTCATAATAATAATAATACATACACTGTCTATAGTGCTTTTCCAGAGACTTAAAGATGATGTGTGAAGTAGAACCATATAAGTTTCTTCAGCTTGTCCTCATATATAGGAGAATCCTTTTTGGCTCCAGGTAGAACCGTTCTATAAAGGTTCCACCAGGAACCCTTTTGGAGTGTTCCACCAAGAAGCCTTTTAAAACCCTTTAATCAGGAAAGGGGTTTTAAATGGTTCTCTGGATCACAGTGGTTCTTACTGGAGTGTTACCAAGAAACCTTTCCAGAAGAAAGGGTTTTTCAGAAGCAAATGGTTCCAGGTAGAACCTCAGCCCTTGTAGAAGAACCCTTTTGGAACCCTTATTTCTAAGAGTGGATTCCATTTTACATTATACCTCATGGGTGAAACCTACTTAAGGGTTTGTTGTGTCAGTTACTGTAGAGGATGTTTTATGGTCTATCACTGTGTTCTCCTGGCTTTCATTTGGGTTTATCTCTCTGTGTCCTGTGCAGAGGCTCTGTATATAAAACAGAGGGGATTTGTTTGTCGTGTGAAGCAGTCAGGGGCGGGAATGGATTAGTCAAACCTGTATACTGTCAGAGGAATATTAAGACCACACCCACATAAGGTAAATACATGAAGTCAAAACCTGGCATTATTCGTTCCTGCAGGTTCTCGTTTAAAGCACTGAAAAACTTCCAGTCAGCATCAGTTTGGAAATGTGTGGCTTAAACTAATAGATTGGGTTCCAGCAAACTCATCACATAATCTCTCAGTTCATCATTAGTGGCAACAGAAATAAGGACCAAATGCACACGCAGGCAGAGTGGGAAAGTATTGAAGCACTTTACTGAGGAGGAAAGGCAATATTACAAACTGGAAGAAATCAGCAGGTGGGAATGTCAGAACTCCATCAGTGAAAGATGTCTACAGCAGAGCAGCTGAAAGAACAACTAAAACAGATTTACATCAGTGCAATAAGATGCGAGGTTAAAGGAGATTATAATGTGAGATTCCTTTTTAAATTGATTTGTAAAATAACCTCATCCTGGTTTTAGAAAGAGAGAGTGAACGAGAAAGAGCGAGGGGGAGGGGGCTGAACTGACCTTCCAAGTCCAAGCAGATAGATATTTGGGAATGTAGGTTATGGCCCAATAAACAACCCAGAACGGAGAGTGTATTGCAACTTAATGGCTCTTGAGTTATTTCTGTTGTTTAATACACACTGTATTTTAGGTGATGACAAAGTCTGTGGTGTCTTTTGTCTTTGGTGGTTCGGACTCAACGTGTTGTTACAGCCGGCTCATAAACTGCAGCAAAGGAGGAGGCTAGAGACAAGAGAAATAATAATAACTAACTTGTATTTATTAAATTAAGAAAAGAGGAAAACACATGGTGCTGACGCAGCTGGCAGGTCCTGGCAGGACAAACTCTGCACTGAGCTGGGCTTTAAGCAATCTGGCCAGGTGCTCCTAATTACTCTTCTCAGCACCTGAAACAAAGAGCTCAGTCAAATATGGAGAGCAATAGAGAGGCACCGGTGCTGTCACAGTGGAAATATAACTGAGGGCATTTGCCTTGATTAGCAGCTAGATTCCTATACGGAGTCCTGATACTGGTCTTGCGGAGACTGTTGCAGGGTGTAGAATGATGAATTTGATGAATCTGCAAAGACTGCGCAGTGATGATGAGGTGGAGCATTGGCATAACTGCAGCATGAAGAAGCTGAGACAAAGAGAAGTATTAAAGGTGAAGTAAGTAGTTTATAGTGCCATCTAGAGGAGAGGCTGAAATTGACAACAAAGAACTGCTCCTCTGCTCACCCCCTCCCTTCCTTAAGTGCTACAGTATCCTCAGCCGGTTAAATGTCGTCCTCGTCGTCTTCCTCCGTGTCAGCAGATGAGGTTCGTGAGGCGAGGGGAGCTTTACTTCCGCTACAAGTAAAGCGACGCTTGATTTGTTCTCTTGCGTTTGTCCTTACAGGCTCCCGTAGAAACATAGCGCCGTGGCAATGCAGTAGCGGCCCGCAACCATGTTATTTTACATGACTTTTTGAAACACTACGAAAATGAAACAAAAACTATTACACAGTGACTAGACAATGCAGGAGCACATAATATGTATATAAAAGTGGATTTTGGGTTATATAAACCCATAAATACTACACAGTGTCCCTTTAAGAGATGTAACAGAATGATAGGATAACTTGAAAAGCACTCGGAGAGCACAGACCTCTGCCAAGGCGGCTCAGTGCTTACAAAATACACACTGCTGGCACGAAGCATCTACAGATCAAATGAGCCTAAAATGTAATTACTTGTTCCTGGTCCCATTGCGGACATTTCCTTAAAATTTCATCCAAATCTGTCTGTGACTTTTTGAGTTATGTTGCTAACTAACTAAGAGACATACAGACAAACAAACTCCGGGGAAAACATGTACTTCCTGGCGTAGGTCAATAATGGTGATTGGTTAGGTGAGACCAGCTGATTCTTTTACTTACAGCTTCAGGTAATGACAGCAAACACTGAATGTTCATTGATGAGAGGAGTGTGTCAATGAGAACAAAGGTACCGTCTGACTGAGTTTATGCCGCTTCATTTATCCTTTTTGTAATGCCAATGTTCATCTGTGAGTGTTTAGTGCATTTTCAGAAGTAATTACAAGTGAAAAACATCAACATTTTTTAGGATGTAGTTCCCTCACCTCTCAGTCCAAAAACATGCTAAATTAGGGCTTAGGCAATTAAAAATTAAAAATTATAATAATAATTAAATTGACCATTGATTGTTCGTCTCTGTGTTGGCCTTGCGATGGACTAGCGACCTGTCCAGGGTGTAACCCCTGCCCTGCCTTTCACCCTATGTCAGCTGTGATTGGCTCCAGCCTCCTGTAACCCCCATGTGGAGGATGAAGCAGTAGACACTGGATGGATGGATCCTTTCTCATACACCCTTGGAAATAAAAGTGCTAAGTAGAACCATATAAGGTTATTTGGCTTGTCCTCATAGGATAACCCTTTTTGGTTCCAGGTAGAACCTTTTATAAAGGCTTTATGAAGGTTACCAAGAACCCTTTTAAAACCCTTTATTCAGGAAAGGGGTTTTAAAGGGTTCTCTGGATCAAAATGGTTCTTACTGGAACCATTAGTGTTACCAAGAACCCTTGAAAAGGAAACAAATGGTTCCAGGTAGAACCTCAGCCCTTGTAGAAGAACCCTTTTGGAACCCTTATTTCTAAGAGTGTAGGGTGTAATAACATGTACATGAAAGCACACATGTGATGCATTGACATGGAGTAAGAAAGACTTGATCACGTTGTCCTTTTGTGCCTCTGCCAATGAGTCTGAGTCTGCTTTTTTGTCAGTAGCATAATGCAAGAAGGCAAACACAACGCTATGATTTACAGCAAACATTGTAGAAAGAACCCATTAAATATTGCTTAAAAGAGCTTATTCCTTAATATAACAAGACTTGGCTGCTCTCCGGAAATAAAATGGGTATTGATGTGATTATTCTGACATTTGTCCTCTGAGTATTTGGCCTCAGAGGTGGTATGTGCCTTACTGATTGCCAAAAAAACCCCACTCACTAAAAATGTAGAGTTAGTTGTGCTTCAAGGCTCTCGCATTTCAAAATATTTATAGACTGACAAGATTATGGACACATTGTAACATTATTAAAATGCTGCTTTTAGTTTGAAAGTCCTTGGTTTAGAAGATTTGTCAGCCTTTTCCTTGGTTTGTTCAGAAAGAATAAACTCATATTACACTTCCTATGTAAATAAGTCCTGAATGACAGTATATTGTGCCTTTCACGTCTATGACAGAGTATACCAGTCTTGATGAAATCCAGATCATTGTGACATAAATGTATTCCAGTGCTCCTTTATTGACTCTTTGATTTAGGGCTCTGTCAGTCGAGGCCGTGTTCATAAAGACAGTTACATTCATGAAAAGTGCCTTTTTTTGTTTGTCCCTTTGTCTAATGGAAGAGGAAATGGGTGTAAATGAATGCAACATTACAGAATGGGTGGGGGTGTTGAATTAGTTCCAATCAATTAATTTGATTGGTGTTTTTAAGTTTTTAAGGAAGCATGTTAGGCCACATTATACTTCTCCAACTGCGTAATGCGTTATCCGACTGCGTAACCACGGAGACCCCTCGAGCCTTCATACTTCTGCGTTGTGGACGGATACGCGTTGCAATTTCCCGCCCGATCAGTAGGGGTCGCTGCGCAAGGTTGTTGTGCAGTTTTAAGATAATTTGACGCGAGAAATTGGCAGTTTAGAGTCTAAACATGTGCTGTGTGTGTTAAGATATGACGTATTTATATTTTGGCAGCGGCGTTATCGGCGGTGTTCAGCTCCGCGTCTGTGGACGCTCGGTGCGCACTGTGAGCCGGCACAGAGCAGCTTTACTCGGCCTGTCCTGAGGACCAATCGCAGCTCTTGTCGTCTCCGTTGTCCCTTGACGGAGTGACGGACACTTAAAAATATTTTGTGCAGTTTGAGATGACGCAGAGGCTCTTCGACAGGCTCTGCGTCGACTCAGAGTCTCTGCGTAACCTACAGTATAAATTGGGCTTTATGCTCTCAGACAAATGTGAGAGCTTTTCAAATCACTAATTTTATTTGACCAACACATGTTCAGCTACACTGGCTTAAAGATTACTTTGTCAAAAATGTATTAAATGTCCCAATTATTTCCATATTGTGATGGTGTTGGCCATGTGTGATGGTGTATTGTTCTGCTCCAGCTACATTTTTTTTTTTTTTAAAGCAGCTTTCTGCTCTGTAACTTTATAAGAAAAACCGGAGAGGAAAATGCTGGAGGGAAGTTTGATGTTTGTGCTCGCCTGAGCAACAAGGGGCAGGATGTTGTGCATCTTTAAATTCCCAATCTGGAGGCTGCAAACAGCCCAAGGTGTGTGTGGCACAGTTTCAGTTGCACACAATGGCGCACAAAAACAACAGCAAACAAGCAAAAAAAAAAAAAAAAAGCTATGATTTGGATCCATTAAATGTGATTGTATGTTTCTCTTTTGAATAATAGTAATAATACAAATAATGCTCGTAATAATACAGAAGTTTTGAGCATAAGGCTCAGAGTTTGGGACCAGATGGTGCTCAAAGTCACTTTTAATGGACTATAGGGACACATAACTGTTTTTAAAAAAACACAGCACCATAAAACGGATGTGAAGTAATTTGATGCTCACATAAGGGATCATAAGGAACTGCATTACAAATGAAGACCCAGTGCAATCTTAAAACTATACTACAAATATGCTTCAAAATACTAAATCTGTTGCACGGGTGATACTGTAAAAGACCTGATATAATTATATATATATATGTGTGTGTGTGTGTATATAATATAACATGTAACTGAAGATAGTTTGCATATCGCTAAGGGGTTGTTCTTTATGTTTACTCTTAAACACCACGACAGTGAGAACATTTGCTATGCGCTCAGTTAGATCCGCAGTTTAAAACCCTTTTTAGCTCAGAGAAGCAGTTGAATATAGTATTAAAATTACCAATGGTCTTCCAACCATCCACATTACTCCCGTTAATGTTGTTCTCTGTGTTTTAAGGCAGTTTTCATCCATGATGTTGCTCCTTCTTTTTTTTCCCTTTCTTCTACACACACACACACACACACACACACACACACACACACACACACACACACACACACACACACACACACACACACACACACACACACACACACACACACACACACACACACACACACACAGGTCTGTGCAGCTATCCTTTTACGGACACACATTGCATCCCTAACCTTAACCATCACTACTTATTACCTAACTCTAACATTAATGTTCCAACAATTCAAATGTTCAAAATTAAACCAATTCCACAGAACTGAGGTTCTGTCTCATTAGCACCAGGGTTTGGTCTCCATGAGGACTAAACTGGTCCTGACAAGGTCAGTGTATGTCCCAGAAAAGTTCCTAAAGAGGTAACGGATGCAAATACAGCCATACACATTCTTGTACTGCATTGTGATAAGGATACTGATAGACATCTTGTATTTACTAGTTCTCTAACCCTAACCCTAACCCTTAACCAAATCCCCAACTCCCAACAAGCCCTGATGTCGCCTCTATCTGAGTTTTGGAGAGGACCTGCTTACATTGTCATTCAAAAGTGACCCATGTCTGATGTCCGCATTGATATTGGTTAACACCTGGGGAAATGAATCACAGGGAGGGTGTGGCAACAGAGCAGAAAGTGTTTATTAGACTGAAATGGAAGTGAAAGTGGGCCACCTGGTTGCAGCAAGAAGTCCTGGGTTCGAGTTGGAACAAGGGCCTTTTTGCATGGAGTTTGCATGTTCTCTGCATGGGTTTTCTCTGGGTTCCAGGTGTGAGAGTGTGAGTGAATGGTTATTTGTCTCTATTTGTGGCTCTGTGATGGACTGGCGATCTGTCCAGGGTGTACCCCGGCTATCGGCCTATGTCAGCTGAGATAGGCACAGCACGCCCCGCGGCCCTCTGGTGGAGGATAAAAGCGGTAGATAATGGAGGGGGATTAGGTAAATTGGTCACTCTAAATTGACTGTAGGAGTGAGAGTGAATGGTTGTTTGACTCTATATGTGGTCCTGCAATGGACTGGCTATCTGTCCAGGGTGTACCCCGCCTATCGCCCCATTGTCAGCTGAGATAGGCACCCCCTCCTGTGGAGGATAAAGTGGTAGGAAATTGATGGACGTGAAAGTGGTGTTAGGATCAAATTTAGAAATCCTTGCCCCAAAGGCTTTAAAGGATGAAACCACAGCATGAGTCCATTGGTTTGAGCCCTCACCCTTCATTGCACAAGTTGAAAGAGAGTCATGTGATCATATGTGACCGTTTTCACAGCATTGACAGAGTAATATCTGATCCCTCCACTTACTTTTCTGACTGATTTCCACATATGAATGAGGCATGAATCTTATCCGACAATATGGAATATATCAGAATTGGGTCACTTGCACCATGCAGTGTAAATGCAGCCTAAATGTTGTGAGGTCCAGTAAGGTCAAAATGTCGTCACAAAGAGAGGTTTGCATCAAAACTTGTCCACCAACAGCTGCGCAGGAATACAAAGAAAATCAATTAAAATTCTCTTGCAGACTGTCCTTCAGCGTGGCCTCTGTGGTTCGGGTGAAAGCAACATCTAGGCAGCAGTTATGTGTCATTCCTCACAAGCATCATGTAAAGTGTGGTTTTTGAACAGAAATGGATATGTAAAGAAGAAAAAAACCTGTGTGAGTATGTCTTCAGCTTTTTTCCCCCCACTGCTTTCTTAAATCAAATATATTACAAACGTCATAGGGATATTAAGTATAGGGTATATTAAAAACCAGCAGCCCTCATCAGCAGGCTGTTACCATGAGAGCAGATTTACGGAGCAGGATTCATTCTCCTGAGACAAACAGAATACATGACTCCAACATCAAAGTGTCACGAGTGCAATAATTCATGAGACTTGTGGCGTCAAACTAACATTCTTTCGTGTAGTATCATGAAAACTTTATATTTTGTTACTAATGACTGGCCACAAGAGTTTCACATTTTATTCATACAGTATGAGTAGTCTAATTATGACCTTAATCTCACTCATAAAATGATATGATATATTTCTGGCCCGTGGTCTACACGGGGCGCTTGAGATCAGAGCACCAATATTCACATACCGTGAATATAGATATTAAAATATTCACCTGTATAATACACCACATGCCCAGGAGTCAAGAACATAGGAGTACGATATTTTTTAGTGGGGAAATTATTCACAGGGAGATGTTGGAGTGGAGCAGAAACATCTCCTCTGTGTTGAACCCATTTTCTGATGTGTGTGATGCAGTGGGTGAAGTTTAATTAAGGAGGCAAATAAAAAATGGAACCCATAATCTGCACCTTCTATCACTGGCTCTGCTTCAAACATACAAACCACCGCCACTCTACGACTGTGAGAGGAGACACTTCAGATGGCTGTATCATTCTAAATACTGTAAATCTGTGTGACTGTGTGATTTTGGCAGTGAGTTTTGATAAATTGACAAATTCCAACCGAGACAGAAACCAAAGTTGTGATCGAGTCCAACACATTTGGGAAACTGTGAATTCTACAGAGCACATAACACTCTGACAATTTGATGATGACAAGATGAGTCAACAGAAATTTGTAGTCGTGGTTTATTTCATTGTATTTGAAACGCACTGGATTTTTTGCTTTATTCTTTATCATTAATAAAATACTGTTTATTACCTGATAATAAACAGTATTTTGATTATGACACATTGTGGAATAAATATGTGTATTTTCACCTTTTTTTCAAGTTTTTTAGTTAAGAGAGTAAAATAATGATTAACAATAAAATACACACTCCACAACTTGTATGCAACATGATGTCTGTAAAAACACCACACCATTAACCTGGCTTAATTTACTATTCATTATCAGTTAATACATTATTTATTATTATGCCCACGAATAAAAACATGTTTCTTATCCAAATACACCACAGAGAAGTGGGTTATGGGTAACCACAGGTTGCAAACACCATCTCAATGAGGAATTGTGTCGATCTGCAAGCCGATTTTTCCAATTCTTGCCAGAAGGCATGGTTTAATAAGGATAAGATTTTTATGCAGATTTTATAAGGTTAAAAATCAGCCACATTGAAACAAACTTGCAGTCACTATGCAAATGTCATACATTTAAATATGTCTTAACTGATGCAGCCTCTGAGAGAACAGAAACACTCTTCAACCTATATAGTACCACAGTCTCTTAGAAATGATATTTACAACTTAGCAGAAACAGCAGATACGTGGTGCAGGAGATGCAATCAGTGGCTGTCCAACAAAAGAGCTTTGGTTAAGTAGAGAAGGCTGTAGTTTATGGTAAATATAAATAAACATGATGTGTCGGAAGTCACTGCGAGAACATTTTCTGTGTTGTAGCAGGTCACGATCTTTCTCTGTAGCCTCAACAAAGAGCCGCGTGAGCCTGAACACAACCATAAAACTGTTAAATAATGTGGCAGTCACTAAGTGAAAATTATAGGCGAGTGTAGATGTGGCTCAGGAGGCAGAGTCTGCCTAGTTCCAAGATGATTGAGATTTACAGACAACAGAACAGATGTATGTGCGGTTTCATGAGTCCAGTGGGGAAAAAAAGGTATGTGCACATCTTAAAGCTCCCATAGAGTGGTCCTAGTTGCTGTAAATGATCCGATAGAAATCTCTCCTCACTGAAGCTCTCTTCTGCGGGACAATGTAGGCAACCGGATGTGCCCGGACTAGTGCCCGGAGCAGGAGGATCCGCTGTTCAGGAGAAATGCTGTTTACGTAACCAGAACAGGTTTTTCTCATTGAGCCTGAGATTAGATTACAACACAGCGTTCTCGTTAATTGGTACTTCCGTTCTATGGGAGCTTTAAAGGGACACTGCGTAGTATTTATGGGTTTATATTACCCACAATCCACTTTTTTATACATATTATGTGCTCCTGCATTGTCTAGTCACTGTATAATAGTTTTTGTTTCATTTTCGTAGTGTTTCAAAAAGTCATGTAAAATAACATGGTCGCGGGCCGATGTTGCATAGCCACTGTTAGCAGCGAGACGCCATGTTTCTACTGGTGTCTGTAAGGACAAACGCGAGAGAACAAATCAAGCGTCACTTTACTTGTAGCGGAAGTCCCGCCTCCACTCTCTCCGTTTCATCTGCTACGGCCGCGGTGGCTCGCCCTCTCCCTCTCCCTCAGACAGCTCTACCGTGGCCATGAAGAGCTGTCCCTCATCCTCGCCTTCTCCCTCTTGTTGTCTGAATAAATACTAGAACCTCATCTGCGACGAGGACGACATTTGACCGACTGAGGATACCGTAGTGCTCAGGGAAGGGAGGGGGTGAGCAGAGCAGCAGTTTGTTGTTGTAAATTTCAGCCTCTCCTCTAGATGTCACTATAAACTACTTACTTCACCTTTAATGCATACAGTATATGAAGTACACAATGAATCTGTGAATATTCCTGGCATCTGGAGCCAAATGTCACAAGGAATGTGAATCCATACACGATTGTTTTTTGTTCATGTCGGAGTAAAGCCTTGAATAACATATGCATAGCAGCTTTAGGAAAAGCTGTTATGCTTCCACCTTCCTTCCATCAGCTGTGATGTAAAATGCATCGCTCTGTGTTGTATATTGAGGAACACAGCGAGTCATGTGGCGCTGACAAGGCTTCATTGAAATCAATTGACAACGGTTTGAATGTTTGATGAGTGAGTGTTTATGTTGAGAAGTTACACACTGCAGCTTTAAGGACAAACGTGTCCTGCTTGACTGGAGAATGTAAACTGTATCCACGTTGTCATATTATCAGTGCTGAGATTCACTGCCTCTTGTTCTCAGCATTACCATTTACCCATTACCCCTCCGGTCTGTTTTTCATATACCAGTCTTCTATATGAAATATTCACGTCATAAAAAAGTAAATACCAGTTTTGGGTATAAACTGGTCACCACCCAGCACTACTCTGGGGGCATAATGAGGAGCTGTTGAGAGCAACAGTGACCCATTCTGCAGAAATCTCCTCTCTGCCTGAGTGAACAGTGCCCCACATGAGTGCTCTTTTTTCATTTTTGCCTTACCCTACTTTTAGTTGAAGAGCTCATTAAATAAGATTTTGTGTTAAAACCGAAAATAGAAAGAAAAATGCATGTGTATTATAATCATGCATTTAGCCCTGCAAGTCTTATTGCTTTTGAGAATTTGAGAAAGTAACTGTAGAGTCAGATAATGAACATTTGTCTGCAGATGCAGTAAAAAAGATCCTGCATCATACATGTGCAACTGCCCTTTTCTGTAACTAGCAACAGCTTCAGAAATAACAATGTTATTATAATAATTCTAATAATAATTCATGTCTGGGCCTATTTATGACACCAGAGAGTATGTTGTCACTGATTACTGTTGATTCCTCATCTTTTTTTCATTATTGAACCAAAATTAAAGTGACTTTAAAGGAAGAGTTTAACATTTTCCTTTATAAATAAATAAACTGTTATCACTTTTGCGTAGGGGAGTCCAACTGCAGGGGTCATTTAGTCTCTTCTGTAATGTCATAGTAGTAATGTTTTGTATAATTATGTCACAGTAAATAAAGACTAATATTCACCATTCTGCAAAATAAATAAATATAACATGTTTTTGTCGTACTGGGGGAACTTTGTGTGTTTGTCGCTATCCGATAAAACAGCAGTCTGTCAGGTTAGCTTAGCAGACTGGGATTCTGTAGAAAACCTTGGGTTAGGGTTAGGGTTAACTGTCCCACTTTTATATTCAGAAACATTGAATCTATTTGGCTGACCTTCCTGTGTGAGCAACAGTTAGATATTGAAAGTGAGTGTGTCTGCAGCAGCAGCATCAGCATCAGTGCAAAAATGATCACATGAAGAACATTATATGTATAATATCCATCAACAAGTGTATGACAGGGTTTCCGCGGGGTCTTAAAAAGCATAAAAAAATACTCACAATTCCATGAGGTATTACATTGTCCATACAGTTTGACTGCAAAATGTATGCATGAATGTATTTATTTTCCTCCTCACATTTCTTAAAAACAACGATGCACAGCCATTCTCGCCCTGCAAGATTGGCTTGTGGCCGCACGACACCGAACGTGCTCCTCTTGCCGCGAAACAATAACAGAAAACACCTGAAATTGTGCTCTATAGATTTAATTGCAAACTAAAAGTGTTCTGTAAGTTAAATTTCAATTTTGTGGTTAAAGTTAGTTAAGTTAGAAAGGTATTGACTTTAACTCCAGGGTTCCTGCATATACCCTGTATGAGAGAAAGTGAGCCAGACTTGGCTGAAGGTTTTGGTCTTGCTTCCCTGTCCAGGGGAAAATTATCCACATCAGAATATGTGTCTGTCAAATGTCTGCTTTCAGCCATCTATATTTCAATGTGTATTCAGTGGTCGAGACATTCTGCAGAGGGCTATTGAGGTTTGGGAACATTTGTTTTCAAGGAGCTCTGGTGGCAACCTGGCTGTCAAAGTGTTATGAGCTGTGTTACGACCAAAACACCCGCCCAAAACATAAACATGGTTTGTGGCCCGGATTAAAAATTGTCAATAAAGTGACTCCATTGGTATCAGTTTAATAGGTGTCCTTAATTGGTGATGACACATCATGTTCATTTTATGAAACAATACATTTCTGACCCCTTTAGGTGTCTGCATGATGTCATTTTTTTAATGCTATGGACTTCTTTGAATGCGTCAGTGGATTGTGAAATAACGCAAACAATTTTATGCACCAGCAGCATGTTCGTCTGTGTGTGGTTTAAAGTGTGTTATTAAACTGACAGCTTGACGCCTCCCTGTGTTTCCTCCGCAGCTGGGAGGATGTGGTATACTCGGGGTGGGGGTCTGGCTCTCAGTGACCCAGGGAAGCTTTGCTACCCTATCATCATCCCTTCCGTCCCTGTCAGCAGCCAACCTGCTCATTGCCGTCGGGACCATCATCATGGTGATCGGCTGTCTGGGCTGTGTGGGCGCTGTCAAAGAGAGCCGTCCTCTGCTGCTGACGGTAAGTCATTCATCAAGATGGTTTTTGATGCTCTGGTTGACTTTAAACACAAGGGCGATATTACATTTTGGTTGATAGAACAGGTAGCATCCGTAAAACAATAAGCTCTGGGAATCGGCAGGTGATGTAAGATGCAGGGAATTCAATCTGTCCTTTTCATGACAAGCATTTACATTCAGTCTTGCATAAAGCTGCCACCTCAGGGAGAACACACAAAAAAACATTTGAGATATGTAGGCACAAGTGTTGAATATTATTATAGCTTTAAAAACAAGCACTAGATCAGCACTGATGGAGATTTAAAAGTTACCGATGATGCAGTTTGAGTGATATGGTGCACGTTCAACAATGTATTTCAACTTGTCAGGTGTGTTGTTCACACAAAAAAAAGGTGACATCTTGTGTGAGACTGAAGGCTGGTAACAACACTGGTGAAGCCTCACAGACATGAAGGACACTACTCAGAATAGTATAGGAGATATATGTAAAATATGTACTTCAGTGACCTTAGGCATTTAATACGCTTACTGCAGTCACTATCAAACCACTGTACACACTCTTAATGCAGAGAGAAGAGAGAGATGTATCAGAATCCCTAACACTCTTAGAAATAAGGGTTCCAAAGGGGTCCTTCTACAAGGGCTGAGGTTCTACCTGGAACCATTTGCAAGAAAGAATGGGTTTTTCAAGGGTTCTTGGTAACACTAATGGTTCCAGTAAGAACCATTTTGATCCTGAGAACCCTTTAAAACTTTCCTGAATAAAGGTTTTCAAAAGGGTTCTTGGTGGAACATTTATAAAAAGGTTCTACCTTGAACCAAAATGGGTTCTCCCATGAGGACAAGAATCGTATATGGTTCTATCTAGCACTTTTATTTCTAAGAGTGTAGAAGAAGTGTCTGAAACTCAGAAACATGGACCTTCTGCACCTAGCGTTACCCCACTGGGCGCATTACGGCAGCGGCGCGGAGCCTTGGGAGCCGGCGGTATTCACGGAAGATCGCGCAATAATCTCGAACGGACGCGAGTTCGCGAGATCCAGCGATAGACTGTGTGTATAAAGTAAACAACAACACAGCTTCTTTTCATTCTCCGACGTGGATGAACTGTTGATCTGGTGTCATAAATGATTTTATGTTTCTCCACTTCAACAATCAGTCTCTCGTCGTACATTATGACTCTCCGAGACGCTCTGATTAATTGACTGTTGACCTGGCAGCACCGGTCACAACGTAATGTTGATGTGAAGTTGTGACAGGTTATATGACCTGCGTATTGTGTTTTATTTTGAAAGGGGGGTGGAAATGTTTTACTTTGATTCCGTGTCGCTTTTCCTGTCTGGTGCGAACTGCTTCGTTGAAATTTATGAGGTTCAGCAGCGGCAACGGAAAAAATAGAACTGATTCCTATCGATAGCGCCGCGGCGCGGTGAGCCGCTTCTGGGACGCTGCTGAGACGCACCGCAGCGCGTCTGGTGGAAATGCTCTCATTGATTAGAATGGAAGCGATTTGCAACAGCGACCGCGCCGCTGCCGTTCCGCGGCCGTTCCGCGTCCAGTGGAAATCCAGGGTTACACTGTGTTCATGCACACACATATGCAGTACTGTTTTATTTTCACTGTCCCAGCATCTGTTTTATTTGTGTAAGTATAGAACATATTTGGTTAATTGTATGTGTGAAGGTTGGGAGTTAACGTTTGTCTGCTCTGCATCACAATTATCACATGATGAGAGGAGATGACGAGGCAACACTATCAGACTGTAAAAACATGAACTATACTTCTGTATGACAGGCAGGGAGAGAGAGATTGCTGCCTTGGCTGAAGCTTTCTATTTTGCTTCCCTGCCCCGAAAAAAAATTATCTCCAGAATATTGTATTGCTTATTTGTGTTTAACTCTCTCCTCTCTGCTGCATGTGGTGAAGTTCAAGCTGGGTTATTGGGTGGTTAGTGAGTGGCTCATTAGACCAGAACACCAAACCATAAAATTAACAGAGTTTGAAATTGTATTAGTGAAGCCAGTGTTTCAGCTTAACATATTTCCTGTAGCTCTGATGACATAACATGGTCATGTAGCTCCTTTAAGCTTAAAAAGTACGATGAGCTTTTCTTTTACATTTTTAAAGAAAACTCTTCCCCTAACCCTAACAGATTGATAATTATTTTGTTAATGTTTTGTTTATTTAAATTAGATCCAATGCAGATATCCCACCACAACTCCTGATGGCCATAAACACAGCTAAATAACCTCCATTACATTACATTAAGGGACATTTAAAACATGTTTTCTTTTCCAGCTGTGTTTTTTTTTGCCGCAATGATACTTTTGTGGAATTGTTTATTCACAGAAAACCCTCTTTATTCTATTAATTCATTTACGTTAATGCTGCCGGCTGCCACACAAATGAAAATCAACGTTTTAACCTTGACAACATACATTATTCATATTTTTTTTGAATGCATAAGTGAAATAAGCCAACACCATACCTTAGTATTATCAGCTTTCAAGTTGGGTCTTTTCATATTGTTTTTGCTTTTCCTTCTTTCTAAACTATGGGCATCAGAGAAGAAACAAAGATGCGGTAATTTACTTTGGTGTCAAAAGCTGGGAATCAAGACAAAGGTCAATGTTATCTTATACCGTGGTGTACCAATTTGTTGTTAAAAAATAAAATCATTACTATTCAGATTAAATCGAAGGTGATGTACAATGTATGTGTGAATTACACCTATAATACCATGGAATGAGTGTGGATAGAGGTGGGCTAATTTGCACACATGAATATGCAAATGAACCCCTACGTCATAGATTCATGGCTCCATGAATACCAAATCAGGCAAAGGTATAGAATATTCAAGCCATTTTAAGCTCACAAAGGCCTTGATTTTTCAATGCAATTGATTTCATGCAGACACTTATGACACAGGTATGACAACAGAATACAAACACAGAGGCCATTATGTTACAAAGGAAAATTACTTTACATTTGTCCATCTACTATATTAAAGCCCAGCATGTGTTATCTGAGTCACATGGACCTCAGAACTCCCTGTTGGGGGTTCATGGTGTGTTCCAGAGCCCATCCAAACAAATGGGATGTGGGACTTATTCTACCTGAATTGTACTAGCTCCTACTTCAAAGCGTTCCAGGTAATTGATGGACGATTGCGGCACTTTCGCTTTATGTTTGAAGAGGCATTTTGACTGTCAGCAATTCAGTCTACTTATGTGCACAAGCGAGCCGTACATGTAAAAGCGATACATATCGATGTGTAACACCATGAGTATACTTTTACTGTAGCCCTACATAATCTTCATGCTAAAAGATAACAATAATTACATAATTTCACGCCAAATCATGAAAAACAATTTGTGATAAAATTGCTGTGTCTAACACAACTCTACACGCAGAAAAGTAAAGTTTATAGTCTATTCATGTGACTCCATGAGCGCGGTCATTATTCTTCAACTTAATTTGGTGAAGTCAGGGTAGGTCGATCAGCCCCGACTTCGCTGGTAGGAGGTCCCACTTCAACAGGCACTTCCAACTGGTTTGGATGGGCTCTGGAACGCACCATAACACTGCTGTTGTTGGTCGTGTGAGCAATGACACATTTAATGACAATGACCTACAAACGGAAAGAATGGTGTATCACTTACATGACACCAAAAACAAGTGCAGATGGTGTTCGAATTATGAATGAATTTCAAGTTGTTTCCATATCACCAAAAAGTTGAGCCGTTTACTTGCCTGTAGTTAAAAAAAAATCACATATACTCTACTTAAGAGTACAATATCAACAACTACCAATGACTTCAAAACACAGATAAAAAAAGATGAGGGAACAGTGGAAGACTAAATGTCAAATGGACGTCAAAGGAGCTCTTGGTATTCAAAAGACAGCCTATATGTATTTTTAGAAGTTGTTTACCATGTGGATTTCTTGGCAGCAGAACTATGCAACACTGATATGCAACACTGCCATTTTGACATCAAAAATCAAACATTTTTATCTTGTCAATTATGCAGACTATGAGCTGCATGAGCATCAGTTTCAAACTGGGGTGCCTGAAGTTTTTAATTTACTTTTACACATGCCAATTTGGCAGATGCTTTATTCTTATCGAGCATAGGGACTCTTCATAACTATTTTGGGGAAGATCTCTTTGGGGAGGGTGGGGGTCGGAATTAATCATTTGAAAAGTGGCACAGCAGGAGTAAGCAATTATGAGCTCTGTGGGAAAAAGACTTAGTGTCGATCATTAGTGTGATCCGTGACATTTTCCCCACGGTGACCACACCATTTCCTCCGCTGTGTCAATATAATGACAGTGGGTGAATTACAGGTCTGCTTAAATGAGTGACAGAGCAGCCCATTTTTCATGCAGATGAGGACAGACTCTTCTCCCTTCAAATTCTTTAGAGCTAATGAGGAGGCTGATCGGTGATGAGGGATACAGAGAATAGCGACATCGCTGAGATATTTGAAGAATCACTGTAATTACTTTCTGCTCATAAGACTGTTATTGCTTTGGGCCTTTTAATTTTTAGCATCACACATCAGAGTTGCTTGTTTTCTGCAAAGACATCCCTTATTTTATGCTTCAATGCAGAGCCAGTTTCTTGCACAAGCTCTGCTTATTTTCATGTTTATTAATGATTCCAATAACAGGTGATTGTTGGAGCTTGGAACCACAGAAGACCTTTGGGCAGTTACAAAGGTCTTCTGCTTAAAAATGTCAGTCCAGCTGCTGTGCTGCAAAATATCCGATCTGTTCATTCAATGTTGGAAGGACTGACTGTGTAATGCAGGACATAGCATGGCTCAGGTTTTTAAAGTCAATCTTTACTGAAAAGCAGAAGCAGGATCGATGCACACGAAAACACAGCAAAACTTGGGAACCTAAAAAGAAGTAGAGTCAGTGAGTAAACACTAGAGAGAGAGAGAGAGAGAGAGAGAATGATGGTATGCTCAGCTGAATCTGATGAGATTAGCTGGTGAGAGGAGAACAAAGGAATCTAGACTCAGGTGTATCTAATTGCAGGGGGAGCATACAATCACAGAGGCAGGAAACAAGTAGATCTGATCGTATGAGATGATGATTATGATCCAAAATAAAACAGGAAGTGGCAGCTTTCACACCAGAAGGATTAAAAGACAAACACAGGAGTTGAAAACTTGAGAAGAAAAGTCACGATTACGAGGCACACAGTTCGGTTATGAGAACAACTGAAAATATCTTTGAAGCCATTCAACGAACACATTTTTATACGTACGCTATCATGCCATATGCTGACATTATTACAGCTGATATCTTAACCAAATTCTTATTGTGTTCAAAAATGAGAGAACGAGAGTTCTGAGAGAACGTAGTGAAGAGTTATTCTCTACAGTGGCAGAAAATGCAACACTCTGTGTTGTATGATGATGAATTATGCACTGACAATCTCCAAAAACAGACACTCACATGCCACAGAACCTGTTGTAGTAAAGAGCCCTTATCTCAGCCACAGCACACGGACACAGTCAGCAACTCTTTTAAAGAACCATGAAGAAAAAAAAACCCACTGAAATCCAACAGAAGCTTTTCATGGCTGGCTAACTCAAACTACAACTGCCATGTCTGCATCCACGCTACACTCACTTGTGGTCAATTTTCCCTGAATCTCTACATCAGAAACTTTGTTGATGCATGGAGTTTTTTTACAACTCTCTCCTCAGATACATTTTTAATGTAGGAGCAGTTTTTATTGAATTTGAGAGTGTAGTTACCTTATATAAACTCACTACTGCTTACTACGTGAAGCAGTGACTGGTGTGCTTGGGCTAATGCGTGTTCACTCTAAATTATTTATAGGATCGATCACGTTATTTCCAGAGTCACAGTAACTTACAGTATAGTACGGCATAATTGTGAAGTTACAGTTACCAGCCATTCATTTATTCTACAATGAAACTGTGGGATGGGCCCACGGTTGGTGTAGTGGTTAGCGCTCTCGCCTCTGCAGCAATAAGGTTCCAGTCCCGGTTGGAACAAGGGCTTTGCTGCAAGTTTGCATGTTCTCCCCCTGTGTGCGTGGGTTTTCTCCGGGTTCTCCGACTTCCTCCCACAGTCCAAAAATATGCAAATTTGGGGATTAGGTGAATTGGTCACTCTAAATTGACCGTAGGTGTGAGAGTGTGAGTGAATGGTTGTTTGTCTGTATGTGGCTGTCCAGGGTGTACCCCACCTATCGCTCAATGTCAGCCGAGATAAGCACAGCGCCCCCTGTGACCCTCTGGTGGAGGATAAAGTGGTAGATAATGGATGGATGGATGGAAACTGTGAAATTACAGCACACAGTAGTCTCCTATACACAATATGTAATTTGCTGTGAAAGCAAACTCAAATGCCCCATCAAGCCACCTGTGGACAATTAATCAGGATTATGGGTAATTTAAGTCATGTTTCACACCAATAAGTTTGGTTAATCAATACCAGTACAAATACTACAGTAGTAAGTCAAAGGTCACTGAGGAGATGTGGCCAATCTGCGACCTAATCTGCCCATAGATTTGTCAGAATGGTGACATCTCTGTAGTGGAAATGTTCACCTGAGACTAAGACACAGTAAAATGATTAGACCTACCACCACACGAAAAGGCTATCACCTCAAAGGCTTCACATGCACTCAAGGCTGCGAGAAGTTATTGATTTTGAAGAGGCTGATGGACTGTGTGCCTGACATGAATGGTTCACCAGTCTTGCAGCTCTGTCAACACACAAAGGGCCACTGCAGCTTTCACACGCCACAGAAATCACAGAATGGCTGAAAACAAAGAATCAATCAGGGTCCTGGACTTTGATTACAGTTCTTATCCTGTGGTCCTGCTAAAGCATCACTATCTGATAAAAAGGAATATCAACGCTGCTGGTAAAGCAGTCATAACACAGAGTAAATACAGGGTCGCCTGTTGAGTGTGTTACAGCGCACTATAGGTATTTTCATCATGCATGCAAGCTGCAATGTGCCTTTTACGTTCTTTGGATCCGTTAAAGCTACTTAAATGTAAGAGTAAATGTTGCTACATAAATTCCAACTCTCCAGTGACTAATTGCAGCACAGTTTCTCTGCTGCTGCACTACAATAAAACAAGCAGCAGACTTCCACATCATTCAAGGAAAGCCTTATCCTGGGAAGTTCTTTTCTGGTCTTCAAGAGCCATTGTCCTGCAGATTATTGTGAGTCCCTGAAGGCATCAGTGAGATACGAGTCGGCCGTGGTTCATTAACTCTCATGAAGCAAAAAACTCAAATGGAACAAAAACCTGTGGGATGATGGCCCTCTCTGAGTGGAGTAGAGTAGTTCTTGAGGAGGATTTTACAGAGTTCTGTATCTGTTGCAACATGCTTATATGCCCCGTTACACATGTCAGTAATATCTGTATCTCATTAGGTTGCACTGGAGAGCAGTAATTTGGAAGCCTTACAGTCTTGCTTGATCAGGGTGAACACTTAATCATTTTCAAACTCAAGACAATTCGAGACAACAAATTAGCAAATTTCAAAATGTAATTGTTCTGTTTCCAGGTGTTCCAATTTAAAATGCAATATTGAATTATTTGAAACTAACTGCATGATAGTATAGTATTAAATATGTTGACTGTATCGCATATATGCACCATCACGTTTTAAGTTTTTTACAGTAGATATTGTTATTAGGCAACACAGTTATTATGAGTTAATAACTGTTTGGATGAAAAATGACCCATTATAGTGATAAATAATCAGGGAAAGGATTCTGAAGATCAAAGCAACCTCCAATCTTAAATATGAAGCCATTTTCATCATCTCAATAAAATACACACACATGTTTCAGAAGCACTGCCCATCCCTGGGAATGTCAGTGTACTCGTTTTATTCAATTTGATTTGAAATCGAGTATTTATAGATTTAAACATGTGCTTCCTGCCATTGAAGGCGTGCATTTAAAAACATGGAAATGATATATCACAACATTTTAGTAAGCCGCACTGCCTTGTGCTGAGTAAAACATTGTTTATAGCCATGTTGTGTTTCCTCTTATTCCAATCTTCTATAAATCTTTCCTGTAGTTAGCTGCTGGAAGCCACTGCTGTGGAGAGAATAATGTACAGTATTTCAGTTTGAATAATGACAATTCAGGAGAAACATATTGAGGCTGCTTTGGCCCTTTCTTAATGAGACTTTGTTTATAATAATTTATCACAGTGACACTGCAAGCACCCTACAAAACAATGCATACTTCACTTTTAGGTTTTAGCTGAGGTGTCGTACACACAGTGTCAGGATCCATTGAAACAAAACTTACTTTGTGATTATAAGAAAAGAGCAGACACACATTTATTTCCACTGTCTGCTGAGTGTTTTTATTTATTTTTTGCTGTGCAACAGTCTTACAAAGTAACTATCTTTTGTCTTAATATAAACTGTTTCCCTCACAACAAAAGAGTTGACATACTGTATACAGTTGTTCTATGATGATGATAGTTCATTGACTGCAGCGTCTCATATACAAATAATAATCCATTCATTGTGGCAGAGTGAAATTCTGAAAGCTGATTTAATTGCTCTCTTGTGTTTTACACAAATGAATTGTTGTCGTCTGTTGTCACATGGCTGTTGCCTGTAAGTCAAAAAGGAGGCATTACTTTTCTTAATAGGAGCAGGTTAATGGAAGAAATATTCCGACAGGTGGAGGAAATGAGTCAGTGTGTCTCCTAAATGCTTGCAAATATCGGTTTCTCATTCCAAAAAAGAGGAAACGATGTCCCTTTTCACTGTCAAGTTTGAATGTTTGGACTATACCCAGTGATGTGCTCATGAGATTGATTGTGAAAATGTTGTGGACAAATGGCTAATTAGAGCAAAAAGAGAAAGTGAATATTGGCATAATGGATTTGCCATCTGGCTCCAAATAAAGCTGTCTGGTGGAATCCTGAACTCTCATTTTTTGTTTAAGAGATTTAAATGAATTGCATTGGCTCATGGTATTTTCTTGCAGGTGGAAAACGACACAGTGCTATTTAAGGTATTGTTAGCAGATTTGCAGGGACGTGACAATTTGATAAATGTTGGGAAGGAAATTGGCTGAACCAATAATTTAGTAACTACTAATTGGTTACAAAGATTTGTAAGTGTGTGTATTAGACAACTAAAAAGGTTGTTGTTGTCTGCAGTATTTGTTTGCTAGCACATTTCCATTAGAACTCAGCTAAGTGACAATTAGCGAGTGTAGCTTTCCCGTCGCACGGATTCATGACCCATCTGTTTCTCGTGGCTAGAAACAAAAGAAGAATCGAAACTTTAAGTAGTAAAAAAAAAAAATCCAATAGGAGAGTCTTAAGTGCCTGTGGTAATGTGATCCTGTTCTGTAATTCTTTACCACAGACTTTATGTAAATTCCAAATAGTGTAGTTGCACAGCCAACCTTTTATACTCTCTTAACACTGTGGGAGGAAGATTTTCTCCTCTCTGGATCAATAGTAGGTCAAGAAACCAAAGCCAAAAAAATAGCAGAGATTCAACCTTGACTTATTGACATTTTGTGTAAATCTGCTTCAGTCTGTTGGTCAATATCGTAGACTTGTGTTGAATAACAACATTTCTTCTCTTGGCTGCATTTCATTTGACATCATCTATCAGATTTTTTATAACATATTCAGCAGCTAAAAAGGCAGAATTTTCTCGATCCACAGTAAAGCATATTTCTTCACTGTAATGTATCCTAAGAATACTGCCAAATCGGGGGGTTACCTGAATTTCCACACAAGGCAGAGCATGACATTCATACAATAGAATCTGACAAAACAATATAAATTGATTTCAGACATATTTGAGAACACCTCCTGGAGAGAGAAAGAGTGCAATGCAGACAGTCTCTCACCTTTCAGTGAGGCCACCATACTTTTCATTCTCTCTGAGCTCAGTGAATCATGAATTCAGGTGCTGCCCAAAGACTCCAGGGGCAAGTGACAGCTCATTGACTGCTCCATGTCAGTCTTGTGAACTTGCAGCACTCACATCTACTGTCAGGCAAATGCCTGCAACACACAGAGGACCTTTAGCCTTGATGTTAGTTCAAAAACAAGAGAAGAAAATCTGTGTTGTTGACCCTCTGAGATGGCAGCTAAGGCATCTCTGCACTCAGTCACTTTGAGCCAAATCCATATGTCAGCATGCACAGACAGTACTCACAATAACTGATTACATTGATTTACATGTTAAAATGCTCACTCTTCACTGTAGGACTGTTGTCCTGTACACTACTGAGGATAAAAAATAAGGTAGACTCTTAGAAATAAAAGTTCTAAGCAAGGTTCTTCGGCTTGTCCTCATAGGAGAACCCTTGTTGGTTCTAGGTAGAACCTTTTTATAAATGTTCCACCTAGAACCCCTTTGGAGGATTCCACCAAGAACCCCTTCAAAACCCCTTATTCAGGAAAGGGGTTTTGAAGGGTTCTCTGGATCAAAATGGTTCTTACCGGAACCATTAGTGTTACCAAGAACCCTTGAAAAACCCTTTCTTCAGGGAAAGGGTTTTTCAGAAGCAAATGGTTCCAGGTAGAACCTCAGCCCTTGTAGAGGGATCCTTTTGGAACCCTTATTTCTAAGAGTGTAGAGTGAGGCAGGGATGCAGAAAAGTAAAAAGTGTCTTATGTCTGCTCACTATAAAGAGTCTGTCCTTGAGTCAATGAGAAGAACAGACAGTTGAGGACATTTTGTACCTGACTCAGAGAGTTCGTGTTTTTTCATTCATTATTATTATCATTATGGAATGAAACAACATAACTTTGCATGAAAGACACATCATGTTGTTTTAACAGGCATAATGCATGCTGGGAGGTCTGTTAAAGGTCCAGTAAGCAACAGTTAGTAGGGTCTATTGGTCGAGATCGACTATACAGCCTATGTTGGAATTTATTTCTTGTAATAGAAAATAGTAACGGATTGTAACCATTGGCTAATTAGGGCCCAAGCATTCACACAGTGGTGCGATGAACTGTTGGAATTCCTGGGAGGAAAAAAACTCTAAAGGATCACATTTTTCGAGTAATAATCGTTGACAAAATTGGCACACAAATCAGAACAGGTGAAACATCTTGGTGTGTGGTCGTGCAAATTTTTTTTGCACCATGTTACACATAGTCTGTTTATTTTGCCCATTTTTTATTTATTTGCAAATGTTGGATTGATGTGTTCACAGACCTGGTTAGTCCTCCTTCAGAATGTGTTTTTATTCTTCCTAAGCCAGAGCATTCCCAAACAGATGATGGCAAATTGTTCCACAATGTGCTGCTTTTTAATGACAGCATTTTGACAAAAATAAAAACTGTTAAGTTTTTATCACTTTATATGTAGTTCAGGCAAGGGTCTTGTATTGTTGGGGGCTGTCATCTTGCCCAGCGATGTTTCTGCATGTATGTGTGTTTGAGTTTTCAAGTGGGAGCTTGCACAAAAGAAGTTAAACTGTTCCGCTCACATAATATCTATGCATGAATTGACGTAGAAGAAGGAGAAAATAACAGAGTGATCTGGAAGTATGAAGAGAGTTTAAAAATAATTTACATACTTTCCGGTGTGCGAAGGACACCATGGTTCCCTGAAGTGCTTCTGTAAACGGGGGAGGGAGTGAAGGAGTCTTTCAATTTTTCGCACTCTCTTTGTTTTGTTTTGCATTTTCACAATTCAATGGCATGAATTCTTACTCACTGGACTTTTAAAATGCATAATTTAATGTGCTGAGTGAATTTTTCAAGATATCTTTGACTTATCATTTCAAGTAACAACCAAGCAAACTGAAAATAAGAACAATTCCAAATAGAAGGAATTTAATGGCACTGCTTACAGTATTTGGATTAAGTTAATATGAAAAGGTTAGCTGAATTCATTCATGATGGATGCATCCAATAGGCAGCTTACCCTGGCCACCAGAGAGGAGTCGGCTAAATGGAGTGGAATTAAATGTGTCTCTGAGAAATTGAAGTTATAGAGGGAGAACTGTTGCATATATCATATTTTCCACTTTGTCCTTGTCTTGACCTGTCAACTTGAAATATCGAGGCTGAACAGTCTGCAGCTCTTCGATCGTTCTTACCTCACCAGCTCTTTTCCATTTAAACTTTTTGGTCTTGTTCACTCACATATTTCTCTACACCTCATTCAGTCCTGACAGATGCAGGCCAATTATACCGCTTGATGTTGACTTCACATTTGTAAAAATTACCCTCTCTCTTTGTGTTCCCACAGTTCTTCATCCTCCTGCTGCTCATTTTCTTCCTGGAGATTCTGTCCATCATGCTTTTCTTCATCTACCAAGACGAGGTAAGAGACCTTGATTGGTCCCATCGTATTGTATCCTGTGATTTTCACAGCCTGAGCGGCATAATATGTGACGGCGGAGAACACTGTCCAATTTATTCATGCAGATTGCTGACGTTTACGATTGAGCCTGGCACTTGTAAAGCCTCAGCAGGGGATTGTTTTGAAGTTCTTTTCAAGCAGTTTAATTCACTGGTTAAGAAAGGAGCATGTCAGCTGACATTCTGCATAAAAGATGGCTTAATGCTGGGAATTGTTGACGCACTCTTTGGAGAGCTGTGTCTGAGCTACGGCCGAGGAAATAAATAATCACACTCGAGTCATTACATGTCCTTTCTTTGTTAAACTTATCTCATTTATTTTGGAAGAAGTCAGCCAAGAGAGAGGCTGTTGTTGAGCTATCCTTATTTTGATATGTGCTATAATCCCCTCACATTTCCAGGTAAGGTTGTGAATAATTAATTGAAAAGGCCTGGAAAAAAATAATAATAGCAGGCCGGATTGGATTTGTTGAAGAAGAAAACAACAAATGAAACATACAATGACGCGTTGGTTTTTGTGCCTTCTTTCTGTCTTTAAACATCTATCACAACATAATAACAAACATCAATGGATACTGGCTGGATTTCGGGAAACTTCAGTTCCCTAAATAAGCGTTTATGCCACAGATGACGATCTTAATAAACATCACGAAGGATCGACTAAGTGATTATTCACATCATCACTACACAGTAACATTTCTATTCTTAACATATGAAGGAGCCCAAACCTTTAGAAATGTTTTCTAATTACATGTTATAGTTAACAATATTAGAATGAATGAATTAAATTAAATCACAGCATCATGACAAACAAACAAACACCATACTAAACAAATTACTGGCAATGAAATTCCTGATGAAGTTATAACAATCATCTTAACTGTAGATTAAATTAGAATGTGTACGTTTTTTTTTCACACAATACTTTTTTCAGAAGGCGACATTTTCATATTAAGTCCTTTATTTAATATTTGATATTGTTGCCAGGCCAAATCATGTGTCCCATAATGAGACAGAGACGATATTGAATAATCAAATCGTTCAAATAATCTGCAGAGGCTGTAATTTAATTTTGAGTGCAGTATACTGTGAAAACCCCAGAGACACACCATATAAACAGCATCAGGTGAAGTGGACTCAAAGTGTGAAGCTCCATCATGAATCACTGGCAATTTCTCAACCTCTTTGCATTACATTATTCATGTGTTGGGAAGTGAACATTATCCCCAAAGACTTAGGCCAAGGCCAATGCTGACTGTAGACTAATGCCTTGGTACGTTTTGGAAAACAACATTGTACTTTGATATTTCCTCTGAAAGTCTGTTAGTGAGTATAACACATGGACCTGCGCCTACTTTGCTCTGGTTTTTACTCCTTTGTTCTGGCTTAATTATATGATTACCTAATGTGTTGTGTTCCCATCTCAGAGTCCTTTTCTACACTTTAGCTCCTTTTTGGATCCCAGTCAGTCAGCACTGCTCTGTCACAACACGCCTTTCTTTTCGTACGCGTGATTGTTGATATTCTGAATAATTCAGTTTTGTCTACCCAGGAGGCGATTAGTGACAGGACAGAGTCAGGGAAGGACTAGATATTCTGCAGAGCTGGTGCATCAAGGGAAATCACCCACTTAAGAAAAGGTGGCCATTACTAAAAATGCCACTGATATTTTTTTTAAATTGCATAAGACTCAGGAATTCTGCATTATTCTGCTGTGTAATGTGACATTGTACAGTATAATATCAAACATTAGACTCATTACAAAAATGAAAAATAAGATAAAAAGTACAAGTTTTTTCATGAGGATATACATTATTATTAGAAGTGAAAATGTAACTGCACCACAGTATGTTTTTATAGGGTTAAACTGTGTTTACAGTATGTTGTGTAAGCTTCAACATCAGGGTTAGGTCGGGTTATTTTCCTGTGATCTTTTATGTGATATTAGATAAAATAGCACTTGAGAAATGCTTGAAATCTCATGCAAGCAACTTGACGCTGAACCACCAGTACCACGTCTTGTTTCGGCTGCCATTATAGCAACAATGGGATCAATTTAAAAATCACCTACTTGTGTGTAATTTCATCACTGAATGCAAAGATGGTCTCTGATGTAAACCGTTTGCTGGTGTTCCAGACTTGAAAACGCCTCATTATGAATGCACATTGATTCTTTGCCACTGCTGCGTGGAGCACAAACAAACCTTGAATGATGGATGAACATAAGACACGCATCATGCAGAGTTGTTTCTTATGCATGTGATGAAGAAATTATTTAGAATAGGAAAAGAAATGCCTAGTTTGGTACATCTTTGAGATTCTGATTATTCTACGACTGAGGACTATGCCTTATTTCAGGAACAAGTGGAGTGGCAGCGTGCCAAAATGATGCCTGTACTGTATAGTGTAACATTAAATCTCGTATGAGTTATATGAGAGCATTTGTCTTGACCTGTATTTTAGTGTTTAAAAGTTCAAAGCCCTTAGATTACAATCTATTTTTATCTTCAAAAAAAATTATGAATAAATGACTTTAAATATAGAATATATTATATTTAACTCAGATACTAGATGCAAAAATATACACATTATCTACAATCAATCATTTATCTTCTCGAGCATCCCATGGTTTTTAGTGCACCAGTTTATCCCTGATAACCAGAGCCTGCTGCTTTTTGCCTCCTCCATCACCATGGTAACTTCCTAGAATCAGTCCTGCATTTGCAGCACAAACTGATGGCATCTCCCCTTCTATGCAAAAGCTCCCAGACACTGTGACTGAGACAGATCAAATTGATGCATGTTGAAGGACTCCGTCCTATGCTTTAGGCATGGTCACACTCTGTGGTGCAGTGTATTACACCTGCTTTAGACATGATAAAAGCTCCATGCTGCCACTGGAAGTGACTTCAAACAGTTTACAGATGGTCTATACATGCACCTGAAACAGTCACCATTCTTTTAATTTAGTTACTTAGCATGATGAAAAGATATTTGAAGGTTAATTTCACTGAAGCTCATATGAGTCAAAGTGAACAGTGTCAAAGAAGAGTGGAATACAATTGAAATCTGCTGTATGGTATTTCATTGTCACTGGGAGGACAAAAGATATCATCTTGTTACAGATTAATAGACGACCACCAACCTGCGAGCAACAATAAGCATCATTTGTGCTACTATCACGACTTGTTGGGAGTACAGCACTCGCAAAGTTGCAGAGCAAATCTAATCTCATAATTATTTCAGAGGTGTCTGCATCGGCTTCCTGCACTCGTGTTGCTTATTATAAAGTCTAATGAGACGCACAGACCTCTGACATGTGGTTAAGTAGCAAATTATATGCTCACTAGAAAAATATATGTGTTTGCCTTTGTATTCACACATTTTTACCGATAAGTTTGACTGCTATTTTTCAGGAGTGAGACTTCAGTTTGCTCACTGCAATTTAAATAGGCAATATATTAAAACCAGGGAGTTTGTTGATATAAACTTAAAAATACCTGCATCTGAATTAGTTACAACGCAGATGTGCTGAAAAGCCATTTCAGTTCATATCTTCCTACAACATAAATAAAACAGCGTAAAAAAAAACAAAAACACGTTGAATAACGAGGACAACTGCACGAGAATGTCTAATTAGCAAATAGCACATGCTAGTTTGATAGCAGAACAGGGGGAAAAACAGCCTGCAGAAGTCCTGGCATGCTTTCAAAAGCAGACTGGGACAACATCCATAAAACTATGAGCCTTATACCCTCATAAACCACACTACAAGGTCACAAAAATCAACTGAACAAATCCAGGATCTCAATTCACAGTATGCAGGTAAATAAGGCCCTCGGTTGGTGTGGTGGTTTAGTGCTCTCGTCTTTGCAGCAACAAGACCTGGAGTTTGCATGTTCTCCCTGTGTGTGCGTGTCGGTTTTTTCTCTGGGTTCCTGGCACAGTTTGAAAAAAACATGCAATGAATGAATGCATGTTTGTCTCTATATGTTTGTGTGGTCGGAGGGGCCGTTTGGCGCACATTGGCAGCCACGCTTCCATCAGTCTGCACCAGAGCAGCTGTGGCTACAGATGTAGCTTACCAGCACCAGTGATGTGTTAATGAATAATGGGTCATTTGTGCGCGTTTTGCTTGTATAGAGAAGCGCTATAGAAATGTAATGAATAATAATAAATGCAAACCTTACAGAACACAGTACACTTCAGGCGATGATAATTAAAAGTCACATTTCTGATTAATATCAGGAGAAGAACTCAACTCACAGCATCCATATTGTCTATAGTCAAGACTATTCGGTTTTTTTTCCCACCATTTTCCCAACTCCCCTTTTCTTAAAGGATGAAGCAACGATTGTAATTCAAGTTGACTTGCAGCATGACACTGAGTATACATAGTTTAATAGTTAAGTAAGTTATTAATGCGGCAGCCTGAAGCCATCCTTAGTCGACACAGTCACACTGTTAACAAGATAGCTCTTTTATCATATCTTTCAAGCGCACACACACACACCTAACAGCATTTCAACAATTCACTCAGAAATAAGGTCCTGTCTCATTAGGACCAGGGTTTAGGGTGAATTCCAATTCCTTGTTTAATCCTCAATCTTAATCCTCAATTTCAAAAAATGCACGCTCCCGCTAGTGCAAGTGCTGTCCCGATTCTCAGAAAAATTAAGTTGAGGGGCAAGTTTAAGGGCTGTATCGCCCTCGATATTGAGATTTTCCGAGACCACCTTTGGGAGCAAGGGCTACCCAGAATGCATTGTGTGTTTTGACAGAACAAAGATGGCGCCGAAAGCAGCGAAACGAGTGCGATACAAAGTATTTTCTTTGTTAATAGAGATATAAAAATTATGAAAACCATTGTATTATCTTAGTTTAGGCCCATATTATGGATTACTGACGTCATTGTTGCGTAACATTTATTTTTTTGTCAATAGTCGGCCGGTGCGGACAAGCGATCTTTTGCTATTGTTTACTTTTCAATAAGCTGTGGTGTGTGGTAACTGTCAGCTGAATATGTCCGTGGTTGTGGTATTGTGTACGAGCATCACCTAACGAACTGATAGGTTATTACAGTATTATTTTTTTCCAACCTAATAACCTGACTGACAAACGGATCGTAGTAAATAATTGTGACGTAAATGTGTTCTTCTTCTTCTTCTTTTTTGGAGTTGACAGACTGGACGCAGCTTTTGCGTTATTCTGCCCCCCACAGTCTGAAGACGTATCTGCATTTATTTCTAAGTGACAAAATAACCCTCAACACTTTGTTTTGAGGGCCAGTTAAGATTAAGGGTTGAGCTTGAGGGTTAAGATAGGAATTGGAATTGGCCCTTGGTCTCCATGTGGACTACTGGTCCTGACAAGGTCAGTGTTTATGCCAGAAAAGATCCCAAAGAAATAACAAATACAAGTACACCCAAACACATTATTGAACACCATTGTAATGAGGCTACCCACATACAGTTTTGTATTCGCTCGCTCCTGACACTTACTCTGCTCTGCATGTTTCGATGTTGCCGTGCTCCAACACACCTGATTGAAATGGTCAGCAAAAACAGATAACAGCCCATTCATTTGAATCAGGTGTGTTGGAGCAGGAAACACTGCCCTAACTTTAACCATCACATCTTATTGCACGACCTCTACTGAGGACGTTCAGGCAGAACAATGCAGGAGACTTAGGAGTTTTGTCCACAACTCTATATTTTAATGATTTACGTATTCATTTAATTCTATATTTAAATGTGTGACTGCACTCTCCATGGATCAGTTTCTGTTTCTGTAGTGTGAGTTTTTTCCGGGATGGGGGTGCTAACTCCACACCCAACTCCCCTTCTTAAAATAGCAGTCAAACTCTATTCACACCCAAACTGTTCTATGTAAGAAAAAAAATATTTCATACTCTGAAATGCATTGTCTCCGAAACAGAGCGCATTTGAAACAACATGAAAGATTTCACACAGGCGAGAAGCCATATTCCTGTAAAACGTGTGGATAGAGTTTTGCGCTCAAACCACGTCTGACACGCCATGAAAGAGTTGATACAGGTGATTATGGTTGGATGTGTACTGTGTGTGTGTGTGTGTGTGTGTGTGTGTGTGTGTGTGTGTGTGTGTGTGTGTGTGTGTGTGTGTGTGTGTGTGTGTGTGTGTGTGTGTGTGTGTGTGTGTGTGTATGTGTGTGTGTGTGTGTGTGTGTGTGTGTGTGTGTGTGTGTGTTTATATAGTCGTAGCAGTATCAGTGTCATAGCCAGTTTAATCTCCTTGGAGGCCCTTTGGCAACCAATCACGGCTCTAACACAAACATTATTAACTGATCAAATAAGGATGTTTCAGGGAAGATCAATATACACCTATTTAGATAATTGATTAACCTTTGAAATTGTGTTTTAGGCAAAAACATAAATGGTACCAGCTTCCTAGTTTCCATGTTATGCTATCTTTTAAACATAATCAGTTAATTGAAAACGAAAAATAAGTATAGTATTATTATTAACACTTTGTAATTTGTAACCATTAATACTGATATGGTGCATTATTTTAAATTGTGTGATTTATTTCAAAATGTATGCACTGATTTTGTTACTTTCATTGAATAAATAATATAAATTATTACTGATGTGTCCCAAGCTGGCTGAAGGCCTGCAATGAAATAATGCAATACTCAAAAGGTGTGTGTGGCCATGTTGTATGCAGCAAAAATGTGCTAGGAGGTGAGGAGCCAAAGAAAGAGAGGAAGAGAGAGCGCTTTGGTGAGACTTATATATTCCTCTAATGACCATCCTCAAGTGCAAGCTGCTGCAGAAAAGGTCAGCTGACCCCAGCAGAGCAAGCTGAGCGGGAAGGCTCCTAACACAAGAAAGGTGAGTCTAGCCATAATAACAGTGTAATATCACGACAGTGACTATGTTTAGCTCAGGAGCAAAATGAAGAGTAAAGCTGCACTGCGTAACTTGTGTTGTTCTTCTTCTTCAATACCACAGATAATTGACAAAACATTTGCATGGTGTGTCCGTCATCTGAAAACAGGCTCTGTCAACCAATTGTCAATCGATAATATTAGACCTGACTGAGGGAGAATTTGTGTTGTCAACCAGGAGATTTTTAAATCAAGTATAATTCACTTTGGAAAGTTTCCGAGGGTGCTTTGTTGTATTTTCAGTCATACTCCCACCTGTTTGCAGCCGTCTCGACTTTACTTGCACAATGTCTGAGTAAGTAAGAGTGCCGCGCAGCAATGCTGCTGGGTAAAAAAAAAAAAATTATATATTTTGCTGGGTGACACAATATCTAAACTGAGCTCTACTACAGTAAGAGATACAGAGAAATTAAATCTTAATTGGCCCGATCAGCATTATCTGAATGAATTTGACATTGGTTTAAATATTACACGTTACATTAAAATTAAATGTTGCACAAATTTATGTCAAGAGTCTTACTAAGATATTTCCATGTAAACAATATTTTCTGTTTATAAAACCAGAATAGAGACATTCTTGGAATATGTGATCATCAGATTAGGACGTGCAGTATTCTATTCTTATATAATTCTCATGTGAACATCTTGGGACACACTGTGGTGCAATGGCTAGCATTGTTGCCTCGCAGCAAGAAGGTCACCTTCTTGGGCCTTTCCTTTCTGTGAGTTGCTTTCATGTTCTCTCTGTACATGTTAGTTCTCTCCAGATAATCCAGTTTCCTTCCACAAGTCAAATAACATGCTAATGTTTTTTTCTTATGGGCTTCTCCCTATAGGGGTTGCCACAGCAGACAAAACTTATTTTTATGCCAGATGCCGCGACTCTCGTTTATGCAGGCTTGGGACGACACTAGCACACTAGTACACATGATGTGGCCCTGGGGCCCATGGCAGGGGACTAATTAATCCAATCGATGAGGAGAAATGGGGATTAGGTACCTTGCTCAGAGGTGAGACACAGGAAACTATGTCAGCGTCATTGAGGCTCCGGCAGCTAACAGCATTTGGAAAAGCCATCATTTGCCGACTCTAGCCGGCACATTGCCATCATATATAAAATGTGTCCACTGGACACGTAAATCCTCTGAGGCTGGAAGTTTGTGTAGAACTCTGCGCTGCACTGTGCAGCCAAGAATAGAACACTTTCCGGACTTCCGCTCTTCCGGATACTATTGCCCTCGCCTGCACTCTTGCGTTTTTTAGGGACAAAGCGGAGCTCTGCGAGACAACAATTCCAGGAATGTCTCATTGTGACGTAGCAATGAGTGCGGAAGTCAACATCGCGTGTTTTATCTCCTGTACTTAGACTGAGGAGGACCACAAAAACATGAGTGAGTCATCTTTTTTCACACTTTACCTACTCATAGTCCCAAATATAAGTATTAAAGTGATTCAAAAGTTGATTTCGCGTAATATGTCCCCTTTAAGTGTGGATACGCTAACTTAACCGTATGAATGTGAAAGTGAATGGTTGCTTGTCTCTATATGTTGGCCCTGTGATGGACTGACCAACATACCCTGCCTTTCACCCTATATCAGCTCGGATTGGCTCCAGCTCTGCCTGCGACCCTCGAGTGGAGGATTAAGTGGTAGAAGATGGATGTATACATTTGAAGTGGATTATAGTGTCCTTGGAGTTTATACAGCAGTCCGTGTGATGTAGACATAATAATAGTCATCGGACTATGCTCTGCAAGAGTAAACAGGGATATGAATGGATCGTTGTATAAGTAACAATATTATTAATCAGAATATGTTACTTATTTCAAATGTGGTCAGAAATAGGATTATTGTTGTAAGTATAGCCATTGTTGGTTATAGTAGAAGTGTGTGGGGTTGTGGGATACTGGAGCCAGTGGAATGATTCATTTACTTGGAAAAAATGAAGTGAAACCAGCCAATAGAAAATGCTGACACAGAAGCGGTCAATACAAGTGATAGAAATGACTGGAGATACCTGCTGTAAAGCATCTTGATAAATTTCCCCCGAGGTGCATATAAAGCTGTTAGGCAACCTGCAAATTATATTAACGATCCAAAACCAGATCACTTGCTGAAAAGCGGTGTATTTGTGAATACTCATGTAGAGCATTTTTTACATTAGGATCATTAAATTACATCAGATAAAATAAATCTCATCCTCTTTGTATTAGTTTTATTCATATCCACTGTGGAAGCTCAGACACAGATTCAGCTCATCCTGAGCAGTGTGAGCAGCTGAAGGCACATCAGTCAAACAGATATACAGTATCTATGGACCGCAAACACTCTGTGACACCAGCAGTGATACACTGCAAGACTTTCACGACTGCTGGAATCTCTGGCTTCAAATACAGATTGCCATAAAGGTCCTGGCAAAAAGTTTCATTTTGACACAGATGGATTGAAATTAAAGGAAAAAAAAACAAAAACCTGTTTTGAGATATTCTGTAACCGCTCTGTCCTCAGTCTGTGGTGCTCCATCACATGTTTTTCTGTCGTGATTTCATAAGAAGGATGACTTTTACATACAAAGAATCTGGGTATTCTGTGAGTGTGAAAATGGTGTCTAGTCATACATTTAAATCTGAAAGAAATAAAACACTTTCACTTTTGATTCTCACATTTAAATGTTTTGATACTGCCTTTAAAGTGCTCAGACACAGAATTAAAATTTTAACACGAGAAATGGGAAAACTCCCTTGAACGCTATCATTAAATGAAAAGCTACAGAACAGCAATTAAAAAGCTGCTAAACGGGAAATAAGGAAATGTTTATTCAGCTACACAGTTAAAAGAAAAAAAAAAAAACTTCAAGTATATCATGGTTTTAGCCCTGGAAATAAAATATAAATAAATAAAATTCTTGTATTGCATACTTCAGCTTATATGTCCTTGTAAACTCGTCTAATGCAAGCTAATATGTTTTGAAATGATTGGGAAAATATACAGATAATCTGTGCATATACATAAACAAAATTCTTCAGCGTGTTGGTGACTTTATCACAGTTTTACTCCACACATTATTACTGCATGTAACGCTGCACTCACCAACATTAGTTTAAGTGTGTACTATATCCTGCCAGGATCATTGGAGCCTCTACAGGATGTTAGACAAGAGGTCAAAGCATGAGGTATTTGCTCTGCAGCTCAGCAGTCGACAGGTGAACAAGGTGCCTGTCATGGGGCAGCTGCCGAGGTGATTTGCTATCTGCTTGCGTGACGTGTCAAGGTGAGGTAATGCTGCCGTAAAAACGAAATTGTGAAGATCTACGGCCGGTTTGGATCCCCCGAAACACCTCATCCACTAACCTCAAGGGTACAGAGCACTTAAAGATGAATCACGACAATTACAACATCTACACCACGTGTGGTCGCCGTGAATCTCATTCAAGTGATCATTAAAAACATGAACAATGACAAATCTGAATCATCTTTAATGACTTTACTTAGTATTAGTAATTCATACAAAAATACTCCATGGGTAATCATTTGTGTAAATTGTCAAAACAAAATTATTTTTTGTTATTTTTCACTTTAATGAAAACCTTGTGAACTCCTTCTACTGATGAAGGTCACCTGGCTAAAATCCCATAATAATTTAATCTACTGAACACTCCATTATTGTGTTTCCACTGTCTAAAACAATGTCTTCTTTTATCAGAGTTTGGTGACGTAAAGGCAATAAAGCTTATTAATCTGCCTTTTATCTATTTAGATACGTAATAAATGTGGATGAGTAATGAATGTGGCAAACCTCACTGTATGCAAACATAGACAGTTAATAATAATCTCATCTCCTCAATGTTAGCAGAGGTGATAAGGGCACATTTTAAAATATCTTGTCTATTATGTAGTTAACAAAATGGTTTATTTATTAATAATATATAATATATATACATCAGTAGCAGTAAAGCTGAACCATACTGCATATTATTAAGATAATAATCTTCAAATAAATCCATCAAATTACTATAAGTGCCTTTTAAATTCTGTCCTCTCGCCTTCTTCCTCCCAAATCTATAAAATACTGTTACCAAGTTAGAAGTGAAAAGTATGAACTTCCTTCTTCAAATGCAGGTAAAGTGCAATGACTCATTTTAGTAAAACAGAGCATATCTATTAGTGCAGACATACGACCCTCTGACATCCCATTTCGAGGGTGATAAGTTTAACACGTCAATACTGTTCTAGCATCTGCTGCCAAAACATTTTAACTCATCACAATATTAAAAAAAATGCTCCTCTTCTGACTGTCTGAATGATTTGAAAGCCTTGGAAAACTGTCATTTCGTGTAGACTGGAGAAACAGAATTAGATAAACACCCTGGCTAATTAAATCACTCAAACACGTCCACATCAGGGCGATGGCAAATTGAGATGATGAGGTAAACTGACAAGACATTTTGTCGTGAAATCCTGAATGATATGTATATGACAATGGAATGTGCAGTTGGGCAGCTGCAGATTATAGAGAAACTGGAAGTATGGTAATTATGTAGTGATTTGAATTGTAATCAGGCAAGAGCCCAATATCATGAAAGAATACAGGAGGTGAGCTGTAAACAAACTGGGAAATGTCAACACTGCTTTGAAATACCATTTGAATAAAGAGTGAAACATTCGCTCATCACACAAAGAGAAACTGAACCCAATCACTGATGGAAGTGGATGTTTGGACAGAGCAATGTAAGGATAACATGACTCCATTATACTGAAGAGACTTTTCTATATAAATTAATCTGTCTTGACTGAACAGCTACGTGCTAATAGTAAGCCGGAAGTTTGACTTCCAAAGGCTGGAATCGTAATTTGGTTTGTAAAAACAATAAAGATAAAACGTTTTTGTCTTGTCACAAAGTTTTTCTAAATCCATTTAACCATTATGTAAATTACCTTTGGCACATTTGAGCAGCTTATTCCCTCCTGTTCAAGTGCAAAAGACACACAATACAAGAATCCTTGAAGACATTTAATTATTGAATGAGAAAATGACAGTCATGTAAAAACAAAGGATTCACAGTTTACCATTGGTACATTTAGGAATTGCGGTTTACAAATAAGATAAGATATAAGATTGTGGATATCTGGATACATTCTATTTCTGTCTATAAACGCCTTCTGATCATTGCAAGAAATATAAATAAGTATGCACACACATATATGTATTATGTACACATATATAAACTGATTAATGCACATCAGATACATGAGTGAGTATTTACCAGAGCTACATGTGGGATTTATTCAAATAAAACTACACTGTCCATGTTTATAATAATGAAGGAACAGTTAAGCCATGTATCTTACCAGTGGGTTTTGTTCCCTATGTGTTTTGTTGACACTAATACAAAACATGGCATGGCTGCAGCCTTAGCCTTTAAACCTTCCCCTTTTTTTATTTCTCTTCACCATAAATAATTCAGCTCAGAGAGCATTTTTCTGTCATTATGGGGGGATTTCCCATCTGTCACTCACAACCCAGTCAGACCAAAGAATCAAACTGAGACCAACTGCTTCAGTTTTTGAGATGTTTGTCAAGTTTAAATTCAAACATTTACATCATGTGTATGTTTAGTGAGGACGCTTTCAAACGGGACAAAGGAATGTATCATATAACTTCACATAGCAAACTGGGAGAAGCCAAATATCAAATCAACATTTAGCAGGAACACACTTAATATCTTACACAGCACTAATTGTTGTGGATTTAAGGTTTCTTGGAGTTTTTAATGTTGTGTGTCCCCGTGCATAACTCATTAGTCTGTAGAATAAGGGAACGATGACATTGATTTAAATGTTGGGGTCATTTTCACGCTCCAGAATAAACGTGGGGACCAGTAGCATGTCTCCCTAATGGCACTGGGTGATGGATCAGAATATAAACAACTAATGAGCCTGAAATTATACAGAACTCAGGACGGTTCACTTTGTCCCTGAAAGCTATGCTGTCCTCTGCTGCTGCTTCTGCCACTGATGCTGCTGTTACATTTTACATGACCTCCACTCCAGTGTCCAACCATAGACCTGAGACTATTGCCCCTGTTCCACCTACGGTCCCAGCTCACCTCGGCACGGCACAGTTTAGGTTGGTTTTCCACTACAAAATAGTACCTACTCAATATGGGCTGTTAATTATTGAGATTTTAGACATTTCCTTGGTAATTTTTGGAGATTAAACCACATTTTTAGGATTGTTAAGTCTTTTTAACTGATCCACAGTTTGGCACTGTTCAGTTTGATTCTTGTGTCGGACGTCTCTTCCTGTGACGGCACTCTGGCCAATCAGTGGCCGGCAGTCTGATGACGTCACACATAGTATCGCCTCAGCTTGCTTGGAACCTCGCTAGAGCAGGTACTAAAAAATGCTAGTGGAAACGCAATTTCAATGTGCAGAGCCGGTGGAAACACGCCATAAGTCAACTAGAGCTGCAAAAAAAAAACATTACGATTTTGATTATTTCCACAGATACCACAATTGTGATATGATTAGCAATTGGCGCACTCTATTCCTTTTCATCTTAAGTGTCAACAAATGTCTGAAAAGCAAGATTTTTGGGCCAATTCCTGCCTTACTGCAGCATCTCATCATAACACAGTTTTGACACTCACATAATTTTGCTGTTTCTTTTAATTTGGATGTTGAAGTTGGTCTTTTTGATTAACCTCTGCATGTTTTTAGTCTGTGGGAGGAAGTCAGAAAACCACACTTACACAGGGACTCACTTGCAAACTCCAAAGAAAGGCCTTTGGTTACACCAGGATTTGAGTCAGTGACCTTCTTGCTGTAAGGCAACAGTGCTATCCACTTCCCCGCCTTGTGTGTTTTTGTCTAACATTTCATCTAAAAGACTTGATCTTACTTTGACCTTGAATAAGGTTGATGAAGTATCACTCTTTTAGCCTCAAGTCTGCTAGTTGTCTGCCTTCTCACTTTAGCGGCATTGATTGCCTACTCACATGGTTTGCCAAGTGTTAATCAGGAGCTGATTAGAAGCAGAGAACAGAAAAGAGGAGGGATTATAATTGATTTGACTGAAAGATTGAGAGTCGAAACTTAATGGGGAAGACACATATTTTAAATTAAACCACTCAGAGACCACATATTCTCTTTCTTGGATCATAACCTGCATCTCCTGAACATTTCTACAAATTCTGCCCCAAACAGACAGACGGACAAACATGAGAGAAAACATCACCTTCGTATAGGTGATAATTTACTATGTATGTCAATGCTGAGGCATTGGATGAAGTTACAAGTCAAAGACAGATGCCTTGAATTTTTGAATTCTTTTTTTCAAGGAGGACTATCAGATTTCCTTTGCCTCCTCAAAAATGTAACAGTTAGTTCTTGAGTTTCTGACTTTAGAGAAGATTTGCTCAAGTTCAAAATGTATTGATCAATTTGTCCTGAGGCACAAGACAAACATTCCTCCGTAGCTTTTTGAGAATGACACACAACACCTCCCAATACTAAAGTTCATACGCCAAGCCAGGGGAAATAAACTCAGACATGTGAATAATATATCGACAATCATGACAAATTCTCGTCAACCATTCACTTGAATCTAAACAAGGTGGCAACGAAGGAAATAATCTGAGTTCCCTGAACGATAAAATGAAATTATTATCATCAAAACGGTCCAAATAGGTGAGAGGCTGCAGTGGCATCACAGAGATGACGCATCTGAAATGACTGCAGCAATTTAATTCAACCTAGAGTCTGGATTATTGTCCACAATTCAGAGTAGTAATCCAACGAATCAATAATGTTCAGATGATAGAATCTGTTGATGTCATTGTAGGCGATGTAGTGTTATCCTGCAGTGAAATGGTTCAGCAATCCAGAGGGAATATATATATATATATATATATATATATATATATATATATCACACATTGTTCCTCTTCTTGAGTGCTTTCATCCACATTACTGCATCTCTGATTCTGGCGCCTTCCGATATTTCTGACACAGGTAATGAATATGAACTCTGCGGCGGAAGTGCGTTAATTGAGGCGTTATCCCTCTCATTATTCCCTCTCCTCTGAACTCCGCTTTTGTGTGTCTTTCAGGCATAATGTACTTTCTCCTCTGCTGCTTCCCTTTCTTTGTCTGCTGCACTGATGTTATCAGGGGGACAATAATCATATCACTTAATCTGTCCCTCACAGATTTTGCTTTTATATATCCTGTCATTCATCACCCTCTGGGCTCGTCCTCTCCCTCTTTAGCCCACCTTATTTTTCCCCCCTCCACTTTCTCACATCCCCATCTCCCTGTGACTCCTCTCTTCTCCTCCATGTATCCCTGCCATATAAATAATTAATGTCTCATCTTCGACTCGTCTGTTGTAGTTAAAGGGCGACTGAATTCCTGAGGACAACATCAATACTGAGCTAAAAGTGCAGCTGTGTCGTATATGTGCAGCCTGCTTGCCGCACTGTTACAGGAGTCAGGCTTTGCTAATGACCTACTTAGATTGGAAATAAAAGTATCGCTCTTTTTCTTTTTCGACCCTTTTTATCTGCACAGATTTTAAAGACTCAAAGCTTTATCCCATCCACCCAAATGGGACATCAGGCCTCGCTTTGCTGAATTCTTACATCAGTTTGGAAATTGCTGTTTGGAAAGTGTTGTGATTCCATTCAGTATATTACAGCGCTAGTCAGCAGTCAGGTCTCTGTTGCAAGAAATGTCATTGGGAAATGTTTTACTGTATTACAGTTGCTTTCAAAGTTATGAGGAACTATTTCCCCATGGTGTCAATTTGTTTAAAACAGATCTTACAGATAACAAATGACAAGGTAAGGAAATAATGTATATTATAGACAATATGTAACCAGAATAAACAGTACAGCTTAATATTTACACTATAAACAGGTCTGAATATGAAGTGTGAAATTAAAGTATAGTAACTGTTTATGCTGTGGTGACAAAATAATCACAAGATGGATTATGTTCAGAGACATGCTACATTCTTAAAGGGGACATATTATGCAAAATTAACTTTTTGATAATTTTAATACTTATATTTGGGACTCTGGAGGCCCTATGAGTAGGCAAAGTGTGAAAAAAGATGTTGTTGTGGTCCTCCTCAGTCTAAGTACAGGAGATAAAACACCCGTTGACTTGCGAGCTAATTGCTACTTCACAATGAGATATTCCTGGAAATGTTGTCTCGCAGAGCTCTGCTGTGTCCCTAAAAAACACAAGATTGCAAGCGAGGGCAATAGTATCTGGAAGAGCGGAAGTCCACAAAGTGTTCTATTCTTGTCTGCACAGTGCAGCACAGAGTTCTACACAAACTTCCAGCCTCAGAGGATTGATCTGTCCAGTGGATACATTTTATATATGACGTCAATGTGCCGGCTAGAGTCTGCAAATGATGGCTTTTCCAAATGCTAACTGCTGTTAGCTGCCGGAGCCTCAGTGACGCTGACGTAGTTGCTTGTGTCTCATTTGTATTTAAAGAGACAGGCACTCAAAACATAGCGTTCTGAACAGGGCTATTTTGGCAGAGTGATTGAACTGCTGTGGTGCTTCATCCTTTAGGTGTTTTCACCAAAGCATGTCACAGACATGTTCATTAGGACACCAGTGAACTAGTTTAACTTGTAGAAATAGGGTATAATATGTCTCCTTTAAATGCCACCAAAGTAGCCAGGTGGTGGTCAGGCTGTGTGCAGGCAGACAAAGCACACGACTGCAACACCAGAGAGCGGCAATAAATAAGAAAACCCCAACAGAAGAACATCAATATAAGCTCAAAGGAAAATAATGAACAAACAAAGATACATAAGTCAGAACCTCGCTGTGTTCATAATAGTGTGTTAGATACCGTATGTTGTTGTAGACCGGCTGAAACAACATTGGGGGGATACAAGGATACAAGTTTCACATTGATAAACAGTTATCACAGCGCCGACAAAATTGTGCCTGGCTCTTTTGTTTTTTTCCTCCGTGTTGTGGCTGTGAATGGAAACAGTGTGCGCCACAGCGGTTTACTGCATCAACTGTGCTTAGTTTGTTACAAAATATTGATTGGAAAAACAAAACTGATTGTGTCAGCTGTAACAAGGTAGGGCTACATTGACATCATGTCTGCTTGTATGTGCTTCACAATCACCTCCTTTTCTTCAGTGTAATTTCAGTCTTCATCGTCAGTTCATATTCAGCTTTGTTGTTCTACATTATTAGAACATATTTGATCCTTCGATGTCGGCTCTTCCTGTCATTGTGAAGCAGAATTCACCAAGCGTTGGATTGTTCACCCACTAATAGGGAATGTGAGCTGGGTTTAGACCTTTGTGAGACAGTTTATTTTTACTCTACTGATGATGTGCTGTTGCAAAAGTGATCCATATGTTTCACTGCGCATGTATCATCTCAAAGAAAATAGGCCTTGACAAAAGTGTTATAGATATAATATAAGCTGAGTACATATTTTGCTCTGCCCCGAGGCTTCTGGCATTTTCTTTATCCTCCAGATAACGGGATGGCAGAACTCCTTCACTTAACTCTTTAAGCCTATAGGCATGTTATGACATTTGATAAATATAAAGTGAATCTTTAACTACACATACAGCACCTTAAAGACACTGTAATAAAACTGTCATAATCGCTGACTGTCATTATTTTCCGACCAATTTCAGAGATTACATAATGTAAGCGTTGACATCCAGAGTCACGAATAGGGTTAAAGCTGAATTAGACAAGTTGTTATGTCGTTGCTTTGTTTCATTATGCTGATTTTGCAGAAAAACGTCACAGCACAAAGGAACTGCAGTATTGGATACAAAACACTGCAGAGAACAGTTCACATGTGTGGATCATAGCAGATGTGTTTTACATGCAGGGATGCTTTTGATTTTGGAAGAGATCTCTGGATCTGAGGGAAAGAACCCCAATGCTTTCTCATTCTGGTGTCTTGCTATTACAGTAACCAACAATAAAAAGCCTGCAACTGCTATGGACTGGAAAGTTGTCTGCTGCCTCTTTAAAGAAAAAAAAAAGATTGTAGTTTTAGTAAACAGGAATTTTGTGACTGAAATCACTGTGACCATGAAAACTGTAACAATAAAAAGTGTAATGAAGCTGCAGGCACAGGGAAGAGATTACGGTTCTGCAGGATCAAAGAATTTGGCAGAAGATTGTTTTTTTTTTTTGTTTGTTTTTTTAAATCAGTGAACCATTTACTGATGGTGATGCAAAATATGCTAATAATTTCCATGTTGTGTTAATAGAGACTAAATCTGGTCTTCATTATGGTTTGTGTAAATGTACCATGCAATTTAGGAGTAAATCATTTTGTGAAGAATCAGTGACTTTATTTTATCACACCTTATAATTAACGAAGTAACAGTTATTATGAATACCTGTGGTTTTTAAAATGATAACTATGCACCCTGAGGATAAAAATAAGGTACACTCTTAGAAATAAAAGTGCTAAGTAGAACCATATCAGGTTCTTCGGCTTGTCCTCATAGGAGAACCCTTTTTGGCTCCAGGGAGAACCTTTTTATAAAGTTTCCACCTGGAACCCTTTTGGAGGGTTCCACCAAGAACCCTTTTAAAACCCTTTATTCAGGAAAGGGGTTTGTAAAGTGTAAATAGTTCTTACTGGAACTATTAGTGTTACCAAGTACACTTCAAAAACCCTTTCTTCGGGAAGCAAATGTTTCCAGGTAGAACCTCAGCCCTTGTAGAAGGACCCTTTTGCAACCCTTATTTCCTTATATAAGAGTGTATATGTGTATATATGCACATATTTATATACTATATCTCTTACCAATTGCGTTTCTGTCGTCATAAAACATTGAAGTCTTTTAAATTCTGCTCCAAATCCTCACATTTGCCAGTGCATGTAGTGTTTGCAGAATATCCACAGTGTTATGAGATTAAATATGGGAAACAAAGACCTAACAGCCCAGCAAGTGGTGTGTAAATCCACTCAGGTGTGTGAAGGGCATGTGGTAAGATCGGAGTGAAGTGGAGAACTTGATTTATCATCCGTTTTACTGCCTGGGTGTGATGACATTTGTCTCAATGTCAGATTACACTGAGCAGAGAGGCTTTGCCAGGTAACAGCCTACCCCTGTTCCTCCAACATACTCCATGATATGTCAAAAAGATAAGCCTTTACTTCACTAACTGAGAGCACGGCTTTCACTCATTATGCTGCCCTGTGAATACATACAAGACACACAAAAAATACCACCAAAGTATTTGCAGTAACCGAGCAAACATTTGATTTAAGTATGTGTAAAAGAAAGGCCGTATCAGCACAAATCTTTAACAAACTGCCCAGTGACTAAAACAACTCACAGGGTAAAAGGGAGCAAGGTCAGTGGAGATCAATGCGATTGATGTGTGATGAGACTGATCATCTAAATGTGTAAACAAGGACGGCCCTGTGTGTGGCGTGTATGTGTGTGTGTGTGTGTGTGTGTGTGTGTGTGTGTGTGTGTGTGTGTGTGTGTGTGTGTGTGTTTGAAGTTACACAACACGATTGTTTGGCCACTTTGAATGATCGTGTTGAGGTTCTTTAACGGCAAAGCGTTGAGTTTATTTCAGCGTGTTTATCTTTTGTGGCTGTTGTCACGCCCGTCATTAGCTGCTTTCGGCAAAAGCTGATTCTCTTAAATGCTTTTATCTCGTTTGTTTAGGTTCACGCTGCTGAACCAGAAACTAAACCCATGTTGTAGCCTGTTTACTGAACTGCAGATTACGAACCTGCAATTATGCTTTGTGTTGGTTCAGGCAAAAGCAAATTCGGTCCATTCAAGTTGAGCAAAGTGCATTGTCCCCATTGTTGACTTCACCATATATATATATATATATATATATATATATATATATATATATATATATACTTGAGGAAATATGAGCAGAGCTTAAAGAGTCCCTCTGTCTTGATTCAGTGACTGCGTGGAGTCGGGTATTAGAAGCTACTTCATCATGTTCCTCTACTTCTATTCCTGTATTTTTGAAGGTTTATTAAAACAACACACAAATACCACACAAAAGACTGGGTCTCTGTATTAAGAATGATAACTATCGTTCATCTCAGCAAATAGCTGTGCTCACTCACACCTGATTTAAACTTGCATAATCATAAATTTAATTCATTATCCTGTTCTTGTCTTTCTCAGATTGATCAATATGCCCAGAGGGATCTGAAGAAGGGCCTCCATCTGTTTGGCACGGAGGGCAACGTGGGTTTAACCAACGCCTGGATGATAGTGCAAACTGATGTAAGATGCGGATCTCTTTTAATGTCTAAAACAATTGAAAAAATACTTAAGTTGACTTGTTTCTCTCGTGCACACTTTGCTGAGGTGGTGGTTTAAAAGACACCACAGTACATCCATTATTGAATTTATGCCATTTAGCAAGTCAAGTCCTCCCAAATACCTTGTTACAAGCTTAGATACTTGATGTGCTGCCTGCATTATTTATCTTGACACTACTTACTTCCCTTATTGGCAAGATTTTACCACTTGTACCACTGCAATCACATCAAATTAAATTAAAGAGACGCTGACTATTGAAGGGCCTTTTAATTTTACATTTCTCCAGTTTGTGTACGATTTGAGTAAAACAGTGAAATGATCTTTGTAGTTAATGGGATGTAGACATACATCAATAGTACCAAGCACTCAAAGCTTTTTTAGTTTTAATGCTCTGGTAAAATGCTGTCAAAGAGATAAATGGAAGCATCACAGACTCTCTGAGGTAACATTTGTTTCCATGCAGCTCTCTTTATGCTGTGTGTTTTCCCCGTTAGTATCGTTTAATTGTTTTAATTCCAGTGCAAAGAATGAATGATGCGGAAAAAAATGCAGTTTGGAATACGGGGGTTTAGGGCATACTGTATACTGCCGCTGGTGGTGCTGGTGAATGGCTTCAAGGGTACACTGCTGCAGTTTGAGATAAAGTATGTTGTTATTTGGCCCTATACAAATAACATTTGATTTGATCTGATTCAAACCAACGAACCAGACTCGTAAGAGGTGGTCTCAGGCTGCTCGCAGGTGAACTCTGGAGTGGTTCATTCCGTCCACACCACTCAGCTGAAGCACAGCTACAGCCTCTGTGTTTTCATCCATATTCCCAGCGAGGAGATGAGGACAAGGAACGGCATGTCCATCCTCCAGGTCTGGGAAGGTTCAACTCTCTGGAGCCTCCACTGTAGGTGAAGTAGCATATTTACCTCAGCTGGCTTCTTATTCCTGGAGCGTCCTGAAGGCACTGACAATGCCAAGAAGACAATGTTTCTTGGCAGGGGTGTGTAATAGGGGCACATGGTCCAGGAGGTGAGGGCAGCACCTGCATGCTCAGAACCCTGCTGCTCGCCCACTGTTGAGAAACAGCAGCCAGTCAACAGCTTTGCAGCGCTTCACAATGCTAACCGAGCTAAATATGCTTGCTTATCTGCAGAGGAGGAAGAGTTGTGATCCAGAGGATGAATGCCATTCAGCGCAGAAATGCTTTTATTCGCCTACGTTTTGACCAAAAGCCGAATGGCTTTTCAGTGCATATGATGATTTTTCACATTTCTTAGCGAGTTTGAAGTTTGTCTTTGTGAACGTGAACCAAAGCAGCAGAGAAATTACGCACAAATGAAGCAGACTTTTCAATTCAATTCAATGGATTTGTATAGCACCAAATCACAACATACTCTCAAGGCACTGGATATAGTAAGAACAAAAATACCTTTACAATATAGAGAGCTGAGAAACCCACAGTTCATTCACATTCACATTCACACAATGAGCAAGCACTGCATTTTGTGGTCCATGGGAACCTTTCACTTCACAGATACAGCGTGAGAGCTTGTCATGTGTGGTATATGCTGAATTCCTGGTTTGGCCCGTATATATGGATGTTCAATGGATCTGTTGTGAAGCCTCAATATTTGCAATCTGACTTAACTCACGAGTGATTGTGATCATTCACTCTGAAAAGAAAATATTTACTAAGTGAGAATTAGACTCATTTTCCCGCAGACTTCCATTCAAATAGAATTCTGGTGCTTAACTGCTACTTCCTAGGTTTCACTGACATTATGAAAGGCAGATGTTCGTGTGCCCATGAGTCAAAAGGCACTTGTATTGCCATGCAATTGAATGCAAATTGTGTGTGTGTGTGTGTGTGTGTGTTACTGAACTGAACTGTTCCTTTTTTTGCAAACTAAAGGATCGCATGAGGGGAATTTGGCTGCCATTTAAAATCTGTGTGCAAAAGTGTGTATGTGAACTTTCCTCAGTGTCAGATCGGCACTGCTGTATGAATGTAGGAGGCTCCATCTAGTCTGAGCCTGGCTGAAATGAAGACCATTAAACTGCAGCTCCCATTCTGACACTGTTCTCCCTGCAAAACCTCCTTCAGACATGCTGAGTCATTGAATAGATAATATAAATGGCAGATGTCCCTGGAGCAAAGTTCATCCTGAATAATGTAAATGGCCACTTTTGGAATAGAAGAGGGTCTATATACATGCGAAGGAGTAATAAAACATCCAAAAGACGCCAAATGCTTGCTCGATAAATCAGTATGGGTCAGACGCTACACAGGTTGTTAAGCTTTTAGGAGATAGCATTTGAATATTTATGACTCTATGGACTTGTTCTTGAAATTTAAAAGTGCAATCTACCACAAATGCTTTCTGGTCATTTGAATTCAGCTTTAGTTTATGATGAGTTACAAATATGATCCATTGTTTAAGTGGAGTCTTGAATTAACCGACTCCTAATTCAAAGCACGGAGCTTTGTTGTGAGCAGCGGAGGCAGCATTGTGTCCCTGCATGGAAATTAAAGTCCACTGAATGAACAAAAATATAGGGCACTTTATCTTTTCCTGAAGTGTGCTGATGAATTGAACTGTGGGGAGAGCCATGATCCCTTATGAAAAAAATCTATTCCAATCACTGAGGGGAAGATGTAGATAAAAAAGAAGAGGGTGGGTTAGAAAATTATATTCAGGCTGTGAGACAGATTGTATGAGAATCGTACAAAAGTTCAATATGAGCAAGATTAAGTGTTTTCTGTGTTCACAACATATGAATTATTTTGGTCAGAAAAATCATTTCCGTGCAGCAGGTTTTCAATGCGGTGATAAAACGAGGCCACACACTCTTCTTCTTTCCTCGCAGTTCCGTTGCTGTGGTGTGACCAACCTCACAGACTGGTTCGACGTTTACAACACCACCCGAGTTCCTGACTCCTGCTGCCTCGAGTACAGCGACAACTGCGGCCTGGACAACCCTGGGACATGGTGGACAGCGGTAAGACAGTCAAGAAAAACAATTTGTCAAGTTTTACATTTTCCACTTCCACTACATGAATATGAGTCGGCGAGGCTATGGAAATTAGGGTTGGGAATTTCACACATTTTTAGAGTCGATTGTCGAGGTCCACATTTTTTTTTTTTTTTTTTTTTTTTACAGCAGCATCAACAGCAGCAATGCGGGGGTGTAAACTTTTCTACACTGTACTACTTCATTTTATGCTCAAAAACATGGCTGTAATGTCCATTATTGACCATCAGAACAGCAATAATAAAAATGAGGGGCAAAAAAAAAGGTAAAAACGGGACTCTCCGCTGGAACGCGCGTCGCCACTCGCCAGACGGCTCAGGTTTTTGAACCTGCGTTCGTTAGGTGTCCACCAGAGTGAAGTACAGTGATCTTGACTGGGTGAGATGCCGTCTTCATTTGTGTAGCGCTTGTGTTATGTCCCCCACCCCCGTCCTAAACTTAAGCGCAACCTCGTTCGCACTGCATGCACACACACACGCGCTTGGACGCGCACAGCCACTCGAGAAAACGAGCCGGTGACGCGTGCACCATCATCTGAGAGTGCAGGAAGCCTGGACAGCAGGATCACCTTTTCGTGGACAGCTTCCCTAACCTCCGTGGTTGTGAACATTACGTGTTTGTGACACTTTGACTTTTTTTACCTTCAATTTTTTTGTCATGGTGCGCACGTGTCGATTGTCGGTCGATTTGTTGACAAAAAAGTCCCATCCCTAATGGAAATGTCCTCACGGTGGGCGAGACATTTTCACACGGTTCACCTCAGAACATGGTGTTATACTGAAACGACGAAGTCAGTGTCCATTCACAAATACGTGAGCACATATTTGTTTCGCATTAGCATGCTACTACTTTGCGGCTAACTTGGCGAACCTGTTTCCAAAGGTAAGCTAGCGAGGCCACGATTAGCATTAGCGTAGGGCTAACATAATACAAACCCTGTGCAACCTCATTAGGCACAACGCAAATGTTTTAATTTTTCGATTAGCATTATCATAGCTATCTGTTGTAACTGTCAGCCACGGCAGTTCCTTATCATGCATTACCATAACTGAAAAATCTTATTCAGCTCCCACTATAGGAATACATACTTCCTACGGGCACTGAACTAGCATTTTTAAACAAAAATGAGCTACACAATCAAAATACACGAATTGCAAATAAATGGCTTTAATCATTAAAAAATATTGTATTTTATTTGTTTGAAAATACACTTTTTGTTTGTAATGATCAGAGAATTTGGTCGAACTTTAGATTAGAGAACACATATTCACCATTAGCTAGGTGCTTACTAACTATACTTACTATATAAGTAGCATACTAGCCCTTTATTAGTAATCATTAAGCACGTATTAAGACCTTATTCTACATACCCTTATTCTACCTCTATTACGACATGAATTAAGATCCATAGAGGGGCTTCCCAACACAAATGCAATCATACCTCGCATGTGATTTAATACACATTTTGGACCCAACAATATTTTTTTCAATTCTCAAAAATTTAAAGACAGTTCATGTTTTATTTGAATGCAATAATGTTTAAAAAAAAATGTTTCCTTGTGATGCCAAACAATTCTGTTAACATAATTCCAGCAACTAAAGGATGTGTAAGAATGTGAGTGTGTAAAATAGCTATTACCTAGCTAATAATATGCATTATAAAAATGATAATATATACCAAAAATTCTCTATCAGTCAAAAAGCCTTGGCTAATTTATTTATTCATTAATATATTTATTATCTTTCGTTTATCTGAGCTGTGACCTCAACAAAAACAATAGCACAGTAACAGATTCAACATTTCTGTTCAGGAGAACATGAATTCTGGTGTTAAAGGTTTTTTTTCTCTCTCTCAGTGGAACAGTCCAACAACAACAACAACAAGCAAAAGGCAAACTCATAACCCCCTTAACAGAGGCAATGGACCAAAGAGCTGTTTCACGATGTTACTACATCTGCGGTATTGTTCTACACATTTCACTGGACGACCTACACTAGAGTCTTTGTGTCCTGAACAGCTAAAACAACAATAAGCCGCCTGACAAACCAGATGGAAAAGCATTTGAAACATGTTCAAAGGATTTAACTTCATTTGTGTCATGTCTTTGAGTGTAAACACGACTGTTGGTGCTGGTGAAACAGCTGGAAATGATGTTCAGAGATGGCACAGAGAGGGCTAAAGCAGTACATGCTGCATGTTTTTAGTTTGCCATTTATTTTTACTTATTTTATTGGGTGTGATGAGATAATACACATGAGCTCGAACAAAAATAATCCCAGAATACTTTCAGTCGATTCTATAGATTCTACTCTGACAGTTTCTTCTTTCTTTCAGTAAGAATAAACCAGCTCCTTCTTTAAGAAAAGGGCAATCTCATTTTTGACCAAACACAGATCCATCTTTAAAATTCCCTTTTTGTCCATTATCCTAGAGAAAACTGTTGTCTTTCTGACTTCAGAGCATCGTCTTTGAACATTCCACTCCAGTTTCAGAGGCTCCATCTGACAGAATCGGCCGTCTTGACAAACGATATCCTCTCGGCAGATGACGCATTAAATAGTGTAGATTTTCAATCAGCTTTTGACACAGGGGACCACACCTTTCAGACGCTTAAATGTGTGATAGGTGTTCCTGTCTCGGTTTTTCTGACAGAGACACCTATACACTGAGAGTCACTGTGTCAACAGATTTATCTTCAGATTTATTCAAAGGTTCTCTGTCTGCAGCGGAAAGTCGTTCTCATCCTTGTTGCACAGTTTTCTGTGGGATCCCTCTGGGTTTGGTTTTGGGCCCTAACCTCTTCTTTTATGGACTCCCAAAAAAGGCCTGAGAACAGCTGTCACTGAGAGACTAAGGCTGAATCCCAATTCCACCCCTTAGCCCTCCCCCTTCCCCCTACCCCTTGTTTTTGCGCGTTCATGTGAGGGGTAGGGCTGTCTCATTTCTCATAAGGGTTAAGGGGTAGGGCCAAGCCGAAGGGCTACGTACCCCTCGAAACGAAGCTTCCTCAGGACCACACTTGAAACGGAGGGCTTTGAGGAATTTCGCAGCTTCTGCCGCGTCACCTGTCAGAAAAAACAGAAAAATAGCCCAGGCAACAGACATTACTTGTGAGGACGGCATTTTTGGATTGTTACATCAACAAGCATCGCATCGGCTTGTTGATGTAGCAGTCCGCGAGCGTCAAGTCCGGATGACGTGATGACGTAACGGAGGTGTGTCTCATTTCTTAGGGGAACGTTCGTACCCCTCGCTCCCTCAACTCTGTTTTGAGGGCCAAGGGGAACGCCGACAAAGGGGTAGGGGGAAGGGGGAGGGCTAAGGAGTGGAATTGGGATTCAGCCTAAGGGTGAATTCCAATTCCTTGCTTAACCCTCAATCTTAAAGGCGCCATCCATAACAATGTGGCCAAAAACGGTTACTACACTCATAATCAGAACAGTGCGGCAAGTCGTACCTGCCTCCCCCCCTCCAGAGTTGAGGTTGCCAGAGCAGCGTGTACTTGTCAGCGAGCGTTGACTATGGCGAGCGTTTTATCATAAATGAGTGGCTCTAAGACACACAATTCTGTTCTCTCAGTAAAGATCAAGATGTATTATAATTTATGGTAACGTTAGCTGTTGACTAGGGAATAACGTTATGCATGATATTTGACAGAACTGTCCTTCATTTTTGCCTCCCCTTTTATAACGTTATATAGTTTATGGCGATATACATGCAAAGACCTAAAGAAGACTCAAATTTGGCTAAGTCTTCCTCAGTTCCCTCAGATTTCTAAACTGTTCCCTCAGTTTTGGAAATCCGTTGTGAAGGCAGCGGCTGCTGGAGGAGAGGCTCAGCCGATGATCAGAAGCAGGTAATCAGTCGGCGACATAAGCACGTTCGTAACCTGGTTCTGGTCGCTTGCAGTAGACTGGGTCCAGACACAGTTAGTTTGGGAAGGACGGAGAGACAGTGTTGTTTGTGTAAATAGTTTGTTTATTGTCAGCAATACAGAAAACAAATGAAAACAGCTGTTCGTGCAGTGTCTGCACTCTGCTGCGCTCCACTCTCTCTCTCTGCCCGGAGCGTGTAGTGGGCGTGTGCGAACAAACGCCACCACTTTTCTCTCCGCTCCGGGCGAGTGTGCTCTTACCGGCGGTTCAGATGACACAAACTGGCGTGTGGATTGTGTTGGTCCAGCGCGGGGGGCAGCGCGGTGGCTGCAGCGGTGTTGCTCGGTGTCAGACAAACAGTCCCAGCATCCGTTTTCAAGTTCTTCTCCGCTTTCAACACTCTCCGTTCGAATGCAGCTCCTATACAAACCCTCGCTTTGCCTCGAACTTTATCTTGAGATTTCTGCGATTCATACCGAGATCTCTTCGGTTTCGTTGCCTCCACCATTGTAGCTCAGACTTAACTGGCAACCCGGGGTTGCTCGGCACCTCAGGCTCTACTGACTTCAATGATTGGTAGACGGTGGTAGGTGGCGCCTCATACCAAAACATAATTCCAAAACATAAACAAACTTTCTGGTGCGGAAAATATTTTTTTTAATGCAAAAAATTTTTTTTTACTAGTTTTGTTGGTGAGTTCAGTATGTTATATGCACATTATTCCTGGTCCTCTGTGACATATTAGGAGGATTTTATGGCCAGTTAGATTTATTACATAATGCACCTTTAACCCTCAATCTTAAAAAATGTGCGCTCCCGCTTGCGCAAGTGCTAGATTCTCAGAAAAATTAAGTTGAGGGGCAAGTTTAAGGGCTGTATCGCCCTCAATATTAAGATTTTCCAAGACCACCCTTGGGAGCAAGGGCTACCCAGAATGCATTGCGTGTTTTCACATAAAAAGATGGAGCCAAAAAGCAGCGAAACGAGTACGCTACAAATTAAGTATTTTCTTTGATAATAGAGATATAAAAATGATGAAAACCATTGTATTATCTTAGTTTAGGCCCATATTATGGATTACTGACGTCATTGTTGCGTAACATTTATTTTAATTTTACGATCTTTTGTCAATAGCCGGCCGGTGCGAACAAGCGATCGTTTGCTATGGTTTACTTTTCAATAAGCCGTGGTGTGTGGTAACTGTCAGCTGAATATGTCCGTGGTTGTGGTATTTGTATGAGTATCATCTTATAACTAACTGACAACCTAATAACTTGAGTGACAAACAGATTGTAATAAATAATCGTGACGTAAATGTGTTCTTCTTCTTCTTTTTTGGAGTTGACAGACTGGACGCAGCTTTCACGTTATTCTGCCCCCTACAGTCTGAAGACGTATCTGCATTTAAGGGGTGTCCCATTTCTAAGTGACAAAATAACCCTCAACACTTGGTTTTGAGGGACAGTTAGAATTAAGGGTTGAGACTGAGGGTTAAGATAGGAATTGGAATTGAAGGAAGTGTCATTGGAGTGTTATGCCAAGGTGATGAACCATAGTAAAAGAATGGTTGATGTCAAAGCTATAATGGATAACAATAAATGAATATCTGTTACATTCAAAACATTGTCAAATCAGCTCATGCACTGCTGATTATGCCTAACAGCTCCATATGAATATCTCTGTATTTCTCAACATTGCAGCGTTTTGGTTTTGTGTGGATCATGACTGACAGAGGGAAGGCAGGGACATAACAGCTATGCTAGAAGACGGCAGTGAACAGTTGGGATATGGACCTAGAATTGCCCTTTGAGAAAGCTCTGCAGACTCACCTGAGGAGTGGGAAGGTCTGATGTCATTGCCCGCCTCCTTGGCTGAAAATGTCAAGAAGCAACCATTAAAAGTTTCCTCCTAATCCTCATAGTCTTGGCTCATGCAGAGAGCTCCTCTCTCTGTGTGCACATCACAAAGCTACATCAGGAGAAGACATCACAGCGGTGTCTCTGTCACTCACTGCTGAAGCTCATTTCATGTCTGTTTTTACTTCCAGCAGCTTGTTTTTGAGCTTTGTAACAGCGTAACAGCTGAGAAACTATCAGCTAATCACAAAGAACCAAATAACAGAAAGAAATAACAAATGAAAAAAAAATCTAATTTAGTTCAGCCCTTTTTTTGAGGTACAAGGCAGCTCTGTTATGATTTTGTTCAACGATTGTGGAATTGCAGTGTACAGTGTGGGCACATGTCGTACGCTGGATTGAACACTGCTTACTTACACCACAGATTATTCTTATACAGCCACATTAAACATGAATATTCCATCCAAATGTTGGTTTGTATCAACTTCATTGTTGGGTTGATTGTCGTCCGTCGGCAACTTTTTTGCTTGTACACTATTAAAATCCTCTTCAAGCAAAAGCCTATTGTTGTGTTAAAAATTAAAATGGCTGGAGTGATACAATTAAAAAGTTTTGATGTTGACACATCATTAAAGACAAAGAGGCCACTTTTTGGCCACTTAACACAATGAGTCTACATCTGTTCTCCAGCATTAGCTGTGCATAATAATGAGTAAACATGATGAACAATAATGACAACGTTTTTTTTGTGGAGCCCCTGCTGTTATTCGGTTGTTGCAACAAAATGCTAATTTTCAGAAATCATATCAAATGTTCCAGATGTCACTCGTAGAGAAGGTAAATGGTGTATTTATCTGCAGACACGAAGTCAAAGATTGTCATTTTGTGTTCAAAACAGTACTTCAAATGCATGTAACCTGAGATTTATTTCTACAATCTGGAAGCAACAGCTGGGGAGAAAAAAAACACACACTGTCCATTTAGTGGCTGTTTTATAGCTTCATGGGAACGTCATTGGCAGATGCTGCTTAAATACATGCAAAATAAAAGAATAAAAATGAATTTACACCTGGCCAAAATGCATGTGGTGAAAAGCTCTACAGTCGATACTGATCTGATGTCAGGGGTGTTCTGATCCCAATCTCAAGTATCAGATCAGAGATGTATACAAGTGTCTGCTGTCGGTTACTTTTCCAACAGTGAGCAGGCTCCGAATATAAATGTGACCTCTGTGTTATCAAACCACCTTTTTTAACAAACATGCAGAGAAGTGACATTTTCACATTCAAGCTAAAGTTGAATGACATGTTTTAAGCAAATATTCAGTCCCTCCTCTTTCTCTCCCTGCTTCTCTACAGTGATGCCTGCAGCCTCACGGCAGCAGCAACAGCAGCAGTGCAGACAGATAAAAGACAAGTCTGTTTTTTTTTCCTCCCTGAGCTTCAGTCAGGAATATTATTTATTTTACTGGCAGTGACCTTTTTTAAATCTGGACAAAATACTCAAGAAATCCTCATCCTGCTTGCAGGCCAAAAAAGCTGCCAGGGACATCTATTTGATATAATTATAATTACTTTAAAGGTTATGAAGTATCACGAGTGAGACTATTTTAAGTATTTAGAGCGTTTTGACATCTTATTCTTCAGTTTGTAAATAAAACAAGTCTATATAGATTTCTATTTGCAAAGGACAGATCATTAATACGATGCCATCAGTTTCCTAGATAGTAGCCATTCATCCTTAAATCCAGCACCGTCCTCTTAACTCTTGTGCCACACAGTTTTGCAGTGCATTGTCATTTTCCACTCAGTGAAAAGGCCACAGTATGGCCAAACTGTGGCTTGCAGCTGCTTCTATTTTTTTCACTTTTCACAAGAAATGAAAGGTGACTTTTAAAATAATTTTTCCACCAGTTTTATTTTCACCAGCCTCCACAAAAACAAATCAAAGATGTAGATTTATGCATATTTTCCTCCTTCAGATGACACATAGTTATCACCTCATAGACCTCAGAATTTCTTGGTAATGTGAATTTTTTTGCTAATCACGCACTCTAATACAGTGTTTCACAGTCAAGCGTAATTATATTTTTTTCCTAATGATGCCTGGATTTCATATGTAGTTTATATTTTAACTGTGATGGTAAATTCAATTTCTCCCACTCAGAGCTAAAACTGCCCATCACCCTATACCTGCCGAACACAGAATACCAGGTCCTTTGTGTATAGTGTATTGTATATTGTGTATTGTGTCTAGCCTGAACTGACACCTTCCTGCAACATCCGCAGGGAGTCGGCTCCCAGATACCTACAGTAGACAAAGAGGTGTGAAAACACAGCCTGGAATGGCAGACTCTTTGTCTATTGGAGGAATGCGAAAGGGGAGTTGCTCAGGTATAAATGAGGAGGGCACTGGCTCTGGGTCTTTCTCCAGCTAGGATCAGTCCTGTGAAGATTGACCTTTTCCTTGCAACGACAATTAAACCTTTTGGCGACAGAAGTTCTCTATTTCATTCTTCACCAGCAGCAGAGGATTTCCACAACATAACCCACTTATATTTGGATATATATCCATTCATGCCTTGTTTGATAGAGAAATTATTAATTCTCACAAACGTTTCAATCCAAGGTGACAAAAAAGTAACTGCAGCCATGGACAGTTTTACATTTTGTGTTTCAAGGCAGATGAAAGTGTTTCTCTGTTCATACACACATATTACCTTTCATTATATAGTTTTATAATGAATAAAGATGGAATAAAATCAACGTCTGTCTCTACTATAGACGTTTGTAGTTGACAGCTGAATGTTCATGAACTGAGATGAATCCACTGATGAAAACAGAAAATAAACAGAATGACTCAGTCAGATGGGCCTGATGATGCGTATACATAAACACAAAAACTGCTCTCACAGCATGAAAGCCCAAGAATATGGCGTGTACACTCCAGCGCAATTACTGTACGTGTGGAAAAAAGTGTCTTTTAAAATAGCTTCTTTTTTATTTCCATAACAACTGTGTGGGCTGTGGTTGGTAACAGCGGAATCATCACTATTGTGAATATTATAGCGCTGCATTTGGAATGCCTAAACTAAATACTGTTTTCTGTTTAAAGTGAGTTGACCTGGATTGTGAGTGAATGAGAAAAGTAGAGTCAGACAGTTGAGCAGTCAGCTGAAATTGACTGTAAAAATGAACGGAGCAGCAGCAGTTTTGGGTTCCTCACATTCATGTGTTTTACACGCCCGTTTTTTATTTTTTGCTTTGCCGTTTACATTTTTTTTAAAGAAAAAAAAAATCACTTTATTTATTCATAGACACATGAACGTTTAAAAAGCAGCATCCTTGGACATCTTACATCTTATAGACAGCACAGACACAGCTAACACAATAAGGCGCCTGCAGGTTTGATTATTGTGTTTTTAATATATTGCTGTGACCATGCATGAACTGACCAGACTGACTTTCTTGATGTTCATATGGAGCTCTGCAGTGGATGTCAAATAAGAAAAGTCTGAATTAATATATCTCAGATGCAGGTCTGTGGTGCATTTGGGCACCAGTTTGATAAATAACTTGTAAGCAGTGTGTACATTTGGCAGGACTCTCCATATTGATCCAGCCTGGAATTATTTCACCTTGGCCTGAGGAAAATATATATTATTCGGTGTCCTTAGGCAGCAGTGTGTGAAGAGTGTGTTTCACTGACTCTGATTTAGATGCAAGAGATTTTAAAATATATACATATTACAATCTGGAAGGAAGGAATGTCTACAAAAATTAATAATTGAGTCATAACAGCAGTGTAGTCTGCTATGACACCAACTTCATGTGCAACTGTGTTTTTTAAAAAGGTACAACTCCTCCTCTGTGCTATCCGAATTCGACACTTTTAATTATATTTCAACCTATTGCTTCTCTTCATAATCACGACCTCAGTTTTCTCTTTGAATGTATTCAAACAACATCAGACGTGACAAAATGCAGTGTTTTCTCCTGTCTAAATGACACCGCATGCATGGATGCATCGTTCCTCTATTCACACGGTTGACAAAGAGAGTGAGTTTTCCTAAAGGACATCAAGGACAGGAGAGGAGAGAAGATGTTGCCACACTTTCTTTAATTAATAAATCTATCAATCAGTCAGACTTTATATACATAGTATACGTTCTATTCAAAGTGATGCTCAAAGTGCTTAAAACAAAAAAGCCCCCAACCCCCAGGTGCCAGTCACTCATCACCCACCCCACCAATGTAAAGCAGGTAAACCAAAAGAAACTGAGCATAACTGATGATGAGAAAACACTGGAGACTAATAGTTCAGTAGGGAAAATAAATAGTAGTAAAACAGCAGATAAACAGATAAATAAAAAGCACAACAGACTTATATAAGGTAGAATGTAGCAATAGATGTTTAATACATGTAGAATAACTAATAGTGATAAAGTTATTATTAAAAAACAAAACCACAGAGACATTTCTGTGTAATTTGTACATTATATTGTATATATATATATAGCATTGCATTAAAGGGGTGTGTTCACAGCTTTCTCATGTATGCATATATGTGTGTGTGTGTGTCTCCACAGCCGTGCTATGAGAGAGTCAAGGACTGGCTTAATGAGAACCTGGTGGCTCTTTGGATCTTTGCTCTATGCACAGCACTTACTCAGGTAATTATAGCTTTTAAGTTTTAGTTTTTGTATCTCAGCTCTTGATTTCCAGAGTACATTTGAAAACCAAGGCTCTTCCTTTGTCACACTACGTTCAGTGTCCTTTGCGGTGAGAGCAGTGCTGTGGACAGCATGGGGCCTGCAAAAACTGCATGTGTCACCGCCGAGGACCACATGGTGTGGTTTAACTGTCCGTAAAAGTCTTTTATTTCCTCTCCAGCCAAGTTGAACGTGACGGGCTTCCAAAATGTGAGAGGAGAAAAATAGCCGTTTTGAAAACATTGATCACACGAGGCTCATGTGGATGCTGCAGGCTCATTTTTTTTTGTCACTGGTTAAGATTCTCTTTCTGCTTTGAAAATCTTTCATGCAGCATAAGGACACCAGTCATCTCACATCGCTAAGGGTTTGCAGCTGATTCATACTATTATATGACACAGCCGAGTGCCATACAATTACACTTTGTGTTCAGACAAAGATGATGAAGTACTTCACTCGTTAGGTTCAGAACATGCTCTTGAAGGAACAGTTTACATGCACAGCCTTTTGTGCTCACATGGCTGCATGTCAGACTTTCACACAAATGAGAATAAAGCAGTGGGTCATGTGTTACATGCAGATGAAAATATCTACTGGTCTTTGTTTGCTCTGAAATAAACTTGAATCTCCATCATCCCTTTAAAAGCTTCTGAATCAAATGGTGAAGGATATAATGCACACACGCACATTTCTTTCCCACAAACACATCAAACAGCAAAGCTGAAAATGCAGTGCTGATAATCCGTTGTCTTTGTTTTGATTATTGTTCTCAGTTGAATGTGTTGATTTTGTTCTGTGGTGTGGCTGGTCATCTCAGCAGCTCCCCAGTTTTGGTTGCTTAGTAACGATGGATGCAACAGGAATGCGACCTTCAAGCGCCTTGATAAAAAAAAAAAAAAATCATATCATTTTGTCAATCTAAAGAAAAAAGAAAACATTTTAATAAAACCTAAACATACGACTGAACAAGGTATGTTCTCATGCATCATAGTCACAGGGGAAAATAAATAAAGTTTTGGTGTCAGGAAATTGAAAGACTGTTCAATCTCCACCAAACGGTGCACACTGGTTGACCCCCAACCAACCTGGGTGGAGGTGGAGGCCTCCCTGGTGCCAGTGGACTGGAGAAGACTGGCTTGAGGCGGGAAACATGAAATGAGGGGTGAGTCCTCATGGACCGGGGGAGCAGGAGGCGGAAAGTGATGGAGTTAATCCTTTGAATGATCTTGAAGGGATCAACGCAGCGTGGCACCAATTTGAGAGACGATACCCGCAGTGGGAGATCCCGTGTAGAGAGTCACACCCTCTGACCAACCCAGTAGTTTAGGGCTGGACGGCGATGCTGGTCTGTGTCGTGCTTCTGTCGTACCACAGTGTTGAAGAGACGCACAAACACGCCTCCAGGTAGCATGACACAGCTGGATGAACCAAGCAGCAGAATGTACCCTCACGTCTCTCTCCTGTTCTGGGAACAACAGCGGCTGATATCCATACGGACATTCAAAAGGAGAAAAACCAGTGGAAGCATTCTGTAAGGTGTTATAAGAATCTTCAGCCAGTTCTTTGCTCAAAGTGGTAGGATTTGAGGAGACCAGGCACCGAACTGTTCTCTCGAGTGTCTGATTGTTGCGCTCAGTCTGAGAGTCTTGGACTTGCTGAAGCACCCACAAGGGAACAAAATACCCTCCAGGAACGGGATGCAAACTGAGGACCTCGGTCAAACACAATATCTTGGGGGAGGCCGTGGTGGCAAAGGACATGCTTGACTACAAGTCAGGCGGTCTCTAGGGTGGAAGGAAGCTTTAGGATGGGGATGAAATGGGCTGCCTTTGAGACATACCATAATGACAGTGAATCCTTTAGATGAAGGTAGTCCTGTGTCCTCCCAGCTGGAGATGTTGAGGGGTGAATGAAACCTGCAGCTAAAGCTTCAATTCTTCAATATAGCTTGTCATAGCTGATGTTTCAGTTCGGGATAACAAATACAAGCGGCCCCTTGGGGGTGTAGTGCCTGGGAGGAGATTGATGGAACAATCATAGGGCCTATGAGGAGGAAGTATGTAGGCCTTCTGTTTACTGAAGACTTCACTAAGTTCAGCATACTCTGCAGGTACCCCATTGGGAAGAAGAGACACAGAGGACAAAGAATCAGAAGGAGTCAAGATCTACAGAGCCCCAAGAGTCAGTAGATCACTGAGGGTAGAACAGGTGAGACATACTGAACAGGGAGATTTTGAGGCAGAGGAGCTTGTTGCAGCAGGAAGCTCAAGACCCAAAGGTTGGAGTTGAACACAGTCTGATTACATCATGTGAGATGCACAGTCTGGGCCCCAGCTCAACACCTTCCCAGTCCCCCAACTGATGTGGGGGTTGTGTTCCTTGAGCCATAGCTGTCCCAGAATAAGGGTAAAATGTATCTCTTCCGTGTGATTGCCAATGCGAATGAAGATCGGGCAGGTGACCTTCTCAACCATATCCATCCCCAAGGGTTGCCCAGCCACTGCGTTGATTGCGAAAGGACAAGGAAGATCAAAAGTGGGTAATTTGAGATTTAGGGCCAGGGTTCAGTCCATAAAACTACCTGCTGCTCCTGAATCAACAAATGCCGAGAAGGTGCACCAGTGTCCATCCCAAATTAACTCAAAGGACTAAAAAATTTGATAATTGGCCACAGGTGGGGAATTATTAAGGCTTGGCAAGACCACCCCATGGTCTGACAGGTCTACTCGTTTCCCTGCGTATCGTATTTTTGCATTGAAGGGCACTGGCAAATGAAGTGACCCACCCTCCCACAGTATAGACAAGCTCCACTGAATACGCCTCTCTGTGTCTGTGCATTTGAATGGGTTCCTGATCATCATTGTTAAGGGATCCCTTAGGCAGGTTAGAACTGTTAAACTCCTCTAACATTGGTTGGATGTACGCCCGTTTTCTCCTCTGTTGCGCTCACAGATTCTGTTGTCAATCCTAATTTCCAAAGAGATTAACTCCTCAAGTGAATCCTGAACCTCACGGGAAGCAAGCTCATCCTTAACCTTCTCAGACAAGGCATGGCAAAAAGTGGTTACCAGAGCATCCCTGTTCCAATCTGATTCCGTAGCTAAGGTGCGCACCCGGGGGTGTCTCAAAGTTATCCCAGAGGTATAACCACAAAATCGCAATAGTGATAGATTGGAAAGGGGAAATAAAGCACTAAAATAATTAACTAAACCACCGCTGCCAAGCAGCTGACTCAAAACCAGAATTGTCCAGGAGACCCAGAAAACACAAGACCTGCCGGGAGAACTTTGATAACCTAAAAGGCTGAAGTCACAACAAAATCACCAGCACCACAAGTTATACACCGGGAAACAGGCAATTGACATCAAACACACACAACACTCTGAGTAGGTGTTTCTAGATACACCGACAACTTAAGAAGCCACAGGGAGAAGCTCTCACTACCTCTGAAGGTGAGACAGTGAGTCAGCACAGAGCAACTGCAGACTCAGTGTATATGAACACTCCTCACACCTGAGCTTAATCAACACAAATCAGTGCCACACACACCTGACTGTAGTGAGATGATTCTACCACCAACTCTCACAGAGCCAGAAGATTGAGTGCCCTCACAGGAAGGTGTTTGAAACTTTGCTGATCACAATGGTTGATCACAGGAAAGGGTCAAAAATGGATAGAGCATCTACAGTTTAGTCATTTAAAATATGATACATAAAATATCTACATATTAAATGCATAATGGACTATTTAAAACAGAACAATACGGCTGTTGAGAGTTTATTGTCCTTTAATCATTTACCATTAATTAAAACTTTATTGAGTCAGTTTATATTTCAAGTAAGAGTCGCCATAGACCAACTGAACAACCTGGGGAAAAATAGCCAATTGGTTTGCTATCGGGGTTCAAACGCATACTGAACGGAAGAAAAAAACACTGAAGTCATATTATTACAACTCTTACCGTGACTAATGAATATCTTTATGCCACTCTATGCACATAAAGTATCATCTCCTTTTATTCACCTGTGCTCTGCAAGAACAGAAAATCAGAGACTGAAAAACTGAAACTGTGAAATAACTAAGAGGTTGTTTTTTTTTAACTTTGAAAGAAAGTATTCTATTCATGCATTTAGTGAAAGGCTAATTGAGATAAGGGGTTTTCAAAGCCTTTAAATACAATGGATGTCTTTTGCATTTTATGAGGAAACTAGACAGAATAAAATGCAGAAAAAGACTCCTGATCATATCGTAGAAATAAAAAGATGACTGTTCACCAGGCAATGCATTACTGAATAAAACTATAGGATATAATACTTACATATACTTCAAAAAAGGCAATAAAAAAGCACCCACTTCCTGCAATCTGTGCATCTCATAGCTGAGCATCCAGATGCTCATTTTATTGTTCTCCAAGTAATAAACGTAATGAGATTTTAATATAACATGATATAGGGAATGAGCCAAACAGACAGAAGAGTTTATTTTCATTCCACTGTGACTTGGACATCTGATGCTTTCATGCCTGATTTGTTTTCTTGTGCAGATCCTGGGCCTCGTCTTCTCCATGACAATGTTCTGTCAGGCAGTGAAAGTAGAAACATTCTACGCCTAGCGATTGACCTCTCTGCCCTTCAGAACACTTGGATTGTTTTTGCTCATCGATGGTCTGACCCACCCTCCTCGTCCTCCTCATCCTCCCCCTCTTCCTGAACAGACTCTTGTTTCCACTGCTTGTCCTCTCTGTGACATTTGCTCTTGGATGTCACCAGTTCACAGTTTTCCCCTTAACTATCAACAAGCACAGTGTCCGTGTAATTCCTGAGTTGGTTGCTATGGTTTGCTTTGTGTCGAAAGCTAATTTCTGTGAAGCTGGATTATGAACATGTATTATATATATATATATATATATAAAAAAAAAAATGTGTAACCCCTTTTTGTTTTTTATGTGTTTTGTTTTAAATTATTGTATGATTTGTATGTGTCTTCAAAATGAGAGCTACAAATGGGAAGGTGCACTGTGTGAAGTGCTGCAAGTGCATGTCTCCCGCCATGGTGTCTATTAAATGTTCTGGTTCCACTTAACAGCTCACGCGTCATCTTATCATTTCTTAACAGAAAACACTGAAGGGTTTAATGTGCAATCCTGCTGTAATTATGCATGACACCCTGAATGACAAACTGGACGGATGGGGAAAATTTGCCAGGAACTGGGATGTAAAGGTGTAAATATAGAAGTCCCTCTGCTGAGACAGACTGGAGTCAATAAAATATTTTCTAGCACCTAACTAATCAGGTATTAATTAGATATATCTAATGAAACCAACCACTTTATGACTTCACGCTCCGTGGAACATGTGGCTCTTTTACTGGGTAGTTTTACACGGGACACGAGGATTGCACCACCGACAATAAGAACATTCTGCTGGAGGAATTTAAATGAACAGTAGCAGTAACCTCCAGACTGACCAGAGACAAAAGATTCTGCTGCAGGCTTTGAAAACCCCTTCTGACCCTTTTGTCTCCATAAAGGTATTTTTTCCTTCTTTCTTAGATCATCAGATTTAATCCAGGCGTATATATACTCTGTGACACACTTTGATTAAATGGGCCCCTTGGAAAATGTTATGAAAGATAAGCGAAAAGCTGGAACAGGAGTCACAGCAGGTCTATGTGACTCCTCTTCAATTTTTTAGGATTTTTTTTTTCTTGGTTCCTTTTTTTCTGCCTCAAATAGTTGGAAATGTAAAGTCCCAGAATTGAATTAATCTACACAAAGGTTTAAATATGATACAGAAATATAACACATCAGTCAATGAAGATTCATCGGTCATTGGATGGATGGATATTGTATTTATGAGCACTAGACAATAAAGACAAAACACAAATAACCTTAAGGAAAAACAAATGACAAAGAATATTTTAAAATTTCACAATGAAAGAACAAAGTGCTTCCCAAAGGTGTGCACTTTCAAAACTGAAACGGGAAACATTCAATAGAATAAAAGAAACAAAAAACTTTAAGGCGTTAAGGAAGAAAATTGCTCAAGGCCATGATAGTAAAGTCTTTTGGCTGTCAGAAAAAGCCATTCTCTAAAAGTACATTGAAGATTTAAAGTGCGTAACTGAGTGAACTGACCTTGAAGCTCAGTGAGACGATCGATCAGCCTCTGGTTTTAACCTCAGTTTGGTCATATAGTTAGAAGACTGTTCAGACAGCGTGTTGAAAAGAGCCCGGGTATTAACTCCAGTGTCAGATCCCTGAGTCAGAACATTGTATGTGATTACACACTAGAGTCTATATAAGAGACGGCAGCGAAGGCAACATTTGTGTCACAGGTGAGGTTTGCGTTTAAAAGGATATTACGAGACGGCATCACGTTAAAGAAACTGTTTAATGTGTAAACGCTACTTATGTGACGTATCATATGCAGCTGGGCTGGCTGACAGAAGCCAACTGCAAAAGAAACACTGAGACCTATAGTCAAATAGCTGACCGAAGAGTTTTCTTCAATTGATTTAATAATATCACTAACCCTGGATTTCCAGCGCGGTTATGCTTCCTCCTCTGCCCGGCGTCAATCCCCACCGGGCGCGTTACGGCAGCGGCGCGGAGCCTTGGGAGCCGGCGGTATTCACGGAAGATCGCGCGATAATCTCGAACGGACGTGAGTTCGCGAGATCCAGCGATAGACTGTGTGTATAAAGTAAACAACAACAACACAGCTTCTTTTCATTCTCCGACGTGGATGAACTGTTGATCTGGTGTCATAAATGATTTTATGTTTCTCCACTTCAACAATCAGTCTCTCGTCGTACATTATGACTCTCCGAGACGCTCTGATTATTGACTGTTTACCTGGCAGCACCGGTCACGACGTAATGTTGATGTGAAGTTGTGACAGGCGATATTACCTGCGTATTGTGTTTTATTTTGAAAGGGGGCGGAAATGTTTTACTTTGATTCTGTGTCGCTTTTCCTGTCTGTTGCGATCTGCTTCGTTGAAATTTACGAGGTTCAGCAGCGGCAACGGAAAAAATAGAACTGATTCCTATCGATAGTGCTGCGGCGCGGCGAGCCGCTGCTGAGACGCTCCGCAGCGCGTCTGGTGGGAATGCTCTCATTGATTAGAATGGAAGCGATTTGCAACGGCGACCGCGCCGCTGCCGTTCCGCGGCCGTTCCGCGTCCAGTGGAAATCCAGGGTTAAAGCAGGGGTGTCAAACTAATTTTCCACGTGCCACAGACAGCACAATTTGATCTCAAGTGGCCCGTAAAATAATAGCATAATAGCCTGTACAAGATATATTCCTTCGTTTTACATTTAATGAAGCATCTTTTTTACAAAACATATGATGAACAACCACAAATTCATTGAGCAAAATAAGCAATTAAGCGATTTAATTGCTTATTCAAGAAAACTATTTCAACAATATTATGTCCAATGTAACCATTTCCATGCGCATAACAACTTACAGATCACAGTGGATCTACAAAAGCACAACATATCGAGTCACAGGTATCTGGAACTGATTAGATTAGAATCATCATCATCATCATCCAGGGGTCCGTTCTGGCCCGTGGACAGTATGTTTGACACCCCTGACTTAAAGCCACGCTGAAGGAATTTCCTAGTTCCTCGAAGACTAGCTCAAGTGGAGATATTTAGAGCAGTTAGATAAATGTGTCAGGCACAAGTTATACACACATCAAACACACACAAAGTTCTGAGTTGGTGTTTAAAGATACACCGACAACATAAGAAACCACAGGGAGAACCTCTCACCTCTCACTGCCTCTGAAGGTGAGACACTGGGCCAATTCCAATTCCTATCTTAACCCTCAAGCTCAACCCTTAATCTTAACTGGCCCTCAAAACCAAGTGTTGAGGGTTATTTTGTCACTTAGGGGGACACCCCTTAAATGCAGATACGTCTTCAGACTGTAGGGGGCAGAATAACGCGAAAGCTGCGTCCAGTCTGTCAACTTAAAAAAAGAAGAAGTAGAACACATTTATGTTAGGATTATTTATTTATTATTTTATTTCAGTCAAGTTATTAGGTTGTCAGTTAATTATAAGATGATACTCATACAAATACCACAACCACGGACATATTCAGCTGACAGTTACCACACACCACGGCTTTTTTAAAAGTAAACGATAGCAAACGATCACGTGTGCGCACCGGCCGGCTATTGACAAAAGATCGTAAAATAAAAATAAATGTTACGCAACAATGACGTCAGTAATTTGTATCTCACTCGCTTCGCTGCTTTCGACGCCATCTTTCTTATGTGAAAACACGCAATGCATTCTGGGTAGCCCTTGCTCCCAAGGGTAGTCTTGGAAAATCTCAATATTGAGGGCGATACAGCCCTTAAACTTAATTTTTCTGAGAATCGGGACAGCACTTGCACTAGAGGGAGCGCGCATTTTTGAGATTGAGGGTTAAGATTGAGGGTTAAGCAAGGAATTGGAATTCACCCACTGAGTCTGCAGTGTTCTGCTGACTCAGTGTATATGAACAATCCCCACACTCAGGCTTAATCAACACCAATCAGTACCACACACACCTGACTGCAGTGAGTTGATTCTCTCACCAACTCTTCACAAAATGACTGTTCAACAAAACATAGGACTCCTTGCAAACTGTGTGGACCATAATCTGTAAAGATTAATTAAACATTTATGTGTCATTGATCTTGAACTCTTGACATACAAGGTAAGAGGGTGAGAGACAATGAGAGGGACAGGCCACCACGCCATCACCTCACCAACATATAGAGAAAAACAGTCTTTCACACTCATCTACAATCAGTTAAGAGTCTCCAGTTAATGTAACCACATGCTGCATGTCTTTGGACTGAGGCAAGAAGCCAGAGCACCTAAACATAAAAATACATGTGTCTGTGTCTGTTCCAAAATGACCAAAGTTACTTATTTGCAGGTCGACAAATGTGCATATCAGCATAATAGTGTTTTAAACAGGTTTGGTTATTTTGACTGAAATGAGGGTGATTATGATGAACCATTTTTAAATATTTTCCTGTAGGAAAACAGTAAAGAACTGGCAGCTGTGTTGCCATTATGTTACTGTAAAATTCACATATTTTTACTGTCACTGAAATGTACAGTTTTGCCCTGTAAATGTAAAATACAGTGTAGACTGATATTTAAAATGACTTTCACTGTATTTTACAATTAAATTACTATTTAGCTTGTATTATTTGTACATTTAAATAATCTATTAAAAAAAATATGATTACACACAGTTAAAGGCACTTTTGTTAAGAAAAACATGTTACATGTCATTGACTTTAGGTTTCACAAAATCTCTGTTTGAACCTGGCCACAAGCACGGAAGGCAAACCATAATAAAATTAACCTACTGATTTTTCAATCATGTGATTAAAATGTAAGAGAAAAAGCCACTTCTTATTGCACTTTACTTTATTTTAATGAAAAGATGACAAGTCATTCCGAGATACTTTTTGTTTTTCAGAAGAAAGTCATCTCACTGTCAAAGGTCATCAGGGCAAATAGATCATTTCCTGAATTTCAAAAATTCATATAAATTATTCCTTAAGAGGTTTGCAAATAATTTCAACAGATCCTTGTTCAGGGCAATGCCGACTATTAAAATGGTATCATGTCATTCTGAGATACTTTTTGTTTTTTGAAGAAAGTCAGCTCACTTTCAAAGTACTACTAGTAGTCATGAACATAATGGTCAAAGACGCCAGGTTTGTCAATCCAGCCTGTAAGGAGAGAAATGTGTCAAAAAATCCAAATACAAATGAACAGGCAATTGCACAATGCAAGATGGAAAAACAGTCAAAGTTACAGTGAAAGCAAATATTCTTCAGTATTAAATTTGTGATCCAATAATTATCTTGGAAATAAACTTGCCTTTATTTGAATCTGCCCTATCACACACAATAATTAGCGTGCACTGTCTTTAAAGTGTTGTTAAAAGCCCTATTCGATTAATTACCTTGGGTCACCAGAGGTCCCCAGGTAATACCAATCTTGTGCGAATAGAGTAAAATGTTTACACAAACTTTCATAAAGTTATTAAAAAAACACCTTACTACTGTTGAAATTCTGCCGTAAATTCACAGAAATTATTTGCAGTGTTATAAATGAACCATTTCCATAAAAGCACACTGTCCTCATCACACTTCCAAAAAAAATCACACCAAATTGTCTAACGTTTCATCCCTAATTGTTGCCTTCTGCTTTCTTGCGATTGTGTCACTTGAATACTTCAGAATGACATCAGTCTGGAAATGTTAATGTGACAAGAAACATTTAGCTAAAGTGTAATATTCTAATGTGGTTCTGCACAAAATATACAAATATTTTTCTGGGAGACCAGTCCATCCATCCATATCCAAATCTTCTACCGCTTTATCCTCCACATGAGGTTTGGAGAGGGGCACTCTCAGCTGACATACGGCAAAAAGCGGGGTACAACCTGGACAGCTCGCCAGTCCATCATCGGGATAAACAAACATTCACTCACACTCACAGAGTTCCCAATTTGGGAGTAAACTAAAGAACCCAGGGAAAACCCACGCACACACAGGGAGAACATGCAGAAAGCCCCTTGTTCCAATCGGGCCGGGTCTGGGAGACCAGTCCATCTGGCCAACACATCCGTAAACACTAAAAGAACATCAATCATGTACACATCTTACTCTTTATAAAGTATTTAATACATTCAAGTACATGGAAAGTCTCCAAATTACGTCAGAGCACAGGTGGTTGTACACTGCGTTTTAGATTTTAGAAACTGGGCTTGTTACTGCTATATCGAGCAAGCTTCTGTTGTTATGCAGCAATGTCATTTAAAAAAAGCAAATATAGGTTGTTTCATCATTTCACTGACATGGAACACACATACAGTATGGCACATATTTTTCACACACTGATCCACTCTTTGGTCAGATAAACACTATCGACCTCTACACCTGTGTTTCTATGCAGTGCTTCAGATAATCTTATTAGGAAATAAGTCAAGATTATTTGTGCAGCTCTTGAACACATACAGTATAGAGTCTCAAAAGGCTTCACAGCACCAGCAATATGAAACAACAAATGAAAACAATAAATGAAAATGACAATCTTCAGCCTCGGGCCATTAGTGAACTCGACAACAAATTCCCACTAAAACCTCACCAAATAACACGGAGAACACAGTCTGGTTCTCTCTCTCTCCTGAAACCAGAACTCAATGAAAAACATGTGTACCTTAGCTTTTCCCAGCACAGATGCCTGTGCTTCATAATATTTGAGTTTGCTTCTAATTGGCTGGCGAATGTGATCCCAGGTATGAAATAGAAAATGAGCTGCTTTGGTGGTAAAATGAGCCTTGAATCAGGGGCTGATGTGACCTTAAAAAACATAGTGGGAATTATTTATGGAGCAGTGAGCAGTGTGGAAAATAAAGGTACATGTTGGCCTAAATTAGAGAAAACACACGCTTTGGAAATCAAATGGGTGACTCCCCCATTTTTATTTTGTTGTCGTTATGTAGTTGTAGAACAAGTGGAAATTGGTCATAACCTCATCCATTAGAATCTAAATTCCCATTCTGAAGCCATGTTTACTTTTTATATTCAGTCCATGTTGTGGAAGTCAGATCAGTTGACTCACTTGGGCCTAATTGATATATCAGATTTTTTAAATCAACTTCCTTTAATCAAACAGCACTCACAAAGTAGAGTTGATTATGAAATCAACCACACAGTCAACGTCTACATGGTGGACATCAGTGTGCGGTCATTTATATATACCAGTGGCTGCGTCATGAGTAGAGTAATAAACCGTGTCGTCACATTGATAAAGCTGAGAAAAATATTTCCTCACACAGCTGCCGTGTGCCTCGTGTGGTGACATTCTTCATTGCAGTAAGCACACCGTGGCATTGATTACCAACAATGCTCAATGTCAAAATGTTGCACGATATCCATTCCCCATCATCCAGAGGAAGTTCATTTTCACTGAGCGTGTTGCACTCACCAAAATGCACCCTCAGCTCTCCATGCATAAAATCCACAAGCAGCTAAATGAGTGATTGTTTAATTCATACAGTTTAAAGCTCCCGTAGAGTGGTCCTATCGCACATGTGAGTTATGGAGGTCTACTTACATACATTAACTTGTTTTTACGGTAATAAACCTCCTAGTTCCCGATAGAAATCTCTCCTCACTGAAGCTCTCCACTGTTTCAGACTGAAATCTCACCCCCAGAAGACAGACTGTGTTGTGATTGGCTAGTCAATGACAGCTTTCCCGACTGTCTTGTGATTGGCCGAGTACCTGGAAGTGATGTAATCAACACACCAGCTCTCAGAAGCGCAGCTCCCCCCTCTGGAACGTGGATGCACTGCTACTCATTATCAAAACATTGTTTTAACAATGTTAAAAAATAGCTTATTCACGACTCCCCAACCCTTTTATGTTATACATGCGTGGAGGTCCAGGGCTGGTGAGGCCCTGACTGATTCAGTCAGATTTACAGATATATGAACCCAAGAAAGTAGCTTTTCACTATTCAGTAGGCAGCATGCACGTTTCATCTATATGTAAAGCACATTTATAATGGTGAGTGTGGAGAGAGCACATTTGCCGCACAGCCTCCAAGAACCTCAGCAATAAGCACCCATTGGTCTCACATGCATCCCCTTTCAGTGCGGCAAGGTACTGTCTGCAGCCTCACCACATCATGTGTCTATTCACTGTGGTTTTATGTCCATTCAGCAAAACTAAATATGTAACACACATTCATTAAAGGTAATAGCCAGACTGTGGGAGGTCTGGGTGTATAATTAACATGTCTGCAAATATTATATTAGCGACATACAGAGAGACAGCAACAGGCACACATGCATCAAGGCTCAGATTCAGATAACGCACAAGTTCAGGGATAAAAATGGTGGCGATCTGCAGCTGGTGCTGCTACTAGCGACGGCTCGATCGCCAGTAGCAGATGTTTTTTCTTGGCACAATCGTCTTCCTTCCAGAAGTTGTTAATGACATGAAAAACCATCATATGTTCACATTTTAGACTCGCCAAAAGCTTGATTAAGTAATTTAGATGAAAGCCATTGCAAGAGTCCTATAGTCCTAAACTGGTGGCTTCCACAAATGTCTGTTCACAAGACTATCAGGAAACATGCAGGTGTTCCCCTTTAAAGGAGACATATTATGCAAAATCAACTTTTTAATCATTTTAATACTTAAATTTGGGACTCTGGAGGCCCTATGAGTAGGCAAAGTGTGAAAAAGATGACTCACTCATGTTTTTGTGGTCTGCCTCAGTCTAAGTACAGGAGATAAAACTAGTGTTGTGTCGGTCAGGAGTGATTCGTTCGAAAGTACGAATCATTTGAGTGAAAGAACTGACTGGGATCACTTCATGAACTGATTTGTTCCATTTTTAGTTCAGTTGAGCTCAGCAGCGAGCGTGGCGGCCGGGAGTGGAACTGCCGGGTCCTGTGAATCACTCGTGAAGTCATTCGCCGACGCCAGCCAACGTGCGCCGAGCGGGGAGGGAGAGGGAGTGACTGTGAACTGTGTCTGCCCGGCCGTGCTGCTGTGATTCGTACACTGTCAGTACACTGACTCACTCATGATTCGCGCGTACGACCGAACTGAGAGACAGAGAGGAGGTGAACTGACGCTGGGGTACGAACTGACACACAGAGAACTGGTGTACTGACGCTGAGGTACGAACTGACGCTGAGGGATGAACTGACACACAGAGGAGGTGAACTGACGCTGAGAGACGAACTGACACACAGAGAGCAGGTGTACTGACGCTGAGGACATGAATCTCGTCCGCGCTGTCACTCACTCACTCTATGACCCACGGCGCGCACGTACTGCACTCAGGGAGGAGGTGAGTCATGTAGCGGGGCACTGGGCTCCTGCTTAGAACTGAATGATTCGGTGAACGAATCTTTTGAACAAATAATTTTAATGAACTGCTTCAAGTGATTCAGTACACTCAAATGAACTGCCGATCCCATCACTAGATAAAACATGTGTTGTTGACTTCCACACTCATTGCTACGTCACAATGAGACATTTCTGAATTTGTTGTCTCGCGGAGCTCCGCTTTGTCCCTAAAAAGCGCGAGAGTGCAGCCGAGGGCGAAGTGTTCTATTCTTGGCTCCACAGTGCAGCACAGAGTTCTACACAAACTTCCAGCCTCAGAGGATTTACGTGTCCAGTGGATACATTTTATATATGACGTCAATGTGCCGGCTAGAGTCGGCAAATGATGGCTTTTCCAAATGCTAACTGCTGTTAGCTGCCGGAGCCTCAGTGACGGTGACGTAGTTTCCTGTGTCTCATTTGCATTTAAAGAGACAGGCACTCAAAAGTGAGCGTTCTGAACAGGGCTGTTTTGGCAGGGTGATTGAACTGCTGTGGTGCTTCATCCTAAAGGTGTTTTGACCAAAGCATGTCACAGACATGTTCATTAGGACACCAGGGAACTAGGTTCACTTGGAGAAATAGGGTATAATATGAGTTATTTAATGGAAATGGCCCTCAAATTATTAACAGGCCTCTAGCATCTCTGACCATCAAGATGCATTCACTGACCTCCAGGAAATCTAATTAATATCTTACTTAACAGTACAGATTTAAACACAGGTGTAATACATATAAATAGTGCACCTGTGCCGCCCACAAGAAGGTAAGCCATGTCATTTTTTTGAGTCTCTACAGTGAGAATGTTTTTTTGTGCCCATTATCTTATAATCCTGTGGGTACATCTAGTTATCTACAATGATCTTACCAACATGAAAGAGGCTAAAAAGCAGTCACAGGTGTGTGTTACCTCCTGTATTCAAGCACCAACACAGGGACCTTCAGCAGTTCCATTAGTTGGGGAATGTGGATACACATGCTCACAGCAGCACAGCAAACCAAACCCCAGCGTCTCCCTCCTAGACTTCACATTGTCGCTTCAGCAGATTACTGATGTCGCCCCCCCCCACATACATCATTCATTATCATGTTCACAGGCTTTCTCACATCGTGTGCTTGAACAGCAAAACATACCTATGTGCTCATTCCCTCGCCTCTCACTTCTCGCTTCTCCTCCTGCAGTTCAAGAGTGTGAGCTCGGGCTGACTTGGTAACAACAAAGATGAAGGGTTTTTTCAAACTGTGGGGGAAAAGAAAAGGACTGTAATTCTGTCCGTCTCCTACCAGCATGAGTTGTGTCTAATTTGTGTCACGGCTCATGAAAGGACACTACATCTGTCAAAATCTGGAACTTTCCAGAGTTCATCAATCATTCTAACCTGCCATTTCTTTCTGTGCCCAACTGCAGGAATATTGTGTGCAGAAATATTTTTTTTTCCACAAACTGATGTGTGTGTCACTTTCCACTGCAGTCACCTTTTTGACGGCTTGTTTGTGTGTTCAATTGTTAGCCGTTTGCAACACAACTGTGTCTAATTTTGTAATTTATAATCAGATCATGTCTTTGTGTGGTTGTGTTGCCGCTTGCAAATTCCATGCTTCTGTTTTACGTCTCATTGTTGCTATTAGTAAAGTTTGTGGTCTCTGTATGTATCTCTGATTTAATAACAGTCACTTCAATCAAAATCTTTGACCCATGCCGCACGCACATTAATTGTTTTGCAGCTCACCTTCATAGCTGCTGGTTGCATCGCTCTTGTTAATTTCCACTTCACAACTGCAGCATTTACAAGTGACAATGCAATTTAAATGAATGAATAATTCAATTCATTAATTATTAAGCGAATAACAATTTTATTTGTCAGATAAATTGAAAAAAAAAGAAAAACATCAGAAAAGATAAATAAAATATAAGAATATCATAATTTACATGAACTAGCAAACATTTGCCACACCACAGAAAAATAAACAATTCTAAACTAAAATAAAAGAGGGGTAAAAACTCCATTGCTCTTTGTCTAAAAAGAGCAATGGCTTTGAAATGCATGTCTTGCACACAGTGCCAAAAGCTCGTTGACATGGTAACCTCACACAGGGCTCGCTGTTGAACTGCTGCAGCTGCTGAGCCGACCTCTGACTGACCTCTTTGAGTGGATCCTCCATGCACTAATTGCACTAATTTCATGGAATGAATATTGTTTTTGTGTTTAGAGTTTAAGGCTTTAACACAGATGCTCATCAAAGTAATTTCCCCAAATTCAAAATGTGAAGGCCTCAGTGTCGCTGTACTGCATGTGGTAAAACTCTACAGTATGTTTCAGCAGAGTTTTAAGCAGAATATAGACCGTTTACTGGCTTGATCTGACTTTGTTCCAGTCATTTAAACATGAAATGTCAGACTTGGCTGCCGCTTCTGCTTTTGACCATCCATCAACCTCTGGCTGCATTTGTTTAAACATCCACCAGGCAACTGACACAACGCATTACAATGCAATTTATAAGCAGCAGAAAACGCCTTCCACTGAAATGACTTTTTACTTTTTTTTTCTTCAGGAGTGGAGCTGACTGACCATTTTAATTGTCCTTAAATTATTTCTCCTCAATGTCAGCTTTGTTTGACCTTGGTTTACAATCCATTACGTTTCTTTTTACGCTGAAGTATGACGCCAATGTTAATAATACTGTCGTGATCCTAAACTCAGTGACTGCACTCTGGTACGAAGTAAATAGAGATTTACCTTTGGCAAAACCTTGAAATGTGATTGAAGCTTCACTTAAATTAATGTTCCGTGAAGTCAGCTCATTGCACTTTTAAAAACTACCACACAGACCACAGTACATTTGTTATGATGTGTCTTTATTTTTTTTATTTTTTTTTGGAGTGCAGTCACCAAAACGTATTTGTGTTACTGTTTTAGACCATACTGTTTTTAATGGACAAACTGAAGACCATTTGAGATTTAATGATAATGAAAGGCTACTAGAGATGCTTTAGCAGGTAGGATGTGTTGCTCTGGGAAATGGGCCAAAGCTGATTTGAGCACAGAGAAGGGAGCTGAGAGATAAACCTCAGAGCTGAGTTCCAAACCGAGCTGGGTGGGTGCAGAGATGAGGATAGAGCTGGGATTGATGACAGGAGCCAGGTTACTAATTACAGGCAAATGAGAACAGGTTTAAGCAACACAGAGTAAGTGTTCAGAAAGATTCAAAGGTGGCTAGATACACAACTGACTTTGCACACTATGGTCTGGCAGAGTGCTGAGGGAGGAACCAGGTATATGTAGGCAGAGATTGATGAGGATGCATGGCAGCTGGTGACCTGACTACACACAGAGGAAAAGGGGAGGAGGAGGAGGAGGAGGAGGAGGAGGAGGAGAGAGACTGCCAGCTGGGCATGAGCAGAGGCCCTGATGCAATCCTACACACTGTACCTTTAAAAACATTCAAATGAAACCACAAGTGAAGCCTTAGAGCACATGTGTCAAACTCAAGGCCCTAGGGCCACATCTGGCCTGTCATACAATTGTATTTGGCCAGCAAGGTAATATGTTATGTCTTTCCTGCACCTCCACTGGCGCACTTATTAGCACCACACATCAAGTGACCTCGCTGTATAAGAAATAATGAGTTCAGCAAATTACATACAGGCCTGTATGTGCTGTTCTACTGGAATACAGCAGATGAAATAAGAGAAATGGTAATTACATTATTATATTTCTCAGTTCAATAGTACATCCTACATTTACTTCTACATTGATGTTCCTTTGTGAGTACTACAAGTGATGTGTCTATAGCTTGTATAACTTATATAACAGTGGTCCAATGTTGATATTTACGCCATCTGAGGCTATTCCATGGGTAAATCAATTCATTTTATTTCATGAAAAAAGTATCTATTGCTTTTGCTAATTATGTTAAAGCTCCCATAGAGTGGACGTTCCAATTAACGTTGTTTTTTTGTGTGTGTGTATCTGCGCCATTAACTCGTTTATGAAGCCCTATAGTTTTGAAACAAACAGCTCGGCCACTGCCGAGAACGCTGGGTTTTGTTGTATTCTCGGACTCTGCAAGCGCTCTGAAAAAACCTGGAATCTTGACGTAAGGATCCCGTCTCCTGAACAGTGGATCCTCCTGCTCCGGGCACTAGTCCGAGCGGGCACATCCGGTTGCGTACATTGAACCGCAGAAGAATAACGTCCGTTGTGGAATTTGTGTTTCACTTGTGACAGTGTCTTCTGACTCTGGGTCCGACTCCGGGTCAAAGGCGTAAAAGGGACTGCGGCGGGGAGTCGTCACAAAGCTATTTTTACACATTGTTAAAATAATGTTTTGATAATGAGTAGCAGTGCATCCACCCTTCCAGAGGGGGAGCTGCGCTTCACTTCCAGGTATCCAACCAATCACAAGACAGTTGAGAAAGCTCTCGTTGGCTGGCCAATCACAACACAGTCTGTCTTCTGGGGGTGAGATTTCGGTCTCAGACAGCGCGGCTGACGAGAGCTTCAGTGAGGAGAGATTTGCTCGTTTGCAGCAAAATAGGAGGTTTTTTACCTTAAAAACAAGTTAATGTATGTAAATAGACCTCCATAACTCACATATAATGTGCAATAGGACCAATCTATGGGAGCTTTAACATGACACATTTTAATTTAAATCTTGATCCCTGATTTGTTTTTTATTATTATTCTGAATTTTACTTGACTTGGATGCAGATATGGCCCCTTTCTGTAGTTGAGTTGGACACCTCTGCCTTAGAGCAGCATTTCTCAATCGGAACTCATTGTCCTGCATGTTTTTCTGCTCCAACACATCTGATTTAAATGAATGGGTCATTACCAGGCTTCTGCAGAGCGTGTTGACGAGCTGTCCATTTGAATCAGGGGTGTTGGATAAGGGAAACATCAAAAACATGCAGGGTAGTGGGTCCCAGGGACCAGGATTGAGACTCACTGCCTTGGAGAAAGTTCAGTTTGACTTAAAAGAGTGTTTTTAGCGAACAAGTGAGCAGAAATGTTCTTTAACACCTGTCTGGGTGCCTTTAGTATGCCTTGCTTCAAAGTAAAAAGAAAAGGCTCTCTGTTTATCAACTTTGTTTCCATCAACACAATGAATCAAAATTTATATGTAGGCCAAAAAACAGTTAGCTTCTCTAAAAGCTGAAGAAAATATAGCCTCTAAGATAACCAACCAGCCATCCAACCATCCAACCATCCAATTCTACTGCTTTATACTACACATGAAGGTCATAGGGGATGCTGTGCTAATCTCAGCTGACAGGCGGGGTACACCCTGGACAGTTCACAGGGCCACAAATAAAGACAAACAACCATCCACTCTCACACCTACGGACAATTTAGGGCGCTTTCACACCAACAGCAGTTGGTGCGCACCAAACGATCCATTCGAACCAAAAACTCTAGTTCGTTTCGTTTTCGTTGGTGTGAAAGCATCAATCGCACTCGGGTCCGCACCAAATCAAGCAGACCGAGACCGCCAAATAGAGGTGGTCTCAGTCCGCTTGACTCTGCACCAAATGTCAGACTCTGGGGCGGTCCCTCTGGTGAGAACGCGAACTCGGGTCCAAACCATATTCTGCAGTAAATGCCATGGACATAGCCTACCTTGTAGGTCTTTGGAGCAATCTTCGTCTCATAGTTAGCACGACCACATTCATGAAAATAGCGCGTCTCCTCTGCCTGAAATGACGCGCTATACGTCTTCGCCGACTCCAGTGCATCAGCAGATTGTTCTCCAGACGCAGCCGCGACTCATTCTCAAATTGGATATTTTGGCAAAAATGGCCAATACAGAGAATGTAATAAACGAAGATCAGAGCAAGTAGCAATGTGCGAACGTGTTGCTCCATAGTGAGTCAAAATTGGCGCTTTTCTACCGGAAGATATATACACATTGATGAAACGTCAATCGGGCCAATTTTGGTTCGTTTGCTGGTGTGAGAGCGGACCACACTGGAGTCATATGTTACATAATAACAATTGTATTGCCTGGTGCGGATCAAATAATCGAACTAGTGGTGAAAGCGCCCTTAGAGTGCCTGACACTTATACCTAGAGACCTAATCCCCAAATCTGCATGTCGTTGGACTGTGGGAGGAAAGCAGAGAATCCCTAGCACACATGAAGGAGAACATCTCTTGCTGCAAAGGCAAGAGCACTGACCACTACACCAACCATGTGGCCCCTAAGATAACCAGATATTTTTATTTTTGGTTCAGGTGGCTTATGTTTCACTTGACTTGCCAAATAAATTTGATTCAATTCAATAATTTTGACAGTGCATGCACAGAAGAGGAACCCACTGTGCACGTCCTCCTATAGCAGAGTATAATAAAAAACAAGTGGAGCTGTTCATTATTTCCTCAACTGTCTTTGCATGTGTTTGCCAGAGTAGCAGAACCCTTAAGCTGAAAAAAACATTGCAGCTGTAGTGTCGGACAGCATGTTATGATACGCATAAAGTATCGCCCATGGCACCAATAAGCAGCATTCCCCAAGAAGGCTGTAAATGATTTAAAGAAATAAAATGAGTCGGAGTCTTTTCTTTCTCAGTAGCACAATGATAATGGTCGCAGCCTGTCCATTATTTAGTGCTGAGGAGATAGATTTGGCTTCAGTATAATATTCAACAGGCCAAAAAAAGCATGTTTTGTGAGCCCACTGTGGTCTTCAACTTTTACCGCCAAAATATTGTTCGTCTTTTCGTCAAAGTGAGCGTTTGCACTAAATTTGGAAGAATTACCTCAAGCCATTCTTGAGATATCATGTTCAGAAGATCCATGCAGTGCCTTCGGCCACTGGCTGCTGACACCAGGCCAGAATCGTAATAAATCTGCATGTTGGGAAAGTCTCGCTCGCTGATGTTACTCTGTGGCTGAAGGCACTGCCTCGCAGAGCTGCTCTGGCTGCAGGCTCTCAGTTTTACTTTTTGATAAATTCAGTACCAAAATGACAATCTGTCCATAATCATAATTACAAACCCTACACCACAGGCGGCTTACCACTTTGTCTGGGTTACATACTGCAGAAAAGCAATATCAGGAACTGACTATGGCTCTCCCTCTGTAACATAAATATATGGCCAACCAGATAAGCGTCTCAATTTAGTTATCAGAGAATGAGTCTGTTGTTTCGACAACTTAAACAAATTGATATCCACCACCAATGTAGGACTCCTTGATTTTAATATTTCATACCGTATGATATGTCAGTGGTTGAAGTAGAATAATGCAGTGGCACTACATTATTAACTTCATCTGCTGCAAATGATCTGAAAGAGTGTGCATTAGTGCTCTCGACAGCAATTTTCGATCAAATGGTATCTTAGCAATGGAGTGTGATTTTGTCAGAGTAAACATGTGCTCCTTTTTGTCTCCAATTTTAAAGAGAGATGGATGCTTTTTTAATCACCAGTACACAGCTGGAGGCCTCAAATTTGCTTTTAGTCAAACCATCTTGTGATTAAAGTTGTTTTTTTCCCCTTTTCCTTTCGCATTAGAAAGATTTTGGTACTTTTTTTTAGTACCTGCTGTGACGACGTTCCAAGCGAGCTGAGCCAATACTATGTGATGTCGCCAATGCTGGCCACTGATTGGCAGAGAGCGTCGTCACAAGAATCAAACCCAACAATGCTGAAGCCAGAGAAAAGTCTAAAATCTCAATATTTAACGGAGGAGTAAATTTAGCGAGGAGGTACATCACAACCCCTTCTGCCGTATTTCAGTTTAGTTACTGTGTTCCGGTCATGCAGGAAGAACTGAACAATTTTGTCTTTTTAAAGGAGACATAGTATACCCTATTTCTCCAAGTGAACCTAGTTCCCTGGTGTCCTAATGAATATGTCTGTGACATGCTTTGGTCAAAATACCTTAAGGATGAAGCACCACAGCAGTTCAATCACTCTGCCAAAACAGCCCTGTTCAGAACGCTCGCTTTTGAGTGCCTGTCTCTTTAAATGCAAATGAGACACAGGAAACTACGTCAGCGTCACTGAGGCTCCAGCATATATAAAATGTCTCCACTGGACACGCAAATCATCTGAGGCTGGACGTTTGTGTAGAACTCTGTGCTGCACTGTGCAGCCAAGAATTTGTGGACTTCCGCTCTTCCGGATACTACTGCCCTCGCCTGCACTCTCGCGTTTTTTAGGGACAAAGCGGAGCTCCTTGAGACAACAATTCCATGAATGTCTCATTGTGACGTAGCAATGAGTGCGGAAGTGAACATTGCGTGTTTTATCTCCTGTATTTGGACTGAGGCGGACCACAAAAACGTGAGTGAGTCATCTTTTTTCACACTTTGCCGACTCATAGGGCCTCCAGAGTCCAAAATATAAGTATTAAAATGATTAAAAAGTTGATTTTGCATATTATGTCCTCTTTAGTGTCATGTATAAAACAACGTCATGGTTTCATGCAGCCGTGTTATGATAACTCCTCCCATGTTAGTAATGGAAAACCATACCAAACCGAGCTGGAACCTGCGTTAGTGAAGACTGAATGAGGGATTGTGGAAGTAGCAGAAACAAGAGCAAAGTTCTGCAAAGTGTAAAATGTCTATATTCCCAATTTTAGAATCTCTCAAAATCACAAATGGAAATACTATGTTTTACACTTTAAGGCAAAATAAGCTAAACTAAACTAAAAAAAATAAAAATAAAATAAAAAACACCCAGAAACAAATTTACTGAAGCTGCATCAGAGACTTGCAGAAGGATCCCATCACCAGGCAGACTCCCCCTCAGCTGCTGTGGGACAGGGAATGGCACTTACAAGATGTGCCAGAAAGTGGGGGGGCTCCTGGCCAGAGCGTGATGCATTAACCATGCTGTTTAAGACTCCATGAAATAGTCCACTTCAGTCCTCTGTAGAAAATACAGGGTTCATCCAGGGACGATGTGGACTTTTCCTCTTCATTTCTGAATCTTTCGGGAGACTAACTTTCAGTAAGTGCTCCAGCTCTGAACGAGAGAGACGGAGCAGACAGGAGAAAACGTGGAACGGTTTCAAAAATAAACTGGATTTGATTCCTGAGTGATTTGCAGGTCCGGATCACTGCAGGGGGCACAAGAACCGATGTGACTTTGACTCCTGTGTAATCCAAATTATGTTAAAATTAATAGTAAACAGATATAATACATTATATTTGAATATTTAAAAAATCACATCTTATCATATTGTATCTTCTTTGGTGGCAGCAGACCATATTAAAATGATTTATCTAAAATGGTATTAAATTCTGCAAAGATGCCTCAAGTATCTGCAACGAGATTCTTGGGAATTGTTGTTGATGGAAGAATGAATTGACTGTTTGTAAAAATAAATAAATAAATCCATTAGAATAAAAGGGAGGGTTTTTCATCCTATTACTTTAAACCATCCCCGGAATCTTTAGTTTAATTTATTCTTATCGCTCTAGTATATTTCCTACCACTTTAAACAAAACGTTGGTTCTCCAGATCAGAGTCTAATGTCTCATCTGCTCCTTATTTATCCATTAATCTTTTTTCAAGCATGTGTTTTCATTTACAAAAGATGCCTTCAAAATGAATGCATAGTGCTTTTTTGGCACTATGTAATTTACTTTATCAATTCTTCTTGCACTACAAAACATATTAGTTATTTATAATAAGTGTAGTTTCAGCACAGTGACTTGTGTGAGATTTTGTATTTAGGTTTCAAATAAGGCATCTACATCCCCCTGCACTGTATCGATTTATTTTCTCAATCTTTGCCATTTTTGTGTATTTTCATATTGTGTGAGAAGGAAGGAAGATGATCTGGTAAATAATACAGATAAACTATGAGGATGGGCTGTGAGTAGACGCATCGATTCATTTTTAAGGCTCATAAGCTAAAAGCATCGGTCATGAGTTTAAACTCCAGGCTGAAACAATAGTTTATACCATAAATCATCTATATTTTCTCAGTCTATATCATTCCTCTGGCACATGGAGCTCCACTATTGTGCGAGATACTATTATAATTACTTCCCTGAGCCACGCTGTTGTGCCGAGTGTCAGACTGTACTTTTACATTATCAGTGACAGTGACACAATCACTCTGGTCTATTTTGAGGCAGCCTCAACTGCGCTTCCCCCACTGTGTATTAATGTTAAACTCCAAACATCGTTGCATTGCAAGGGGAATTATTTATGAGTAAAAGTGACATTTTTAGTGATATGCATCTGCAGCGTGTGCTGCAAAAAACGGGGGCTGAATGCCACACACACTGCGGGAAAGACATGAAGTTGTCGAGATGTGCTGACAATGAGTAAAATAGAGAATTGTGTGTCGTTGGTCTTATCCTTAAATCTCATGGGCGGGCTGGAAGTGTGTCAACCCTTACATGGTGCAGTCAAAACTTTCAAAAAAAGAATAGAAAAGAAAATTTTAGTTTATTTTGACTGAACAATATTATAATATTCACCTGATAAAAGTGAATATTATGTTCACGTTAACCTAAATAAAGGTCATAAGACAAAGACATTATCGCATTATATGATCATATATGTATTATGACATATACAGTGTGGACATAATCAGCAATTTCACCCCACTAAAGTAAAATAAACCCACAGAATGTGATGCACATACAAAGAAAGTTTGTGCGTTGAAAGTGTTTTTTATGCTCTTGTATTGTTTTTTTTTTGTGTAGACAGAGAATTGTGTGTCGTTGGTCTTATCCTTAAATCTCATGGACGGGCTGGAAGTGTGTCAACCCTCACACGGTGCCGTCAAAACGTTTAAAAAAGAACAGAAAATAAATTTTTTGTCTATTTAGACTGAACAATATTCTAATATTAACCTGATAAAGACATGAAATGTCAACACTTTCTTCATGTTAACCAAAATAAGGGTCATAAGACAAAGAAATGATCACATTGTATGATTAAATATGTATTATGACATGTACCGTGTGGATATAGTCATACATTTCACCCCTCTAAAGGAAAATAAACCCACAGAATGTGATGTACAGACTGATGTTACCACATGCAAAGAAAGTTTGTGCTTTGCACCAGTTTTACTGGAAAGTGTTTTTTATGCTCTTGAATCGTTTGGGTTTTTTTTTGTGGTGGTGGTGTTGGGTTTGAAATAACTACAGCTTGTTTTTTTTTTTGTTCTGCTTCACTTTATTTTTAAAACTTCTTACACCATAAGAGCAGCAGCAGCAGCAGCAGCAAGAGACGAGACCATGTTTTTATCAAGCTGTAGGTTTCACACAGCATGTGTGTGTATACTGTGGGTGGAAACTGCTAATAAGCCTCTCAGGTGTATAATTTCACTAATTATGATACTAATCAGAATCGCACGCAGCTATTTTCTGCACGGAGACTCTGTATTAACTCTGTCATGACACAAATGCTGGACACAAACACAAACAGACACGTGTTGGGCCAACAACGACTAATAATGGACATGCCAAGGTGTGGGTTTAAGACATTTTAGATACAGACTTATTTAAGGAAACTGTGGAACTTCCACACATTATGATTTCACATACTATTTATTAATATACTTTTGTAATTAAAATCCCTTATCTGATATCAGATAAGGTATTTCAGCTCTATTCTATAATTATATCTATCTTAATGACTGCATTTTCAAATGTGTATTTGTTCAATTATTTTTGTGAATAATAAAATAAAATTAAAGGTCCCATATTATGCAAAATCAACTTTTTAATAAATTAAATCCTTATATTTTGGACTCTGGAGGTCCTATCAGTCGGCAAAGTGTGAAAAAAGATGACTCACTTATGTTTTTGTGGTCCTCAGTCTAAGTACAGGAGATGAGACACGATGTTGACTTCAGCACTCATTGGGACGTCACAATGAAACATTCCTGGAATTGTTGTCTCGCAGAGCTCCGCTTTGTCCATAAACGCGCGAGAGTGCTGGCAACGGCAACTGTATCTGAAAAGATAAGTTATATTCTTGGCTCCACAGTGCAGCACAGAGTTCTACACAAACTTCCAGCCTCAGAGGATGTATCTTTACAGTGGATACATGTTATATATGACAGCAATGTGCCTGCTAGAGCTTGCAAATGATCACTTTTCCAAATGCTAACTGTTGTTAGTTTCGGCTTAAAAAAAAGAAAAAAAGAAAAGATACTACTAAGCGTTCTGAACAGGGCTGTTTTGGCAGGGTGATTGAACTGCTGTGTCACAGACATGTTCATTAGGACACCAGGGAACTAGGTTCACTTGGAGAAATAGGGTATAATATATGGGACCTTTAAATGAATTAACTTGTAAACCCAATCCAGTATTACCTTTAAAAAAAATAAAAGATTTAATTACATGGTCGAGATGAGTTTTTTTTGCTTCGTTTTTTTATCTTGCTGTGTCAACATTAAAAAATAAATGCAGCAGTAAATGTTTCACCGTCCTCAGTGTCCTGTTTTCTCACACATGCCCTTGGTAAAGCATCTCTGCAGTGTGCATAGACATAAGGGCTTTGGCACATTTAGTTCAAATGAATCCTTGAAAATGAAAAGAAAACATTTCAATAATAAGAATTTCCATATGAAGCACTGAAATTGAATTTCACATCAACAGAAACACTTTAGAATATATAAGGAAAATTAATTCATTTCATTTCATGTCAGTCAGATTGCATTTACTGTTTATTTATTCTCCACCAGACCTCTTATTGGTTGTGAAATTATATTTGCTGGTTTAGCTTGGAGATACTGCTGCTTTATACATTCATGAAAAAGATTTAAATGTGAAGAAGTGTGAGGACGCACACGCTCAATGAGTGTAAGAACCCCAGAGAGAAACAAAGGTGTGTATGCCTCAGGATTGTTACAGGAGGACAAGAATAGCTCAGGATAGCTGGTGGAGGATTTCCTCTGATTGGTATTGACCAGTTTGATTCAAACCCTCAGAGAAATTTCACTGGAGCTCATGCATTTTAGCCTGTATGTGCTTTAGTATCATCGGCTTGAAAAGCTGCTATGTTCCATGTTGTTACAGTTTGCTGCAGATCAATATGTGCACAACACACAGTAAAGGTAGGCTTGAAGAAACAACACAGATAAATAATCAGTTTTCAGGCTGGACAAAGTAACAACAAGGATACTCCCACATTTAGTGAACACAATACTGATGCAAAGACCTTTAAACATGTTTGTTCACTGAATTTCTCTTGTTTTTACGCCCAGGATGCATTATACTTGCAAGTTTAATTGAGTGTAGAACCAGAATGCTGTTTCCATACATTAAACAAGGTGAAGACAGTTGAGTGCACATGGTGTAGGTGCATTAAAACCAGAGTCTCTCAATCCTTGTCCTCAGGGACCCATTGCCCTGTGAGTGCACGTCTTAGATGCTGCCCTGCTCCGACACACCTGATTCAAATGCTCTCCATTAAGCTCTGCAGAAGCCTGATAACGACCCATGGATCTGAATCAGGTGTTGGAGCCAGGACATGTCTAACATGCAGGGCTGTAAGGACCAGGGTTCAGAAACGCTGCATGAAAACAGTTATGCTCATATTGAATAGAACATAACTAATTCTATCAAAATCAAAACAGTTGGCTTCAATGGAGGAAGAAAATGTGACATGTTTTAGATCAGGGGTCACCAACCTTTTTGAGACTGAGACCGATAAAGAATAATATGGAGGGCTACCATATTAACATTTTATGCACCGTTTTTTTTATATATATACCATTTAAAGGTGCATTATGTAATACATCTAAAGCAACTCCTAATCTAAAGAGACAAAATCCTCCTAATACGAGACAGAGACTCAGGAATAATGTTCATATAACAAACTGAACTCACCAACAACAGTACAGACAAAATATTTGTATTGAAAAAATATTTTGCAGACCGCAAAACATGTTTATGTTTGAAAGCATGTTTTGGCATGTGGCGCCACCTACCGCCGTCTACCAATCATTGCAGTGAGTAGAGTCTCAGCTGCCAAGCAACCACGGGTTGCCAGTTACATCTGAGATACAATGGCAGAGAAAACAAAACCTAAAAGACCTCTGTATTTTTGAATTTGAGTGTAGTTTTTGGCCACATTCTTACATATGGCGCCTTTAAATGATTAATATTATGCATTCAATTGCATAATATTAATCATCACATTCATTCCAGTGCTTACTCCTAGCGATTATCAGTTTATATAAACAATATCAATTATATTTTTACTGAGTGATCATATGGGTATGTGAGGTGAAGTGAGCCTGCGGGCACCGTATTGGCTGCCTGCGGGCTACCAGGTGCTCGCGGGCATCACGTTGGTGACCCCTGTTTTAGACGTTTCCCTGCTCCAACACAACTGAACCAAAGCTGAACAAGACTGAAGTTATATAAAAAATATATATATATGTATGTCCTCGGGAAACCTTGAATGTCTTTACAAATTTTAATTGCAATTAATCAAATAATTGTATGCCATTTATCAAAATATGTCCACTGCACTTACATTTTACCTTCTGGTGCCACTACATCATAGAATTCATAAGAATCTATCCTCCTGGGATATCACAGATTACCTGAAGAATTTCATTACTATCCGAAAATGTTTCAGCCTGTGTTTGAAACGACAACGATAAAGCAATTATCAAACAAAATGGTGATTATAATAACAGCAGAGACAGACGTTGAGGATACTAAACGTCAGAAAAGAGACAAATTGAAACACAGGTGTTACCAGTACTAAAGCAAAATTTATTAAAATAAACAAAGAAAACATCACACAGACAAAATAGCTATAAATCTATCATTTTCCTCAATTTGTTTCTCATACAGCGTGTTTTACTCCAGACTTCAACAATAACCTTGAAACGTGTCAATCTCAGATTTAGAAGGGTGTAGATGATCTGCTATGACCTTTAACCTGTCAGTCACAGTCACAAGTAGTAGGTTGAACTAGTTATAGTCAGACATTATTCCAAAACAGTCGCACACAAACTCCACACTCAGACCAATGTCTTAACTTTGGTCTTGTTGTCGTTGTGACAACAAAGCACTTTGCCTAAAGACGGCTGACTAAATAAGCAGTGCTACACTTCGTCCAGCACAGTCACCAGTTCACATATCATTGAAGTCTGAAGGACGAACATGCACAGACTCTTTATTTTTATTTACAAATCTGCAAAACCCAGTCCCGTCCCCTTCCATGTTGTTTTTCCGTGGAATTCCTCCTCTGGATGCTCCTCCTCTCAATCAGCAGGAGTCCAGGTGGAAGTGAGGTTAGTGAATCCTCGTCAGCTCTTCCACAATCTTAATCACCTCGTCCACTGTGGCTTCACGTTTCATGCCGCTGCCGTCATCGATCTGAAATTGAACGGCACCGATGAGCTTTCACTACTGTGACAAACCCCACTGGTGTTCATTTACACCACATTAGATGGACAAATAAGCAGGTACTTTTCCCCCTGTTATCTATCTGCAAATAACCGAAATACTTAATTACCACAAATTTTATATATATCTAAATTCCTGCCGGCCAATAAAGTAAACAACCAAAGATTTATTTTAGCTGCAACTAATAGTCTGGGGCATTATTTTATATAGCTATGGCACATGTGATGATATATAGAGGTAACCGTTAAATCAGTTCATGAAGACAATAGCCAGATCACCCGATTTGAAAATAATTAGTGGTGGCCACGCGTCTTTAGTGCATGGCACGTTTCCATGACGACTGACCAGAAAAAGACTTGCGTGACATCATGTTTACGTGACTCCCGTTTGTTAAAATCAGTCTCTAAAGTAACGCTAAACTGACGCAGCTAACACAGCTAACTGGTAACCAGTGCTTGGACTCCGGTGTCGCGGCACGTAAACATGACGTCATGTACGTCTTTTTCTGGTCAATCGTCATTGAAACATGTCGTGCATTAACACGCGTTAACCTATTGCACAGCACTAATAATTAGTGCTGGGCACGTTGACGCCGTTAACCGCATGACACGTTTCCATGACGACTGACCAGAAAAAGACACGCGACGTCATGTTTTGCGTGACTCTTGTTTGTCGTGTTGCTCTTTACGTCTAATAAACAGACCACACCAGTTCGACTGTAGACGCGCTAACGGCAATAAAGGAGCTAACGCAGCTAACGGAGCTAACTGGTAAACAGTGACTGGATTCCGGTGCAGCGGCACGTAAACATGACGTCACGCGCATCATACGCCGTTAACGTGCCCAGCACTAAATATAATCATTCGTTTCAGCCTTCATTTTCAACTGCAAGATATTTTACAATTCTTGCAGTATATTGGGTTTTAAAATTACTTATTTAAATATTTCTAACTTTATGTTTTATTATCTGGTCTTAAAGGAACACAAAGAATTGCCTTCATAAGTTAAAAGTGTTTCTTAATTGCAATTTGAACAATGTGAGTGAAGACGGGCTCAAAGCAGAATAGAATTATTCATCTGCCAAAGCTGTTTGGCAGATATAAAAAAGAAAGGGCAGCACCACCTGTTCTACTATGAAAGTTATTGCCTGTTCTTGCTCACAGAAGAGCAGGCAGCTAATAAAAAAAAGAAACACAAATGACAACTCAGTGTTGTCATTTGTGTTTGTGATTCTGCAGCAGATGTTTCTCTGGGACCTGTGTTTTTGCCTTTTGCCTCGTTATTAAACCAACTATCATAACCGTGCCGTTACACTTCACTGCAGGCTGTACCAATCAGCTGGCAACGAAAAGTCATGATTAAACTGGCTTTAATGCCTTTTTAACAAGGGTCCAAATGGCTTTTGTGTTTTAACACACTGAAACGCAGAATACAATGAAACAAAAACACACAATTCAAATTTCACATCGTTCAGCATAGAGTGGATGAAAATGAGCTCCTGTACCTGTAGAGTACTAACGACCTCCTGCATCTTAGCTCGGCCGAGATCCAGGAAACTTTCGATCAGATCCCCATCGATGAATCCTGTGGCCTGCTCCGTCTTACGCTCGGTGTGGAAGGACCTCCAGGTGCAGCGGAGTCAAGGAAAATCAATACATGGCTGCCGTATCGCCTTAGGTACAATATGAAATATTTCACCTCAGGAACAGGCAAAAGTAATATTCAGTGTGATGTAAATGTGGTCTAATGAAAACACATTTCAGACAGCCAGACTGGTATGGTCAACCAAATAAAATGTAGAATCAATTTACTGATTTACTGACTCTAGATACAACTCATCATCAAATCATTGGCTTAGTTGGAAGTTGTTTATTTCACATCTTTGTAACCAAGTAAAGTGAGTCTTATCATCGGTCATTTTACTGTGTGTGTGTGTGTGTGTGTGTGTGTGTGTTTACCCACATGACAACCACTCTGGTAAGTGCAGTTTGCTTGTGTCACTGTGACAGATGGCCAGTGTCGACGTGTATATAAAAAGGATATAAGCTGTGCTCGATCTTGCCCACGCTCTTGATGACCTTGTTGAGACGGTTCTGCAGGTCCAGGAGGAGGCTGTACCAGCCCTCGGACAGAGACGTCACCAGACCTGACACACGGGAGCAACGAAAGATCATTAGTGTGACTAGAGCAACCCTAATGTAGATGTCATTCTTGTACGCTAAGGCTATGTTGGGAGTAAGGTAGGACAATTTAAATCATTTATGAAGTTTTATTTTACTCTGCAATTTCCCTGTAAATCCTGGAGTCCCTGAGCTTTGAGGAAGGAGTGCGCTTTCCCCTGTGCTTAAAAAAAAATCAACTTCTGTGACAGTAAGTACATTACTTTCAAGCTCTAAGGAAATTATTTCAAGTGAAATTGACAACAGAGAGACTTGGATTGTGAAGAATAAAGGAGCAAAAAGAGTTTTGGGACAAACTACCAAGAACAGTTTGGAGGACATTTCTCCGACTAACTATTATTATTATAATATGATGTAGTCATTTTCTTGATTAATGGTTACTTTCATGTTGTTTCTTTTAACAAAAAGTCAAATTATGTGTGTTCTTCTTGAATGTCAGTCATTTGTTTATGCAGATTCTTTGTTAATTGCATGTATTCGTGTTTACATCAGTGTTCTCATCCCATCAGAGAAATGACCACCAACAATTAATAGATTCCCTAGTGACAAATTCATTCAGGGATTGTTTCCACATTATGATGAAGTACCATCATCATAACCATAAGTACTTGCTTTAATAAATTACATAAAAACGAGTTAAAATTACATAAAAAAAAGTCAGGGAAAAAAAAGGTACTTAGTAAAAGTTCCTTGCTCTTTATTTAACCGTTATCAGTCATAAAAGTATCTACTTTATGTTGAACCAGGTAAAGCAATTACCTCACTTACCACCTCTAAAATTTAAGATGCGTTAAAATAATGTGCTCTTTCAGTGAGCCCAGTGTTTCAGCTTCAAGAACAGAGAGAAATGGATTTATTACCCATTCTTTTTGGGTAGAATAAACATGTGCCTCTGCAGCTTCTCCCAAAATAAATCTCATATATCACACCGTCTTGTGGAATGATAAGACTGGCAGGGGGATTTTTCTTCATTATACACTGCTGCCCGTTTTGGTTTACAGGCTACAGTGGAAGACTTTAGTGGACTGTACAAAGGTGGTTCTCATTTCCTGTTAAACTTTCCTCAGAGACTTTTTAAAAAGAATCGCAAAAGGTGCTGAGGTGATATAACACACAGCATGTTGGTGGTGTGGGACCACATAAGCTAATTTACTGCTGTGTCTAAATGATGCCCTCTATCTTTCTTTTCCTTTTTTCTTTAGCCCCAGTTACTTTCCTACCAGTAACTAAAGTTATTTGTGCAGTTCCAACCTGTGTGCGCACGCGCGCGCTTGTGTGAGTGTTAAATTGTGCGTGAGCCTACCAATCATGCCGTTAACTGTGCCAAAGAGCACAGAGCCTTGGGTGGGTGTGGAGCTCTCGCCCAGGTTCTGCAGCACCAGCGAGCCGTGGCAGAAGACATTGACAAACTCCCCGAGGTGGAAGACCCCCACCTCCTGCAGGTGCTGCCGCTCCTCATCTGTGGTGGCCGCACTGACAGTTGGAGAGAGAGAGGAAAATGGAGGGGATTATAAAAATGTGGGAGGTCGAGGTGTAAAAACAAAGACAAAAAAGATGTCAAAGACAAGGTAAAAGAAAATGGTGGGGCGAGGGGGGTGAAGAGTCATAGATTAAGGAAAGAAAAACAGGTGGGATAAGACATATTAGAGACATTGGAAAAGGTCAGCCAATGATGGCGAGATAATGGATAAAGGGGTGAAGAAACAGTTTGAGAGCGTAAACGAGAGACGCAATACAAAACTAAAGGTCAAAACCATTGAGTGATCTAAACTGAGGTATTAGTTGGATAATAGGTGGTGGCATAAGTGTAATACACTCACTTTTAGGCCGCATCCTTTTCTTAAAATAAATGTGTGGGATAGTTAAGTGAGTAAAATGAGAAAGGCAGCCGTGCAGCTAAAGCTCAGCAGCCAGATGACTCATAATTTCCAGAGTAAATGCAAGGACAATTGTGTTGCACAACGTGTCCCAAGGTTGCTGCTCTATCAAATATCATGGGACGAGGTGTAGCCATCTAATGACCCAATGACTTCAGACAATATTGACGAGAATTTCAGTGAACTCCACTGATTAGGGGGAATGGTTGATATTGATGAGCAAAAGAAGGTGAATCCACTTCAGCAATTTTGTTGTGACATTTATTGTTTTCCTCACCTGTCCTTCTGGCAGACAAACAGATTGAAGGCGTTCTCTGCCCCCAGGAAATTGTCATCATCCAGGATTTCGACCGCGCTCATCCAGTTAGGATTAAAGTCGCGAGCAATCTGACCAAAAAACAGCAAATATCCATATGGTTATTGAATCTTTTCACTCTGGAAAATCCAGACCTAAAATGTCATATGTAGTTTGTGTACATGCTCACAAACAAGATATTCAGCATGTTAACTGGTGAGCTTTAACGATGCTGGAAGGTAGATTTATGTTAAAATAAGCCAAGTGGCCTGTTGCACCGGATACATGTGCGAGTTACTCCACTAAGTGGAATCAATCTCCTCATTAAACTAATCAGTGACTAAATAGTGGTTTATAAATGACCTAGTCTTTAGACTGTGTTTGGGATTATTTGGGAGAGAGGGAAACAACCTGTAAACATAAAGTTGGATTATTATGTTATAAAATTGTTTCTTAACAGTTGTTTATATACCAACATTAGTATTTTGGCTTGTTTTCAGCATCCTATGGGACATATCTGGTTCATTAGCTGGTAAATACCACACTATGTTCACCAGCGACATCTTAAATGTTTCTGCCATTTAGTGCCAGTCAGGTGGCATTAAATAGATTTTCAGATCTCTGTTGGCGAAAAACAGCTGCATGCTGTGTCTAGAAAAAGTGCTAATGAGAGAAGAGAGAGTGAACAAAAATAGTTAAGCTGCAGACTCGAAAACCAAAACACTGAGGGGAGACATTCTATGATGCCCCACAGAGCTGAGACTGTCAGAATGAGCCTGATCCTTATTTGAATAATAAAACAATAATGACAGAGCTACCAAGAAAACAGTATTTGAAATATATGAAGACGTTAATGTTTAAAATGTAAAGACCCTTCAAAGTATATATTTACTCTGTAAGAATTCTGCTCCGTTTCACTCTCTCCACACTAATTACACAGAGCACAACAGCATGCATACAGCAAAGTGTGGGACTCGTATCGCTTCATCTTCATCTTCACAAATCAATTTTACACCTCACTCATCAAAAGAGTGGGAAGTGCAGTATGTGTCAGATTGGAGAGGCAAGAAATAAAGTCATTTATACACACCAAAGAGAAAAGTTAGAATGTGCAGGCGTGCACACAAACACACACTAACCCAAGTGATTAAAAAAAAGTCACCGACTGTGCCCAAAAGCAGCAGATTTCGTGAAAACCCTAGTTTAATGTCTACCTTCTAGTTTTAAAGCCACCATGTAAAAACCTCGAGTTGTTTTCTTCAGATCTCACCTCTTCAAAGTTCCCCTCCATAGGTTTGTATGCCAGCAGCAGGACCGACCTCATCAGGTCTCCCACCAGAATGAAATCTCCTTTGGTCTTCAAGTAAAGGGCCATGATGTTGTTGTAGTGGTTACACTCAGTTCTCAGTTCCTTCTCAGCCGTCCACTCGTACAAACGAACCTTAAAACAAAATTCAGATGAGCAACTGTCACATTACAGGCAAAAAAAAAGGGCATAAAGGCTTGACATTTTGTGCCAGCAGAATCTAACGAATTATCCAACATATCAGACTCATCCTGCCATCACTGTGGAAGCAATGTGCCTCAGTAAGTGTGAGCCTGACGTGCTGATTAACAATCTGAGTTGTCAGCTCACACACATTAACAGTTTTTGGCTAATTACACTCGCTCACAATGGGAAAAAAATGTGTGTTTGTGGGGTGTATATATGATATTCTCTCACTCAATAATGTTAAAATAATTTAAGGATGAAAGTATAAATAAACCTTTGGAAATCAAAACGTATTTTACTAGATGTGTTGTACTTTAAATGTAGAGTCCCCCTTATGTGTACATGCTTCTGCTCAAAAATGATATCTTTATAATCTCTACACTCTTATTTCCTAAGACAATGCTTCACAACCGTTTAATAAAGAACCTCTGATATTATATGAAGTTTAAAGCCAAGAACATGTCAGAGTATCCCGTTAATGAAATGAAAAAGTGATTAATGAAGGTGTTTTACAACCAACTAATGTCATAATGTTGATTATGGTTTGTACTGAGGCCACTGTTTAAGGATTTCAGTGATGGATTAGTTGTTAATGGCTGTTAAACCTCTGAGTGTAAGAGTTTAGGTGGAAAACTTTGCTCTGAGATTCAACAACACTGACATAAAATTAAAGAGGAGGTTTTCAACCGAAAGATTTTATGTGATGAAATGAAAATAAAATGTTTCACTGAGGTAAATGTTAAATAAAAGAGGCAGTAGGAAATTGGACACACCGTGGGATGACTTCCACAAATCGGTAATCCATAACTATTAAATTTTTAATATATTAAGATAAAGCTGCAATTTAAAAGCCTTAACCTTTTTAATCGATCTACAGCTTAGTGCGAAAGTGTGAAGTTCAGGACAGTGAACGGGAAGCCGTTTCTTTCAAACTGTTTGTGAAGTTATTCAAAACACCAATTTATGTGAAGCAAATCGATTTAAATATTGAAACTGAAAATGACAAAGAAAGGGCTTTTATCCAAAAATATATCACACACTTCTTAACCAATCAAAGAAAAGAACGTTCAAACACAAGAGTCACCCAGAGGTTGCCTGAGTGTGAACTGAATATGAACTGAATCCAACTCAAATAATCTAGAAAATGATGCTAAACAGATAATTTACCGTCTTGATTCTGGTAAAAACAAACAAACAAACAAACATGATATTTCTGAACATGAAAAGCATCCAGACTGAATTAAATGGATTTCTGCTCATCTGGCTTGGTCACAGTCTCTTTAAAGCCCAAAGTGACATCTTCAAATCTCTTGTCAATCACCAGTCAAAAACATAATGATATCCATTTTCATAAAACACACAACAAGAAGAAACACAAATAATCACATCAGGGGGGTTTTCTCTGGTCTAGTGCAAAGTGTATAAGAAACTAAAATAGACATATGAAAGAGGCACATAGTCAGCACCTTACCAAGGGCTAATGGAGATGAAGGATTATAATTGCATTAATAACAAGTTTAAATTAGTTTTTAATAGTAAGGTCTGCAGTAAAAAATATAATCTAGACAGATTAATATGAAGAAAGCCTTGAAGCAAATATAATATTCAAACTTAATTTTTTTTGTCTGGGCCTACACATTAACGTAACTATACTAAAGACAAGAAAATCCCAAGTGCTTTTAATGTCTATCTGAAAACACCTTCGAGCACCACTTACTGTACTATTGATGCTGGCCAGCAGTTTGCCATTGAACTCCACCATAGAATAAACGGCACCTTTTACCTCCTTCTCTGCCACCGTTTGCAGCTTACCTGCAAAAACCAGCACAAGGTCAGTCAACACACAGTGAACATCCAGTGTTTCATTGGTTTACTATAGAAGTCGACCGATATGGTCCTCGATTTTCTACGACCGATGCCGAAGCCTCTCCAATCTACATTTGATGTCTGCACTGCAGTGCAATTATAGCCAATATTATGTATAACAGAATAATGTATAAACAAAATATCAAATACATGAAAAAGTAAGAAATTTTTTAATTAACTGTTGAATGATAAAACATTTTTTTTGACTGATTAATAATATTAATCAGCCAATGCCGATTATTAAAAAATTGCAAATATCTCCTGCTAGCCAAGAGCTAATGTAAACAACTCTAGCACCTATGAAACCTTAATCATAACGGAGCATTGCATACCATTCAATAATTGTTTGAAAGATAAATATAAAGAAAATACTTAATTCATACTACAATTCATACAAGCTACAGGAAAAGAAGCAATGCAACTTGAGTGAGATATCGGAAAAGAAATGTGGGGAATCAGTGAGGGTGAAGGTGAGAAGAGTGTGATGAGAAGAGATAAGAAAATGATTAAGTGAGGAGGGAGACGAGAGCAACGTAGGACAAAGTGTCCCTGTGTGAAAAACAGGACAGAGGACGGAGGGAGAACGAAACCAGATGAAGGATTAAGAGAGCAAAGCAAAGTAAGTTGTATAAGGAACAACACAAGAAAATTGCATTTTGGGCTTTAGGTTTAATGAACACAGAGAGTCAGAGATTCAGTAAAGCCTGGCCACTGACCGTCAGTGTAGTGGAAGACAACAATGCGTCCCTGCTTGGGCTCAGCCTCCTCTGGGTACACCATGGCGGTGCCAACAATAAAATACACTGATGGGTCTTTTCCCAGACGACATGACACCATGCTGAGGGCATACTCGCTAGGGAGGAACTGATGGGCATGGAGAACTGATACAAAAGATACAAAACACACATTTTTTATGAAATGTCCTTGGGCATTAAGCTTTACAGGATTATTCTATTGTGTTGTCTCATTGTATCAAGTCAAAAAAACATGAAGGCAGACATTAAAAACACTATGCAGACGTCAACATATTAAGTGTAATCAAGAGAAGGCTACACAGTTACTTCAAGTCTTGATATTTAAACTAAAAGATCAAAAGGCACTGCCAATCAGGCATGAACCCTATTACCATAATTGTAAAGTTTCATGAAAAAGTTCTGCTCTGGAAATTAAATGATTACAGACACAAGAACAGATGCGTCCATCTGATTATGTCTATGTCAAATATGAATCCATTAGAATAAACTTCATACAGCCAATGCTGTTTATACAGCAGCTACAAGGCATTTAAATAGCCTGTGACTGAGATGTGAGGCAATGTTTCTGACAAACCTCAACGGAAACTGCAGACAAGTGTAGCACTAACTGAAGCACGGATTAAACTGATTATACAGAGTGAAGACTGCATTTCCTTTTAATGAACCACTGTGCTGGGGTTCAATTTTGACTGAAAAATGTGCATAACCAATCCCTTATTTACATCGTATTTACATTGAACATACCCTTATTCATGCATGCATGGTAAAACCTACATGTTTTTTTAAACGAAGACATGGTGCAGCAAAATATGCATTTCAAAACAGAGGTCTGGAGTGAAAATGGTCAGCATGTATTGACCCGATTGTCCTTTGAGCTGTGCACATTATTTTCCAATCAGCAGCTCCATGTGAAAGTACCACATGTTTGAGATCAAATGGAAATGTCTCACCTTCAAAGGTGTGCTGATCCACGACAAGCAGACTGTGGACCTCTACTTCTTCACCGAAGGAGGTCTCGTGGGGAGAGGTGCTGCTGGGGAAGAGCTTGCTGGAGCTAACGCTGCTGGAGAGAGCCTGAAAGGACGGGGATTTATGAGACGAGACAGAAGCCAAAAGACAAAGAGTCCATTTCTACTGTGTATACTCAGCAGCACTGTTAAGACGCATCTGTTGAAGCAGATGTGCAGGCCTTAAAATCAGGTAACCATTTCTCTGGTCATCATGTGACTTTTGTTTTTAACAAAGCAGAGCTGCTAAAGCAGTAAATCTAAAACACAAATAAAATATACACTTGTCCCTTTGGGGAAGCAATAGAACCAAGCTAAGTTGTCACTGTTGTGACATGTTGTCACTACAAATCTGGCTGAAATTACATTTCAAAGGAGAATATGTTTTGGTCCTACTGTTCTGTCTCGTCTCAGCTGAAACCTTATTAATCATTTTTGCACCAAAATAACAATACATTTTGTTTAATGTGAAACATCATTTGAACAGCTACATTGAGCTCCACTACGTAAAGCACTTAAAACTGATTGCACACCTCGGTCTTCATGAATTACACTCTCCAATAACCTACATGCCTCTGGAGTAGGACTGAAATAAAAATACATCAATAAATTGATAGGCAATATATCTTATTCTTTTGAAAATTATTCTTCTTTGGAGGTGCACAAAAACAATTGCTGATTAAAATGAAAATTAAACAGAATTAATCTCACTAAACCTGCTTGTTGACCAACAAAACAAGACATTTGTTTTACTGACACAACATGGAGCAGTGGTACCTGAGTGCTCGCACTGGGGCGAACAGCAGATGTGGTGCCGCTTACATCCTGAATCTCCACCCTGCTGGATAGAACTCCAAAACACTGGGACACCTCCTGGTAACAGATCCGCCTAGTGGGTGTTCACAGTTGGAGAGAGAAACAAGAGGAGTGAGAAAAAAACCAGCGGAGGACATGAAGGGGGCAAACTGCAGTAAGTTTTGGAGAATTTGGGTACATAAACAGCCACTAAAGTATATTTAGCTTTAGCTATATTTACCACTCAGCTACCTGAGCAATTAGAATCCACCACATTGTAGCAAAACTTTTAATATCTAATTTTAAAATGCTGAGTCAGGTTTTCCACTAGAATATTTACACACAAAAATAATTCACCAAAAAAAATCCAACAGAAGATGTAAGACAAAGATATGAAAAACATGCAGTTTGTTCATTCAAACATGGAATAAGAGATCTGACCTGGGTGACTCATAGAGAGGAACTGTGCGAATGTGGAGTTTCTGAATCTCGTCAATGGTACCAATGGTCAGAGTGCTGTTGTTGGCCAGAGCCAGACTGTTGACAAAAAAAATGACAACATGAAAATCCAAGTGTGTGGTTCTCAAATATCAAAATAAAACAAAGGACAGGTTGTATAGATGTGAACTCATGGATGAGTTCTTCTTTATAGGTTCCCATCAAGGTGCAACTGGACAAATCACTGAGCTGCTGACCTGTCAGGATAGCCCTCAGAGTTGAGTGGGCACATGTAGTTGACCTCCTTAAGGTTGACATTGGAGAACACCAGCTTGTGGTTCGAGGAATAGATGACAGTTGGTCGGTCAGAGCAGGCGAAGACGTTTGAAGTGGAAAGTGATCTGAAGGTCCTCAGCACAGTGGGCTGGGTGCCAAGGGTGACCTTTTTGCGCTCACTTAGGGCACCTGGATAGAAGAAGTGTAATTGCCAGTTTAAAATGAGGGTCTTAACGTGAAACAGAACATGCATCTCCTGTTTAATGTCAGTGAACCCTTTGTCTCTGTAATTTTAAAGTGTTCACATTGCACTTCAATGAAAAAAGAAAATCGAAGAAAAGATCTTGCAAATCTCATGCCACTCACAAAGCACAGCAATCACAAGAAATACACATCAATCGCATTCTTTGCTCGAGCTGAAATCATTTTTTTATTTGAATAACACAATGTTGTATAATCAATCAGTGTTGAGATATTTGTTCTCCTTTTTCTTCCCCAGTACACATAATTGGAAACGATCATTACAGCAAAATAACATAGCCATGACTCCCTGATTTTGACTGAAATTAGAAGATGTTTGCAAGAAACATGATTATTATGTTGTTATTCATAGTAAAGTGTTTGGGTATAGCATTACTGTGATTTCCAGAGATTTATTGTAACTGCTGTGTGACAATTACAGCTGAGACAAATTGTCCATTAACAGAATAGAAAGAAAATGAAATCTACAACTATTACAACACTCAGACAACCAATAACAATGTTAATTCAGGTACAAATGCCAAATAAACAAATGCAAACAAGTTCAAGGTTTTCAGCTGTAATTTGCCACTTGTTGTACCATGAGGATATGTACAGTGCATCTTAAAGTTTTGATTTAAATATATTGATCACAAAAATGGTGATTTAACAAAAAAGCCTGAATCTGTAAGATAAATGAGATGGCGATGTTTATGCAAAAGCCGGAAACTTAGTCAGACAGTGAAAACTGAATGAATTTTGGCTTTAAAGATTCTGAAATACATTTACAGTGTGAAAGAAAGATTTTTAAAGTCAAACTTCAGGCTTCAGGCTGGAAAGTTACTCTCACAATAACATCCAGACAATATGTTGGCAGCTGCTGTTTTCAGTATTGAAAAATGTTCTCAGACAGCCGTCTTCTGCCCTGCCTGGAGGCACTTATCAGTCCAAGTTTTATGAAGCTCATCTCTAAGCTGTGTAGTGATGGTGGTGTGAAGGACCTACCAGTTTGCAGGTCCAGACCAAAGTAGAAGAGCGCTCCATCACCCAGGGCACAGAGCAGGTAGTAACTGCCTTCAAAGGTGGTCATGAGGATTGACCGGGGTATGATCTCTGCGGTCACACACACACACACACACACACACACAAAACACAAAATTATTTTCTCCTGTATTCTGGAGACAACGATTAACTGTGGAACACCAAACTGATAAATAATGACAGCAATGTTTCCATTCGCAAAAATATTTCAGGTTAATTGGCCTGACAGGTAACTATCTGAAAGAAAACATTTGAATGCTGCAGGGTAAATATGAAGTCCTCTGAGCTCAATTACCTCATAACAATGGGCTCTGATTTAGTGTTTGTTGTTAAGTGCTGCTGTTTCACAACAGGTCAGTGGAAATGTTTTCATGCAAATGAAAAAGAAAACTAGAACAGCACGGTGGCAGCTTTTAATTCAGAAGTTTGCTGTTCATAACTCGTAAAAACTTAAGTCTGCAGTCAGAATTGTCTTATTAGGGGTTTGCAGAGTTTGAGAAAACAAGCAGCTGTCAATCAAGCACACTTGAAAAATAAAGTGTGAGTCTGTGGAAAAAGAGTGTGGAGAAATTCTTAAAGGATGAAGCATCCTAATTGGAAGGTAAGACTCCTGTCTCTGCCAGTTCACCGTGTCTCTGGTGACACATGACTTCTTCAAAAATGCACCCAGAAAGAGAGACCTATCTTGCACATTTACACATATCATTGAAATATTAAGTGTGTAAATGGTGCACTTATGTTTGTGTTAAGAGCACAGGTGATGCTCCAATACTCAAGTATTTCCAAAAAACTAGGTACTTAAAAAGAGATGTCATTGGCATCTATTAATACAAACCTAAGTACACGGTAATAACATACATTTTACTGCTATTACACTAGACATATTTCTAGAGTTTCTATATTTGACAACTGAAAGCCACAGGGTGTGTGCCCATTATAAGGGAATGGAGGCCAGAGGCTCTTACTAAATATTATGTCAGATTTACTATATATTCATCCATTCATTCATTTATTCATTCACAAGTCCCTCCTCCACAAAATGTGCAAAACAGGGGATGTGCAAAAACATTTTTGGTAATCTTACACTGAAGAGAATAGTTGCACATTCTTTCCAGCTTAAAAAGTTCCCAAATCAGACTACCACAAACTCTAAAACTCAATAAGTACATTTTAGTTTATTTTACTACGGTTACGTCCATGCATTGAAAGGTGTATATTAATTGTATTTCTCCTGTAAACATGAAATGGATCAACAGTATGAATTGTATTCTCAGGATAGTGTTCCCTGATCATGCAACATAAATAATAAGTGGTTATTTTTGTTCACATAATGCAAAAAAGTAATTAAAAAAACAATAATTAAGGTGAAAAGTACATTGAACTAATCCCTCTCTGGGTCTATGATCAGGCTGAGGTTTTCTGGGGTGGCAAGCAATAAATGAAATATATATTTCACCTTTGTAAATGTTTCACTATATTGCATTTGCTGTTGGGCCAAATACAGACGTGTTCCTTTGGGGTGACATTATCTCTGTCCACCTTTTGCTCTGACCAAGTCACTAACAGCTTTCCTTTTCTCATGTCGGTGCTCTCTGCTTCGCTCTTTTCTCACCTCCCCCCAGCATTTCCTTGTGCAGAGCTGTGAAGCAGGGCAGTTTGAGAACACGGGCTGAGATGTCAGTCCACAGTCCCACGGCACAGAGCGGTGACTCAGTGCCAGCCTCCCCCAGGGGCGTGATGTCCAAACAGGCCACCTCGTGCTCCATCTCCGTGGTACTGAGGGGGGTTAAGCGGACGTGAGAAAACCGATAGTGCACACTGTGTGACTGTGAAATGTGTACAACTAAATTTGACATGTTAGCGTTCGGCCATTCCACAATGTGTGCTCTCTTAAGGTGCTACGTTTAGAGGGAGTCGTTCTGTGAACTGATCAAATCAATCCTATTCTGAATCTCCTAAATGTGTTAATGCATAAGCGTGTTTAGTATAGATTGATATGCATTTCCAGCTTTCATAACAATACACATTCAATGTGATTACTGTACTGAAGTCACTATCCTTTCTTATCGCTAACAATCTAAGGCCACAAATCATAGACAATAAATAATTAATGGGATTAAATAGGAATTTTATATCTGATTCACTGTATGAAATAAAACTAAAAAATGCTGCATACTGTGGTGATTATTTACTGGTTGCCATTTTTAGAAGCTGTGTTCCTGTCTCTAAAAAATAATATATATATATATACACCGACTCATAATTTTAACTACTGTGATAATATTGGCTCAAAGCAGATTTGGTATAAAAGACACTAATAGACATGAATGTAAAGCACAGAATCAATATGAAGCACAGTACATAAAATATATCAAATTGACCACATATTAGGAAAGACAAACTTAAAATGAAGGTAAAATACAGGGTAATAACAAGCATCTGTGAATCACCAGTGGTATTATGCATGCAGTCATTTGTTCTCTGATGCTCTATCATGTTACCTCTTCTAGGACAATTTCTGGGATTTAGCCATTTTCTTTCCTGACATGAAAATGTAGATGTCTGAAGTTGACTTTCTACAATACCAAAAATCTTGAGACCGGATAGATAATCGATCGAGAGTGTCTTGTGTGTGTGAGAGAGTGAGAGTATTGTATATGTCAAACCTGATCTGTTTGAGCTCCCCTGCCAGGATCTGCAGGTAGTAGAGGGCACGACCAACAGCAAGCACCACTTGAGTGTGGTTGCAAGCTGCAACACTGATGTTCCTGCCCTGTGGTTCCTTCCATTCACTCACTAAAGCCTTGCTGTCTTGGAGCACCAAGCGCACAGAGCCCGACGTTATCTGAAGGCACAAAGTGTTTTTCTCTTTAAAGATCATTTTTGTATTGAATTTCTTGGTGACAGAAAGGGTTATGTGGAAACAATGGAGTTAAAATATAAAGCCTTTTCAAAGCACATCCTGCCACTTGTATGTGGGAGACATATATATTGCACAACACGCAAATCACCGCCTCCTTCCAACACGGCTAGGGCTAAAACAGTCTGAGACGGTGTACTTCTTAAAATTTGTTCATAAATATTCTTTGGCCCAAAGCTTCAGTTATATTTTTTTAGGGCTATGTTTTCACATTGGAAAATAGTTTGGCTGCACTGTTCAGTAACTTGCAATGTAGTAAAACAGAAAATTGTTATCCTGATTTTAATGTAAATAAAAAAAAATCATAATATGAAATTTTTTGTCACATCGCCCAACCCTACCCTTAAGTAATCCCTCCTCCATCTTAAATTCATCCATCACTGTCTCAATGTCCTCATACATACACTTCTCTGCCACTCCTGACTTCCTGATACAATACAACAGTTCCTCACTAAGCAACCAACCATAAGCTTTCCTATAGGTCCACAAAGACACAGTACAACTCCTTCTGTTCTTCTCTATACTCATACATCAGCACTATCAATGCAAAAATCCCATCTGTCCAGTGATACTTTTCTTGGCATGAATCCATACTGCTGCTTGCTATTATTCACTTATTTCCTTAACCAAGCTTCAACAACTCTTCTGCACATCAAATTGAATTTGAAGGAAATACAATATTTATATCAGGTAAGTGCAAAAAACACTTATTTTTGAACTCTTAAATCCAAGACTTCCCTTTTCAATCATGCATGATTCAGCTCCAGCAAAGTGTGCCTCATCAAAACAGAGAGAAGTCTCCAAAATGACATTAAACGAAACTAAGTACGTTCTGATTAAGCACATATTACACACGACAGAAGTGTAGGCATGCATGAAAGTGTATACAAACTTGAATAAGCTGCTGGTGTGCCACATTGCCGCAGTAAAACGTCTGCTGGTTGTCCACAAAGCCGGGAAGTTCAGTCTCCTCCACTTCCTCTCCACTCAGCATCAGCACTCTAGAGGAAAACGCTCTCTTTAGTTAACAGCATTCAAAACCCGACTCTAAACTTATCTGGCATGCAGTGCAGCAAACACTCACCGTGTTTGACCCACAAAAGACAGTACCAGCATGTCATCGGTCTCTCTGCCTGCCTCAGAGCGAAGTGGCCACAAACCTTGAAGCAAATAAAAAAGAAAACATAGTGTTATAAAGAAAACATATTTTCTCTATCACTCTGGAAGGTAAAGAAATACAATATCTAGCCACTACCCAAGTCGATTTTAAACCATTTCATCTGTCAAATGTTACCATGTTGGAAGATGTGCAGGTTGCAGATTCCTTTTTAAGAGCCATTGATTGGCTGAGTGAATAATTGCCTCTTATCAAGAGGCCAAGTGAGAAGGCAGAATCTGAGACTTTAAGGGCAGAACTAGTCGATGAAATGCTGGAGCCTAACAAGTGCAACGAGACCTTAAGTGGCCCGCGTCTCATTTAAGTTCCAACAACCTGTCTGGAGAGAAGAAACCCAGTTTGCTTGGATTAAGCGCTGTCTGCATCATAAATTCTTAAACTAAACAGTGAATTCCAATTCCTTGCTTAATCCTCAATCTAAAAAATGTGCGCTCCCTCTAGTGCAAGTGCTGTCCCGATTCTCAGAAAAATTAAGTTGAGGGGCAAGTTTAAGGGCTGTATCGCCCTCAATATTGAGATTTTCCGAGACCACCCTTGGGATCAAGGGCTACCCAGAATGCATTGCGTGTTTTGACATAACAAAGATGGCGCCGAAAGCAGAGAAACGAGTACGCTACAAATTAAGTATTTTCTTTGTTAACAGAAATATAAAAATTATGAAAACCATTGTATTATCTTAGTTTAGGCCCATATTATGGATTACTGATGTCATTGCGTAACATTTATTTTTATTTTACGATCTTTTGTCAATAGCCGGCCGGTGCGCACACACGATCGTTTGCTATGGTTTACTTTTCAATAAGCCGTGGTGTGTGGTAACTGTCAGCTGAATATGTCCGTGGTTGTGGTATTTGTATGAGTATCATCTTATAACTAACTGACAACCTAATAACTTGAGTGACAAACAGATTGTAATAAATAATCGTGACGTAAATGTGTTCTTCATCTTGACAGACTGGACGCAGCTTTCACGTTATTCTGCCCCCCACAGTCTGAAGACGTATCTGCATTTAAGGGGTGTCCCATTTCTAAGAGACAAAATAACCCTCAACACTTGGTTTTGAGGGCCAGTTAAGATTAAGGGTTGAGCTTGAGGGTTAAGATTGAGGGTTAAGATAGGAATTGGAATTGGCCCACTATTGCAGACATCACAGTGCTATTAGTTTTACCAAATGAAAATGTTTTCAAATCGAACCATGGCTATTTACGGAGCCACGGTCACATGCTGAGCTCAGATGAGTGAGAGCTCAAGGCATGGTCAGGTGATGGAAACAGATGTGCAGGTTGAAGTACTGCTCTGCTGTCAAATCAGAGGTGGATTGAGGTCCAGATAAAGTCAGGACTTAGAAGTGCAGTAAAGAAAAACAGAGGCCAACATACGGATCACAAACCTTTGATTCCCGGCAGGTCAATGCTGGCATGCTCATGAATGCCAATGCCATTACGGATTATTCGAAGAGAGCCTTCCTTAAATGCTCCTGAGCATGTCACCAGCTAAAAGCAAAGACACAAAAACATGAATGGAATTTATAAGTATTTACAATATTGTGGTTGATCCTGTTATTTTTCTTCAGTATTTTAGATTTATTTCTGCTGTCTGTTTGGCTAAAATCATTCATTACAAATTTGTTTGACCATTAATTGCTGTGATTTAATTTTTTTATTTAATTAATTTTTTACCAATGGTTTATGTTACTTGAGCTCAATAATAAACATTTGCATTTTATTTCTCTATGCTTATTACTGTTTTGCTAAGTTTTCAAACTGCAGATTTACTTTTCCATTTTATTTATTTGCATATGAGTGGAATAAAAAGTGATATGTGTGAATATATACATTAGTAGTGCATAAAAAAAACCCAGTCAATGTCATTGCAGTAGCACTAACTGCTGTTATAATATATCCTAAAGAAGTGTGATGTCTGAAGCGTCTGATTGGGAAAAGGTGCATTTATCCTTTCAGCTACAGTACACCAACAGGATTATTTCTAGCACACATAATAATCTCTGCCCCTACCACCTGCCACCTACATCCTAATGAAAATAACCATCTCAAATCTGACAACCTGACAACCTTAACTCACCTTAAATGCCCTCACACACTCCCATTATGAAAATGACAGAATCATGAAAACGGCACACATTACATCCATGCATGTGTTATTCGAGCAGGTTTCATGATTCCTGAAAGCATTGGCATGACAATACTTTTTTGACCACACACACTGCTGCCATGCTTCCTGCGAGGTTAAATTACATTGCCCTGCAGCTTATGCATGAATCGTCGGCTGTCTTGGAATGAATCTAAACCAATTAACCAGGTGAAATGCTCTGTGGGATTCTGAGCAAATAGTAATTTAAAGCATTGTGATTGGATTAAGAGAATGTGGAAGAATAATGTCAGAGACCTTGTGTGCTGGTCTGCACACAAAAGTGTGGCTCAGTGCTCCAATGAACTGCTGCCTTTGGAAACATATCAAGTGCCCAGAGGCCTGGTCTCAAACCCTGCCAAAAAAACTCTGAACACCATCTCCCCATACTTTGTGATGAAACACTGAAGCAGTAGGAGAAGAAACACTCCTAAGTCAAAATCAAAAGAGTTCATAAATTCTGCCGCAATGTGTCAAAGAACCGGTCTCAGCAGATGATTGGACTTAAAGTAAAAAGGCAATCGTTATTTTCCTATTACTGATGAAAATAAAACTGTCCATTTAACATTTAGTGAGAAAACATTACATTATTCAGAATATCAACTGTTGCCAACTGCTGATGGTAACCAAACTTAAGTGCACACATATACTAAAGATGAGGAGTTGTTCGGATGCATACAGATGGGTATGACTGAGAGTAGGTCTTCACTCTCCGTTGTAAAGGTTGTAAATATTATTAGAAGAAATGATGTGCTTTGCACAGCAATCTGCCTTTTTGTAATGGAACAAGGAAGCCAATTTAAGTTTGTGTGCCTGAGATGCATTTTAACATCAAGTATAACTGCAGTCGAGCTAAATCATATCGACACAACTGGGATACCAGGTGCATCTAAATGTCAGATGAATACAGGCCACAAACAACAAGAACATATGACGAAACAAAAGTATGAGAGACTGCCTTTAGAAAGGCACGTTTTTATATCCTGAAACTGTGGCCAGTACCAGATTTGAACTACGGTTTAATTGTGCTGAAAAAAACAAGTCAGGAAGTTTGCTCAATTGCCAAAATCCCCTCAAGCTGTAACAAAGCACATGATTAACAGAAAAGAAAACACAGGAGGCGATGCTCAGCAAGGTATAGCGTACCCACTGAATGTTTCAGTAAAGGTCTTTGCAAATCACAGTGCCGTATCTAGTTCTTTTTGTGACAGCTACGAAAATATTATATATATATATACACATTATATTTTATTTCTATCTGAATTATTTGCTTTTAGTAGGCAAGTGTGGTGTTTCTCTCTGTGTGTACGTGTGTTTGTTATCTCTTTAGGATCTTTTCTGGCATAAACACTGTCCTTGCCAGGATCAGTAGTCCTCATGGAGACCAAAACCTGGTCCTAATAAGGCAGAACCTCATATCTGAGGAACAGATTAAGTTTAAGGGCTAACATTTGATTTGTGGTTAGGTTAACAGTTAGACATTGACTGGTTGTTTTCAATGTTAGAGATAAAGTTTAATTAGGTAGTCTCAATGAATGGAATTCAATGTAGTGTAAAATGAAGAATAACTACACAAACTTGAATGTGTGTGTGCATGTGGGTCTGTTCAGTTGTGGGTCTTTACCTGGCCCTGGCCTTGCCTCTCCAGGTCTACAACACACATGTCCACAATGGGCCCCAGATTAGTGAACGTCTCCATTACCGCCACATACGAGCCCTGGTCATTGCTGTCCACGTTGAGCTGAAGATAAACAAAGAGAAGCCTACTTAGAAGAAGAAGAAGAAGAAAGCGTGACAGGAAACACCCACAATGGATTGGTGACCCACTAAGTGTGAACACCGCTTCTTGTCTGATGCCCCAACTTTTGAGTAATTACCAATTCTCCGCCTGCACGGAGGTGGTGCTGGAGCACACCGAGTTACCACTCTTTCATGCATTATTAGGACAATACTGTGCTGCAGGGAGCCGTAATGTTCATTTTTATCAGGATGGTGGGAAACAAGTACGAGTAACAAAAGAAAACAGGCTGGCCAGTTGGAGCTGCTTCTGACAACATAATGACCTAAGAAAAGACGTTGGCTTCAAATGATGGAAGAACAGCACGATCTCCACAGCTGAAATACACACAGATCTCGAACAGGACAATACGTTGAGAACGTTTTGAAGCTGGTGAAAGACATAATAGACTTTATGACTGTAAAAACAAATATTTATTGACTTGTAGCTTACCTTCACTAACTGGGAATCACCCAATCTGGAGCCAACAAAGACCACACCATTATCCAAGTAGGTCAAGCACTCAGCAATAGATGTCTGTCAAGAGAGAAGGACACAAATACAGCTTAGTCTCTCAGGCCATGTCCCTATTAAATCTGCAACAACTATTATTTTCCTGTTAAATCCCTCTGCCTGTAAAATGTCAAATAGCTAATTTTGTCCAATTAGAATCCAAGAAAATAACAATACTCACTTCACTGTTATGCAAGACAAAGAAAAGCTACAAATCACAGTGGAGATATACCCAACAATTGAAAAGAAAAAAATAAATAAAATTTTAGCTTTCCAACATGACATTTACTTCATGGCCAACAAAATGAACAATTATAAGATGTAACTTAAAAGTTCTAGATGGAGCTCAACAAAGTGTCAAAAACAGGCAGAACACTCGATGACATTAATGATTATTTTCAGCAAAAGACAAATGCCACAGATAACAATTCAAAGCTTTGCAAAAAAAACAAAGTTAAAAGATTAAATAGAAAAATGGTATTAGCGCTTATTTGTTGGGAATGGAAGAGAAGATGTCTAACATGCATAGACATCTTTAACACTTTGACAATGCGGTTTTCTGAGATGCCATTTCCACACAAAGTATTACTGTCCAACATTTTTAGAGTGAGTTACTGCACCCAGTTGATATTATACATATTCACAATCTCGTTCTATGTTGTTTTTGTATAAAAAATACATGTTAAAAAAAGTCATATTTGTTATAGTTTCACACCAAACAAAATACTTCCTGTATGGATACATGTTTCACAATACACTGTACATTCTGTCTTTGGTGGCTGGAACTGTATATGAAATTGCAACTTTAATTTTAAATCTTTGGCTCTGAACAGCCTGACGGCTTGTGTTATTTCTTTGTGTTTGTCTGAATTTGTGGGAAAGTGAACAGATCAGTCAACAGTCCAACTTCTTCCTCGTTCCTGCCACAGAAACGCCTGGGTGATGCCCGCGTAAATGGACATTCACGTTAGATGTGTTACTGTGAGCAGACTTGACAAACAATGTCTGCAAATGGTGTTTTTTTTTTTATTGCTGAGCTTCGCTCTGTCGCTGCCACAGTTGACGCTAATCAAGCCACACAGTGGAATTAATAGATGAAGGTCCACTCTCAGTTCACTGCTGACATTAACGCTGTATTTTTTGGCTTCCACTTTGTTCCCATCGCCCCTAAGATTGCGTGATTTGCGTATCGCGAACGTGAGGAAAAAGAGAAGTTGCTTATAAACACAGTTGCAAACACAATCCATGCAGAATCTAAGAAAATATAGACACATTTAATGTATATTGTGGTTTACGCCACGGTTCAGTTTTGCACTCCTAATACATATATATATTTTTTTTTTTTGTAAAAGCACTCTGCCTCTGGCTTGACAGACTTCTCTACTTGATTATTTCTAACTCCAGCATCAATCTGCAATCTGCAGACTATCAAAACAGGATTTTACCTTTTTAAGCTCCTTGGCAAGTCTAAATCAACTTTAAAGAGATAAGTGACACCCTGGCAAGTAAGCAACAAAGAGCTGGGATCATTTTTTTTCTCATGCAGACTGATCCATTAGCTTCTGTCAGGGCCATAAACTATTAAAAAGTCCATCGTAACACGGTGGGTACTCAGAGTAAAACGCAGCAAAAGGAAAATCTTCAATCTTCAAGCAACAGCAGGAGTGGTAGAGGTAGAAAAAAAAGGATGGGAGAAATGCCAGGTAGGAAAAGTGAGCACAGACAGGCGAAATAATAGAGAGAAATATATAAATAATGAACCTCGCCGAGCAGCTCCACATGCAAGTCTTTGAGAGCCACTGTGCCATCCATGAGCTCTTCCTTCTCCAACAGCAGCATGAACAGCCGTCCCTCCATGTCCCCCAGCAGGTAGCGAGAGCCATTGGGATCCACCCGGTTGTGACAGACAATGGTACTTTGCTGAAATTGTGGAACAAATAGAAAATGTTAAAAAAGCCTGTAAAAGATCCTCAAATTAAACCACAACCAAAAATATGCTCACCTCATGCTCTAACTTAGTGCTGTATGAAAATGTTAAAATACAGCCACAGGGACCTGTCTTCAGTACGCTTGCCTTATTTATCTGTCATTATGAAAATATACCGTGAGGAGTTTGCCTCAGGCAGAAGTTAAAACTACAGGCTCTTCAAATGTTCCCCGTCAAGAGAAGCATGCATTAAATAAGGCGGCATGGCATCGTCAGAGATAGGGGTAACACTACTCAAGGTTAACACATAAAATTCCACACATCCAGAAACATTTTTCACTACAATATAAAAGTCAATTACAAATATATACATATATATACACATACATATATATGTGTAATTATTTGTGTTATGATATCAGACTTTCTGTGGGGTTTCCATAATTTGGCATTTTGTGAAGACAACTACGTAGCAACTTAAATACAGTCAAACGAGTAACTTGTATAATATTGACTTGTTGTATAATACTTTTCCCTTGAACAATACTGTTGCCACTCATCTTTCCCATCGCTTGATCATTCCTGTCAACACTGTTTAACATCTCAGGTGATTTTGACTGAAATTGCTGCAGAGCCAAAGTCTCCCCTCTCCATTGTCACTACAAGACAAGCCACCCATCTGGCTAGAATAGTAACCATGATTGGAACTGGCATTAAACTCACATACTGTGACCGAGCCTGCTCTACTTTCCCTTCAAAGGGAGGTATTGTTATTATCATTGTCTACTGTACAAGCCCAGTCAATTTCTCACTTGATCAAACCTTTACAAAAAAAATCATTTTCAGAATCCTCTAGCCTGCCTTGTAGTGCATTTTTCCAAAACTGTTGATCCACTTTTATTTTCACAGCTTCACAAAGCTTTAGCAGTGTGCTTGAGTGAAAGGAAGGTAATTAGGCTGTTTGCCTCTACAAGTGAAATCAGTTTGCTGACCCACCATAGACTCATTTACAAAAGGGAGATTATACACACTCAGAACTTCTGGTGTCTCGTTCTTTTTTTCACTTCTGTGCTGTAGTGAACATTTATTAATTGGTTGTCAAAAATGTTGTTATACAGTATATCAAAGTATAAGCCTGTGTGTCTTCATTAGGAGTGTGTGCTTCAGCTGAATGCTAATGCTGCATTAGCTGTGAAAGAGAGTCCGAAATAAAAATGTCAGCTTCATTTAGAATGGATGGTTCCATTAGTCACAGAGCAGATGCCCCACTACCTCTTACCTCAAACATCTCATCAGTCATGGGGGCTAGTGCTAATGTGGAAAGAGAGTAGTAACTGAAATGTTGACAGGTTGACCGATAATTGTGAATTGAGTCAGAATGCAGGCTGTTATCATCACAACAGAGCACAACAAGTGTACTGTTTATGAGTCACTGCCAATCATGGGTTAACTTTTTACTTTTTTTTTTAAACTTGATAGACCATCAACAAGGACAAAGCAGGGGTGCAGCTAAATAGTGCAAGTTTCCCTGCAATATGTATATTTATAATCTATATTATCGCTGATGAGGAGTGATATGGTAACGGTTTTAAACAGTGTGTAGTTGGTGTGATTACTGATACCGAAAATGATAACTCATGCCAGAAAGAAAATATATTTTATTAGTATTCTTATATTTTGTGATCAACATTCATAGGTGTCCTATAGGGAGGTACATACAATAAACAATTAAAAGGCCTAAACTCCAGGCCCTAAACTAAAGTGCAACCAATGCCATGGTTTATGTGGGAAGCAGTGAGCATTTACATACTAGCTGCCCACTGTCTAAGAATATAAGGTCAAAGTGCATTAAACATTTACCTATAGACCTATTTTCACCTATTTATTTGTATGAAAGCCTGGTTTGGCATTTCCAGTCAGTAGTTGAGTAGCTTTACACAGCAGACAGGATCATTTTGACAGATACTTTTGCTCCTAGAAAGCAGGTATCATGCAGTCAAGGGTTGCTATAACAGCAGATTGTTTAAGCCAAAGGCTTTAATGGTATATATATATATATATATTTTGATTATCGGCCAGGCAATGTGGATGCAAATTTTAAGAAGACAAAGAAGTATCACTATATCTGTCCATTAGGCTATGTTTAAAATTAACCAACAGATCATCAGGTACCAGAAATAGCTGAACAAGTAACAGTTGGCATAGTTGTGGAATTAAAACCGGTTTATATTGCCGGCTTTTATTAATTCATGAGCTACAGCACATCCATCCATCATCTACAACTTTATCCTCCACGGGAGGGTCGCGTGGGGTGCTGTGCCTATCTCAGCTGACATAGGGCGATAGGCCTGGACAGTTCGCCAGTACAGCATACAACATAATTAAAAATATTCTCATACATAACATCGGACAGCCAGTGACCAAGAGGAAAGGAATTGGGCTTGTAAATGCAGAGGTCAAATCATGAATTGGTGTGTGCGCAAAAATATCTCAATCTAATTCTATAAGGCCACTTCCTCGTGTTGTCCTCCCACTCTGTAAAATTACACCGATGTGGAACTGACCTGCCATTTCCATTTATTTAGAATGTTTGCACGACATTTTCAAGAAAGCAAACTCACTCCTTTCACACGTAGAGAAATGAATTCCGGAAGAAAAATTAGGTCAATGCTCCAACAAATTCAATAAAATGTTAAATGAAAATTGGTTGGTCACCCCTCTATCAGGTCAGAATATCAAGCTATTTATCAACAAATCCAATAATGCTCACAGGCATTTAATAATTATGTTTTATCAGCTTAAGCTACTGCATCTGAATAAATTGATTTGTCATTTCCAAGACGTTTACTGCCTTGGTATATAAAAAAAAAGCAGTATGAGAGTGAGATCATATTTTCTAATTATAGAAGGAGGTGGTTGCTGAAGAGCACCTCTGAGATTTGTTGAATGTATAAAGCAATGCAATGCTGCCTGAAACATAATCCTGCAAAGGACAACATTCAGAACAAATTTCCACATAAAGGTCAGGGATTCCAGGTTTGTTGCACAACCTCTTTGATGCACGTTTCTGAAGCCTCTCCTGCCCACTCAATACTGAACTTAACAGATCAATGGTGATGATTACGATGCAGCTCGGGAATCTGACAACTACTATGTAACAGCAGAAACACAAGACTAGGGATGGGAATTTCACACATTTTAGAGTCGATTGTCGAGGTCCACGTGTCGAATTTTCTGTCGATTTTTTTTTTTTTTTTATACAGCAGCAGCAGCAGCAGCAATGCGGGGGTGGAAATTATTCTACAGTGTACTACTTCATTTTAGGCTCAAAAACATGTAGCTGTAATGTCCATTATTGACCATCAGAACAGCGGTAATAAATATGAGGGGCAAAAAAAAGAAAAAAAATCGGACTCTCCGCTGGAACGCGTTCAGGTTTTTGAACCTGCGCTCATTAGGTGTCCACCAGACTGAAGTACAGTGATCTTCACTAGGTGAGATGCCGTCTTCATTTGTGTAGCGCTTGTGTTATGTCCCCCACCCCCGTCCTAAGCTTAATGGCAACCTCGTTCGCACTGCACGCACACACACACACTAGGACGCGCACAGCCACTCGAGAGAACGAGCCGGTGATGCGCGCATCATCATCTGAGAGCGTAGGGAGCCTGGACAGCAGGATCACCTTTTCGTGCACAGCTTCCTCAACCTCCATGGTTGTGAACTTTACGTGTTTGTGACACTTCTACTTTTTTTACTTGTAATTTTTTTATCGAGGTGCGCACGTGTCGATTGTCAAAAAAGTCCCATCCCTACACAAGACAATAAATAAATAACATCAGGCCCTCAGGTGAATTTACATTACTTTATTACTATTCACTTGGTTTTCTTTGTACAGCAAAGGTTTATATCTGACAGGGTATGGTGATAAGCAACAAAATAATGTATGAAACTTTAAAAACACACCCCTCTATTATTGTAGCTGTCTGCTTTACACAGCATGGGACTAGGGATCTGTGGTTTGCTTTACTTCTCATAAAAGAATTGGTCCCCTAATACTAAATTCAGAAGTTTAATAGTCTGTAAATTAGGGCTACCCCGACTAAAGATTTTCTTTGTCAACCATTTGTTAGATTTAAAAATAAATAAATTTGCGGGACAACAAAAAAGTTTGAGTTCTAAGTCTGAGAGAGGATGTTAATAATATTTTTAACACTACACTACAGATATATACAAAACCTTAAAATTAACCCTCAATGAATGAATACATCTGGAGATAAGCAAAGATGACCTGAATATTTTGTTGAATTTAAACGCATTACAACATGATACTAACTTTTAACAGGAAGACAATTTATAATAAGCTTATGAATTATTAATGTTACAAGTGAGCACAGTAGCGCATTTGGACCCCTGAATGATGAAAACATTTAAAACTCCTTAATTACACAAATTAGAGAAACAGACAATATGAATTATTTAATGTCCAGTTACCTTGATAGTAGGTGGTGCAATGGCCAAGTATTTGTCTCCATTGTGGTAGGTGATGGACTCTTGTCCTATGATTATAGCACCACCAAATGGCTCTGGCACTAAAATACAAGCACATGAGCAAAAGAGAAATTTGTATTTGTATACAGGTATACATTCAAGGGGAGCTGCCACTAATTTTATTTTTAATATAACATTCTATTATCTTTTTCAATTCATCAAAATGTCCTACACTAAAACATATCTCCATTTTAGATTTGTTTGTTAATTGAAAAATTAAAACATCCTAAGAAAAGACATATCAAAAATACAGTTAGAAAATGAGTTTTTTGTGGACAACTGCTGTTTTTAATTACTGATGTCATGTGCAGTCATTTCTGATTGATCAACAGATTACTTTATCAATAAGCTGAGCTGAGGCTCATGTCTAAAAAACTAATGTTTTTGAAACTGAGCAATATTTCAAAAGTGGGATCTGTTCTACAATTCAGAGAAAATGTTTAATGCCCTTATAACTTCTCACCTAGAATACAGAAAATGCACTACCTTAGCACTCAATTTAATTCAATTCAAAACAGTATTTGATTTCTAACTGGTTACTTCACTTGTTATTTTAGTACTGTATGGAGTATAAACTCTGGTTACCTGGGATGACCATTGATGCCTCAGCCTCCACATTCTCCTGTTTCCAGGGGCCCTTGTTGAACTCCTTCTCCCTCAGAGAAACCTCGTAGGTCTTCACATGGCGTCCCTGTGGATCCTTTAGTACACAACAGAAAATCACAGTATATTACAGTTTTTACATCAACATCTTGAATGAAAACAAGACCTCAAGGTAGAAGTAAAAACATGGTCATTGTCTGCTTTTTAATGCTGTCACACAATACCGTAAATAATTAAGACTAAGAATGCTGTAAACCTGGTAAATGAAGCAGACAGTTGGGGCCTGGCAGCCAAAGAGAAAGTGCACGTCGATGACTTGTAGCTCCTCCAGTCGGATGTTGAAAGCCTTAAGCTCACGGTTGTCCCTGTCCAGTGGGATCACCTTAAACAACCCATCATAAAGACGGAGACCAATCATGCGACACTCTGGGTCTACAATTCCAATAATGCCCGTCTCAGATGGACGACCAATACGATCCTGAAAAAGAGCATTAGGTTTGGAAATGTTTAATACCTACAGTAAAACACAACATTCACAAAAAGTGTTTGATGAATAGTATAGTAAGAAAAAAACACCTGGACATTGCCGTGGGCACGTGTGATGATGTCAATGCTGTCCCCATTCTGTTTGTATTCAAGGATACATGCGTTGTACTTGGATGTGAGAATGAACAGCAGGTCTTTGGTCTCACCCTAAACAAAAAAAGACACCAAAATGTTCAAATACCAAACATGTAGAGACCTGGTTCTATTTTCATCAGTATGATTCAGGACAGCAGGCTAAAGCAGGAGTATCAGTCATCTGTTTAATTGCCACCAACCAATTTAGTCAAGACAGAGTTAAAAGCTTTATTAAAAAATTATAATTACATTTTTGGAAGATTTCAGTTTTTCCCCAGAACTTTTTGTAACCCTTACCTTTGGCCTGAAGAGTTCCATGACGGCAATCTTTCCATACATGCCCACTTCTTTGACAGGTCTGAGACCCTCTGGTGTGACGACATAGATTTCCAAACGTGTGTTTTTGGCTATGAGAAGATTCAGGTCTTCCGCAGAGGTGAAGTGACCTGTTGGCAAATAAACGTAGATGTATGTAGATAATTCTCATAAACTGCTGTTTAGGATGTATGTATGATTGACAAAATCAAAATATTGCTGATGCCAACTACCACTGACCAGATCTGCATAAGTGTCTATGGGCAAGATAATGAAACTTATCTTCGACTCAAATAGATCCCAAATGCACCCTTCCCTCGGTTATTGGCAGCCAATATGTGACTCATAGTGTAAATCGCTGAGTGGATGTTAAGACTGCATAAGCTGTTAATAATGAAGTCATATACTGTCTTTGATACTTGCATGAAGGTAATGCTACGCGGTAAAATGGTATTCAACTTCAAGTGAAATTACAAATCCGTATAGGTTGTGGCTAGTATTATCTCATTTTACAACTAAATTATTCTGATCACCAATGATTCAGAGCATGAAGATAATACTCCTCACGCAGGGCAACAGCAAATTATTACTCTGCTAATTACTGTTTCAAGTGATTGCCATGAGATAGTCAAGAAATGTCCATTACAAATAAAATTACTCAATACACTTTCTGGATGTATTAGATTAATCCACTAATAAAAAGCATCTTCAAGTATATGCTTGTAATGTTTTGAATACAAATATTTTATTTCTGAAGCAAGTAGTACATAAACATGTCAAATACACTTATTTGTCACTATATAAGTTACAGTTGGTCAACTGCTTGTTGATGCAAATATCAAATCAGCCAGTCACATGGCAGCAACTTAATGTATTTAGCCACGCAGACCCATGCAAGACAGCCTGCTGAAATTCAAACCTAGCATCGGAATGGGGGAGAACATTACTTTGAACATGGCACGGTTGTCAATGCCAGACAGGCTGGTCTTACTATTTCAGAAACTACAGATCTACAGGGATCTAACACACAATCATCACTAGTGTTGACAGAACTGTCTGAAAAAGAGAAACGATCAAGTGAGCATCGATTCACTTGGAGGTCAGAGTTGAACGTCCAGACAACCACAACCATCTCTAAATGCTCAACACATCAAATCTTGAAGCAGATGGGCTACAAGCAGCAAAGGGCCACTCCTGCTACTTTAATAGGTATCCTGTACCAAATACAGTGACAGGTGGTGTAAGTACAGTGAGGTAAAAATGTAATACAGATCTATTAAGTGTCATAACAAACAAGAGATCAATTTAAACACACGTATCTTAAATCTGACACTGAGAGGATTATTAGTATGTATTAGTATGTGAAGGAATTGGTTGGCATTCTAATTGTCGAGTACATGATTCAGTAAGCGCTTCCATCACATATTGTTACAACTTTTTAAAAAGTGTACGGCAGATCTAGCTTCGAGTGCACATAGTTTATTTGATAATGATTGAGATCCAGATGAAATGCACTTTGATCTAGCGACGCCACATTAGACACAACATTTGCTTAACGTTACATTCAAGAGAAAGGTGCAGTGTATTAAACCTTAAGAGGCAGGAGATATACGTGTGTCGTGATTTGCATGTAGCAAACAACAGCTAGTGTGGCTAGAAAAACATTTTTACTTAGCAAAAACAAAAGCTAACGGTTGCTGCAGGCCCGTTTACGTAGCGCGGGAGCTCAGCTAGCACGCTGCTGGTAAACGAGTCTTCTTTGCACAACACAACAAACAGCGGTTATTTACCGGTGATGCAGGCGTTCACCGCCGTGGGTTTCTGGGCTGTTACCACGTAGTTGTACGACATCTTTCACAACAACAAAAGACAAACACCAGAGAAGTGTTTTAATCTCAGACAAGTGACAAAATCATTGATAATATAACTCCCGGAAGTAGTTAGCTGGCTTTGGTATGCGCATCACAAGCTAACAGTTACTGAAGAGCGGTGACTCTGACGTGGAGCGTCCTCACGTGACAGGGAGGACGTATTACACCACCCCATTTGTGTGCTGTCAACATGGACTGAACTCAGTTGTGTGGTACTTGTACATTCAGTTAGTATTATCTGTTCACTGAACATTTACTGGTAAGTACACGTGTTTGTGCATTTATTCTCTCTCTAATGTACTAATTTCACCAACTCAAGAATACAAATAGAGAAAGTGAGGTACAAATGTATCCCTATTTGTACAATTGTCTGAAAAAGTCATTAGCCATCAACTCTAATGGTACCTGACATTTTAATGAAGCTGTTTGGACAAACATTCCAAACCTCTGGACAACATACTCAGAATGTTCTCTTTTAGTTGTAAGTAAAAATACCAAAATAACGATATATGTGGCGCTATCATGATGGCTGAGAGTCATGGGATATAAATTTAGAGTAGGTGTTACTTGACCATAATAGCTTTAACTAACTTTAATGTAATGTAGAACTTAAATCACTGGGTCAGGGACATATTGACTACTCTGGAAGAAAAGACTCATACGATTGTCACTATCTACCTAATGTTGCCGTTTTTCTCTGTTTTTCTCCTTTTGGCAAGGAAACAAGACAGGCCACATCTAGAGGGTCCTGCATGTTGAACTAATGTCTCTCTACAGCCTTGTATCATACCAACATGTGCCTTGACTTTACCTCCCAAGGTTCTATTGTCCTTCTCTGTGCCTGGTGTCACCGGATTCCCAGATTCTGTCTAACCAACCAACTGCTGTCCACGGTGGAGGGGGAGGGGGGTTAACTCCTTTCCCTTGAACTACTGCACAGACTGCCTCGATGCACTGTGCTATCTGTTCCTATAAAACTCACAAAGACAGCCGCTGTTCTCAAGTCCCTATTTCTATACTCACCATGGTCTTATTAATATTTTCGCATAACAATAGCTGCATCTGAGAGGTCTCTAATCTTTTCAATCTTCAAACTTTTTTTAGTACCTGCTCTGGCGAGGTTCCAAGCGAGCTGAGAAGACAATATGAGTGACTTCACCAGACTGCTGGCCACTGATTGGTCAGAGTGGCGTAACAGGAAGAGACATCCAACACAAGAATCCAGCCCAACAATGCTGAACTGTAGATCAGTTAAAAAGACTTAACAATCCTAACAACTTGGGTTCTCTAACTTCTCTAAAATCTGTACTGATTCAGCTACACTGAAAAAGTCACTAACCCAGTTTCATGCAGGCGTGCAGTGATGACTGCGCCTACGCTGAGTAGGTACTTTTTTGAAGTGGAAAACCAACCTAAACTGTGTTATGGCAAGGCGAGCCAAGCTGGGACCATAGTGGAAAAGGGCCATTATTGCCTGGAGTGTTTCTTCACAAAGAGCCCAGTACGCTGAAGGGCTGCAAACTGACTGGGTCAGAGATAACAGCAAGTCTGGCCTTCACCTGCTACCTGCTTGGTTTTGCATTGAACATCACTGTCAATAATAGAACTGTTTAAAAGTGATGAATTTCATATAAATGGCCCTGTATTAGACCTAAGGGTAATATACAAGATCAAGGCGTCGCCAGTGAATAATGACGTTAAAGTGAAATTGCTCTTAGTACCATAACAAATCAAATACTGCATAATCCATGAGCATAAAAAAACGGAGCCTTGCGTGGAGGCAGGTTCGGTTATGGGGTAAAATTCTAATTTCTAAATGTTTCATACTCAAGCAGAGTCAAGCATCAATACATACTGAGAACAATGTGAGGAGGTACATAGAGATGAGTGTGTTTATATGCACTAACTGCATGTGTTTTAACTATCAGCACGACTAGGACCCACAGGAAGTGGAGGTCTGGCTGGGATCAGTGCCTTCAATCTGCAGGAAATGGAGACTACCACTTTCCACAAGCAGGTAAGCAACTTCATGACCCAAGTTTCAAACCTGTGAAAGGAGTTATTTAGAGCAAGATGCAAGTCATCTGAAGGCTGCAGGCAGGAGCAAATGAAAGTTAATGGGATGGGATCACTCAATGGGTGTGGGGATACTTTAATTTCAAGGGGCAGACGAAGGTCACTTCAGCAGCACACAGCACAACTGGGACTGATGAAACCTGCAAGAGCCCTGACATGAATCTTTGGAAATGGATTACAAAGTTCCCGTCAGTGACAAGTGATGTTCTCTCACGACTTGTGTTTGCCTGTGTTTTTCCTGTGGTGCAGCAGTGGTGAGGCTTTGGCTTGTACATGACAGAATGCACTGCACTACACTACATGCTTAATTTAGCAAGTTGTATGTTTGCCTGATAATGAGATGAACGTGTGTGTGTAGATGTATTTATATCTTTGGGATGTTAATGTTAGGGTAAGGGGTTATCATAGACATAATGCACTCGTGGTTATATTATGTCTATGACGATGTCCTCACTAAGATATGAAAACAAGTTTGTGTATGTGTATGTGTGCCCATGTATTACTAATGTTATGGGGATGTAAAACTGTTTACACAGTCACATTATGGGAACTTGGCTTCTTTGTGGGGAAAAAAAGGTAGTCTCCATCTTGTAAATTACTATATTTTAAGGTGAAGAAATGTTTTAAGGTTAGGTTGAGGATAAGGTTAGGATTAGGCCAGTAGTAATTATGGAAATGAATGTAAGTCAATGCAATGTCCCCTGAAGTCATGAAAACCCCATGTGTGTGTGTGCGTGTGATGAAAAAGAAATATATTTTCTTTTTCATCCACTCCCCCGAGATTTATTCAGATGGCATCGTTGATGGCTCCTCGGATGAAGTGTCTTTGAACTGTTCTCAGCACAGACATTTTGCAAAGGAGGCTCGGCTTACCTGGGATTATCATCAGACCGCTTAGTTCTGCCCACAACGACATGCTTGCCTTTTCTAATACCTCTTCCATTCACTCCAAAAATAAATAAGGAAAAATCACTTGCAGAAAAGCTTCTTGTGGCCATGGCCAAGGTCGTTGATGTGTTTACTCTTTTCAATCCAAACATACATATATTCTTTATCATCTTATGTGTGCTCTGGCTGCCAGTGCTAACACACAGTAACTGAATGAACACTGATGTGTAGTTGTGAGGTGCCCCAGTGAGCCCTCCCTCACATTTGAGAGGCTTTGCTTTTTTTAATTCAACTGTAATTGGCGAGCTGTCTTGACTAGGTGTCAAAAAGAGATTTCTGTCTCAAGGGAAATACTAGTTAAATAAAGGTTAAATAAAAAGATACAATAAAATCACCTCATAAAAATGCAGACTTGAGAAATGCATAAGAAAGTCTTTGAGTGAGAGGATGCCCTATAATCAGTGGTAATTAATATCATTTAGGAACAGCATTAATAGTTAAACACTTGCACTTCATAACTATTTTTATGACGAGAGTTGTACATTTCCTTGTCATTTTGCACAAATGAAGCTGTACTCTTTTTCCTTCAGCCTGATGAAGGTGCAGGTCTTCAACTGCAACTGATCCTCTCTCTCCACGTTCATTATAATGGAGGGTCTTATGAAGATACAAGCAACAAGACATATGGGTGAAACGTGAGTAGTGTCTTTCGTCGTCTACTGCTTTATCGTCCACACGAGGGTCACAGGGCCGCTGGTCCTGATCCCAGCTGACAAGGGACGAAAGACGGGGTACACCCTGTACAGGTCGCCAGGTCATCACAGGGCCACATAGAGGCAAACAATGTAGTGTCTATTCACCTGAATAAGGGCAGCCCATGGAAAAGAGGACAACAATCAAACTCTATGCCAGTGACTGCATGGGTTTCTGTTCTTTGCACTACAATCTCTTCACATTCAAATCAAAACACATCTTGTTATTTCATATAAATTCACAAAGAATAGGAAATTATTTTATTTTGACTACTTGGTTTAGATGCATTCTGTTGTCTAGAAGCATGCCTTACACTCTTAGCAATAAGGGTTCCAAAAGTGTCTTTACAAGGGCTGAGGTTCTACCTGGAACCATTTGCTTCTGAAAAACCCTTTCCCGAAGAAAGGGTTTTTCAAGGGTTCTTGGTAACACTGATGGTTCCAGTAAGAACCATTTTGATCCAGAGAACCCTTTAAAACCCCTTTCCTGAATAAAGGGTTCTTGGTGGAACCCTCCAAAAGGTTCCAAGTGGAACCTTTATAAAATGGTCTACTTGGAGCCAAAAAGGGTTCTCCTATGAGGACAAGCCGAAGAACCTAAACTAAGAGTGTACCACACTTGGCAGTGAATTCAGGTCCCTGAAACAGTCGACTGTTACCTGACAATATAAGTATATTTTTAGGTTTGTTGCTGTGGACTAACAAACACACAAAGTGTCCTCATAGTGTTGGCTTTAGATCAGTTTCTCACACTCCCCTGTGTGGGCTGTCTACTGTTCATCCATAAATCCTGAACTGGGACACATAAAGTCATTTTTTCACTCTTTTTTTAAACTGTGTGTGACTGGAAGCCACATAAGAAACTCATTATTTTCAGTCTGGCAATGGTTCATCATGGGGATGTTTAAGTATTTAGTGTTTTTGCCTTGATTCATTTTACAAATCTAAATCCTCAAAACATACTCTGAAATTAGGCTTTAAATGACATCACTGACACTTTTTTTTTGAACATGGTAGTCTGTAATGTATTGACGCTTGATTTTGGAATTGAAACACACACAGCTCAGCAACACGATCGATCCGGTTTTCAAGACATTGGAAATCAATTCCATTGACAATATCAATGCCACGTTTGAAATCAAATGCAAAACAAGCCCTGTGAGAAAATGAGTTTAAAAAGAGAGACATTGCCAGATCTTGGCACAGTGATAGTAAGGGCTAGTTCAGAGCCTCCGAACAGCCTAGTTCTATGGACTGTACATGTATTGCAAATAAATTACCTTTGGTCTGGAGAATCCTTGATTGTGGTCTTTGGTCTCACTATCTGACTCGAGCAAAAGCTTCACGCAGCCACGGCGAATCTTCATAAAGGCGAGGGTCACCCAGATACTCTGCTGTCCTCTTGTAAAAGTAGTAGTACAACACAGATGCTGTGAAGAGGGACATTTGGGAGAAGGTATTAAAATTGAAATAAAACAATTTCTGTGCAGATAATATAAAGTTTGGATCCACATTTTGATGCCGTCAGTATCCTCAAATGTCCTCAGAAGTGACTTTATTATAGGTGCTGAAATATTGTGTTACTTGAGATATAATATGTGACTGGACATTTTGTGAAATGGTTTGTACAACAGTGAATACCAAAAAAGACACTTAAGACAAATAATACATGGCTACAATCCCCTCTCATACACAATAAAGCATCATCTGCAGAGAACAACAACTAAATAATAAATCCCTTTATCCACTTAGGAGCTTAAGTATGAAAGTTACACCCACATGGTTGAGTGATAAAGTGAGTTGTTATCAGACAGACAGATAAGCACTCCCCCCCCAAAAACGGTGAGTACATTAGAGCAGAGATTCTTATTTATTTATCACTGACACAATTAGACATGTAACATAAAAAACAACACTGCACACACTCAAAAGTGTGATTCATTAGGGTGACACGGTGTCAAAAGCTACTCGATGGAAAACGACTAATTAGTGTCATGTAAATATCACAGAGGAAAAACATCCTGCATGCATTGGCTCCTGCGTTTTCTTAAAGTGTCATCTTACCTGTTCTTTGAATCACAAACAACGCCTGAAGGCCATCCGTCCAAACAAATCTGTTGGTATTAAGCCAACGAAGATTCTGAAAATGTTATATAGAGCACATGGTAAACGTTAGTTTGTTTTAAACTAGGTTTAATACAGGAGTAGCATAGTCATTTTGAGACAATAACAACACATTTGGAAACTAGCTAAATTGGCTATAGTTGGTCCACATGGTGGCTTCCATAGAGCTGAACTTTGTACACTTAATGTATATCCATGATATTGAATATATGCACCATCTATGTGGCCCGCCAAGTTATTTCTGTATGTGTGTAATAGATTTATTTTGCATTATAAATAAAGTTTTATTGTAAAATATACTTGTATTGATATAAGGAAGGAGTATTGTGATATACTTTTGAGATCATATTGCCCATCCCTATTGAATAGTGACAGTCTTGACTTTCTTCACTTGATTGGCCCTGTACGAGCCAGCCTAGATTCTCAGTGGCCATTTGAGTTTGAAATCCCTGATCTATAGCATTCAATATCATGGATGCAAGCTGCTGTGAAACCCAAATAATTATAAGAAGAGTCCACCATGCAGGCTGTGCATTTTGCATGCTGAAGGGGAAGCGTACTAATGAATGAAGTATATGTTCTGGTATGTGAGGGTCAATATAGTGTACTGCCGTGATTGGGTAATGGAGGGGTGAACAGAGGGATGAGTGAAGGAGTCTCTGGAGAGGTTACAACTGGCAGTCTCGCCAATAGACGTCACTAGTTCTTTCACACTGGACCTTGAAAATACCTCGTCAACACTTTCTTATTAAAAGTGGCATGCATAAAAATGTAGATAGTTGGGGTTTTCGTCCTACCATTAGCCAGGAATGGAGTATGATATTGAAGGTCAGGTAAAGAGTAGAGATCATAAGCAGAGTTCTAAATCGCCCCAGCAATATGGCGATCAGGCCAACCTGGAACACGTAGGTGTTGAACAGCATCAACAGAATGATGATGAGGTTAAACAGGATGGTAATGTCCTGGATACTGCCCAAAAAAGAAGCACAGGAAGACAAGAGAAGTGAGGGTAAAACATGAGAGCAGTAGAAACAAAGAGGATCGTGTGATATCACCATCCCAAATCAGACAAATAAATTTCTTTAACTCTGAATTGTTTTGAGCCTCGAGCCAAATGCATTTGGATGCTGAAACATTGAGTAATTCCTTCTTACATAAAAAGTACGAGCTGGACGGCCGGTTCAGCCCTCAGCAGCTCGCTGAACGAGTTGACAAACAGGTCAAAGGAGAGCAGGCTGAGCTGAATCAGCAACACCAAAGAGTAGTTACTGGCTTGAAGCGGCTCTGGGCCAAAGGCTGGGCGCCCAGGCGGACTGTGGTTCCACGATGGATCCAAGGCTGCACTGCACTGGCACACACACACTACATAGAAACATCAATCCACCCACAGCAGTCCAGGCTGTCTGAGGTCCCCAGTTAGGTGTTCACATAAATCCACTCAGATATCCTGATTGCAGGTGATGTGTGATTGACACACCATTATGGTCCCTGTTCACTTGGGTAAAAGTGAGGTCCTTTCATCACGATAGAATGAGTCAGGGTTTAGAGTGAACTGCCTGGAAATCACGGGTGTCAGCATGTTACTAACAGATGTGTCGTGCTGGGAGACACGTCACGTCAGATATTCAGCTCCCGTAATCAATCCAGCAGCGATTCTGTGGACAACAGAGATAAATCCATATGTTTAATGAACATAAACAGGGTTAATCTCATATTGTGTCTTACTACTCTTTAACAATCTTCCCCCATATACGTTTCAGACTTTTGGGCCTGGTTAACAATTTTTAAGTTGCTGAAAAAAAAGCTAAATTATGTGGTCTCTTATAATGTATCTTTCAATACAATTTTATTCTGACAAAACAGCCAAGTTTTCTGTCCTCCACTAACTACTTTCTACCAGAGAAAAACGTGTTTTTTTTGTGCATCACACATAGACTCTGGAGAGAGTAGTTCTGTTAAAAACAAAATATAGTAAGTTTAAGTACTACAGGGAGCATCAAAAAAGTGTTTCCTGATTGTATTGACACAAATGAGAAAACAATTTTCTAAGAACCGAACTTTAACATACAAAAAATTTACCTTCCATAATTTCAAACATATTATGGAGGTTTGGGAATATATGGGATTTCCAATCAACCAAAACACACCTATAAATAAAATTACATTAAATTGCCATCTACCATTATTCAGGTTCTCATCCAAAACATCTTCCTGAGGTAACTCTTCTCATCCAAACAGTAAAACACTAATTTAGATAATGTAATATGTAGATAAATAGACTCTCCCTTCCACATTGTTGCTGCCACTGTAAACTGTCAGTTCAGCATGTAAATGTTTGTCCTGGCTCTTCGGTCTTCCGGTGGATCCTCTTATGACCCCTATTTTTATAGCTTGGCACGGCATCAGCAGGTGTGAGAAAGATTAGGGATACTTACAGACAATGGAGCTTCAGCCTAGAGATGATACTTATGCTTGAAAACAGTCGCAATTAGAATGTGGGTTAGCAGTTCTATCTTTGCATGGCCTTTGTAAATGTGTGGGGAATTATTCCTAGTGTTAAAATGTTAAACATTTGGGTCAAGATTTTCCAGTTGATACACAATGATATAGAATGATCAATTTCCACTTTCATTTTTAAGACACTTTCATCAAACAATGTCTAACATTTAGTTATCACAAAAAGAAAGGCACTGAAAAACGTTGTTAGTGTGTTAGTGAGCGCACAGGTTTTAATACTGTTCTACTTAATCTTCTTAGGAAACTCCTAACCAGCCTGTTGCTTTACACAGAAATGATAAATATATTCCATTTTACTATTTATAATCTTACTACTGACCAAGCTGCTGCAAAAAAACACAGAAGTTTATATACCTGTTCATGAAGGTTGATTTCAGAGCCTGAAGTAACACTTATCCTCCATGATGCATGCGGCCACAGCACAGACTGACAGCTTAACAGCTTACAGGGCACACACACATGCACACGCACACACACAAAACGATGACAATGCTGCAGAACATAAAATAACAGTACAATTACAATGCTGCATTGATGGGAAAACCTGGTAACTGCACACTGGGACCAGCATGTTGTTTGGGGATGATAAGTGGGACACACTTTCTGAGGATTCTTAATTATAATCTATCAAGTCTGTATTTAGAAATGCAAATAAGAAGATTTTAATTTGGTCCAGATGTCCAGCAGTGCAGCAAATAGACATTCAGGTCTCCCTAATGAATTAAATATGAATGAAATAGTCTGCTGAAGGAAGGGAGAGAGAGTGAAAGAAAGAGACTAATAAATGATCCATTAGTCAGTTAGAGCCATTCATTACATTTAAACTCTTTATAAGGACTTTATAAATGGTGCTTATCCCAGATACATAAGTGTGTAATTACAATATATATATATATATATATGAAAAAAACATATTGAAGTGGCTAATTTGTGTTATGCAGATCTTAATTTGGTCAATTAGATTTGAGCATACTGAATATTTATTATTTCTGGAAGCCCATTTCACAGTATCTCAACACAATGATAGTATTTCAATATATTGACTTAGTATCTCAAAATAATGAGATAGTATTTCAATATATTGACTTAGTATCTCAAAATAATGAGATACAATCTCAATATCTTGACTTAGTATCTCGAAATAATGACTAAGTATCTCAATATAATGACAGTATCTCAAAATAATGAGATACTATCTTAATATATTGACTTAGTATCTCAAAATATTGACTTAGTATCTCAATATATTGAGATATTATCTCATTATTTTGAGCTATTTGGATTTTTTTTTTTACACTGGCGGAAATAGACCATAATTATTGTATAATCTAATGAGATGGATTTATTTATTTTGTCTGCATCACAGTGCAGGGAAAAGCATCGCCCCGGGACAGGAAAAAAAGCAGGGCAGCAGAGACATGTAAGGTGGCCCGGGGTGGAGTCAGCGGCAGCAACAGCAGCAGAAGCTCCAGACTCTTACTCCGTCAGTCCTGCTTTGATTTTTTTTTTCTTCTGTCGTCGAGTTCACTCTTTTCGGAGAAGTCTTTGTCCCGAGGAAAGTGAGCCACATTTAGGACCGTTTCCTCTCACATCTCATCTCTGTGGTCGACACGGACTGAGGATCGGCTGAACTACAGGTAAGTGAGAACAGGAAGTGTTCGGTGTTGTTAGCTTACACTGTGCTGTTAGCCAGAAACGATTGTCTTAATTTATGAAAAACTGCGCTCATAGAGGAAAATATGTTTACAGCTCTCCCTGTGACAGACGAATTTCCATGAAGTTGCCGGGATACTAAAGAGGGTGTTGTTATTGTGACATTTCAACGATACAGAGGGTCGTAACTTTAGCGTTAGCTAACACCGGCGGAGAAATGATGCGCCTTTAGGTCGACCGATGTGTTTCTAATGGCCGATATTTCGATGCCAAGCTGAAATACTCAGATGTTCAGATAACCAGGCTAAAGTGTCTAGTGTACAGTTTTCCACGGCTGTGTGGTCACAACAAGCAATCGATTTGTCACTTTCAACTTCAAATCAGATTTGTGTCACTTAAATATGTGGTCATATATCAGACATAAGTCCCATGTGTGGACATGCAACAATACCAATCCTTTTTCCTGTTGTTGACGCATGCTAAAAGCTATTTGTGTGCACGTCTGCTGTTTGAGAGGGCAGTCTTGTTTATATGCAGGGCACTTATAGTTGTAGTATGAATGTAAATACCAGATCTGCAATTAATCTTTTTTTATCTACTTGATCAATGTTGCTGGTAATCTGAACACAGCCTATGTCTCTTACAGACTGTGATCTCAACACTCATATTCATTACAAATCATTGCACAACATGGTTCTAATACACTTTGGTATGACTCCAAGTTGAAATATGTTGACTTATTGATGGGTTTCTCTCCCATCTATTGTTTTTATCCACTCTACTGTAATGTAGTAAAATGTCTCTCCTTATTATGTAACGTGCCTTGAGATTATTTACATTGTGATTTGCCATTAAACAAACGCATTTGGTCTGATTTGACACCTAATAGAGTCAGTGACGAGGGGGCAACTGTTTTTGTAAAATAAATGTGGTTGATGAAGACATGGAAGTCTCAGATTGACTAAACAACATTAGATTACTGTTTCAAAGTTAAACCCACAGAACTTGGAGCACTTAAAAAAGAACAAAAAGCAATTCAAATCCCTAAATATCCTAACATTTAAGAATATTTCCTGTTTGAATCAGCAGGGTGAGTTAGCTGACATCTCAAGTCATGATGTACAAGTCAATGATGGGCAGTAATTAAGTGTTATTATTTTACTTTTTATCATAAACTATTGATAGACAAAAACGTATGGAGCAGTTAAAGATGGTGACACTCAAAGTAGTTTTACATTTTACACAGCAATCAAATCTAATAGCTTGCTTTTTAAGCACCTAGTTCTCATCCTGTGCTTTTTTTTAGTGGAGGTTCCACAGGTGTGATTCATACTTATACTAAAATGTGACTCACTTCAGTCTCATGGCTGGAAAATAGGGTAGGCCATCTCATGTTCAACAGAGAATTTAAAAAATAAACAGATTAATTACTATCTAATGCATTTGTCTCGCTGCTCCAACACACCGGATTTAAATTGTCAGCTCGTCATCAATGCCTAATAACGGCCTATTCATTTGAGCAGGGAAGTAGACCCCCAGTACCAGGATTGAGAAAAACTACACATGTTAGTTTAAGTTTTTCTTTTGGAAAATCTTTAAATGGTGACATGCAAATGTTTGGAAATTAAAGTAAACAAATGCGAATGTTCTTAACGGGAAGCCTCCATTCATGACTCAGCTGCTGTGAAAAATAAGAGCAGACACTGTCAATAGAGGCTTTCACGTAGACTTTAATTAGCCAGCACATGCTAAAAGGGCCCATAGTAACAGATGGTAAACGTAGAGAACCCAGACACACTCACTCAATCATGCTGTGTGCTTGTCTGAATTGACACTTGTGTAAATAAAGGTGGGAGAGCAGAAGAGGAGGAAGGGTTCGATAAGAGGCAGTCGAAGGAGGACGAGTCTTGGCTTGACTGGCAAGAAGGCCTGGAAAATGGTGTGGTTGAACTAAAACCATGTGAGACCTGGAGAAACAGAGAGACAGAGAGAGACCAACAAACAACTATAAGCAACGGAATCTATTACTGTTAATGAGTTGCTGTTTTTAAAATCCCTCTTGTATTTTTAAAGAAAGCACCAATAATTGTTTTTAACATAAACTGTTGTCTTTTAAAACTACCCTGCTGTAAAAAGAAGATGATTTTGTGTCAGGAAACATTGGATATTTGCGCACCCGGCACCAGAGAGGGAGGAGGGTATAAGGGTATAAGTTCTAGCCTTCAGCAGCCTTTCCACTCCTACTCAGTGCTTAGTCATGAATCTTTCTGCATGCACATGAAATTGCTCAGCTCATTGTTTCTGCCTACATTGCTGATCTGGTGTTTACTCCCCCATGGCCTGCATTAGCCCTGTAACATCTCATTTGTTAAAAGCATCTCACAGTAGCAGGAAGGCTACATTTTATTTGACCTTCACCAAGTAAACCAGCTTTCATTGCACTTAAGTAAACATACTAGTGCAGGCCGTGTTCAATATTTGCCTGTTTTTGTCTATTTTTAGGGGGTTTTGTGTGTGTTTTTTGTATTTGAATTTGTTTACATCATCAGCGTTTCTCACTCTTGGTCCTGGGGAGCCACTGTCCTGCATGTTTTAGGTTGTTTCCCTGCTTATATTCACCTGATTCAAATGGTCAGTTCATCAGTAAGTTCTGCTGAAGCCTGATAACGACACATTTATTTGAATCAGGTGTGTTGGAGCAGGGAAACACCTAAAACATGCAGGACAGGACAGTGGCTCCTCAGGACCAGGAGTGAGAAACCCTTGTTTACATCAATCAAAAATACAGATATTTATTTTATTTTCTCTGTGCTATTGTTTTCTGTATTTTATTAGTTTTTTAGAAAAATATTGTCTGACGACAACATATTCAGATAATCTTCTTGCCTTCCAGTGTTAACAACAATTGATCAGAATCAGGTTCGTTTTATTCAAGTAAGGAAAAACTAGGTACCAGTCATCAGAAGAGCCATATTTGTCACATTTATTCACATCACTTTTTTCTTTGAAAGACATCAGTACTTGATCATACGTTTTTTGTTGTGTGTGTGAATATCACTCCTAGTGTATAATGATGCTATCATAACTGACCTTAAACTGTCTGTTGTCTTTTGCAGCATGGGGGCCAGTGTAGAGAAGAAGAAAACATGTGGAACCATCTGTCTGAAATACCTCCTGTTTACATTCAACTTTCTCTTCTGGGTAAGTTTCTCGTCAGTGAGAGTTAAGCCTGCATGAAGGACTTAAGGTGTTCGCACATTAACAGCAACGTGAATGACTGGCACATTTGCAAAAACATTTTATTCAGATCAGAAAAATAAAGTCCTCATCTTGTCAGGATGAGCTGCTCCTCAGTCATTTGACAAATTAAATACCTGGATACAGCAACAATGAAGAAGAGAGGAGATGTAGCTTATACTTTTAAACTGCAGTATAATTTGATGAAAGTTTGTTGCTGCCATCACCGCTGTATTGAGGAGACAAAGATAAATATAAGCTGTGTAACATTCAGAATCTGCATATGTAAATTCTAATGCAACTTGCGTTTTATACATTGTTTTATCCGTTACATTTACATTTTTCACCATGTTAATTGCTGAGACCTTGGAACACAGTTAAGCTGAAACAAAAATGGAGTTTTAAACAGACCCCAGTTTAGCCAGATTTACTGTGTTTGGACAAGAAAACAATGGACAACAGTTAAGTGGTCTGCCAAACTGGCCATTGTAAGAATTGATCATAGTTCACATTAGCTCGGTATTGACCTTATGCACTTGCCTTTGATTTGCACTAACTGATTCCCTGTGGTTGCTGCCTTTTATGGGCTTTAATTTGAAATGAAGCAGTTTAGACAAAATGACACAATAATTACTGTTCACAAACTGCCTGATTATCTGCCTTATGCCACTTTCAATGATTTTGTCACATTCCTAAATGTCACAGACTACTTTGTGCTGTAAGATATATAGAGTCAAGATAAAGGCCGCGTTATACTTTTACAGCTGCGTAATGCATTATCCAACTGCGTAACCACGGAACTCGAACCTTCATAGTTCTCCGTCATGGTGCTGGATACGCACTGCACATTTGAGGAGAATTCATAACACCAAATTAAATAGAAAAGTGAAGGATTACAAAATAAAAACTTAAGTAGCAGCAGGATGAGATCGAGTGTTATATGTTCTTCCTTTTTTCTCTCCGTGTTGTGTGGCTCATATTTATGTAGTTGATTTATACTCCACCAGTCAGGTTGTACTTTGAATGTATTTTACAATCTCAAGATTCCTGACACTTCACATCAGAACACAGTCTCATACACCAGTGTCTGCGCTCTAGATAAGATTGATTGACATTGTAGGTATGTCATTTCTGCCACTAGGGGTCTCTCATTCAAAACAGTTACAAAAGATTTAGTTGCAGATGTCAGGAAGCAACATGGGATCATAGGCTCTGTTTGTTTCACCTTTGCCTTAGGGAGAGTTTTGGTGGCAGAACTTGCAACAAATGACATTTAGTACTTATGAACCACTAAATGACAAATACACACAATGGTAAAACAATAACAACAACAACACACCTTGCCTTGAATAAAAATTATATGGATTTAAAATGTGTTGTTTCATGGGCTAATGCAGTGTCAACTGCTCCAACACACTTGATTCAGATGAACAGCTCGTTCTCAGGCTTCTGCAGAGCTCGATGAAGAGCTGACCATTCGAACCAGGTGTGTTGGAGCAAGGCAACTTCTAAAACATGCAGGGCAGTGTTCCCCCGAAGACCAGAGTTGGGGAAACACTGGGCTAATGTAACAACAGTACTCAATAAGATGCATAAAAATAGTATTGTCAGTATTAGATATTATCCCAAAATTGCATTTATTACATCTTCTAAAAAATAACAATAGTCTGGATGAGATGTGGCAGTCAGGGTCAGTGTGTATGTGATTGGGGATCAGCAGCAGCACAGTGGCTTCTAGATTAGGGAGTCTTCACTAATTGGAAACAGTGGCCAGGTGTTCCCAGTCAGCTTAATGGCACCTCAACCACACACCTGCAAGACAATCACAGACACACAGTGGTAGCTGAAGAACTCAACAATATATTTAACAAGAACAATCAGTACATCTGTGGGTTTCATGTGTAAACAAATGCATGTAAATAACAATACATCCACACCAGGGTTATTTACATATTATTTTCAGGCAAAGCACCATGCTGCCACTAGGGGATGCCACAGTGTCAATTTATATTGCACAGCTTTCAGTCACTTTAGGACAGATTCACTACTTCATTCCTGTGGTGCATTCAGTTCAGCAACCATCATGTTCACCACACTGAGTGTTTACGGCAAAGACTGAACCACATTCGGTTTCTTAATCCTGTGGTTCAGGAGTCATAATGTTTATGCAGGCAGCAAGAGTATTGGGCTATATTCATCTATTAATGAGGGGACATGAGACGGGCACAACTTAAGAATGTATGAGATTTTCAAAGCTATTGTTTAATTTAATCAATTTTATGTGGCATGTAAAATGTTAGTGTTATCAGGTTGTTATATAGTGAACAATAATAATGTTGAGTTTTGATTGAAATATGTATTATACTCACAGTCTCTGTGGTGTAGTTTGACTCTGTGACAATCATTTTCACTTTTAAACACTTAATGTAAATGAAATATATATATACATTTTTTTTTTTAACAATGCTTTTATTTACAATACTATTACAAACAGTATTACACTTGTTCTCTCTCTTATACCCAAAATATAGAATTTCAGGATAACATTACACATAATAATAATAATAAAACAAAATACAGCACTCAACTCAAAATCATGGTACCTTAGCAAAAATAAACATACAGTATAAAAACAAATAAGCACAATAAATACAAATATTGAAACATTATATTAAGTTTTCCACAATAAGTTATTTTGTATACCTCCTTCCATTTAAGTGGGTATATTAAACTGGATTTTCCAACTTTAGAAGCTCTGCTAAATCTTCTCTTTATAAAGTAATCCAGATCCCTTCATGTACACCCAGTTCATCCTCTCCATTGACATGCACTTTGCCATACACTTCATCCAGGCTCCTATGGAAGGTGCCATATCTTTCTTCCAATTTGACACTTTGCCTGTAATATAGAGTAGTTAATTAATTGGTATTCTCTTGCCCTCAGGTTAAGGTTTATTGGATAGAAGTGCAGCAAAATGTGGGTCTATTGGAAAGTTACCAGACATAATTGTCATAATTTTATCCATCACCTTCCTCCAGAATTTCCTAACTCTTTCACATTCCTATCTAAATAATAATAATAATAATAGCTTAGATTTATATAGCGCCTTTCAAGAGGTTGCATTTACAATGTATAATTACATTTAAAACATATATCAGGAATATTTTTTTTGTATCTATGAAGCTTGCCGGGGGTTATATAGGTCCGCATTAACCAGTTATGTTTAAGTAATTTTAAATTAGTTAGCTATGACAGGCTTTTGTTGCAGCACTGCACCATCTGCTGACTCTTAATATATCACACTGATTTAAGGTATTGGACTGTAATTGAACATAGACTTTAATCTATACAGTTGCTATGTAGGTTGTAAGTCCTGCATTTAATAACCTTTCAATTTGCTCATTCTCAACAAGCACTTAATACCACTTTCTATCGAGTTAAAATGTTACAGTTTATATATAAGAAAAAATAGAAAACATCCCCTGTGTAAGAATAGTTTTTGTTTTTGGGGGCACCTGTATATGGAAATTTTGTTGTTTGTCATTTTGTCAATCCTGCCCAGCAACCAGTCTAATAAATGCGGATGTGCTTGCCTCTGCACATTTTATGACGGTAAAAATTATAATTTTAATCAACCAACATTCCAAAACCCAAAATAATAATAAATTAAATTAAAATTCTTTTGAGATATAAGAATAACACTCACATTTTATGAGCTGCAGATTCATTTTCATTCAGTCAACTAATTGAGCACAACCTGAGCACCACAATCTTTGAACCATAAAGCAGTAAATTACTGTGTTGGGCGGTAGCTGTAGATTGTTTTTATCAGTTAGTTTTCAACGACGATGGTATCTTAGTGGTAGAGCCAGTCGTCTTTCACCTCGAAGATTCCCAGCTCTCCTAGTCTACATGCTGATGTGTCCTTGGGCAAGACACTTAACCCCACATTGTTCCTGGCAGCGTGTAAATGGGTATGACAGATGAGTGATAGAAAATGTGCTGCACATTGATGCACTGTATAAAAATGTGAGTGAATGGGTGTGAATGGGTGAATGGCAAAACTGTAGTGTAAAGCAGCTTTGAGTTGTCATCAAGACTAGAAAAGCGCTATCAAAATACAGATCATTTAAGTGACATACTTGCACTTATTATCTCTGATAATTATCTTTTTCTTATACTTTTGGCTTCTCCCTTTAGGGGTCACCACAGCAGATTATCTGTCTCCATCCTTCACTATACTTTTGTGTCCTCTTCTGTTGCACCAACTGTCCTCATGTCCTCCTTCCTCCATCCATGATCCAGATCTTTGACAATGGCACATTTTTTAAAGTCTGTTTGTGTACAGAGATCGAACTCTAACCATGTGCTCTTCTCCCAGTTGGCCGGGGGCGTTGTGATGGCTGTGGGTGTTTGGACCTTGGTTGAGAAGAGCGACTACATCAGCCTTCTCTCTTCCAAGACCTACGCTGCCTCTGCCTACATACTGGTCCTGGCTGGAGCCATTGTCATGGTAACAGGCGTGCTGGGCTGCTGCGCCACTTTCAAGGAGCGGAAGAGACTGCTGCGAGTGGTAAGAGATCACGCCAGGGTAGAGACATAATAGAAGCAGTATATTTGTGAAAGTCTATAAACAGAAGTTGCCCATTCTTCACCAATATAAAAAAAAAACATGTTGCTCTTTTATCATTTGCACAAAATGATGAAGTAGCTCTCAGAAGGAAATTCATAACATGTACAACTCAGAGACTCAGATAAGATCTGCGGTCATGATTTGTTGGAAGAGAAGACAAAAATGCCACATAAAATTGAGATTGCTGCTAAACTTTGCTCACAATTTTCACATTTTCCTATATTTAAAAGCTCTGGAAAGGAAGACAAATGGGGAAATGGGGATTTTCATTGGAATTTAAAGGTGCATTATGTGATAAAATCCTCGTAATATGTCACAGAGACTCAGGAATGATGTTCATATAACATACTGAACTCACCAACAACAACAGTACAGCCAAAATATTTACATTAAAAAAATCTTTTGCAGACCGCAAATCATGTTTTGGCATGTGGCGCCACCTACCGCCGTCTACCAATCATTGCAGTCAGTAGAGTCTCAGCTGCCGAGCAACCACAGGTTGCCAGTTAAGTGTGAGCTGCAATGGCGGAGAGAACAAAACCTAAAAGACCTCGGTATTTTGAATTTTGAGTGTAGTAACCGTTTTTGGCCACATTCTCATATGGCGCCTTTAACTTAATAAATACATCACGAGTTGAACAGTTTAAAGGTTAGTTCTTAAGTTTAAAAATGTTGGTAATTTAACTTAATTGCTATTACAAGAAAGTTTGTTTTACAAACATGACTATCTTATTAAAACCATTTAAAACACTATGTATACCAAGGTGGACTAGTAGATAAATGTAGCTTAAAGAGACTCATCTGAGCATTTACAAAATAATCCAAATAATTAGAATGAAACCCATGAACCAGTGTTGGTGTTAACTGCCAAAGGTTTGTCACAAGAATCAACTAACCTCAGTGAATGCACTTGTGTTAGGGAATGTACTTTTCTGAAACTCTGTCCCTTCTGTCTAGGAAATTACTACTTTTTATTTTCTCTTCATTTCCTCTTGTGCTGCTAAATGTGTCAGAGTACACTCCATTCTGACCAGGGTGACATTTTCCCTCCATATATTAAAAAACAGAAACGGAGAGACTGGGAACAGGCAGGGTATTTCTCAGAGGGATGTCTATTAATTTATTAGGTCACTTAGGTCCCTGTCATGTCATCTCAATGTGTACATTGTGTGGACAACACTTGAAAATCACTAGTGGGCACACACCTGCCAAGAGCCAATCAAGGTCAAGGCATCAGCCTCAGTTGTATTTAGACAAAACAAAATGATGTTTCCATAATTTTGATTTGACACATGCTGAACAAAGAAAGCTCAGATTTTCCCAACAGCAAAGCCTGCGTGACACTGGAAACGGCTCGAATGCACTCACAGACGGAAACACTGCACAAACAAAAACTGACCAGACTTTCAATCAGTGTGGTTAAGTTATACAGGCCCATCAAACCTGGCACAAGTCAAATGTTTGTGTAGGAACATGCGTCATCTTTGGCATTATCCAGTTTTCACCAGAGTCCACAAGAATTCAAAACGGCTCCATATTTTTCAGCTTTAGACAAAGCAAATTTTCAGATTTTCAGTGTCACTGGTACATGCTCTCATCACCCTCTTGTCCTACCAGCGTGAGGGTCATTGTCCCAGACTCCTCGCCCCCTTTTATAAACGCCAGAGCTGTAGCGGTTGTGCCGTATCTCGTCTTCCTCTGCGTTCATACCACTGTATTTCATATTTGCAATAACTACAACAGCCCTAATGGATGTATTAAAAATCTTTTGATAGATTGTATTCCCAACTCTCAATCCCTTATTTTGCAGACATTCAATTAGAGACTTGAAATGATTTCTCATTTTAACTTCAAATTCCTACCAGGTCAATGCAGCGTGCCAGATTCAGCTCAGGCAGAAGGCTGCAATCCCACTGCAGTTTCTTCAGAAATTGCCCTCTCTACCTTCAAATATTTTTTTTCATTTGGCTCAAAAGATCTGCTTAAATTAAATATGACACGACTCGGCTGCTTTATTTTATTAATGTAGAATAGAAATACATATTTAAGCAGTGGTCCGTTGCTGTTGACCTTGCTGAATATTTTGGAAAATTTGACTGAGATGTGTTGACAGCAGATTCCCAGGGCAGCCCTTTTTGAGGCTTTAAAACATAATTGAAAGGTTTATAGATCCATACTCAGTTGTCCAGATTGTTTGATTTGTGACTCAGCAGTGGTGTGTAAATCAAGGTTGAGTGCACACCACCACTTTTCCTCAGTGTGGTGTGGTTTTGAAAAGCTCAGTGCATCCTGAAGGGCTGAGATTAGGGCAATGAATCACAGTGAAGGAACAAACTTGTCGGCAAGGAGAGATGCTATCGAGATTGTTAAAGAGGGCAAACATAAGGGTGGAGTAGAATGGGGGAGAGGAGGAGATTAATTGTTTTCCTGTTTGGGCTGAGTGCGTTGCAACTGCTGAAAGTACACAAGAGCAGCAATGATTGGCAATGCTATCCTGTGACCTAAAGGTCATCACATTCTACCACAAAAAGCTGATCCGGTAATAACATGGCCAGCTGTAGGGCCGAAATATACTTCCCATAGTTGCCTTCTGATTAAAGGAAAGGCCATATCAGACTTTTGTATCAGGCTGTTAGCAATGTTCTGTACAAAGTATGAGAGAGTTCACTGAGACTAAGGGAAAAAAGAACCCCTCTCCAACTGGATGGTAGGGTGTAGCATGTCTGCAAACACACAACTTTATTGTTTTGCAGAATCATGACAGAACAGTGTAATGACTTGGGGAGAGAAGGGGGAAAATGTTTTTCCATCCAAATAACAGAGTCAAATGGAAAACAGTCCCACCAAAAGCTGGATCCACCTGTGGAGAAACTGACCTCATGCAGTTGGAATGGCCATGTTATGGTTCGAGTATTACAGTATACAAAAGAAGATCTGAGTCCCAGTCTCTTCTGCCTTTCTCTTTAGTTGTCTTTCTTTCTGTTTGTTTCTGTTCTATTATCTTTATTATCTTTTTTAGACAATAGTTACAAATACATTTTATTAGGAACTGGTTATAATACATTGTTTTTCATGTACAATTCAGTCAATGAAAACACCACCTGCTGCTCCACCTATAAGTCCATGAGTAGAAAAAACTATAATTAAAGTTATTTCTAAAAAACGACTTGTGCTAGCCCTACTATTTCATATCAGCTAATATCTGCTGTGAAAAAGGTTGATTACGCCAGGTTTATTCAAGACAGACTTGAGCATTACATATACATGTGGTTGACTTCAACTCAATAAGACAACGTTTCATTAATTTCACCCATTCATCAATTTGGTCTGGTATGGATTTTCTTTTATAACTATAAAGTTATTCCCTTTTTTCATTCTTTGCATAATTTTATTCATCAGAGGCAAGCATAAGAAAAGGTTAGAGATCATTGTTTCTCAGTGGCTGCTCTGCCTCTGCTTGCTGCTGGCCTGTTATGCAACCCGATGAGTCTGCCATGACTTATGTTTTGACTGTTGCTCATGAACCTCCACTGTTTATTCAGCAGTTCAGTACAGTTTGTAGGGATATTTTATGCATCAACAGAGGTCAGAAAAGCAATACAACATGCTCTGTGAAGTGATGTTTGAAAAACATTTTACAAATGTGTTGAATAATATAAATATAAATAGGCCCAGGGAGTTTGTTGCTGAAGAGAACTGTGAAGAAAAGTTGTAGTTCTGTTAAAGGTGGCCTATATCATGATTCATGTGTTCTAATATAGACTTTTCTTTTGGATTAAAGCACTTCACACCTGTGTTTACAGCCTCAACTGCAATAGACTGCATATAAATGTCACCTTTACGTGTACAGTAGTCGTAATGGCAGCAATACAGTTCTAATGAAGTCTGAAATAGAAACACTGAATGTGTGTCCTTGCTATATATACATGTTGTTCCTTCATTTGCACTTCACACAAGTGGGGAGGAGACTGCATGCAGCTCACTGTATTCAAAGCCCTGGCAGAGATTTCAGAGACGAGTTTGTGCCCACAAACCTACAGAGAGTAATTTTGACAGTAAGAGAGAGTGCCTGAGTTCTCTGGAGTGACTGCAGTCAGTAAATCTGCTGCCAACCAGAGCTCCTGTGACCCCGGTACACATCATTCCGTGTGTGTGAGGACACAGAACCTTATGTATGGTAGAGTATTAGGAGAACTGGAGCTATTCACTCTCAGTGGACGTCGTTTGTCTTATTTGAATGTATGTTTTTTTTAGGTGTCTTTATTTGGAAGACGTGAGAGACGGTCCCAAAGAGTCAGTCATCGACAGTGACTACAGTTATGATTCAAATTTCAAGAGACACATGCTGACCACAATCGTATAATTGCTGTGGGTGTGTGAAGACTGCTTTGGAAAGTATGCAACAGGGCGAAGAGCCAGCTTACGCACCAGAGAGGTCAACAACTAGTTGTGCAGGCAGACTGTGTTTAAAGTAAAGTGTTACTACACATTTGGAATGTCAACAGGCTTTAACTCCTATTTTTTCTCTACTCTCTTTCTCCACATTGCCCGTCTTTCTCAACATCAAATAAAGACCATAAATACCCAGAAAACTAACGGACAGTTTTCCCCTTATTGACATACTTAATGTTGTACTTTGATTTTTGAATTTAAATGCTGCATCATCCGTTGTTGTAATGGTCTGAATGGATTCTGGTCTATTTGCAACCACTTCTGAGTAGAGTAGTCAATTCAATTTAAATGTGTTGAACTTCTGAACACAGCCAGCGTTTCTGCTGTTTTTGAGGTCTACCCAGCTTTGATGCAGCATGACACGAGTGCCACAACACCCACGGCCCATCACATTGTGTAGAAATGAGCATTATGCACGAGGTGAAAAAAAAGCGTAGTTCTCTGTTTTTTCTTATTTTCCTCCACCATTTGTCATTCTTTTCAATAAACCTCAATACATCCTCAAAAGGCATCTAATTGTCTGCTGCTCAGTATTCAGACTATGAGCCGGAGCCACTATAAAAACTAATCAGCTCAAGCTCTCATGTCGGAAAATGCATCCAATTTACCGGGCTATTTTTTTCTCTTTGATAGCTGCAGGCCACTTGGGTCTAAGGCTCTGGTCTGATAATCTCTTCCTGTTCTAAATTCTGATAAAAACTGTAAAGCAGATCTTTCCTCTAACTCCCATGGGTCTGGTCACGAATCGGATCCTGGAGATAAACAAGCCTCACTTCAAGGCACAGTGTGAGATGTGTCACTGAGCAGCAGTGACTCAAAGTTTGAAATTTCAGGCTGTAAAAAAAAACAAAAAACTTACCTGGTGGAAAATAGCCAAATAAATAGACTAATGAAAAGCACCAGAGTGTCAAGTAATTTACTTAAAATGTAATTACATGTAATATGCAATGTTTCTTTACTAGTCTTGGTAAAGAAATGCAGACCAGAACGTATGCTTTGTAAATCTTACATAATGAGCATCTCAGCATTGTTAAGTTCTCTAATATCTATTTAACAATGTATATGGTTTTGTCCCCAGTACTTTGTCCTGTTGCTGTGTATCTTCCTGTTGGAGATCCTGGCAGGTGTCCTTGCATACATCTACTACCAGCAGGTAATCCCTCTCTTTTAACAAGGCATCCCTGGATTTGTGTATTACAATGTCGCTGAAAAATAATACAACTTTAAATCAGTTAAGTTTGAATTGTTTTAAGTAGTACTGACTACGGTGTAAGGCCTCATAAGCACTGTTACTCTGATGGTTTACACTGAAAAAAAAAAAAAAATATGTGTAAAGTAGAAAGGCGGAGTACACCTTGGATAGGTCGCCAGTCCGTTGCACAGCCAACATACAAGCCGTGTCTCAATTCAGGGTCTGGATTCTGTGAAGTGTGCAGCCGAGGAGGAGACAGAAGTCATGCGCTGTGTTAAATTAGATGGTTTGGACCACACAATGCACGGGTTTGCTTCCTTCTTCTGTTGATTTAAGCTTTAATTAGCCAAAACATCTGAAAAATCTAGTATATTTACTCATATCTGATGTAAAATACACATATGTAACAGTTGTAGAACTAGTAGTAGTAGTATTTAGTGTTTCTTTTGTGTGTTGTACCATTTAATTAGTTTTGTGATTATTAGTTTTGATAGAGTCACCAGTTAAAATTATTTTTTGTAAATATTTCATGTAATACTGGAGTAAATGTTATGTGTCTCATACTGAGAGACAAACAATTTTCCTTAAATGTTACTAAACTGGAATGTGATTTATGATTTGTACAGAAATAAGATATTAATTATGTAAGAAGAGCTTCTCTTTAATTCACAAAAAATTATAATTCAATAATATGAAGGATCTTGAATCTTGACCCTGGAATGAGACACAGCCAAAATGTTTTTTGGCCTGTGGGAAGCTCGAGCATCTGGAGAGAACCCATGTGCGCACAGAGACTCCATACAGAAAAGCCCTTGGTCGAACCAGGATTTGAACCAGTGACCTCTTTACTGTGAGGCAACAATGCTAGCCACTCCTCTGTAAAACCAGTGTGTGAATGAAGTCACACAGAAGCCCATATAAAACAATACAAACATCAGATTGGCCATATCACATGTGGTTCATTTCACCCTAATGGAATGAAAAATGTTGTACAAATCCATTTGTACTCACAACAAGGCTAAACGCACTGTATCCGAACCACATATAGAGGTAAAGTCTGTACACTCAAACAGAGGTGTTCTTACGTGACACAAAAGCATCACTAATAGTTGAAGAATTCTTGTTTAAAGGTTAGAGTACAGACAAGTGTTTAGCTCGACCAAATGTGTCCTCATCGTGCATGTGATTATTTTCTTATCTCATTTACTGTGCTCGTATAAAGGCGAACTAAAACTGACAACCCCCCCTCAGCACATTTCTGCTGATATATGGCCAGTTATATTGACTGCACTGCAAGCAGTTGCAAATTAATGTGTTGGGGTTTTTTTTTTTTCCTTGTGCAATATTAACATGACATAGCGCTCCGCTAGCTCTGGTCTCAGCCTGACTCATCCCAAGCTTTGTACCTTGTAGCTCAGCAACAGGACTTCTCTCAGTGTAGAGGTGCACTGCCATCATTATACAGTAACTACCTCATTCATAATACACAACTATTCTGAGGATGAGCAGTCGCTAAGCGCCACAGCTCTGCCCTGATTCCTAAATCTTTGTCTAGCAGCCTTATTAAAATCTGAAACACCACTCTCTCTTTCTCATTCCATTCTCCCTGCCTTGTTATTATCCCTAATTTCTCCCTCTGATAATTAGTTGTGTGTATTGTGTTTGTTTATTATATTCTGTTTTCAGTCAACAAACACACCTTGGAAGCTGTTTGCAACTGAGTTACACTTAGACACAGTTATGTAAGAAGGGTTCTACACGAGCCAACCTTCTACATCTACTGTAAAGGAAAGGAACAACATCAGCATCTGTAATATTAGTGTTCACTCCTTTTAGATTGAAGCTGCGGTTTTCAATGTGTGTGGTTTCACATTAGATGTGTTTGTTGTCAAGCTGGAATTTAAGATCAGAATGTTAAGATTAAATATGAGATCTTGTTAAATCTTCTAAAACAGTCGAGTACATACTCCTCCAGCCTAATTTTAACAGCCTGAAATTAACATTGTTTTGCAGGAATTTGTTTACTCAGACAAGTTGAGGTGGATTTATTGATTCCGGAGAGAGGTTATTGCTATAGACAGCAGTGATGGGAAAAAAGAAAACCTGTATCTGTAACAGTCCTTGTCCTCAGGTATCACCAGTTAAACGAGAATATGCTATTACTGTTCTTACCTATAGATGGTGTATGTTGATCAGTAACCTCCTGCACTTCAGAAGACTCTCTTGATAATTGTTGGTTCATGGTGGACTCAGGGTTTGTGAGGCCATGTAGTCACCACCACCTTAATAAAGAGTTTAACTCGTATTTGCTTTTATTTTTATTTAGACACTGCAGTACCATAATGGTGTGTAATCCCACCCCTGCTGTTTTAGTTATTGAGCTATTTTAAACCATGTATTGCTGTTATCACAACACTGCTGCAGTGTGTCCCAGACTGTCAACAGGTAACAACTAAAAGGTGAACTCCTCCTCTTTTTCCTTTTTCTCATTATCTTCACCTCCCATCTCATCTCTCTCCATCCTCCCTTCCCTTTCTTCATAATTCATTCCCTTGATATCTCCTTCATGCTTTGATTTACAGTGGTTTCCCAGCTGGCTTGTTGCCATAGAAACAGCCCCCAGACCTCCCCGCTCTTCTAGTGAACATTGTCTGCCACTGGTCCAGAGGAAAAAAGAAAAATCCACAGAGTTCCTTTTGTCCTCGTCTGCACCTTTGTTGTTCGAACTCGGAGACATTACACTCTGTTATGAATCACATCAGTTGCAAAGTCAACATCTGTAACCAATTTATCACCAGTGCTCAGTCTGTGCAGGCCAGACTTTTGGGTAGCTACTGTGTGTAGCAGGCTGCTAATGCATTTGTCTGTGTGTGTGTCTGTGTGTGAACAGTTAAACGAGGAGCTGAAGTTGAACCTGAAGGAAACCATGAACCAGAAATACCAACAGAAGAGCCATGAACACATCACCAGAGCTGTGGACAAGCTGCAGCAAGAGGTAAGTGGCCACATACCTACTTTTAAAAGTACACTTGGATCCTATTTATCTTAAACCCAAAGCATGCCAGAAAAATGAACATATTTATTAAGTCATTATTTAATTGCACACCTTAATATTATTTCCGACTCATCGAAAGTCATGTAAGAAATTGATAAATCAGAGCTGCTTATTTGTATTCTATGATGTTTTTTTCAAGAATGAAAGGCCTCTGCGTTATCAGATATAAACATTTATATATGTTTTTATGTACGGTTTTCAAGTGTACAAATCCCAGCCATCTGTTTGGACTCTACCCCATTACTTTTTAAGGACTCCCTTTGCCAGATATAATTATTTGTTTTCTAGGCCTGCACAATTATTTTGCAAAATAACCAATATGACAATATAAAAAAAGCACTGCAGTGCTGCAGAAATTCACTGTCATCATATTCTTGCTCTTCAGATGAGAAAATGTGTTAGTTGACAGATGCCAAAAATGTCAAACCAACATGATTCAAATGTATAATAATGATTAGGATGCACAAATAATCAGTTTCACCAGTTGTGAATCATATTGCAATATTTGTCAAAAAGTATGTGAATATGATATTTTGACTATATTATGCAGCGCTAATACCAACACATTTTAAGTACACTATTACAAGTTTATTGTAACCAACTAAGAAATAGTCCCTTGGACATGGTTATTTCCCAAATAGTGAAACTATCTTTTATGGAAATTAGTTCTGTCATTGCATTAGTAAAATGTATTGATTTTCTGCTGGTGTAAAAAAGTTTTTTTTGTCTAGTGTTCTCTGTTTGTAGTTGTTGTACCTTTTGCCACGATCAAAATGTTAAGCAAAAATATCCGTTTCCCTCCGTCTCTCACGTCAGTTCAAGTGCTGTGGGAGCAACAGTTCATCTGACTGGGCTGCGAGCATCTGGATCCGCTCTGAAGCCTCAAAGCAGAGAGAGGTGCCTGACAGCTGCTGTAAGAGCATCACAGAGTTTTGTGGCCGGAGGAGCCATCCCTCTAACATCTACAAGGTTGAGGTGAGAGGATGAAGAGTTTTGAGGGGTGTCAGTGTGTTTGAGTTGTCGGTGTGGGTGCCCTAATCAGTGTCAACACAGAAACTTTTGTGTGTGTGTGTGTCTGTGAGAGGAGAGTGAACACATCCACACTGGAAACATAGTGTTTGTTTAGAGTGAGACTACAGAAACATAGGCTGATGACTCTGCTTTTCACTCAGGGCGGCTGCATCACTAAACTAGAGAACTTCATCCTTGACCATCTGAAGATCATCGGAGCAGTCGGTGTTGGGATCGCCTGTGTACAGGTGGGCTACATATTTTTTCTTATCGGTTTTCTTAAAGGGGACATATGATACAAAATCAACTTTTTAATCATTTTAATACTTATATTTGTGCCTTATGAGTAGGCAAAGTGTGAAAAAAGATGACTCACTCATGTTTTTGTGGTCCTCCTCAGTCTAAGTACAGGAGATAAAACACGCAATGTTGACTTCTGCACTCATTGCTACGTCACAATGACACATTCCTGGAATTGTTGTCCCCCTGCTCCGCTTTGTCCCTAAAAAAAGCACGAGTGCAGGCGAGGGCAATAGTATCTTGAAGAGCGGAAGTCCGCAAAGTGTTCTATTCTTGGCTCCACAGTGCAACACAGAGTTCTACACAAACTTCCAGCCTCAGAGGATTTACGTGTCCAGTGGATACATTTTATATATGACAACAATGTGCCGTATAGAGTCTTACTGCTGTTAGCTGCCCGAGCCTCAGTGACGCTGACGTAGTTTCCTGTGTCTCATTTGCATTTAAAGAGACAGGCACCCAAAACTGAGCATTCTGAACATGGCTGTTTTGGCTGTGGTGCTTTATCCTTAAGATATTTTGACCAAAGCATGTCACAGACATGTTCATTAGGACACCAGGGGACTAGGTTAACTTGTAGAAATAGGGTATAATATGTCTCCTTTAAAAAAATAAACCTACTAAAGACATGAACAGTTTTCCTAAAGTGTGTTTTCCTTCCCTTCAATCCAATCCCCAGATCATAGGGATGGTGTTCACATGCTGCCTGTATCGAAGTCTAAAGGCAGAGCCATACTAGGAGAAGCAGAAGAAGAAAAGTGTGTGGGTGAAGGAGGTAACTCCATCACCACAACATATCTAAACAGCCCATAGGTTGTCTTTTTCACTGTGCACACGGGGGAAGGAAAATTTAGCAAGGGATCGAATTGAAAAGTAATTAGACACTTAAAATTTCTCTCTCCACTACATTTTGAAGATCACAGTGCTGTGAGAAAAAGCCTCTGAGAGAAACTGATGAGAATTCAACCACAGCTTGTGTAATGTGGCCTCCACAGAACAAAAAAAAACAACGTAGTTTTCTTCCACTCTGATTCCCTTTATGTACATTAGTATGTGTGGACCAGATGCTGCACCTGAGAGTGGTGTAAAGATTAGTGTAGTAAAACTGGCACTTTACAGAAAATGTTAATCTCCTGGTTGTAGCAGCAGCAACATCGGCTTCTCTTTTCCCAGCAGCGTAGTTAAAACAAGCCCACGCCTGGGGCCCTCGACTGCAACAGCATTCTGTTTCCACATTAACTCACCAGCCATGCTTTTGAAATCTTGGTTCGCTAGTTGCCTTTCAAACCTTTGAACTGTATGTGTTTTTTATATATTTTATAAATGATGTTATTCTTTAACACTTGAGGTGCTTTCTTGTCTCATCATGTCAGTGTTCTACCAAATGTAAACACTCGTCATGATGATCTTGACCGTGTGATTTGTCGAATTGTGCCATTTTCAGACTTTTATCATGTGTCAACGGTATAAATTCTGATGCAAATGAAAATAATTTTTAAAAACAGTGCCACTAATATTGCTCATAAGAAAGTGCCTCATGCTTTTCGATTTTACTGTCTTCTTTTTAGAAGCACCATTTATCCACTGATGCCAAAGCTGGAACTATTTTTTAAGGACTACTGTTATCTCTGTAACCTTTATTTACTGATGTCTTTCTATTCAGATTAAATTAATTAGATGATAAATATTATTAAAGTGAAGCTTTTTTTTTACTTTTTAAGTCATAAATAAATATTATTGTATTTAACATACACATGGTAGAATAGTAATATTTTACTATTAGTTATGGTCATTTCCTGTGTTTCCCAAAGACAACACAAAATTAATCTGCTGTATTTTGGTCTTTGTAACGATCCAGGTTTTTTTTAAAGTTTGAATAAATGCCACTTCTCTGTGTCTCTGTCGTTGTTTCCTGTCCTGCACTGGTGCTGAACAATGTCCTTCACTCAGGTTATCAGGTCATGTCATTTATCAAAACTGCCAAAATAACCTGACATTGTATAAAGACAAAACCGTGTGTCTGTAACCAGTGACCCTTAGATAATTTTCACCAGCTTACAGGTGCATTACTGTATTAACCCAAAGTCAATTCCCTAATGTCACTGTATTGTGATTGAGGATGTGAGCCATATCCACAACTACGGCTGTTGCTGGAGTGCATCACCTATACCAGTGTCTATATGTTCTTTAATGTGAGTCACTCTGCTCTTGTGGTAGAAGTCTCATTTGTGTCCTCCTCTCTATTGTCAAGAGTGACTGTGCATCACCGTCATTGTGTAACGGCAGCAGTTACCGTGTACAAACACAGGGAGGCAGCACCTGTCAGGGTTTCACTGACACAACACCATTCTGCTAAAAACAGCTGGTAAAAAGTGTGAGATATAACACAGAGAGGCTTGTTGAGGATCACCCTCTCCTCGTATACGCTCCCATTTTTGGTTTCTAGGTGGGGTTTACATATGTCAGTCACAGTCATTTGAACTTAACCTCTTATCATTTGTGCTCCATTAAATTGTTAGGGTGCAACATGAGCATAAAGGAAATTAGATGGTGTCCAGTCAGCTCTCAGTTACATACGGAATACCAATTGGTTTCTACTGGGAATTCTAATAATGCAAATTAACACATTTCTCAGTCAGTGACTGCTGGCAGTGTAAAAATATCTTTGTGTTGCAGGTGTACAGAGTGAAATAAAATCAGTGTGTATTGTCATAGTACCACTTGAAGGTGCTCTCACAGCACACTGTCTAAAAGCTGAGTCATCCCTGACAAATGAGCTGGAGATTTTTTATTTTTTTTTATAACCCCTGCAAAGGGGGTTATGTTTTTGTCTGTTCGTCTGTTTGTGAGCAGCGTAACGCAAAAAGTTAAAGGAGCAGTGCGTAACACTGAGTGTTTTTGTTGTTGACGTTATTATTCTTGCTCTTTTTTGTCTTAAAAAACATAATGAAACATTAGTGATATGCTGTGTCCTTTTTCTCCCATCCAATTGCCAGATGACAGAGTTTGAGCAGTAGAAGTCTCTTCTGAATCCTTTCGTGTGTAGAGCTGCAACTAACGATTATTGTCATTGTCCTTGTCGATTAATATGTCGATTATTTTCACGATTAATCGTTAAATCCATAAAATGTTAAAAAATGTTGTTTGTCAAACCTGCGAATGAAGATGTTCTTGAATGTCTTGTTTTGTCCACAAACCAAAATGATTCAGTTTGTAATGATTTCTTTGTTATGTGGAGCAAAGAAAGCAGGAAATATTCACGTTTAAGAAGCTAAAACAATCAGAAATCTTGTTTTAATCATAAAAAAAGCTTCAACCAATTCATCGATTTTCAAATTAGTTGACGATTATTTGAGTGATCGATTTATCGATTAATTGTTTCAGCTCTATGTGGGTGCTTCTTTGTGTTTTCAGTCATAGTCCAACTTATTTTCAACCAGCTCGCTTTACTAGCGCAATGTTGACATGAAGCAAATCACTTCCTGTGCACTGTATGAGACACAGGCAGGAATTGAATCTGCACTCTCTGTGTTTCCTCCTCTGGTCTTCGTCTTTCAGTCTGTAACATTTCCATCAGAGTGAAAGTAGTTCAACACATGTTTAACGCAAGTTTAACAGGGCATTTTTTCCTCGGAGAGAACATCTGTGGAATGCAAGTCTCCTGCTCTGCTCTCGATGCAGCCTTTGTCTTTGCTTTGTTAGAGGAGATCGCCTCTAAATAGAGAACGCAAATTATGACAAGCATGAGAACAACCAGTGTGTCCCAAGCAACTGTGCCCTTCTGATTTTTCTATAATATAATAAATCACCCTCCTCTTCATGCAGACCTCCCTGCCTCTTATGCTGTGTAGTGTGACAGCACACATGCAGACTGACATAAGGAGAATGTTAATAATTCTAATAACTACATGACATTTCCAAAATATCTCAACTTATTCTTGTGAAGCAGTTGTCCATTCGGTGAACATGTCACCTGCTGCACCTTGGCCTGTTTGATGCTATTTTCAGAGCGGGTGTGGGAGTTGTTGAACACCCTCCTCCACCTGAAACCTTTTTTTTCCTAGAGGTGATGTGATTTCTGTGCCAACAAGACAAAGACAAAACAGTGAGCTGTGCCACAGTTTGTCTGCAGCTGACGACAGGAGGGAGAACATAAACATGATCGCCCAAGGGCAGGGGAAGCGAAGGGTAGAAGGAAAAAAAAAAACGGTGTGTAATTTTGGACATCGTTTGTATAATTCGTAGCTTGAACTTTGAACTTCTGAGGCTTCAAGAATGTGTTTCACACTCATCATGAGCTAAAATTGCTCACTTGGGTCGACATAAGGTTGAAGTTTGGTAACGTAATGGTTAGTTTTTGAGTTTAATCCAAGAGGGGAATCACCAACCTGTGGATTGGGACTACCCAGGAAGTAGCATATACAGTAGGTCTTAATGGTGACTCAATACAGGAAATCAACCAAGAATTAATAACAATTTTGTCAGAATTTATTATCTTTATATGTGAATGTAGGGATGATTTTACCACCTCAAGCTCTTAAAGTCTAGCAGAAATGACATAAGGATATACAACTTTTGACAAGGGACCACAGCTATACATTGCATTGGTTACGACTTTTACATTTACGACTGAGCATTCTGAGCATTGTGTGTACACGCTATATAAAGAGAAAGGGTATGGGAAAGCACTGCAAGGAATTCTATTCCTAGAACATTTAGCCAGGACCTTAAGTCACTAAAGCAGTGACTGTGACTTTCAGCCGGCTAATCCTGTGCTCTTACCACAGGTGAATTCTGGAGGTCTAAACATACATAATCTGCTGTCGTGCTTAGCTTTTTGAGTGTGCGGCATCCCAGACATCTGTGCTACAGGCACAAACATCTCAGGTAATTTCATTTCCCATTCAAGTCCTTCAAGGCTGTTTACATTGTGTATGTGTGAGGAAGAGGAAGAGGACGAAGAGGTGGTGGTGGTAGTAAATGTAATCTTGAGTCTGTAGATGGCAGCAACACTCTTGGCCAATCAGTCTCAATAAAATTGGGGGGGGGGGGGTGGGTCTTTTGTCTTGGCTGTCAAGGGCTGCCAACTGAATTGAAATTAAAGGAACACTTCACTGATTTGCATGTGGCTTTGTGTTGCTAGAAAAGCAGTAATATTTTTTTTTAAATGTGCGTCCCTCCCTCAGTTTTTCACTGAGCTGTAAAAAATCTGTTCTCCATTTTCCAAGCGGACCCTATCAACGCGTTGGTAGGGTCCGCTTAGGTTCAGTGTTGAAACTACAACTCTAGTTCTGCACTTTTTAGACTCACCCACAGGGGGACGAGACTTCCCAGAATGGACGAGACTTCATTCCCAGAATGTAAACACAGTGTCCGCTATCTTTGCTAAAAGTTACCACCGGCTCTGGCTCTTTAATTTGGCCTTGTAAACTGAGAAGATAATGACAGAATGTAGTTTTCAAACTGATATGGCTGCTTGCGAGCGCGCGCTGTGCATTCTGGGAGTTTTTGTCATTCGTGTACATGAGCGATAAATACATTTTCCTGCCTTTCTCAGCCAAGAAGGCACTTGCTTCAAACATTATTTCACATTTATACTGCATAGATGACCTAGTTTTAATAGATATCCATCTTCTCAACGCTGAAATATCCCTTTAATTTGAAAATCCAATGTGAGGAGAGAAAAAAAATATGCATAGTTGCAATTAATCGAATGAATCCACTCAGAAAGAAGAGTTTCGTAGCCTGTCCTTTAATGCCTGCGCACATCCAGAAGCCAGAATCCATGCATAATAATAATAATAATAATAATAATAATAACTTCCTTTAAATAGCACCTTTCAAAACAAACTTACAGAGTGCTTGAATTCTGGGAGTGTAATCTGCTGTTATTTTTAGAAATGGATTTAAACATTGGACTAGATCAGGGTTTCTCACTCCTGGTCTTGGAGCCACTGTCCTGCATGTTTTAGGTTGTTTCCCTGCTCAAACACACCTGAGTCAAATGGTCAGCTCATCAGTAAGCTCTGCTGAAGCCTGATAACGACCTATTTATTTGAATCAGGTGTGTTGGAGCAGGGAAACACCTAAAACATGGAGGACAGTGGTTATCAAGGACCTGGACTAGAGAAACAGCTTCTGCCTCAACCACAGGATCATTACTCAGGTGATGAGCCTCATTATGTAGCAAAAGAAGCTACATACAGTGAAATATTAGTAAGATTCTGCTCACTTGGTTGAATTGTAACTTTAGTTGTTGCACACAACTGATAGTATTTTTAACGGTTAGTAACTGTGTTTGTAAAGTACTGGTTTCACATTTTTGGTGTGTGTGTGTGTCTTGGGTTTGTGGCTTTGTGAGGACCAAAACTCATACATGGAGTGAGGACATTTTGGCAAAGTGAGGACATTTTTGGCTGGTCCTCACATCTTTAAAGGGCTCCTTTCAGGGTTAAGACCTGTTTTTTTAGGGTTTGATTTAGAATTGGATTTGCTTAGGGTTAGGGTTTGCTCTTAGTTGTAATGGTTAAGTTTAGGGTAATGTGCTCTGGAATGTATTGTCTATGAGAGTCCTCACTTCATGTGTGTTCATGTATTTGTGGCTTTGTGAGGACCAACAATCATTTTTAAACCATAGGAGTGAGGACCTTTTGGCAAAGTGGGGACATTATGGCTAGTCCTCACATCTTTAAAGGTTTTTTTTGGGGGGTGGGGGAAGGGCCAGGGAATGCATTATGTCTATGAGGGTCCTCACTATGAATGAAGCGCAAACGTGTGTGTGTGTGTAAGGTACAGTTTACAGAAGTCATCTCTGTTTCTTCCAGTTTTAGAGGGCCTGGCTCAGTGGAGTAATAGATTGAGCCTCCGCAGCTTCCAGGCTCTCCTCCTCAGACTAATTCTGAATACTGAGCTGTGTGAACTACAACCTCTCACGGAGCTGCCTCTCAGCTTTTAGCAGATGACACTCGAGCATCTGTTGAAGGAAGGAGCCACTGCAAGGATGTGCATCAGGGTGAAGCGTCTGTGTGCTGACAGGAGGCTCGCATATGACTCTCATCCCTCTGTATGCAGGTACAGTACTGTACACTACATATATCACTCTGTCACTCACTTGCTCTCTCAGGCTCACTCTGGCCCATTCCCGCTCCTTGAAGCGTAGCGGCCCCAACATCTGGCTCACCACCCTCTTCCTTTTCTGGGTCAAATCCCATCTAAGCAGTGGAGATTCTGGAGTCCTGACATTATCAAAGGCACTTCAACCAGCCGGCTTTTGTTCTGCTATAGCTAAAAAAAATGGCTGCAGTGTTGACTGTGGATGAGGATGTGACAAATTATTCAAATTATTCAATATTTCACCAAATCAATGACCAAAGGATAAATAGAGATTTACATTGCAAAATTTCCAATTGCAGTATGTGTAACTTGACTTCTTCCTCTTCTTTGGCATTTGATGGTTCTTGGCATCCACAATGTTGAATTACTCCCCCCTTATTTAGAAGTTTACACAACTTAGAAGTAGAATGGAAGTAGCATTAGATGGATGTGCTGCAGAAAGTACAAGTAAAGTACAAATAATGTATAAAGGTGTGGGGCTTTGTATAATGTGTTCTCCTGCTAATTTTAAAGAAGTGAGTCAATTGACTGAAAATCATGTATCTCTGTGTTGTGTTGATGAAATTGTTAGAGTATAATAGCTTGGGAAAAGTTGGAAATATGGACACATGTTTGGTTCCTACAAGGCCGTGATGATACTGAAGTAAATAGAGCTTCATTGTCAGTGTTCAAGACCACTCTACAAAATTGTAAATATGTGCAAAGTAATCAGTAAATAGATAAAAATATATTTTTTAATACGTATGAAAGCGCTGTGCTGGTGCTCCAGCCATCCCAATCTCAGAGTATGTGCAGTGCAGGAAAAGCAGGAAAGAAAGATTTTCATCCTCTTACTTCAAGTTGCAGTGAGTCTCTATTTCTTTCCAGACGACCAGAGTTTGAACAGGTGGTGGCTGGTGCAGGATGGGTATTTAATGGTGTTGTCAACCTGCCGCAGGCATCATGGAGGTGTAGATTGAGTCCTGGTGATATCCTGTGCAGTATTTACAATTCACTGGAGAAATTTACTACACTTAATGTGTATTTACAATTACAGGTTGTTTGGATTTATTACCGTCATGCAGGGCAGTAGTAAGCACACTTTCCTGTTGTGTGTGTGTGTGTGTGAGAGAGAGAATATACACATTTTTGTGATAATCTAATTCATGGCATTTCAACAGAACTGCAGGCCACTGACGCAGAACCACACCTGATCAGAGCCACAGAACATCAAATATGCATAAAAAACAGAATTTCTGAATTGGATAATAAAATGCTTATTGGTATACTTGGATTAGGCCACAGGGTGAGATGGGAAAGTAGATGTACCCTTTAATATATATTCAGTTTTCAATCATAAAAAAATTTGCTTTTGCGGGGAAAAATCATAATTGAAGATTAAGCACAGGCTAAGAAAAATGCATGCCCTGTCACACATGCTATTGTGTTTTAAATGGAGCTTTGAATAGTGTATTCAGGTGCACTCGGTGGGAACTTGAGGGGAAGGAGATATGAACTGCTTTTTACTCATGCAAGGGGAGCATTTCCATAGAAACATTTATAGAGCCATTGCACATTACTGCTGCCATTAAAATGCGTGCATGTCCCAAAACAAACCAGTCGACGATCATGTTAAATGTTTTGATCGCTGCAAAAGACGCCTTTAAGTATCTTCCCTCGAACACTTTAATTCACATAGAGCAGACTTACACAACGGCATACATTTTCTGTCCTGTTTGTTGTCAGTGAAACAAAGAGTTCTTTTGCCCGAGTGTGTCACATTATATCGGCACACACAAAAAAAGTGTTCCCGGAGCAGTCTTTCTCTAACCAAGTTAAAATAATGGCAGCAGCGTTGATGGTTGTCTGTGTTACCTGTGGATGGAGTTGAGTCCTGAGGAAAAAGAACTACAGGTTGACATAAGTTTCCTACTTTGTAACACAGTAATACACAGAGATATGAACTCTGGCTCTTACATTTCCAGTTTGTATGCTTATCAGATGCATCCTAAAAATCAAAACATCAACACAAATGAGATTAAGTTTTATGATGAGTCAACCAGGTTAGCTAATCAAGTTATACTGGCTCCAGCTTTATTGATGATGACTTTCTTGTACCTCCCTGTGAGTTTTCTCTCTCTTCAGACTTAGCCAGGAACATGACAGTGCATAATATTTCTGCAGTTTCAGCTCATTTAGTTGTACTTATTGTTGTCTGATATTTTTTCCTTCTGTGCTTGAGAAGCTACGTGCCACCGATGAGCTCTGCATACGATTTGTTTGTTTTACTGTTATGAGGAAATATGGAGGAGGAAGTCAGTAGTGCAGAATCTGTGTTGAAGTTGGAAATTGTGTTTGGAGTTTTGCAAGTTGCCATGGCATAAAAAGTTCAGCACTATTTGTCACTGTTATCTCTTGGGCATAGCTGTCACCTGTATGCTGTGGTAAAGCCCTCTGGGATGCCACATCTCCACCACCAACCAAAGTGCCTGAAATCCAAAAATACCACCGTACATTAATGTTAAAGTAAAGTTACAAATGTACTGGGGTAGAGCAACCAGAGAATTAGTGTATTAACTTATTAATTGCACCTCTAACAATATTATACAATGGGGTTTAGAAAATATTAGAATGGACAAATGCTACCAGAAAGTGAAGATTACGATTCAATTATTACTAGATTAGATGGTGTTCTTACACTCTTAGAAATAAAAGTGCTAAGTAGAACCATATAAGGTTCTTCGGCTTGTCCTCACAGGTGAACCCTTTTTGGCTCCAGGTATATTCTTATTAAAAAGGTTCCACCAAGAACCCTTTTAAAAGCCTTTAAAGCTTTAAAAAGGGTTTTCCGGATCAAAATGGTTCTTACTGGAACCATTAGTGTTACCAAGAACCCTTGAAAAACCCTTTATTCGGGGAAAGGGTTTTTCAGAAGCAAATGGTTCCACCTCAGCCCTTGTAGAAGGACCCTTTTGGAACCCTTATTTCTAAGAGTGTAGATTAAGTCTAATGAAACCATAGTATATATATATATTTTTTTAAAAATACAGGTGTCTTTTTTATGAAAAGATGTGTGTATGTTCTTAATGTAAAAGAGCAGGCAGCAATGAAGATGGGCAGCTCGTGTCTCCTGATACGCTGTACTCACACGCACGCACGCACGCAAACACACACACGCACACACCTTCATCAAGATAACAGCCCAGGATTTCTTAGTCAACCTGTCTCTTGCATTAAGGTTACATAACTGAGGGACTGGAAGAAGACATGTGAGAAGTGTGTACATGTGTCGAGTCTATAACATTTTGTGTGAATGTGTGCATGCATGTGTGTTCCACAGCTCGGTTCCATTTTTTATATATATATGTAGTTGGAGTTATTGGAGGAAGCTTCAAAGAATATAGCTTCAAAGGTCATTATGATTTATCTTGTCCTTTTTTTCACCCAGCAATGGCTAGAAACAGAAACAGGGAAAAGTACAACTTGATTAAAAAGGCTGCCTCAGGCCAATGTTTCAGACAGTTGACTAATCAAACATCAAATGGTTACAGCTACAATTGATTTTGATCATGCCTAAAAAATATTGATTGTTGTTGAGCAAATCAAAATTCTAGTTGACTGGAGTAGGTAGTTATCTTTGCCATTCCTGTGGTTATTATGGAGGGACCACAAATCGTTTTATTGTAAAATGTAATTGAAATGACGTATAGCTGTCTGCAGAAGAGCTAACTGGAGAGCTGTTCAGCTTCAGTGAAGTCCTTGCCACTTTGGAGGTCAGCTGGGTTCCCCGATGTGTCAGCCCGTGTTCACATCCCATTAAGTGATTGCTAAAGTGCTTCAAACAGCAACAGCCCCTCGATCCTGTTTATCTCCATGTTAAGTGTTGACAGTTGACAGTGATAGTGATTTGTTATCTGATAGTAAGCTCTTGATAGAACCATGTGACTGTGTGTGAAGGCAGGGAGGCTCCTCGCTTGCTTTCATATGTTATGTTGTGTTATGTTATTTAGCAACTTTCATACAATAATTGCAGCTCAAAGTGCTTCACAATAAAAGGAAAATAAAATGTACAAAGTAAATACAACAATGAAACACAACACAGGACGGAGTGAAAGTGAAACGTCAAAAGTAAAAACCCTGTTTTTAGCTACTTTGAAATAAAACAAAATATGCAAATAAAACAGTAAAATGCAACACAGGGTGGAATAAAAAAGGAAAAGGCTAGAGTCAAGAGGTTAAAACTCTGTTTTAACTTTAAAATAAACTAAAAATGCAATACACAGCACAGGGTGGAATAAAAGGGTTAGCTTAAGGCTAGAGTAAAACGTCTTCTTTTGTGTTGTTATTTTGTGCTATGTTATACTATGCTATGCTGTGTTGTGTTGTGTTGTGTTGTGTTGTGCTGTGCTGTGCTATGCTATACTATGCTATGTTGTGTTGTGCTATGCTGTGTTGTGTTGTGCTATGCTATACTATGCTATTTTGTGTTGTGTTGTGCTATGCTATACTATGCTATTCTATGTTGTGTTGTGCTGTGCTATGCTATACTATGCTATGTTGTGTTGTGCTATGCTATACTATGCTATGCTATGTTGTGTTGTGCTATGCTATACTATGTTGTGCTGTGCTGTGCTATGCTATGCTATGTTGTGTTGTGTTGTGCTATGCTATACTATGTTGTGTTGTGCTATGCTATACTATGCTGTGTTGTGTTGTGCTATGCTATGCTGTGTTGGGTTGTGTTGTGCTGTGCTATGCTATGCTATGCTATGTTGTGTTGTGCTATGCTATACTATGCTATGTTGTGTTGTGCTATACTATGTTGTGATGTGCTGTGCTATGCTATGTTGTGTTGTGCTATGCTATACTATGTTTTGCTGTGTTGTGCTATGCTATGCTGTGTTGTGTTGTGTTGTGCTGTGCTATGCTATGTTGTGTTGTGCTATGCTATACTATGTTTTGCTGTGTTGTGCTATGCTATGCTATGCTGTGTTGTGTTGTGTTGTGTTGTGTTGTGTTGTGCTGTGCTGTGCTATGCTATGCTATGCTATATTCTGTTATTTGCTCCACCTGTTACTACTAACTGGGTGTGTGGTTGATCTGGCAGCTCTGACCTAATGCAGAACAGCTCATATAGAGTCAGGTGGAGTTCACACTTGGGGGAGAAAAGCTGAAGATGTGACAGAGACGCGTCCATACGTCCATACTCTTCCTCTTACTTGTTGTTTGGTTTTGGTGAGATGATTGATTAGACAAAAATGTCAAGCTCAGCAATCAAATCAGAAAAAAAAAAATCGGATTTACCTGTCGATACACTTTTTCTTTCATTGGAGAGTTTCCCGAAGCAAAACAAATATCACAATGCTGCATCATCTTCTCCTCATTTGTATGATTACCAGCTTCTAACCCCACCTTCATATTGGCTTCTAAAGCCTATTGTCCTGACTGGTATGTGTATGTGTGTGTGTGTGTGTTTATAATATTCATGTTTAACGTGGTGTTGGGTCTTGGATGACTACAGCCTCCTCTCCCATGCTGAGCAAGAAAATTACTTTTATGGAGCGAGCATCGCACAGAATCACTCAGTCAACAGTAAAGTGTACTCACATGAAGATATGCAGTGTATATATATCAGTGTATATATATGAACAGAGAGCCTCAGGGAGGCTTGTAACATCGTGTTTGTCATACATACACATTGAATTCCATGGACGACTCATTATGATAATTCATTGGTCCTGAAATCATAGTGTGTCTGTTCAGATCCTGAGGCTTCGCATGCCTTCCTCGACTGTTTGGTGTATGCTTTTCTCATTATCTGTAAAACTATTGAACTAAGAACCAATGGCTCAAATGCTGTGGTATTTTTGTGTTAAGTGAATGTGAAATTCGTGATTTGTTTGCCTTGTGATCTGGTGTTTGAGTGTTTCATCCAATTTTATGAGGGTTGGATTTAAACGTCTGAGAGAATGTTGACATCAAATTAAAAAGAACGTGATCACATCACAGGTGTTTTTGCAACTTTGTGCAGGATGTGATATGGAAACATTTATATTAAAAACAAGCTGCTAAATGCCTACACTCCACTACACGCCCTTAACTCAGCAGCTAAGCATGAACCTCCTAATAGAGCGGTCAGCTGTGAAAAACAACTGTAATCAGGAACAAGTGAATGGGAATAGTCAACTAATGATATCTATTAAATGTTGTGTAAGGCCGGCTGCTTGGATGTAGGTCACAGGGTGATTCATGGCAGAGTCAGCCTTGCAAAAACAGACCAAATGACAATAAGGAGATAGTATGTGTGTGGGAGCTGCATAACATTGCCTCCTTCCATCTCTGTCTCCTTCATTCTCTGTCTCTCTTGGTCATTTTCATTCTGTTTGCAGCTCGACGCCGTTCCCATTCGTCAACATGTCTCTGTGCAGTCGACCTATCTGACTTGACAAGGAGGGTCCGACCAGACACTCATTTAGAAATGGGCTGGGGCAGCTTCTGTGACTCAATTGAGATGCATCTGAGGATGTTCGTCTCAGTCTGGGCTGCTGTAGTTGACTGTGACGTGGCTCCAGCTTCATAGGGATGTGCTCACTAATGCCAACTCTATGTGACAGCAAGGACAATTTGGTGCACTGTTGTGCTGCACTGTCAAACAAATTTGTATTCCGTGAACAGAACATTGTTTTGCGCATGTTTAGTGAAAACAGCTTTGAATGTCTTATGAATTGTGTCCAATGGGGCAAACATCCAAATTATTTTTTTTGTTGTCTATCACACAAAGGTTTTTGTTGTTAATGATTTTTTAACCAACCAGGCCTAACACTTTTTTCAATCTGCTTCGGCCCAGAATGTCACCTAGTCAGTAATAAATAACTATTGTTGGGTGGAAGCAACAACTGGAGACACTTTCTGCTTTATTTTGGTTTGTGTTGTGATGCGAAAAGTTCTCAGGCCAGTTTGAACTGTAAGACCTCCTTTTATCTGTTATTTAATTCACTCCCTGTTCGGCCTCAGTCACTCAAATAGACCAATTTGCTCCTCGGGGCAGTTTTAGCAGGTTTATTGCCAAGCACTGATGGAACTAGGAACTGACCTCACTGAGTGTCAGTGAAGCCAATTGAGCTGGATGGGACTTACCATCATTGTATGAACCTGTGGAACTCTTTTCTTCTAATTTCCTGGTTCAGTGTCTTTTGACTTTTGGATCATCTGTTGGCAGTAGTTTGTGAGTATGTGTGGAATTTACCCTGACCATTGGGTTGCGCACTCTATTATTATGACAGTAGCCCAACTGTCACATAATCAATATCACACCTAATTACAGCCTCTATAATAAATCTATATAAAATGAAATGGCATGAAATTCTCAAAATATAATTACTCCAGATGAGGATATAAGTAATTTTGCTTTCCATCTGTTCTGAGGTGTGATTATAAGTAAATTAAATATATAAATATCTATCAACTTATTTATGGAATTTATGGTAAGCCATCCACTGTTGACACTGTTGACACTGAAAATTAAAATTATAATGACTCAATCATCTTCACACGTTGTATATTCCTGGATATTTATGGCTTTTCTGTTACTAAAACTAAATGTTTTTTCCATCCTGAGAATACAATTTATTCATGTTTGACCCTCTTGGTTTGAAACTATATTAATATGTGCCTCATGTTTCACCATTTGTCATATGTCAGTTGTTTTTAGTTTAATTAGATCTTAACATTGTAAGTCAGTTTTTTGAGGTGCTGTCAAATAACTCTCTTACTGATGAAACTACTCCCTGCTGGCAACTGCTTCCTGTCCCTTGCTTCCCGTCTATTTTATGGGGTTGAACCCAATGTCATGCACAATATTACAACTATATTACAGCCCAATTGACCATTTTTATCCTGCTGGGATCAAATTAATCTGCATGGGTCTGAAATTGACTGATGTGCTTGGGCATGGGCCATCATTCCAAAACTCAACTGGCATTCGGCCACAACAAAAGCCTGCACAGTCACAGTGTGATGAGAACAGACATTTACGACACTTGCAGATCATGTTTTATATGAGTAGTATATATATTTCAGTGTCTTCAATAACAGCTCAATCTCATTTGTTTAATATACACTCCATTTCACTTAGTGTGTCTTCAAATCCCTCCCACCAACACTCCTGGTCTACCGCCACACGGCAAATACACAAGTGTGACCTATGTGAACATTAAACCTTTCAGTTAAATGGACAGAAACAGTTCAGAATCATCTCAACGTAATAAACTTTACAAACTTCCGATCCAACCACTCAACCGAGACAGCTGATTGTTTTACAGTGAATCAATGAAATCAATGCTTGATAAATGATGGTGTAGTTTTTCTGGATCTCAGAAAGGCATTTGACGCTTTGGATCACAGTGTTCCTTTGTCCAAATTAGCCACCTTCAACTTTTCTGCTGATGCTACTGAATCCCTCCGACCGATCTCAAACTGTGCATATCCATAGCCATTAGTCTGACTCCCGCTCTCCACGGGAGTGGAGATGGTGTTCCACAGGGATCCATATTTGGTCCACTTTTATTTTGTCAGTATGTTGTATGACTTGCCAACTTTGTGTCCTGAGGTCAATACCCTAATGTTTGCAGATGACACAGTTCTATATGTACATAAGGTAGAAGTTGCTCTAAACTTTAAAATCAGAGTGGCTTCATCAGTGCTGTAACGTAGTTACATCTTCTAATTGTTTTCTTCTTATTTGTTTCCATACCTTTTCACTAATTCCCGTCATTTCAGACCTTGCCTTTTCTCTCGTCCCTTGCAATCAACTCATCACCCTCACCATGTCTTCCTCGCCCATCTCCTCACCTGCTGTACATTTACTCATTAGTTCCTCTGCGTATATATACCAGCCCATTTTCATTCAACCCCTGCCCTGCCAGATTGTCTTGTGTAGTTTTGTTTCCAGGACTATCTTGTTAGCCTTCTTGGTCTGACCCGGTTTTGCCTGTCTCAGACTTCAGGTACCTGCATGCCCCTAATCTGATTTGTTTGCCTGTTTTTGACTGGTCTCCTGGTTTTGACTCTGCCTGTTTTTGGACTAAGTAAACTGCCTGTTCCTCTACAAACTTGCCTGTCTCATTGTTGTGCTTTTGGGTTCTTTCTTGTGTCAGTGCCAGCGAGCGTGAAAAAGTGTTGTCTTCAACTTAACGTGTCAAGATCCAGACATTTTAGGATCAGATTGTCAAAGAATTGAAATATCTTGGTGTAATCATAGATTCAAATCTCAATTTCAGGGCATATGAAAAAAGATTTTGTGAGCGAACAAACCTACATTGGATCACTCAAGGAGCCATAAGAGGAGACTGCAATATTTTTTATTTTAAGTTGCACAATATAATGTATGCATGTATGTTCTACCATGTGTTGGCTGCCTCTTCAGCTGATTAGGACTAAGCAACATTTTATTTATGTGCAATGACTCAGTGTTTGAGTGGGACATTTCAGGATTTTGTGCTGCACTTAACCGGAGCAGCTTAGTCATTCTGACAGCTCTGAACTTTTTACAGGTCACAGAAAATAAAACATGTGAGGGGATAAGACTGTTTTTTTTTTTTTTTTTTTTTATCATTTCCCTTCAAAGACTCTGAGTCAGAGATTTATACATGCACCTGTAGTGTTTCTCAGATTCTTTGTGCATCATGTAACCCCCTCTGGGGCTGTTTGACTGTGATGTGTTCATGTGGTATGGGAGTGTGCAACTTCTGAAATTTGAGCAATCCAAAAATCATCAGTCTGACATTGTTCTGTGTTTGAACAATATCCTTTTTTCTTCATCACTTTTGATTTTACACAACTGTGCATACGTCTAAGGCCACCATCAGGTGTGTTGTGTTAGCAATTCTTTAATGACCATTAAGAACATAAACACATATTTAGTGTGACCTGCTCTTACACTTGAACAATATCATGACCCTGACTCTCTTAAACCTGGAGTGGAATCCTAATTAATGTTAAAAAATAAGGTTGATTACACCAGATTTATTCAAGACATGTTTGACCATTACATACCCATGTTGAGTTAAACCAGTGTTTCTCGATCCTGGTCCTCAGGACCCACTTCCCTGCATGTTTAAGATGTTTCCCTGCTCCAAAAGACTGGACACACTAAAACACACTAAAACATGCAGGGCTGAATTGAGAGTTAAACCCACTGACACCTTGCTAATAAGACCAATATTCAGTCACATTATTCAACTCCAAATGACCACGATGACAGATTTTGACAGACACGAATAACCGCAAAGGCGGTTTGCACAGTACTGTACACTCTTATAAATAAGGGTCCCAAAAGGTTCCTTCTACAAGCGCTGAGGTTCTACCTGGAACCATTTGGAACCAAGGGTTCTTGGTAACATAATAGTTCCAGTAAGAACCATTTTGATCTAGAGCAGTGTTTTTCAACCTTTTTTGAGCCAAGGTACATTTTTTTCATTGAAAAAATCACGAGGCACACCACCAAACAAAAATATTTTAAAAATGATACTCTGTAGCCTATATTAACAATTTAGTCATTCTTATCAAAGTGTCTTGAATATTTATATCCATATTATTTGCAGATAATTAATTATTTGTTTTCAAAAAATGTTTTTAGACCAATTAGGTGAAATTGGATAATTTCCCACGGCACACCTGACGATCTCTCACGGCACACTGTTGTGGAAATTTTCGTGTGAGCCCGGGTGAGAAGAAGAAATTCGAGGGTTTGTTCAAAGTTGTCTTTGAAGAGTTTATTGAACAGAGTGAAACAGAGTTTTACAGAGTGCTAAGCGGTCTGCAAAAGTGTTCGACTGAACTGGTTGCAGAGTTTACAGGTTCTTAAAGGATGAGAGCAGGAAGTCAGGACACAGGTGTTCTTAGCGCATGTTCGTGTGCTATTGTTTGGTGACCTTTGTGTTGTCAGCGGTTTACGGTTAAGGGTGGAGGGCCCTGCTGTCTTTGGGAGAAAAGATATATGTGTGTGCGTTCTGTGAAATGACAGCTGCGTAAGTTAGGAGCTGTGAGTTCCTGTCACTTGCGGTTTACATCTTCCTGTGTAGGTGGCAGAGAATGTGCACTTAAAGTTGCATGAGTAAGATATGGAAAGTTTGTATAAGCGCTGATTATAAATGTGAATAAACGTGAGTCAAATGTAAGTAATGTGATGATGTGTTACGTGTCTTTGTATGAGGGAATGTATATTCCATGACAACACTAGTGTGCCATGGCACACTGGTTGAAAAACACTGATCTAGAGAACACTTTAAAACCCCTTTCCTGAAGAAAGAGTTTTAAAAGGGTTCTTGGTGGAACCCCCCAAAAGGGTTCCAGGTAGAACCTTTATAAAAAGGCTCTACCTGGAGCCAAAAAGGGTTCTCCTATGAGGACAAGCCAAATACCCTTATGGTTCTACTTGGCACTTTTATTTCTAAGAGTGTATTATCCCTGTAGGCCAATAGAAACAGACACTAATACAATGAATACAAATACTTGGATATTTAAATATAATTGATATGAATCCAGTCATAGATCCAAAAAGATCTAAATACTCACTTGCTCCTCTCTCCTGCAGCCCAGTGCTCCTCATCCATGTCTGTAAATGTCTTGCTGAGTGTCCATCAGGTGTTTGAATGAAGCTGTCTTTGTTGAAGTCAGCAGCATGACATCATCTTGCGCTGGAGTGCATGACTCATAAAGTCTAAACTGTAAATGTTGAATTTGAGCGACCATCAGCCAGACTGATAAATGACCGTATGTGACTAATGTGTGTTGATCCTGGGACATGTGGGGCACCACTGGCACCCCCACAACGACTCAAGGTCCTGAGAATAATGAAATAGGTTGAGTTAGATTATACCAACTGTTGTCATAGAGAAACAGAGGCACACCCAGCCGTCTGTGCAACTTTTGATCTATAGCAACTGTTCATCCAGACCATAATCTTTTTTTTACTGCATATTTCCGCTTTGAAGAAGACGGTTAAGGTTACCCATACTTTAGACCAGGGTATCTCACTCCTGGTCCTGGGGAGCCACTGTCCTGCATGTTTTATGTGTTTCCCTGCTCCAAAACACCTGATTCAAATAAATAGGTAATTATCAGGCTTCAGCAGAGCTTTGAATCAGGTGTGTTTGAGCAGGGAAACAACCTAAAACATGCAGGACAGTGGCTCCACAGGACCAGGAGTGAGGAACCCTGCTTTAGACACCTAAATCAATATAATGTCCCATCTATTGCAATTAATGGGCCATGTGTACATTAGTTGTCATCTCATAGTTTTATATTTTTTCCTGGAGTGTAGGTATAAGAAAAATACTGGCTGTATTTTTTTTTAAATTGCAGTCGCATTAAATAAATCATGTGCTTAAACTGAGCCAAGTCCCGTTGAGCATTTTTTATTACATTTCCAGTGGTTTCTGAACATGAGCTTTTTAAATAATAAAAAAGTTTATTGGCTCAAACAATTCATTTGTTCCAACAATAAAACATTTGGAAAGTGAGTAATTCTAAAATCTTTCCGTTCCGATGCTTGCATGAAGTTTTTTTTTTTTATATATATATCAAGTGAGTCAGAATGTTTGGTTTGGGTGAAGATGGGGCTACAACTTGTCTTTTTTTTTCTGTAACCTCCATCTTGATAGAGCTTGTCCTCAAAATACCGGCAGAATCTGTGGTGCTCGTTATTTTAAAATCTTTGGTCTTCCCTGCAATGCACACACACATCCTAGAGTCAAAAGAAGGGTAAACAGAATGTGGAGGCAACCACCTGCAGGTGATACTCACATCATCCCAGTTACTATACAATAGTGTGTCCTTTTTTTTTTGTACTGTTTGTTTAAAAAAGCAAACAGAAGCTGTTAGTAGTTGGGAAAGGAAATAACAGGGTCTTAGTCACGCTGCAGAAAAAGTACCTAAGGGGAATCCACTTCAGTCCAGCAGGCAGCTTTGGTGTATTAAGAGATGAGGAGGATGAACAAGTTTCGTAGGCTCTTCCTTCCAAAATATCCTCCTCCAACTAGTTTTAAAAACATTCTTTATACTGCTTGAATTTTAAGGAACAAACCATTTTTTAAAAATGTATTTACTAATTTATCTAACACATCACCAGCTGCAATGCAATGTCGGCGTTATTACTGCACAGCAAGAAGGTAATCGCTTTGGGTTCTGGTTTGACCGAGGGCCTTCCTGTGTGGAGTCGCATGTTCTCCTCGTGTGCACACAGGTTCGTTCCAGGTAATCTTGTTTCCTCCAAAGGTTCAGAAACAAAAATATGCAGATTGAGGATTATGGTTGAGAGTGAATGGTTGTTTATCTCTCTATGTTGGCTCTGCGAATAGTTGGAATAGCGGCCTGTCTATGGAGGGTGAACTCAGGTTTTCACAGGGGAAACACTGGGAAATGGCTCCAGCCTCCTCATGTGGAGGATAAAGCTATAAGTGTTATTATATTGCGTTTATAAATGTTCTTGTTCAAAAAATAGTTTCATTGAGATTTATTTCATTTGTGACTGAGAAGCAGATTTCTTAAAATGTTTCAGCAAAATGCAAATTTCTTGGTAGGTCTCCTGTAGTTTTTAATACATGTTAGAGGATGTTAATTTTCCTGGATGCGTCGCTCAGTATAATGTAAAAAGTATAAATGTTGTACTTTCCCTGTTGTGTTTGATGAAATTATGTGACCATCGTGTGAAAGCCTGTGAACCCATTTAGACACAAACTCAAAGCCTATTTTTCCCCATAGACACATTTTGGCTTTTGTTAACTGCGACAAATTCGTGTATTGTGTGCTGCCTACAAACACACAAAGTACACAACATTTACAATGCAAACTCACAGATTATCCCTCTTTTGGACAGGATGACAACTGTCTTTTGACTCAAAATTCTCGGTACAGCAAACCAACTAATACCCTCGAAAGCTCCTGTTCTAGGATGTGATGGAAAAACATGCAGTTTTTCTGAAATGGGGTTTGGTGAGTTTTAAGTATTAGAATAAAGAAACAGGTTGGTCTTTGAACAAATAATCTTGCACCCTTTACAGAGCTAATGATCCATTGAAAATTTTCACTTTTCATCTTCAGACCAGATATGTGAGGTGAAGTGCAACTACTTTCTGAGTTCTCTTTGCACTACTGCTTGTGTTACTATGGAGTTTTTTAGCTACATAATTAACAATAAAACACTTCATACATCATTTAGACTTCGGTGTGCATTTACACACATATTCTTGCAACAAAGTGGATGAATACAATATGTGTGTGGATCTATGATGCGTGCCCTGAAATAGAAATTCTAAAGTTGCTTATGACAAATAATGTAAATCCCTAATAAAATCCATAAAAACCTCTGCAGTTCTCAGCACAAAATCTGTGTTTGGAAGCACAGTGTTTCTCTGGGATCCACTGTCCTGCTTGTTTTAGAGGGTTTCCTGCTCCAACACACATGATTCAATGGTCAGCTCATCATCAAGCTCTGTAAAAAAAACCTGATTTATTTGAATCGGGTGTGTTGGAGCAGGGGAAACTTGTAAAACATGCAGGGCACTGGATTCCCAGGTCCAGGGATGAGAAATACGGTCTCAGGGGACAGAGAGTCCTTGTTTCCAGGTTTGTATGTGACAGTACAAGCATATAGCTGAATGATAAAGTACACATTTCTATGGATTGTAGAAATTATCTTAAAACCACCTCAGTTTGTTTATGCTCTGTTAGATCTTTGCACATCGTGTTCAGTGATGTTGGGGGGGCGGAAACTATAGACATCTGTATCACTGATATAATATACATATTATAATTCTGCTTTCATACCTATCTTGTCGTACGGAACCCGGGGGGTGTTTCCAACCTAGATCAGTTCTAATGGGCTTATGTGAACTTAGCAATTGCACACTGTTCCGTTCTGGCACAAAATGCTTGGCTACAATCGCTCCACGGAGTGTGTACACAATTAATGTGTAATATGCAGCTGCATTTACTCACAAACTGGTTCAACCAACAGCTCTGTTGCAGCAGTCTCACTGCCGGAAACAACTTTGATAAACAGAGTTTGAGCTCCACGTTGAAAAGAGTCTAGGCTTATAAACCAAGCAGCTTACCTGATTCTTCTTCAGAATACTAACGGTCCGGTGAATCGATCATTATATGCCTCCAGAATACGTCTTCTCCTTCAGTGGTGTCTGGATGAAGCAGCAGTGCATCGTCCTAGCATCATCACTTATATGGCGTTGTTTTCATGACGTGGCAAAGTGGAAATGTTCATATTCTGAACACTGGTATGTCACTATCCAGAGATCGACAGACAGCAAATTTCCCGTGCTTATAATAACAAAAGTGTTTATAAGCACGTAGTGTTGAGGGCATGTCGAGTCTAGACTACGGTGTGAAAATTAATCGAACTAAGTGCAACACTAACGTATTACTCCCTGAATCGGAATGAAATACAGGTATGAAAGCACCCTAAGTTGAGATTTACAGACCTGTTCCACAAAAAAAACATGCATTAGAACAAATAACCACTTTATATGTTGGGTTAGGTCATTGATTTCAATTATAGTTTTAGGATCCAGGTATGATATTATGCTGTTATACCATCACTAGGGGACAGTAACATGTGCTGCTGTTACTGTTGCTGTTAATGTTGATCACAGTGAAATTGGCTTGCACAATAAATCCACTGTACACTGATGCACAGGTCGTCTTCAGAGGCATTTGTTTGCATCACAAAAAGATAATGTTTACCATTCCTGTGAGATAGATGGAGATAGAGAGAGAGAGAGGTATAAATAACAGTACATATGTCAGTGTTTATGCTCCGTGTTGTTTTGGGTAAAATGCTGTTTGTGAAGAGGAATCAATATTTCAGTGATCAAAGCAATGAAAGTATCTGTGCACTATGTTCAAAAATACTAATGTTATGTAATGTTCTACAATATTAATATACCATTCTTTAAAAGAGCGTGAGTGTCTGTGGGTATGGACAGGCATCTTGGACTATATAATGGAGAGAGCAACTTCTTTACACTTGCCGCTGTATTTTCTGAACAATGTACCTTCCGTGTCACACTTTTGTGTCCTATAGTGTCAAAGTGAGGGTGTAGAAAGATTTGTTATAGTTGAGTTCCACCTTTCTCAAAACTTTGGAATGTTTGTACCTCAGTTTGTCCAGGTGCTGCGCTGCCCTTTGTTTTTGGCATTGTTTTGTCTTTTTAACATGCAGAGACAAAAAAAAAGATGTTTGAAGCTTTCTCGAGAAGAAATCGTAGGACAGTTGATGCATAAACCAGAGACTTGGAGCGGCAAACCACCACTACATCCTGCCAGTCTGTCTCCTCTGATGATCAATGGCAGTGAACAGAAGGCAGCCGGTAGCTCGCTTCTCAAAACTTTCGTGGTTTGCCAAATCATTTTTGGTTGGCACTGCTCAATTAGTCTTTAATCTTACTGGCCTTTGCTAAAATAATAAATTGTCAGCTGATAAACTGTATGACTGCACAGTGAAAATCAGGACATTGTGGATATCTCTGCAGATTATTTATGGCTTATGCGAAAATAACTCACTGAGCCTAAAAAACATATGAGCTGCAGGCTCGCCAGTTTTAAAGCATTCAACGTAGAGATGGTTGTACATTGTGCTATCTAACTCATGTTGGTGTTTATTTTTAGTGTCTGTGTTAGAACTGGATGAAAAATGAGAGTAATCCAACTTTTTGTTTGGAGATTTCATTTCGTTTACATTGATGGGGCATCATTAAAATCTCAGTTTCCCAAGTGGAGAATTATCTTCATTTTTCGGACACATTGTCCGAGCCTTGGTTCAAGGCTTGAAACTGCAATGCTAATTGCGCACTTTTTAGACCCACCCATAGAGGGGGGCGGGACCTCATTCCCAGAATGCAAACAGTGTCCGCCATCTTTGCTAACAGTTACGCTAACAGGACCCAAGTGACACTAGTGGGCACGTAACAAAAAGAATGAAGATATTTCTGGACTCAGGGGAAACTGAGAATGGGAAGCACAATTTTTCCAAAACACTTCCCCTATTCTAGTAATACAAAGCTAAATGCTAATCCTTTAAATGTTTACGATACATGTTTGACTAATCACAGAAAAATATTTCTAACCTGATTCAAATAAATGGGTCATTAAAAGTAGTGCTGTGCAAAAGGTTAACGCGCGTTAATGACGACTGACCGGAAATAGACGCGCATGACGCCATGTTTACGTGCCACGACACCGGAGTCCAGACACCAGTTACCTTTTAGCGCCGTTAGCGTGCCTACAGTGGAACTGGAGCAGTCTGTTTATTAAATGAAAAGAGCAGCGCTACAAAAAAAAACCAGCGTACCTGTGTAACTGCGTATGTGTGCCTCTGTTTTTAAAGTTTAGTGTTACTTTAGAGACTTATTTTCACAATCGGGAGTCACGTAAACATCACGTCACGCGCGTCTTTTCCCGGTCAGTCGTCATGGAAACACGTTATGCGTTAACGTCGTTAAACGCCGTTGACGCATTAACGTTTAACAGCACTAGTTAAAAGGCTTCTGCAGAGCTTGATGATGAGCGGACCATTTGCATCAAGTGTGTCGGAGCAGGGCAACATCTAGAGCGCAGTGGGTCCACAGGACAGGGATTGACAAGAACACTGGTGGAGTATTTGGTTTTAATGTTTTTGCTGCGCTGAAAATATTGTCCAAACAGTGAACTGCAATGTACACTTGCTCATCCAATAGAAACACAACTTTCATTAAGGAATGGAATACGCTAACGTCTGATTTCCTGCTGATATGAGATTATCTGTTTATTCAGGTCTCTCGACCAAAAACCAAATCATGAAACCCGATAATTAGGCAAGTCGACTGTGTTTTAACAGGCAGCTAGCTTGTGAGGAAAACAGTTTAACATAACTTTGGATTGTCCACCTCAATAATTTAAGTCTGAAAGTACTTTTTTATACACATTTCTTTCTCTCTTTTTTTGGCTCACATTTCCCCCTCTCATGTCGACAAACAACAGGAATCCATTGAACAGTGCCTGTGTTCTTAAATGTTACTGCAACCATAACTCCTGCACTTTATTTGTCTATTTAGTTGCAATTTTATATTTCAGTGTTTGTTTCGTAACTGTTATTGCCCTGTTTTTATGAACTATGACGTGTGCTGCTGCCTTTCTTGGCCAGTCCACCCTTTGCGAAAGAGGTCTTGATCGCAATGGGTCTTTTATCTGGTTGAATAAAATAAATGAAACAGATAAAAATACATAGGGAAGACGATCATTTTTATGTAAAAATAAATACATATATATAGCATAGGACATATATCTGAGGGCTTCTCCCGGTCACCTCCTTCTTTTCAACTTCTAAATCACCGTCTTTTATGTTAGTGACAGTTGTTAGAATAAAGTGAGATGAAACTTTATTCATCCCTCTGGGGAAATTCTGACACTGCTGCAGCAGAGTAATTGGTTTCAATAAAGAAGAGACAGAATACAACGTGAATGTAAATGAGCAAATGGCATGACAGGGAATTTTTTTGATTTATTGAGAGTGAAAACATGTGGGGTTAATCAAAGATAAATAACTGTTTCATACATCACCGTTAAAGTGTCAGAGAGTGAGGATCCATTTCACAGCAGCTTGTGAGGACATTCTTGATTGCTCACATAAATACTGCTGTGCTGAAACCAACGTTGCACACGAGAAATCTAAAAATGTTTGCTCCGTTGCTCCATATACTGTACACTGTTTTTTAACAGCGAGTGAGAACAAGATTTATAGAAAAAAGGTTCACAAGTGCAGAAATAAATAATATAAAATAATAAAAAAGAAGGAGGGAGTGACTGCGCACATTAACAATGAGAGCTTAGCGTCACCAAACAACGTGCACGGCTGCACATGACTGAAAAGCTTTCAGCCAGCAGGAGCTCGGTGTGTGTTGGGATTTGGTTTATTTGAGATAGGCCGGGTCCTGTTCATGGCAGGTGTACACACACACACACACACACACACACACACACACACACACACACACACACACACACATTCTTGTACTTGCTGCATACTGAGGACCGGGTAAAAGTGCTGACCAAGTGAGGACCAGCATTTCCACTTTACAAATCACAATTACAAAAATATCTACTTCATGAATGACATCAATAAAGAACTACTGGATGCAGTACCATAAAATATCTGCAGGTGGAGCCCCAGAGCAAAACGTGTGGGACACACCAGGGCTGGAAAAAATATTGGTATTGCTAAATACTTGGGTTTATGATATTGGTATTGATAAATACTTGGGTTTATGATATTGGTATTGATAAATACTTTGGTTTATGATATTGGTATCAATAAATACTTGGGTTTATGATATTGGTATTGATAAATACTTTGGTTTATGATATTGGTATTGATAAATACTTGGGTTTATGATATTGGTATCAATAAATACTTTGGTTTATTATATTCGTATTGATAAATGCTTGGTTTTATGATATTGATATTGATAAATACTTGGGTTTGTGACATTTGTATTGATAAATACTTGGGTTTATGATATTGGTATTGATAAATACTTGGGTGTGTGATATTGGTATTGATACATACTTGGGTGTGTGATATTGATATTGATAAATACTTGGATTTATGATATTGGTATTGATAATACTTGGGCTGGAAAACGGGTTTTGAGGACCTCTCTCAGATCATAGGATGTTAACAATCTAAGGAAGCGATTTCAATGAAAACAAAGTGAGGACCGGCCGAAATGTCCTCCCTTCGTAAAAATGACCTCACTTTGTTGGTTAAAAACCCTCACCGGTACTCAGTATGCCGCAAGTACAAGCACACACAGTCTCTCTCTCTCTCTCTCTCTCTCTCTCTCTCTCTCTCTCTCTCTCTCTCTCTCTCTCTCTCTCTCTCTCTCTCTCTCAATATTCCCACTGCACAGTGGGGTGACGGCTGTGAGTATGTCATTCTCACTCTTTCTGCACGTCACACCTAATACACTGGTGGAGTTTGACTCCACTGTGAAAAATCCTTGGTGGAAGTGAGTGTGGTTGGCTGTCAGCTGTGTGTGTGCGCGTGTTAGTGTGTGTGTGTGTGTGTGTGTGTGTGTGTGTGTGTGTGTGTGTGTGTGTGTGTGTGTGTGTGTGTGTGTGTGTGTGTGTGTGTGTGTGTGCGTGTGTGTGTGGAGGTGTGGAGATGGTTGCAGGTGAGCTGATTGTCACAGCTGGGTCTGGTTTGTAATCATGCTCTGCATTTAAAGGGACCTCGTGAGAGACTGACTGCTGCGCACACATGAAAAGAGAAGTTCTGACACATTAAAGCGAGGAAAGGCATGGGACACATGGGCCACGGTGGCTCAGAGTGTGGTCTCTTTCCCAGTCAAGTGAATGGATAGTGAATCATTGTGAGAAAGCATTTCTGTCTGCTATTCCTTTGCTTTAAACCTGTTCTCTTGTGTATATTCTCATTACATGCTCATAGTACGTGCAGCACCCTCTCTATTAGTAATTCAGTACACAGTAAAGCATCTCATTTAAATGAGCTATATGTCATGTAGACATTAAATCTTTCTGGCTGTGGCCCTCGAGATTCCCACAGATAGTTGCATATATGAGCACAAGCAGCCTGAGGTTCAGAGATGGGAGTAAGTCACACATATGCAAATCACAAGCAAGTCTCAAGTCTTAAGAACCTGGTATACCCATCCTGTAGTATCTGACTTCCCCATCGGGTGGTGGTACAAGCCTGGGCGAAGGTAATAGGACGCATTCCTACGAAAGAAGAAGAGAATGATGCTACAGCTCCTCAGATGGCTCACAGCTGAAAGGTCCTTCGAGGCAGGAGAGTCAGGGTGTCAGACGTCAGGTCAAGGCTCAGTGACTGTCCTTCTTGACCACTTCTTCTGTTGTTAAAATGTTTTTTTCTGCTTGATGAGCAGGGTTTAAACAATGGGTGCTGCACAGTGAGAAATTCATTTCGCACACGCGCACATGGTGGCCATTCACCTCCAGTTTCAAGCAAGTCTCAAGTCATTCTTGCATTCATTCTTGAATCAAGAAGAACAAGTCAAGTCGAGTCCCTGCTTAAAATCAAACAAGTGATATGAAAGAGTTTTACCTGTAACAGAAACACTGTATTACTCGAGTCTGAAGTCATGAAGTTGAGTCTTTTCCCAGTCAAGCAAGTCTCAAATCCTCAAATTTGCGACTCGAGTCAGACTTGAGTCAAGTCATATTACTCGAACCCCCCACCTCTGCATTTATCTCATATATTTACAGCTTTTACAAGATTTACCTGAACCACTTCATTTCAACTACAACGTCATGTGGATCAATCTGTTTGATAATCATCCAAAATGCATGAGCACATGTTTTTGATAATAATAGAAACTATTAGGGTCTGACAATGGATATTGTGGTTGGCTGACACCAATATAACATCTTGTCAAATTTGTGCAACAAGACACTTCACTCACAAGTATAAACTCCTCTTGGTGAAAACAGACAGTGAAGTCCTTCAAACTGTGGAACTTTCAACATTTAGAGGACATAAGAAACTTTGAATGACCTCAATAACACTTTTTTCACTGTCTCCATGGAAGATGGTTAGTTTTTACCCCCATCGGTTGTGTTATTTTTCTATATGAACACGACACAATTATGATACCTTGTCATGTATTATTACTTACATAATCTACCTAATATCTCAAGACTGAAATTGCAGTTTCAATCCTGATAAGGTTTGAAAACTAATTCCTCTTTAGACTTGTACAATAAGTGTCAATCTCTGGTCACGGATATTGTGTTTTTTAGATAAAACGTCATCATGCGTGTCAATGGGTTGAAATGATTTCTACAGGAGGACGGGACACACAAAGTAAACACACACAGAACCTCTTGCAGCGATGTGATCAGAGGAAAAGAGCAGGGCTTCATACAAATAATCCACTGTAAAGCGTCTAGCAAATGTTAGTTTAAATTCACTCTCTCTTACTTGTAGGTAGTAAGTGGTGCAAAAAGGGCGCCCCTTGTCATTTGGTAACAGCATCTGTAGAGGTCATGTGTCGTCTGTACCCTGACATGTGCTGATGAGATCGTTAGACTTTAATTAGTAAAGTGGACTTAAGGGATCTGAAGTGTCCATCTGTCTTGGTTTGACGCCCTTCATGTTTCATCAGGAAGAAGAAGAAGAAAGTTTGAGTGTCTGTCTGTCGCTATGAGGCCTGCGAGTGCATTAATAATGCATTTTCTCTTGTAAACAGTAGGTCACAGTGTGGTTACAGTAGTTTCACATGAACCTGTAAGTCTTTACTCTTCTACACAGTTTCACTTATGTCACAGGTAAGTGGCTGAAAAGGGAGTCAATATGTTTGCAACCTGCTGACATTAAACATCAAGTATCTCATTATTAAAGCTGTAGTGTGTAACTTTAAAATATTAACAAATATCACTTACATTCAGACTATTGTCAAATGAGTTCACACAAATGAGTTGATCAGGTCTACATGACTCTGTTTTTATGTCTGTGGTGACACAGAGTGATGCATTTGACACGACGACTCTTGGAGGGAAGTCAGAAGCATCGTAGCTATGCGACTGAAGTCAGACAGCAGTGAACCTTAGGTCAAGGAATTACCTCCAGTTCTCTGAAACATGAGCGAGCTGGAAGGAATGTTAAAAGAGAACTTTAGATTATGGAATAAACCGCCCGGGTTCTCTGAAACAACAACACGAGTGAGGTCGTGACGAAGCAAAACAAATGTTGAAAGGGAACAGCTGGAATATGGAAGTGTCCTTTCAGAAAGCTCCTCAGGTTAACCTGAGGGGTATGTCTGGGTGGTAAAAAGTTAAACATGTTTTCCTAGACTAGATGTTGTCTTTCTTCCAAATTTGACTTGAATAACATTGAAACACAGATACTTTTGATACAAAAATGGAGACGTGAAAGACTGAGGAGACGTGTCCAGGAGTGGTATGTACGACCACTAAATGTACAGAGACTGATGGCAGGCAGATTTAACATGAGGGACATGGAGGAAGAAACCTACTTCAGGTACTTCTGGATGTCAGCTGGCAAATTTGATGAACTTCTACGCCTTGTGCTATCTCATATTAATCATCAGGGCAGCCACCTCATGCCCGTTGATGCTGCCCAGAGACTGTCTGAGGACCAATCGCAGCCCTTGCCGTCTCCGTTGTCCCTTGATGGAGATGACGGAGAGGCTCTCCGATGACCTAGAGGGGTCTCTGTAACCGACGTAGAGCACTTTGCGTAGGAGTATAAATTGGGCTTCAGTCTATAGCAAAAGCAAGAAATAGCGTGGATTGTTATTAATGAATCTAAGCTAAACTCATGGACACATTTATCATCTCTTATAATACAATATATGTATAATAATGCAATAAAATAGAATTAAAAAGTAAACAAACTCTCCATTGATAACTGTGGTTATATGGATACATGTGTGTTTTTTTTTTTTAAATCTGAAATAGTGAATATTTCTAACCCTGTATTCTAACACATTTTGAAGTTCTCATCACAGAGTCTCCTCATGTTGAACAAAATGGACAGAGGAGTATCTAAAGGCTCATCGTTTGCTATTTTATTCCCCATAATTCCTTTTGCCTGGGTTATGTTTATCTCTGTCTCTCTGGCTCCTGATCCACATTTGGCATGGCTGGATGGTCATTTTGCCAGAGGAGAACTGGAAGGGATTGTGTGCAGCCCTTCAGTATGTCCTCCCCTCAAGTCTTTAGATGTTTCTGTGGAGCAGAGAAGCAGAGAAGCAAACGTAGAGAAACGGGTAATTGCTTTAACCCTCCTGGTCGCGGTGGTCTTCAACTTTTGTCGCCATTTACACAAAATCAGATGTGTAGAAAAGCATTAGCTCTGTTTTTGAATTCATACAAGGAACAGGTTTGTGATTATGACTGTTTACTGTTCAAATTGACACAGTGTTGTCCATCCAATGTGAAGAAGAAGTGCTTTCTCCTCCGCTAACACACCCTGGGATTGGTATCTCTTACCACCATGGTTCAGTGAGCGTTTTCTCGTCTCCAGATGCACTGAAGAGAAAAAACACACACACACACACATCCCAAAGAAACAAGTGAGTTGATTATTTTTCCATCAGAGCTGTTTGTAAAACAAGTTTTCTTTGGTGGCATTTAAAAAAAATAATGCACAATTTATTCTGCATTATCTGAACACTGTCAACACCCAGACACACTGACAGCTTCTCTCGGGCTTATAGATGTGGATATTTATGTGGAGGCTGCAGGTTGGGTGCAGAGGTAACTGCAGATAAATGTTTTCTGTAACATTACCTTCACAACAGGGCATTTTGTCTGCTGAACTAATCCACGTAACTGCTGCTTGTCAAGCGCTGTTGCCTGTTTGAGGCTTTAGCACAAAAAAAAAAAAAAACAGGGAAAGAAAATCCTGAGCAGAGTGAAGAAGAAATGAAACAGGCGTCACTTTCTACCTCGTGAGTAACATTCGAACTGAGTGTGTGTGTGTGTGTGTGTGTGTTACGTAAGCGCCGCTAAAATTATCAATGCTCATTTTATGCAAAGCCCCGAGCTCCTGCAGGCACAGACTGTGTGATGTTCAGGCTGGGAGGAAGGATTCTTTTGTTTTCCCTGCAAGTCATTTTTATTTCTATTTCTGTGTCAGGAAAAACAAACAAGATTCGAAAAAGGTCACGCTAATTTTAGACATGTTTTTTTTCTTGATGGGAGGGGAGATGTGTGGCTTTCCTCTCGAACAGGCACAGACGATCAAAGCAAATGTCAGTCAATTCACAGCCTGTGACAGTCAGGAGTGAATGGCAGGCACATGCTACGTCGTTCAGACATCTCCTTCATTGTCTGACGAAGGCAGAGGCAACAGGGCTTTTTTTTGTCTGTTTCCTGGTGTTCATTCATATTAAAGTGTGGAAGTTGTCACATTTAAACAATGGTGAGTCCCAGAACTCTCCATATGTCTTTATAAGGGGAAGAGTCATCTTCCCTGCTTTTTGATTCAGACTTTTTTTTCCTCCGAAACGCACAAACACGCATTCATCTTACACTTCTGATGACCTCCACTGAAGACATTCAAAACCGTATCAAACCCCTGTCTGTTTCCAGTTCTTTAAAACTCCATCTCAGAATCAATGTAATCCTTATTTTGGCAGTTGGCAGGACATTTTCCATTTTCAGCTCTATAGACTCGTGGACTTTGTTTGAGTTTGAGGCTTGAAACCTTGTCTTTTATGCCACTGTAATTACATAAATTGATATACATGTACATACCTACTATATATATATGTGTTTGTGTGTATATATATATATATATGTGTGTGTATATATATATATGTATGTTTATACATATATATATGTGTGTATATATATATGTATGTATAAACATATATATATATGTATGTATATATATATATACATATATATATATATATATAATGAATAATAAAATCACAATGTAACAAGTAATCCCGCACCAACCCCAAACTAAACCCCACATAGGCTCCTACATGTATTAACATTAATTTTCTCACGTAAAGATAGACTGATATTTTCAAGTAAAAATACAGATTATTTTTTTTAACCAGAACTTAACATGACACTTAATTAGTATGTGTTGCTTCTGTAAGGAAACCGCAACATACTAGTATTAAATTGTTGCCAAACATCATAAAACGACAAGATGAGTGACATGGAAAACAAAAGTCATGACGTCAAAAGCTAGATAACCACTAACATGTATTAACAAATATGTCCTTGTGCTCTGATTTGATCACATAATAAACACCGTGTCTCAGATATTCACTAGGCATAAGTGCCTTCATAATGACTTTTGAATCAAGGATAAACAGGATAAACACATTCACATCCCGCTGATAGTTGTCCTGCTGAAAATATCAAAATGCAGCTGGACTCAACCGGCCTCACAAACTGTTGAATAGCTTGAAAGATGCAGTCCTGCCAAAAAAAATCAACCCCAGGGAAAAATGTTTATAGAAATATCTGTGTGGCAGCACTGATTGTATCTGATCAGGTCATAAATATGTGAATCATGTTTTGGAGCTTTCAATCCTCAGACGCTGGAAACAACGTTTACACTTCTTATGAGCTCTGCACGTTACATTTCTTGGTTTCATCCTCACAGTAAATATTGCAGTTGTAGAATTTCTGTTTATAATATTGTCTTTACACATGATTTCATTGAAATCGTACTATAAAAAGAAATGTCTTGCTGACTTACTCCCCACAACAACTGAGCCACTCACCCCCTCCTTCACAGAGACTATACGTTCACTCTGACGCCTGAAGTCGCCCCTGTTTTTCTTCTGCTCGTCTAATCTGTATATTTCATATGATTTGGAGCATCACGGATCATTCAACATTCGCAGCTCAATCAGCGCCTTCCCACGTTCAAAATGGAGGAGGAGGAGAAGGAGGAGGAGGAGGAGGAGAGCTGTGCGGCGAGGAGCTGCCGCTGGATCCTGATCAAGCCTCTCTGCCAGGGATGTTTTTGCCACAGACCACACTGCTTGTTACCATGACAACAAACAGAAATTTCCCTTCAATACACTTCACCCAAGTGCTTTTCAACAACCCCCCCGCCTTCCCCACTCTCCCCAAAACTTACCACCCGCTTCTCTGCTTCCAGCATCCTCAGGAGTTTGGAGAATATACTCATATCGATCTCCTGCAGATAAGAGTGAGACTGAGCACATGACTAATTCTGATCTCTGTAACGTCGATGATTCGTTTCTTCTCTTCCAAGTCTGTGCTGGGTGTGATTGAATTGTGCAGTGTGGATGCAGAATGAAGCGGAGCTCCTGCTCGTGTTAGACGTGCTCCACATTGACCACCTAAAAATCATCACAGTCTTAGGAAACCATGTGCATAAACAATGTGTGGGCAGTGGAGTGAAGGGACACACTGTTTCATGCTTGCACTTTAACACCACGTGAACAAACACATTTTTCTACTCTCTTAACAGAAATAGACTCTCGTCCACATCCCTCGGAGATGGCGGTGATGATTGGGAGCATGGATACAGTTACACACCATGGGAGGCCCTGACACCAAGATGCCAGACCTGCTAAGTACAGATGCCACTCCAGAACCATGGGTCTGTTTTGGACACTCTGAACTGTGACCTGCTGCTGTCACACCTTGAGGTGTCAGAGTAGATGAAGATCCGTCAAAGGCTCTATTCTGGGAAATATGCAGCTCTGAAATGTGACATTTTAGCACTTTCTTTTGACCCAAAAGCCTATGTAACTGTGAAAGAAAAACAAGTGTAAAGAACAAACATATTGACTGTGCATTAAAAAGAAAGGCATTGAACTAAATAGATAGTTTAACACTGTTCATTTTCAAACTGCAAGAGGAGAAACACATTTAGGATTGAATTCACATGTAGGACAGTCTGATCAGTTTAATAACACTGTTCCTGACAATGCACACTTTGATTTATTATCACTTTGTGTGAGGAAAGATTTGAAATGTAAGAAGCTGCTTAAGCCTTTGGGCTGTGAGATAAATCCAGCTGAAATCACTGATGTTTGATGGGAATTGGTTGATTTAATATTGCAGTGTGTGTTTTCTGAGCTCTCATTTTCTCTCACTTTTCCTGAGAACTGATCTTACTGCAGTTAGTCAGGATGTTCTGCATTTTAGTGGACTGTATTTATATATGCATTGTTCGATAGGTCAAACAGTCTACCAATTTATTTCTATCCTGTAAATCTAGAACTGCAGACACAGATAAATGTATGTTTCCTTGACAAATGGCAACACATCTATCCAATGCCACTGACTGTCAAATTTAATAAATTGACAGTGAAATGATTGTGCCAGGGGAGTAAGTCTAAGGTCAGCGCCACTGGATCTAAGTGCAGAAGCTAGTAAATGTTCCTCTGGGAAGGTTCACTGCCCTCAGTTGTGCTGTGTTTGTTTGGCAGAGGGCCGACTTATAGTTTCTGAATATAAAAGAACAGTCTGTCTATAGCAGCAGAGCCCAGTTGCTGCTGACAATTTTTTCCATCCCCAGTCGTGTGACAGGAGCGCTGCTTTAAAGGAGCAGGGCAGGTACCTTTTGGGATTAGGTTTCAGGGGCCAGCGGAGTACAGTACGGCGGCATTGGGTTTCCGCGCAGAGGGGAAACTGCGAACGCCAAATTCGCTGGCATGAATGTACGAGAGCAGCCTCCGAGCATGTGCCAAAGATATTGTTCTCTGTCAGGTGTCGCGTTACACCTCTGAGCGATGGGGTCTTTTCCTGGGAGATAGTAGCGGACACTGACTGAGGCGGCAGAAGCTGTGACGAGGCTCAAGCCTGAAGCTGAGACCTGCTGTGGCAGCATTCTGACTTGTTTACCCGTGCGTGCTACAGTCATAATTAACCCTTTAAGGTACGCACCAAGAAAAAAGCAAAGGAAAAATGATTTATTTGCATTTTTTTTATTATTTTATTTTATTTTATTTGCTTATAATAACAATAACGACAATCGATATAGAGTTTTTTTTTTGTTTTTTTTTATTAGACCCTATACAGTATTTCAGATACAGGCCTCCAAATGGTTGAGACGTCTGTTCCTAATAAACCTGGTTTGCATAATTCATAAAGTACAACATTCAGAACAAGTCACATTGTTAGAGTTCAGCTTGATGCATTTTTCAATGAGATATAGTGACTGAAAGTGTGACCAAATGGTTGAGTAATACCTTAAAGGGTTAAATTAGGAACATTTTGATTTTGTTGTTGTTCATATTTCATCCCTTTGCAATATGGTCCTGGATAATTTGACCCCGGCCAAGTGTTCCCTCATAATAAGTGATGGTGATTGATACTGAATTTGGAAACACTATCTATCTAATATAATAACTCAAATTCAGGGTAACACTTTGGATTGTGGAACACATATTCACCATTAACTAGGTGCTTACTAACATCCATATAAGTAGCATACTAGCCCTTTATTAGTAAATATTAAGCACTATTAACAACTTATGTAGGAAAAATCTTAATTCATGTCATAAGAGGTAGAATAAGGTTATGTAGAATAAGGTGTTAATACATGTTTAATGATTACTAATAAAGGGCTAGTATGCTACTTAAGCACCTAGTTAATGGTGAATATTATGTGTTCCCTAATCTAAAGTGTTACCACATTCAAGTACTGCCATGTCGTCACTGCTATGTCATAAAATCATTAAAAATTAATATCATCTCCAAGTATCAAAGTATCAGTGTTTATTCATCATTATTTTACATTAATGTTGTCTCCCTCCTCCAAACTACTGTCTTTTTCCTCATCCTGGAAAATAAGGTCAAGGACCACTTGCACATTAAGTCTGGCAGCCATAACATCAATCACTGACATGGCAGTTCAGTTTTGATCTGCAGCTCTGAATAAATGGATTCTGATTTGTCAAAAAAGATGTTACATCACAGCTGCATACAGGTGCAGGCCTTGTGTTCTGACCTCTGCGTGACTTCTACACAAAATGTGTACCATTGTGTATATGATCATTCATCAGCTGTTTTACTATTGCATTGTTTTAAGATTCCTCTGAGACCAGCAGGTAACTGTTGTCAGATCATGTGGTCAGATCATGACAGTTATAATGATCCCCTTGAAGTCAGTCACCACTCTTCCATACAATAAATTCCCACAGACATGTCATGTAGTGGTTAGCGCTATTTGCCTTTGCAGCAAGAAGACCCGGGTTTTACGACCCGGTCAGAACAAGAGCCTTTTTTTCTTGGAGTTTGCATGTTCTCCCCATGTGTGGGTTTTTGCCGGGTTCTCCGTCTTCCTCCCACAGTCCAAAAACATGCAATATGGGGATGAAGTAAATGGGACACTGTAAATTGACCGTAGGTGTTAGAGTAGGTGGTTGTGTGTCTCTATGTGGCCCTGTGATGAAGATTCAATCGAGAAGGAGAGGAGCGCCCTCAGGAAAGAAACAAAAAGAAACATCATACCTCGGGTTAAGATGCATTTTTTCTCAAAGCAAAGCATCATGCAGGATAAAAGCAAGGCTGGCCAAAACCTCACATGGATATTTCTCAACACCTGAACTGTAGAAATATTATACATGTTCAATAATAATATGTGATGAAGATTCAATTGTTGAACCTTAATTCAACTGCAGTTTTCCTTTTGACCCAGAACAAAAACTTGCACAAAAAACATTTTACAATACTTTAATTGTTGTACTATTTATAAGGGATCACTTTGAAAAGTCATACAATTTCAGACTTTGTTATTGTTTATAGCTGAATGTGTGTGTGTTGCGTATGTGCCTTTGTGATTGTGTAAGAAAGGTTGTGGAGGTAGCTGTAGGGTGAGCAGCTATATTTAACTTCAACACTCTCATTTTCCTCCGTGTGATCCCAGCGCCATACATCGACCGCTCAGGCTCACTGTCTTATGACAAACTCCTTTTTAGTTCGCCAATGTAATAAATAATGCAACGTGCTTGTTGCTGTTTACTGGTGGTTGTAGGTTTTAGTAAAGGCGAACAGGTTGCATCTCTGCAGGGTTATGGTGTTTTGCAGCGAGGAGACAGAGCCACAAACTGACTGCAGTGTGTTCATCAGCAGTATGATGGATGATGGATGAACTGGTGCTTGTCCAAGAGTCAAGTAATTGCACCACAATGGACCCATTTAAAATATTTAAACAGTGTCAAACATGAACGGCGTCGGGTTTCAAAAGCAACCGCCGTGGAGGGGCCACTGTGGAAGAAAACGTTCTGTTGCTGTGAAATTCAGCCTCTGCTGACGGAGCTGATTGTGTGTCTGTAAACATGTCCCAACAGTTCAACTAACAGCAAAACTAAACAGTTTCAGTCAAGCTGGAAGTGATGCTCAGCTTTTGCAAAGTGGTTTCTCTATAATGCTGAGACCTGGGACTTATGATATTAAAATAATGTTATAACAAGCTTGCTGAGCTTATATAGTAAATGTCTCAAAGGCAGCTTTGTGGGTGTGAAGACACAAAGAATACATACAATCCTGTTTTCATAGCTGTGTAATTCTTAGTAGGAAAACCTTATTTACTTACTTTATAAAGAATCAATTTGGCTATGAATCAAACTGCTGATACCATCCAACCTGATTATTGATTTATTTGAATCTGAACCAGTTGTGGGCAGAATGGTTTCTTGGTTACATGATTTAATGTGCTCTTTAGTTGCACTGCCATTATTAAACAGACCAAAGTGCACACTAAGAAATCAAAGTACGAGACTGTACCTAAAAGGTACAAATGCTGTCGCTCCAGTTGTACTCTATTAGGGTACAATCCCTGAAATGTACCTTTCTCAGTGTACCAATCAGTACATTTTTGTACAAGGACATAAAGGTACATTTTTTGTCACTAGGGGTGCAGAAATGTTTCTTTAGAGGGACAAACAAGCAGGTACAGTGCTTGTACCCTGATCGGGTACAACTGGAGCGACAAAGCATGTGTACCTTTTTAGGTACAGTCTCGTACTTTGATTTCTTAATGCCACATTATACTTCTCCTACTGCGTAATGTGTTACCTGACTGCCTAACCACGGAGACCCCTCGAGGCTTCATACTTCTACGTCGTGTTGACGGATACGCACTGCAATTTCCTGCCCGATCAGTAGGGGGTTGAGAGAAACACTGTTGCTGTTGCTGTTGCTGTTGCTTCTCAATTTTCTGTGTCCCGTAAAGCAGTTTTAAGATAATTTGGGGCGAGAAATTAGCCATTTAGAGTCTAAACGTGGTTTGTGTCTTAAGATATGACGTATTTATAGTTTGGCAGCAGCGTTGTCGGCGGTGATCAGCTCCGCCTCTGTGGACGCTCGGTGCGCACTCTGAGCCGGCACAGAGCAGCGTTATCTCGGCCTGTCCTGAGGACCAATCGCAGCTCTTGCCGTCTCCGTTGTCCCTTGACGGAGTGACGGACACTTTAAAATATTTCGTGCAGCCAGAGACGACGCAGAGGCTCTCCTACGGGCTCTCCAGCGACGCAGAGCACTTTACGCAGGAGTATAAATTGGGCTTTAGTGTGTGCATCCTACAAAAAGGTGTATCATCAGTCGAATCATTGCACTTTAAAAAAAAAAAGATTATTGCACAAAAAGCAACACAGGATCTTGTCTCAAAAATGACCTCATTCCAACACAACGTGAGTTTTCCTCAGTAACGCTGCTGAGTGGCAGCAAAGTTGTCGAACTTATACCAGAACCAGACGCAGGTGCATCCTCCTCTGTTAGCGTTCATGTGATTGACTCATTTTGTTTTTAATCACAGACGAAAAATGTAAAATCTAATTAAACATAAGTATTACACGTTGTTAGGACTTTTGATTAGCGAATTAGCAGTTTCAACTGGAATGTGCAATAATAGGGAAGATGTACTGAAGAGAACAAAAAAATAGTTAAACTATTAAGCATGATTTAAAAAAAAAAAAGGTGAGATATTGCTTTATATATATATACCTTCAAACAACATACGCACATCATTATCCCGTGTGTTTTCTGAATTTTTATTGAATATATTATATTTTTCTTTAATCAACATTGCACATATTCCATTTCAATCACATCTCATATTGCTGTCTACAAAATGTTATGAATGTAGAAAATTCAGAAGTTGGAAGGTTTACCAAAAAAGTCAAACAAAGAAAGAAAACAAACGAAACGAACAAAGGAACGAGAACAGATAGATAGTGAAAGAGAAGGAGAGGAGCGCCCTCAGGAAACAAAAAGGAAACAAAAAAAAGAAACATCAAACCTCGGGTTAAGATGCATTTTTTTCTCAAAACAAAGCATCATGCAGGATAAAAGCAAGGCTGGCCAAAACCTCACATGGATATTTCTCAACACCTGAACTGTAGAAATATTATACATGTTCATTAATAATAGTAACTGTCAGTTTCCCTTGTTGTTGTTGTTGTTGTACGATGATGTTGTTGTGATTCAAGGCAGTGGCAAATGATTACAGTGAACATGAAGCACACACACATACACACACATAGGTGAAGCAGCAACATTAAACAACATTAAACGTGGTAAAAAAAAAAAAAAAAAAGATTCTCCAGCTTTAAAGATCTTTGACCTCTCTGCCGAGGTCATGACGGTGACTGTCATAATGACCGATGGCAGATATACTGCACGTCAAACACTGTTCCAAATGTGACCAAACTGCACCGGCTTGCATAGACACTCCAGTCTCATTGGGTTTGTGATGCGATCGCTTTAATCTATTCTTCATTTGTATAGTTTTTTTTTATTACATAATTGGCCATCATTAATTAAGCTCTTGTGGGGTTAACATCAGAAATTACAGCAAAATGATCCACGGCACGGATTAATCAGAGACATCTTAAAATGTGGCCCTGAGAACTCAATGCATCACTGTTAAAGGAAATTGAAGCAAACATCATCCCTAATTTGATCAAACATATCAAACATAACAACACATGCAATTTTTTGTTTGTCTCTATTGTATTTGTTGGGTTTTCTGTTCTATAGTAAATATATCATTGTTCACCTTTTTGTCTTGTTTACATGTGTTTTCTTAGATATGGTGCATTGAGCTCCCAGGGTTTTATCACTGAATATTTGAAGTGATATGAAACATTACACTGCCACGTCTAAGAGCACTGACCATTTATTACCTCACATAAGATTTTCAAATCCCTGTTGTTTGCCATCAGTGCCACAACTAGAGATTTATTTATTTTTTTGTCATTTTGTAAATTATTTCAATTGCTCAAATAGAGTAATTGACATTGTGGCTAATTAAAAACATGAAACAAACACACTGAAAATGATCAAACAGCTATACCCAGCTACAGTTTTGTCAGATTAATCAGATTAGGCTGTTCAGTACTAATATCTATACATTTTTTTGTTTAAATATATATAATATGCAGCAGTGCTTGTATGAACTTGCCAGATATTTTTTGTACCGATGTGAAATATTGCAACATTTTTGGCGACACCAAATATGAAACAAAAACGTGGCTGAAATAAATGAGTGCGGCTTTTTCGTCTTTTGCCATTGTACAACTTGATGTACTGGAACCATTTTTCAGCAGTAATTAAGGGTCAACGAAGCAAAGAGAAGCTTTGAATCTGCAGTTATTTTTGCCGACACTTTACTGAACTGAGGGAGGATTGGTGACTTGAATCTTCAACTTCTAGACGTTCAGTTCTCGCTGGAACATTATTGAAAATAAGATCAGAAACAAATGGTTGTTTACCTCACCTGGTTGGTGAGGCAAAATATCTGCCCAGAAAAGAAATGCAGCTGCCTTGAAACAAACAGATGCTGCTTTGCTCAAGGAAACTCTGGCAGCACTGAACTCTTGGGCTGCTGTGACTCTCCAGGAATAATTTTCCACTCTGTGGCCTTCATTAAATATGTGGAAATGCTAACTCACTTTCAAGGATTAGCACACGAGCATATCATTTTTGATTTAATGAAACTCCTTCCTAAAGTTATGTTCTCCCTGCCCTGGTGTAATCTACAATGTGTCCCAACACTTTTAATATGTTTAAAATAATAACATTTAATGATCTTTGGATTAAAAAAAAAAAATCGTTTCTCATCTCAAGTGTGTATATGTGTGTGTAATAACGCTGTTATTAACCCAGTACTTGTAGGGATGAGGTTATTATTACCTGTGGAAGACTTTTCCACAAACTATATTCTGTAAAGTATACTGCGGGATTTCAGGGAGCACCTACATCAAACATCAACATTATTACTCAGATACTATTGGTCCGATATTGGTCACAGTCACTGGATCGGACCGATAAAAATGTAAAATCTGATACAATCCTAAAATCCTATACATATCGAATGCTTCACTTTGCACAGACAGCCACGGCATTTTAACTGAGTCATGTTGTTTTAAGTTGTCTTTACTCTAAATTAACAGTATCAGACTGATATTGGTATTGGCAGATACTCCAGTTTGTGATATCATTATCGGAGATGGAAAAGTGGTACTGTGCCATCCCTAATTACTGATATACATTGCCAACAAAATAATATAACATTCACAAATCAATTAAACCAATTCAGGGCTGGATTTAAAATCACAGACTGTGACAATTAAGTGTTCAATCTTTATTTTACATTAATAATTGGTATTGACGAGTAATATTGAATAAATTTATTTGTCTCATATAATGGGAAAGTTTCTTCATAAAAAAGGTGACCAGACAAACATTGTGATCACTGAATTTTCAATGCGGAGCATTAATACTGTTTTGCAGGACGTAGATGGTGCGAAATGACTTGAAATCCAGTGCAGATACGAGACAACAGTTTTGCAGCGCTCCCCGTCTCCACCTTGTTTATAAGGATTAAGATTTAAAACTCTCCCTGGTTTTATCCAACTCTGTGGATGTTACAGTAAACACGCTGCTATTCTTTTATTCATGTCTGTGTATGTAATATCAAACTGTATGGAACCTCTGAGTGTACACATTGGGCTTAGTCAGATTGTTTTTAGTCATGTTTGTTGTTTGATTGTTTGTCAACACTTTACATTACAGTACACATATGGTAAAGGTTTAGTCATACATATTAATAGGACTTAATATTACAACAATTCTATCTTATTTTTATAGTAATCACCAAATACTTGCTGAAACAGTGTAAAATGTGTGGGACGTGAAGGAAATTTTGTTGCAACTTTGTAATTACATAACCTGTGTATCAATTCGAATTAACTGGATATTAACTGGAAATTATTTTAGTGTTTTCACACTATTACACTGGTATTACAAAGCAGGAAATTGCATTATAAGTAGGGTGGTATTACCATAACTGTGCTGTGATGTGAAGTGATACCATTTGTTTGTCTTTTTTTAAGCGATTTGCAAATATTTTCAACGGATCCTTGTTCAGGGCGATGGTTGCTATTATGATGGGAAATCTCAAGTCATTGTGAGATACTTTTCGTTTTTTTGAAGAAAGTCAGCTCACTGTCAAAGTGCATCAGGGCAAATGGATCATTTCCTGACATTCCAAAAATCATTATTCCATAAGAGGTTTGCAAATAATATTTGCAAACAGATCAGTAAAGTCAGCTCACTGTAATAAACAATACATGCATTATTTTTAACATCACATCAATTCTGATCACTCACTGACAAACGCCAAAGTTTAGTGTTGCCAGTTTGGCTGTATTATCATCAATGTCCTCAGGCTGTTTTCTGGTTATTTTGGGCTCCTCCTTCTTGATCAATAATAAAATTAAAATTGGCAGGGCTCAAACATGTCGCAGTTTATCACAGCCAGGTCGATAATAAAACCATTTACCCTGTTGAAGCTCTTATTCGTTCACAATATATCACTGCGAAAAGAGTTAAATGAAACTGTTAGATGTTAATGTTTTAATCAATATCCAATGGTATTTTTTCAACAACAACAAAAAAATCACAATGGCACTAAAAATATTGGATGGTTTGTGCTTTGCCTAAATGTACAAATAAAAAAAGAAATACCCTAAACCTTCTCAGCACCTATTTTATGTTCAGAAGTTAAACAAAAAAATGTGAGAACAACAGGATCTGATTGTGTGTCAGTCACATTTCTTTTTTTTCTTTTAAGTGGAGAAAATCATTTGCAATAGATTCATGGAGGCATTCAACTTAAAGTTAATCTCGCCTGTGTTGCTCTCTGGGAAAACACAGAATATTAAATGAGTTCCTGACGTGGTTCAAATTACGGGGGACACAAGAACACAAGCTCCCCTGAAATCCTACTTTGAGATACACTGACATGACCGAAATAGGAGTAAAATATATCAATATGTGTTTATTCGCTCATTACCACTTTGCCTAACAATTCACTAATGAACCTAATGCTTTTCCTTTTGTTGCCGCCCGTGTGTGGCAGTGTGGCCGTGCAAGACAGTATAGAAATGGCATGATGATGTGTGTGTGATGATGTTTACACACACTTCCACCTGAAAATAGGGCTCGTCCCCCAAATGTCAGCATGTAATTCCAAACACTGGTTCCTGAGTTTGTTTATGCCACAGAATAATGTGAGCTTGAACACAAAAGCAGGTTCTCAAAATGTGGACACTGACACAGTAAAAATCAATCTCCAGCGGGAATCGTCTTCCCAATTACTCAAATGTGTCTTTCATTGATTTATTTGATATCGTACATTTGTTTTTTCACAGCATCATTGGACATGATTAAAAGGTGTTGGGTGAAATCTCTTCCTCTGGCCAGCAGCTGGGACCGCTACTGTCGTATCCCAGCTGAGTTTTGCCGCTCAGAGGCGATAATAATTCTAATGTTCTCTCACCTTGTTCTGTGTGTTGATAGCTACTGTCCTCTCACAGATTGTTAAACTGTTAACCTCCGTAACAGCTTTTAAAGATTTACTCAACAGCTGCTGTGAGGGGTAACCACAAACACTATGGCTGTATCCATACTAGTGTTTCTTTGATTTAGTGTCCGACAGGTGTATCTGGAGGAGGTTTTTGTTTTCGTTTGAGTATATTAGAAATAAAAGTGGTAAGTTGAACCATATAAGGTTCCTCAGCTTGTCCTCATAGGAGAACCCTTTTAAGCTCCAAGTAGAACCTTTTTATAAACCACCCTTTTGGAGGGTTCCACCAAGAACCCTTTTAAAACCCTTTCTTCGGGAAAGGGGTTTTCAGAAACAAATGAGAACCTCAGCCCTTGTAGAAGGACCCTCTTGGAACCCTAATTTCTAAGAGTATAGTATGGATGTAGCCTATCACTGGTTGGTAATGTTAACACCCACAGGAACATACTAAGTTCCAGACATTTTTATTTGTTGTTTGGCCTTCATGATATTTGTTGCGCCCACTCATCCTGATATCACCTCGCACCATGATAAATGCCCTCCTCACTCTGGATGATGACATTCTCATTTTCTGCACGAGTCTCATTCAACGCACACGGAGATAAATTTCCTCCTGTTACATTTAATCTGCTTCAAAATCTGCCAGTTGACCTTTAATATCTTCCTTCCTTCCTATAGTACAGTAGAGTACAGTACACTGTCTCCACATGATTGCAACCCTCGAAACAAATTATTTTAACGACTAGATTGAGGTTCAAAGTTACACAGATTTCTTTGAGTTCTCACTTTGTGCTTGTTTTGTTGGTGCGCAGTGGTCCTCTTGGATCAGTTCTCAGGCTGATCCATGTTCTCTGCACTAACCTGTGGACATAATTACAACTCTATGTCTGTGCTTCTTTTGTGCTGCCCTGTGTTAATACCTCACTATATAGATTTGTCTCTCACAACGTCATCACAATCATTGCACTGCAGCTTCTGGCCCACTATTGGTTATTGATATGATAGTTGTGTAAGCGGCCTGACTGCTCCATCCCCTAGCCAGAACCAATAATCTGGTAACATCTCATTTTAAAATCACCTCTCAGAATATATTTTTTTCATACAGGCTGTGCATTTTTTGTTTCACATTTATTAAATAATTGTGTGGACTTTGGGAAATAGGAGTATTTATTTTCTTACTGGGCATCAGGTGAAAAGATCAATACGTCCCTCATGTCTGTATATAATGTAGATAGAGAAAGTTGCTGGAGGCTGGAAACAGTGGAAACAGCCAGCCTGGCTCTTTCATATTGTAAAACCGTCTACCAGCTACTCTGTTATTTATAATGTTGTAAAAAGTTTGTTGAATATTAAAAAAAAAATCGAAATAAATCCAGCCCAACAGCAAAAACTTGGCAAAAATATACTGTCCTGGCCAAATGTTTAAGTCGATAAACTTAAACAAAAATGATAAGCATAAAGGGAAGCTAAGTGGCAGCAGAGTGGTTTTGATCTTATTATCTGTCACATGAAAGCACATAGAATATCAATCTGTTCCTTTTTACTTTAAATTCTTCTTTTAAATTACACGTCTGCCCTTTTCACTGCTTTTAGTCGTGGTATTAAACACTTGGCTGATTTAAAAATTGCTAAACCTTCTGTGGTAAAACTGCTGGTATCAGTTTGTATATGTATTTCTCAGTACTCACATCTAAGTATTGTGACTATCTGACACAATGGAAACATCTGAACACAAAGTTCACAACTTTTCCCGATGAAACAATTATTGACGTAATTACAAATACAAATTGTTGAGGAGAATTCGATTTGGTTTTTTGACATAGAGGAAACAGACACTATGATAAAGATCTAAATTCAACCTTTTAAGTGGCGTTATTTTAACACAGTCAGTTAATGATATAATTTTAAAGGAAAATGTAGGAAAATAAAACACTGTCTTCATAAAAGTATAATATCTAACGTATTACTACTACCAAACGAAAACACCTCTTATCGTTTCATTTATGGAAAACATCGCAGGTCTAACAGAGGAAACACACTTACTTCAGGGCTTTTTATGACAAAGCTTACGAACATTAGCAAATAAAAGAGTACAGGGGTCAACTTAAAGATGAGGCAGCATCCGAAACAACAAGTGATGGTATCAACGAGGACAAAACAAACACAGATGATTATGGTCGATGGTTGTAACAGTCAAAGAAAGTAAAAAAAAAAAATCTCAAATTAATCTATCTGTAACACATCTTAGGACACACAAGTATAAACGTCTGTTATTTACATTTTTTTTTTGTTCCTATTCAGTGTGCATCTATGTCACAACATCTCCAGAAGTCCACGACATACAATAAATTCAGGGTTTTACCTTTGGTTATGTAATTATCAAGGCTAGGTTTAAAAAAATATAGAACACACGTCCATGTTACTTTTGCATACAGTTAAAGTCAAAGTGAAAACATATCGACAAAGCAGCTGGTCAGCTCTAAATTTGCATCTGAGAAAAAAACCTAAGGTATCTCATCTTTATGTCGATGATTCTCGGGCGGTGACATCCGCTGTTTTTCTGTGATAGAAAGTGAATGTGGCAGATTGACGATGACGTTAATGTGCCTGACATCTTTGCTTTAGTGTAAGTGGATCTTAATGTAAGAGGATATTCTTCGGATGTCTCTCAGTGTGTTGCAATTAATCAGTCAGTGTTCGTCTCCCCGTTTCGCTCACAATACACATTTTTTTGTCTGAATGAGGATTTTCATGTGTTATGACTTAAGTTTTCAAGTTGCCAGCGTTTGAAAGAGTAACTCAGGCCAGCCTTGTTTGGTTGACAATATGAAAGGAGATAAAAATAGATTAAGTCATACTGCTGACTGCCGCAGAAGCAGAGAGCAAACTCACCACTTTAGTCACCAATGACACCTACAAAGCCGACCCAACTAAAACATTATGTCGACGTTACAACCAAACATTAACTCTATCATATTAAAATATTCACATCTGTTCCTTACAAGACACTTTTTTTTCACATGTAAAGAAAACATCTTTGTTTAAGTCTCTTAGTTTCATCGCTCCATACGTGTCTGTGTATGTGTAGTAATTAAGGCAATCATGTTGGGCCATGACTCACTCGTTTGCAATCTCCAGTCCCAAACCCCCCTGGGTTTGTTCAATGACAGTAACTCTCATCTCCACTCGTCCCAATGTCCAGTCTCTTCCAGTTGTTGTTGTTGTTGTGGTTGTTGTTGTTGTTGTTGTTGTTGTTGTTGTGTTTAGTGTCCGCCCCGTGCTCGTGACGACCGACCTCGATGTTTCGCTCGTTCTCTGGGGTTTTCCACAGATGTGTGGTGCTGATACTCCCTCTCCCTGTAACTGGCAGCGCTGCAACACAGACAGAGAAACAGGAAACAAGATAACCACCGTCTGTCATCATTCTTGAGAAAATGCAGCATGAAGATGGAGCAGTTTGACCATCATCATATTTTCCTTTCCCACCACCCAGACACTGATCACGATGCATCCTGCTACAGATTATCATCATGGTCATTAAACTGCAACTGCCTCTGAACAGATCGGTCTGAGGTTTTCTAAGCACACAGTCCAGCGACTCGCACGCAGATTTACGTACTTAATAAATAATTTGTCATTGTTAACGTCTCAATATACAGTTCTCCTCTGTGTTTCCGCTTAAGTGGCTGAAAGGTTGAGATTCTTCTCGTCATTATTAGCGTGTTGGGGTTGTTTACTGAAAACGACTCAGTGACTCAGTATGTTTTTTATGGCTGCACTAGTCCATCAAACGTACTATACTCCAGATTTCAAAGTGGCCGTATAACAGCACAAGAGTTTGGCTGCACAATGTGACTTCAATATTATGATACTGAAAAGCAGCTGTTCATGAAAAGCACTGAAGGGGTGACATACACTATACACCTTTACTTAAAGGTGCATTATGTAATAAATCTAAATCAACTGGCCATAAAATCCTCCTAATGTCACAGAGACTCAGGAATAATGTTCATATAACAAACTGAACTCACCAACAACAACAGTACAGACAAAATATTTGCATTAAAAAAAAAACATTTGCAGACTGCAAATCATGTTTATTCTTTGAAAACATGTTTCGACATGTGGCGCCACCTACCGCCGTCTACCAATCATTGCCAGTTACGTCAGAAAACGAAACCTAAAAGACCTTGGTATTTTGAATTTGAATGTAGTAACTGTTTTTGGCCACATTCTTACATATGGCACCTTTATAGGCCAATAGTTTTCATTTTAAAAATGATGGATGATATATCAGAAGTGAATCTGTGTGTTCAAACTTGACACTGATAACTATGAAAACACTTGATGCTAATACCTTTTTCGATACCACAGCGAGGCAGAACATATAAATAAATAACTAAACAAACTTGTCTTGTTGCAGATCAAATTGTATCAGCTTCTACACTCTTAGAAATGAAAGTGCTATGTAGAACCATATAAGGTTCTTCTGCTTGTCCTCATAGGAGAACCCTTGTTGGCTCCAGGTAGAACCTTTTTTATAAAGCTTCCACCTGGAACCCTTTTGGAGGATTCCACCAAGAACCCTTTTAAAACCCTTTATTCAGGAAAGGGGTTTTAAAGGGTTCTCTGGATCTAAATGGTTCTCACTGGAACCATTAGTGTTACCAAGAACCCTTGAAAAAACCCTTTCTTCGGGAAAGGGTTTTTCAGACGCAAATTGATCCAGGTAGAACCTCAGCCCTTGTAGAAGAACACTTGTGGAACCCTTATTTCTAAGAGTGTGGGATTTTAGATTGTTACTGTTACAGAACACTGTTGGTATCCATACTGTTGAAAATGAGTATCTAATATCTAAAACCCTCCTATAAATACATTTACAGCTGACCATTCACTTAAAGCACAATTCCATCTCTGCACTTGTTTGCTTAGTTTCAGATCATTTATAACCATTTATATTAAGTAACAAAGAATAAAGGAACAAAAGTAAACCAGTGGGCGACACATGCACGTTATTATCAAGTAATTAGCAGCATCAAATATGTTAGAACGTTGCTGTTAGGTGAGGTGTTTTTGCAGAACAACGGACATCGACATAAGTGGCGCTAATTTGTCGATTGTTGAATGTTGATTTGAGTCAAAGTTAAATTTCTTCCTCATAAAGTGTTTATGTTTTTTCGAGCCACCCCTGCAGGGCCAAAATAACAGAATAACTGTTCTGTTTCAAAGCTATTTGTGTTTATTAAGATGCAGACTGTTAGAGACAAGCGTGCACTATAAACAGAGCAGCTGTTGTATAATTCTCTACCTCAGTAATCGGAGGATTTCCACAAAGTCTCATAGGAGTTGAAGACATTCCGTATGCAATCATAGCTGCAGCAGGCGCAAGGCAATTACAGCAAACATACTGAGTGTTTCTACCTAATTCCCTTATTAAGGTTTAAGAGCTAAATCTGTGGTTGTTTACATTTCAAGTTTTGTTTGCTTGGTGAACTGCTTTAGTAAATACAAACAGGTATCGTGTCCTGGACTTTTCCTGTTTTTGCACAAATACAAGGACTGAATATAGAATTAAATATTCAGTGTACAGTCTAAGTAGAGCCATTTAAAATGCTTAAAGGTCCTGTGTGTAACATTTAAGGGTGTTTAATGAATTTGCTTCCCATAAATTTGTCTCTGTATATGTGAAGAACTGCTTTTAAGCCTTATATACAGTATGTACTCGGAGAGGCTGGCATTTTGCACTGCAATGTGTCTGCATTCTCCCAAAGAGACACTCAGATTTTGAAGTGGAAGCTTCAACACAAAAACATTTTCTGATGGCTACCATAGTTCCCAGAAGGGTCACCCTATAGATGTCACCAAGATGTCAACCTATAAACTTAAAACCTTCCTTTTTTTGATAAAGGTTATAGTTAGAGCTGGTTCAGGGAAACCTGGACCATCTCTTAGTTATGCTGCTATAGACCGAGACTGCTGAGGGAGTTCCTGTGGTGCATTCACACTCACTTTCTCACACTTAGGGTATGAATATGACTTTATTATATGTCATTAACCTTGTTCTTTATCTCCCTAGTTTGTGTTTTTTCCCTCCTTTCCTCTCTCTCTCTCTATATATAATATATCCTCATCTTACAGGTTGCAGGATCCAGATCCAGTGTCTCGGCTACTATTTGTATAATTTTCATCTCCTGCTTGTATGTCATCACTGACTCTAACTGTCCAGTATTTACATTTATATTTATAATTATAACTATATAAATATAGATATATATATATAAAAAAAATGTTTCTTCCTTTCACCCAAACCGGATGGCTGCACATCTTTGAGTGTGGTTCTGTTTGCTGAGATTTCTTCCTGTTAAAAGGTTAACATGTCCTAAATCCTATAACAGCATACAACGTCTCTTCTTCTGCTGAGTCTAAAATATCACTCTGAGAAAAGAAAATGAAAGAAACAAGAGTGCAGTGGACGTCTTTTGTTTTTCTTCTCAGGTGCACGTGTCAAAATCAAGGAACAGTTTTACAGTAAGTAGTCAACCCACAGCTGGAGGGAAACAAGGCAACAGCAAGATGTGTACGAAGGCATGACAACAACTGTGCCTGTGACTTTATGAGCAGAACTGAAGTTTAAATTCTTTCTAATTGGAGGCTGTGCTGGAATGAGATTAATAAATATGATTTATTAAAAAAAAAAAAAGAGTGTTGGGGCGGAGGAAGCAGGAGTTTCAGAAACTGTTGGCAGGCTCGCACAGTGTGGTTGCTAAAAAAGTGAGAATGGTCGCCCTGTTACCATTATGACATAAGTATCCTTAATGAACAGGTGTTAAAGTACAATTATGGGGTTTCCTTTTTTAGTGTTTTAGTCTCTCATTCACAAATTTACATACAGTGTATTTTTTTTTTACAGTGAATTATTTAATTTGGATTATAACCACACTATGCGCAGTATGTAGATACCATAGAGATACATGTTGGTTTTCATCCGAGTATACTAGGCCAAAACCTCGTTTTTGTGATCGTCGTCCTTCCTCGTGCAATATGGTAATCGATACACCAGGGCAAATATCAATATTTTAATGAACAAATGAAGGCACTCAGAAGTAACAGTCCCTGTCAGTTTCACTTGCCGCATGTCACTACTTGATGTCTCCTTGCATCGACGCTGCTCATGTGAATGAGGGAAACTTAATGGTGGAGAACGTTACGATAAGAGATGCCTACGCTGGCCCTGAAGACTCAACGTGAATGCATAAGCCACAACGGAACTCAGCAGTTGTAGGTCTTTTTTACAGTACGTCTTTACAACTAGGAAGCAGAGGAACGTGTTGAATGGAAGACCAAGAAGCAGTGCTTAAAGTGCGCCAGTACTGTCTGGAACTGGCACTTCTTATGTTTAATATTTTGAGTACACAGTAAAAGTACTTCATACTACTTATGCATGAAGTACAGAAAGTACTTTGTCCAGTTGTGGTACTTACATACTACGCATGCATATGGTACAAATAGTATTAAGTCCAAAAAACTGAAAAGCATAAACTACTCCATATTCCATATAATGTAGAAATAAAAGAAAAATAGACATAAGTTAAGGATATACGAGTAACATTTTTCTTTTCAGTATACGTTGTGTTCACTTTTGATGAGACTTGATTTTGAAAACTGGAAATATGACTGCTTGGTTTGGACCATTTCAATAAATGTGCAAAGGCTGACTTCACATTTTGGAATGGCTGATTTGAACACGAAAAACCCAAATGACCACAGTGGCATCTCGTGTGTACTCTGCGTACTGAACAGTACCGTCCCACTTCAAACACTGCTTCTTGGTCTTCCATTCAGCAAGTTCCTCTGCTTCCTAATAGTAAAGCTGCACATGAGCCAGCAGCACTGCCGCGGACTGCTGACTTCTGCACTTTGTTCTCTGTGTTGTGAATAAATAGAGAAATCCTGCATCCTTGACTCCTTTTTAATTACATTTTGTTTTCTTCAATTAGACATATATATATCATGTATCACTATATGATTGTGTATTTTGATTGTATCGTACGGTACCTTGTGATTCCCACTCCTATACTATAGTCAGCTGTCCACCACAGTTCAGAGGCTTTAGTAATAAACCACTAGTAACACAGGAGACAGTCCGTGCTGGACAGCTTAAATATCTCACCATGTTTGACTCTCGCTAAATTACTGATACATGTTCCAACAATATAGAGACAATGGTTTTATTTAATTTTCTAAAACAGGAAAATCCACTGAGGAACTACCTGTGCTATAACTGTAGCTATGTAAATCATGTACTGGGTCCAGCAGCTGCATGTGTGCACACCTGAATGCTCCCATTCAGCAGGAAATATGACTGTTTTTCTCATGCAAATGAATCTCACAGGCCATCACTTCAGGGAGATGAACGCTTACAGCCAAACCAAGAGCACCAGGCTAAACCTGTTCAGATTAAAACCAACTGCTACCCTGAATTTTATATAATTGTAATGTTTGCATGAAATATTACAAAGAGGAATATAGTTACAGCCCCAAGCAAAAACATGATCAATAAAAACTGACCTAAAAGTTAAATCACCAAGTTTCTTGGAAAAACTTATTTCGATTTATTCCAGGAGACATCCCCAAACATACATAGGGTGAAATTAGCTTGATTAGACTTAGGTCTGTTTTCAGCTCTCAGAGAGTCAGGAGTCAACTTATCACATCGTCTATCTACTCATGAAAGATTCCCATAGTAAAACTGCAACGGGCATGGATGAGGTCAATGTAAATGAAAATGATGTCCTCGATCAATGTGAGATCACAAATAACACAACGACTTCTGCTTTACTGTGAAAATTATAGTGGGAAGACAATATCATGTTCACACACTCTCTGGTGTGTGTGTGTGTGTGTGTGTGTGTGTGTGTGTGTGTGTGTGTGTGTGTGTGTGTGTGTGTGTGTGAGTGTTTGGTTTACATGACTTCATAGGACATTGCATTGACATACATTCATTTCCTGGAGACTTACTCTAACCTTAACCATAATTACTACTGGCCTAATCCTTACTCTGACCCTAACCTTACCCTTACCCTAACCTCAACCTAACCTTGAAACATGTCTTCACCTTAAAATGTAGTAATTTATGTTTTTTGTCCCCATAAGGAAGACAAGTCCCCATAATGTGACTGTGTAAACAGATTTAGGTCCCCACAACATTAGTAATACCTGTACATGTACATGTATGTGTGTGCGTGCGTGTGTGTGTGTGTGTGTGTGTGTGTGTGGGCGTGTCTGCTACCTCCTCTCCCTCTCTGGTCCTTGGAGGACGACTGGATGATTACAACACACCTGCTGCTCATCAGCTCATCTACTCCAGGATTTAAGCCTTGGAGCTTCCTGTGTTCGCCGTCACATTGTTTGCAACAGTGGTTCACTGATCAGCCCATTTAGTTCTTTGAACAAGTTTTTCCCTAGTGTTTAGTCTGAGTATTCTTACCCTGTTTTTTTCCCTCCCCCCCTGCAACTAATTTTCCTCTCCGTCTGCTTCAGTGTGAACCCTCTGGTGAATTGTGCATCCTTGTTCCTACTACTGGAGCTTTTGGAGCCACTAACACGCCTGCCATGCCAGTGCCGCCCTGCTCCACCTCTGCCTCCGCACTCATCACCGCTCATTCGCATTTCAATAAATCCCTTTGAACATGTTAACTGTTGCTGAATCTGGGTCAAATTCTGTGCATATTACAACAGAATAATTGTTTAGACCAAATAAAAACATGTCTGACATTTTAGGTTTAGTTGAGATCCTTGTGCAGTTGTCTGCGTTCGACCCCGATAATGTCGTGCAAAGGAGAAGTGTTTTCCACATGGACAGAGCAGTAATGTCTGTCGCCCAGACTGGAACAAACTCTCCTCAAGAGGGCAAATAGGTGAGGACACTGCAGTGAGTACTTTTACTGCTGAATCAAGATGGGAAATGAGACATTACATGGACTCATTGCTTATTACTTAGCCTGCACAGCAACCTCAGCGCTATATATATATATATACATATATACACTTTGTGTATGTGAGTGTCTATGTTTATGTATTTAAGGACAACTCTTACAAGTTTTTTATGTGTGCATCATTGGGTCTAAGGCGAGTGGCCATTGTTGCTAAGCTAATTGCTAGGCTAGGATAACGACCGTGTTGTGAATATACGTGTAAAGGGCCATTTCCATCAGGGCCGTTTCAAGGAATTTGGGGGCCCCAAGCAAAATGTAAATGGAGGCCCAAGGCAGCAGGGATCATGAACCTGGCTGGCTACTGTCAGCAACTACTCAGAGGGGCCCCCTTGAGGGGAATCCCGATAACAGTGTCATTGCATCTATTACAGAAATTAAAGGGGCGCTCGCACAGTTTGTCGTTGCATTTTATTCATAACCAGTCGTTGTCAGGCCAGCCCGGGGCCCCAAGCATTTGCTTGGTTTGCTTGCCTTCTAGGATGGGCTTGATTTCCGTCCGTCCACCCGTCCCAAATGTTGTCTCCGTCACTACCCTACATACCTCTGTGCGTCTTTTGCATTGGTACGGATGTTTACACAATATTTCCTCTATAGGGCAGTGACGAGTACGAAGTTGCAGGCATCAACTAACACAAAAACAAACACTGAAACGCAAGCAGATGTCATGGTTGTGAAATGTAAGTCGTCCTATTAACTCTTTAACACCTAAGCCTCAAAATGTCTATTTTTTTTTGTTACTTATTTTAACTATGAAAGGGCCAGAAAATGTCCCATGAGTAAGTTCTTTCGTCCATTTTTCCAGAATAACTTTCAATATCTGGCAGTTATTTACAATTTACTGGTGTATTAACAGTTTTAAATGTTTTACTGAGAAAAAAACACTGCGATTGTACATGAACACCTTGAGAACACATGTTAAATTTGAAATTTGAACCGTATAACACATATTTTAAATGAGATTTGTTCGAGTTTTTGTCTCAATGTCCAAAAACAGGCCCAAAAATGGAAACTATGTACAGGTGTTTTTCCAACACTCTCCTGATTGCCAGCTTCCTGCAACAGCGCAAGTGTAACTGTCCCTTAATTATGATAATGCAATGTGCGCTTGCGCAAACGTGTCGTCTGCGATACGCTCACTGTTAAATGGTAAATGGGGAATATTACCTGTTGGGGTTGCCGTTTAGAGTGATCAATGACAAATGGCATTTCAATATTTAGTAGCTTGTTTTACGGTAGTTTCACTGAAACTGTAGGTTGATCCTCCGTTGTTTTCCGGACTGATTGGATTATTGACTCTATACTATTGCTGGGTTTCGTCTGTCATCGAAAAGCAAATTACGGACGAAAGGCATGCTGTATAAGGGAGTATAAAGCGGCCTTAACACAGTGAGCTAGCGAGAGTGTCAATTAGAGACAGTGAGGGCTGTGATAAATTAAACAAAACAAGTGTATTTCCAGCTAAATGATAGTCACAGTAATTAAAAGTAAAAGTCAGTCAGGTCTTGGTAGAGAGCAGTAATAGACACAGTATGACACCAGTCACAGAGTGCTACATTAGTCTGTCGCAGCATGTCAGCTTGTCATGCTCTTAAAGGGACACCGCACCTGTTTAGCCACCAGTGCATTCATTGGCCATTTTTCTATTGTCTTAATACAATGTGATGAGCGGTTGTGCTGTATCTTGTCTTCGTTCATACCACAGTATTTCATGTTTGTGATGGCTGTGACAGTCCTAATGGATGCATTCAGATTTTAGATAGATTTCCTGCTTTCCATCCATCATTTTGCACAAAATGTTCAACTTCTTTCTGAACATCCAATTCAACGCAGTATGGCAGACTGGCTTCAGCTCAAGCAGAAGGCATTTCCTTCAGAAATGACCCTCTCTAGTGTCAAGTTGCACTTAAGTTGCTTGACACCAAAGTGTTTCTGTTGATGCTCTCCTCTAAATCTTCTGATCTGTGTGTCACACGTGCTCTGTCACGCTTTCACCATGAAAGCAACAGCACAAGCAAGTCACCGGTTGCATTTTGTTAAAAGCAGCCTAGTTAGGGTTAGATGTTATTATAACACGCACAACATTGACTGTTCCTTGATAAGGGTTTCAGGAGTTATTTGTTGTCATGGCAGGATTCGCGAGAAGAGGAGGTTAGATGAAGAAAAATCGTGACCCAGAAAGGCTGTGTGTGCTGTCGGCAACACTGAGGCAAAAATGTTTACAGGCCCATCAGGATGCAGCAACGGAATTTAAAGATCCATAACCTATTTCTCCAAGTGAACCTAGTTTATGGGCTGAAATATGTGCCACCAGAAACTGAATTTGAATCGTTTATATTTGATTTTGAATCACTAAACTTGAATAATTGCATTAAAAAACTGAATTTGAATCATTTATATTTGAATTTGAATCGCTAAACTTGAATAATAGCATTAAAAAACTGAATTTGAATCACATAATTTGAATTTGTATTGTTTAATTTGAATTATTGCATTGAAAAACTGAATCTGAATAGTATAATTTGAAATTGAATTATTCAAATTCAACACTTCATATGTCTTCGCATTCAGTTCTCACAATTCAGATTCATTTCTCAAAATTCAGATTAAAATTACAACGACAGACATACGGTTAGTTCAAGGAAGAACAATCGAGCCCAGATACAGGATAATCGCTTTGGTTTGTCGCCAGAACACAGCAGCAGAGAAAACAACCCTGAAATAAATATTTTTCTGTGTCCCAGAACACGGTTTTAATGTCATTTAAGGCGAGAAATTAGTGATTTGTAATGTAATCAAAAATGTGGTTTGTGTATTAAGATGTGATGTATTTATAGTTTGGCAGCGACTTTGTAGGAGCTAGGTGATCGGCTCTACGCTCGGTGCGTGCAGTGCCCGGCACAGAGCAGCCTTATCTCGGCCTGCCCTGTTGAATAGATCCGATTGGCTCAGACGGCTCCGTCATTAGATATTTGGTGTGATCGATAGATTTGTTGTTGACGCGTTACTTTCTTTTCTAATGTAAACGTTTTGACCTGATAGTTTGAAAGTCTCTATAGTATGAATGTTTTATTTATTTTAACTTTGAATGTCAGCCGGTAAGTTTGACTTTACGTTAGTTTGTTTACTTGACTGGACTTGGTTAGGTGCTACTGGTTAGCAGATGAGAGGCTGACAAACTCCGATCTATCCGGCTGCTTCAGCTAAGGTAACGTAAATGTAGGCTAACGTTAACTTAGCAATGAGAGATGAGATGAGATGTTTGTCAGCCTCTCATCTGCTAACCAGTAGCACATAAACAAACCCAGTCAAGTAAACAAACTAACACAAACTTACCGGTAGGTTAGAGCTACAGCCAGTGGAAGCCGTTCGTGGCAGCTGTTAACAACGCCAAGCCGGCAGATCCTGAATCTGAATTTTGAGAACTGAATTTGAATTGTGAGAACCGAATGCGAAGAGATATGGAGTGTTGAATTTGAATAATTCAGTTTCAAATTATACTATTCAGATTCAGTTTTTCAATGCAATAATTCAAATTAAACAATACAAATTCAAATTATGTGATTCAAATTCAGTTTTTTAATGCTATTATTCAAGTTTAGCAATTCAAATTCAAATTATGTGATTCAAATTCAGTTTCTTAATGCAATTATTCAAGTTTAGCAATTCAAATTCAAATATAAACGATTCAAATTCAGTTTCTGGTGGCACATATTTCAGCCCATATTAGATCCCTGGTGTCCTAATGAACATGTCTGTGACATGTTTTGGTCAAAATACCTTAAGGATCAAGTTCAATCACCCTGCTAAAACAGCCCTGTTCAGAATGCTCTGTTTAGTAGTATCTCTTTAGGTCCACCTTAAAAAAAAGTAAAAACTAAACTTAAGGCACAGGAAATGGCATCAGCCACAGAGGCTACTGGGAGCTAACAGCAGTTAGCATTTGGATAAGTGATCATTTGCAGGCTCTAGCAGGCACATTGCCGTCATATATAACATGTATCCACTGGACAGATAAATCCTCTGAGGCTGGAAGTTTGTGTAGAACTCTGTGCTGCACTGTGGAGCCAAGAATAGAACTTTTTGTTGCCCTCGCTAGCACTCTTGGGTGTTTTACGGACAAAGCGGAGCTCCACAAGACAACAATTTAGCGCATTGTGACGTCCCAAGGAGAGCGGAAGTCAACATCGCATGTTTCGCACCGACTGATAGGGCCTCCAGAGTCACAAATATAAGGATTTAAATGATTAAAAAGTTGATTTTGCATAATGTTGTATATCTCCCTGTGAAGAATACATTTCCCATGTTTCACTGTAACATGACAGCACTCTTCATCAACAAACAGATGCACTGCAATATTTTCACAAATTAAATATAATTCTTAAGGCCAAATTGCAAACGTACTAAAACTGGCAGTATAACATTTCTGGATTACCTCAATCAAAACAATCACAAAGGTCTAGTTTGATGACGTCAGGATGCAGCGAGGGATCATGGGATTTGCAGAGCTTCAGCAGCAGAACGCACAGCAAGCGCCCATGAATATTCATAATCTTTTAGTGAAAAATACACACTATAAAATAAAAAAAAACACAAGACATCACATTGGATAACAGGTACTACCAAATATTTCCTTTCCTTCTCTGACTCCTCATAGGGTGCAGTTATAACTGCGATGGTAAAGTGGGCGGTTCCATTAAAAAGCGACCAAAATTAAACGGCCCCTTACCTTGAATAGAAATACTTGTTATATATTATATATTTTTAAATAGTATATATAATTTTAGATTCCATCTTTGAAGGGTTAAAATGAAACATGATAATATAAATAATCCTGAAGGGACTTGCTTTAGGGGAGTGCACAGGCACATGTAGCACGGTGCTTGGCTTCCTGCTTGCTGACACTAATCCAAAGGCAGTGGGGATTTTCTGCCTCTTGCTGCTTCTTGCCTCACACCCCTGCAGGGCTTTCAGATACACACTGGCTTTCCCAGGCTCACACAGACATGCACACATACACAGATGAACGCATGATAGACTATAAATATTCGGGGCCAGGATCGGCTGTATGTGCAGCACAATGTACGCCGGGGACATAACACACACTGTGCTCATTTCAACCCTGCCACCAAGCTCTCTGTCAGCACTATTCTGTGGGAGTAAAAAAAAAAACTAGCATATCTGCTCGTCTGATGGCATTCATTTAGGCTGACTTGTCCATGAATGTGCTGTAAAGGAGTTCAAACTCAAGCGAGCCTACAACGGTTTTCTTATCCTCATTAAATGTGTTAGCGGCTGCATGACAAGCCAAGCTTCAGGTGTTTGTGTTTGTGTTTGTCTGAGGGTGAGAGGTGCGGCTTGGAGAGCACATGTGAGAAACAGCAAGTCACATTACACACCGTGACACACTGTCACGGTGAATTAAAGGCAGGACTCAAACGGAGCCATGGGGTCAGAAAATATCATTAATGTTAAGATATTCACCGTAAAGAAAAAAAACCTTTTGTTGGCAGAAAGTTTTGGCTATTATTGTATTGTAAGCACTGAACCCTGCACAAAAACTTATCCACCATCCAAATGTTCTGTTCCGCCTCTGAGTTACATAACAAATATAAAGTATACTGTATGTAGAATAATATGGGAGAATGGAAGCAGCGAAAACTGGGTTAGCGCCAATTACGTCCACGCCGGCAGGCAAATAATCTATAAGTTTACATGTTTTTTCTTCTCTCTGATGCTGAGAAGAAGAGACAACAGCTCTCATCTTGCTGTTGAGCCTCACATCCTACTGAGACAATGACTCCACGGCGCCAAAGTGAGGAGGAGAGCTGAAATATTAATCATTTTCAAATCAAAATCACAATGTGAAACAATGCAATTTACCAGAGTGCAAAAGCAGCTATCCAAGATGCATGTAAGGCAGCACATAATATGGCACAGGGTTTACACTTGTCAACCCTGTTTAACGATACAACATTATCTTTATTTAGGTTCATCCTTGCATTACATACATAACATGGTTAATATTCTTCTCATGAGGTAATGCTCCACCACTATGTAATGAATATTTAACTGGAGTTTGAAATAATATATATCTATATCACAAGAAAACCAGGAATTGTAGTATCAGTATCAGGAAAATTGCAATAAGATATTTTTCCCCAATTGGTGCAGCCCTGGTGTTTGGGGCCTTCATTACTATTTAGAAGTAATCAAGTTTAAATGGTGTGTTTTTATTTCTGCATGGGACTCATCTATAAGTGATGACTGATTAGGGCAGGGCAGATATATGTTTTTTCATATATTTTCATATATTTTTTTTTTTTTTTCAATCACCACTTAAATGAGGATTGTTTCAAAACGTATGTCATTAACAGTTTTTAATTTATCAGTAAAAAAAAGTTGATAAAAAAAATAAATAAAAACTTCAATTTATATCTTTCCATTAATTTATATATACGATATATTTTATATCTCTTCTACTAATGAACATTATTGTGACTCCTCTCTCCTCAGTGATCCAACACTGACTCCATGATGCTCAAATCAGGATTCTGCGGGTGTTGAATACATCTTATTTGTCTCTGTGTATGAGACAGCACTTGGTTCTTAGTGTTTGGAGGTCAACGTCATGCTGCAGACCGAATTGGAAAGCAATGAGATACTTTCATGATGGACAAAAGATTTTAAACCAAACTTAAACTTGAACTACTCTAAAATAATTCCACATAACAGCATACTTGATGTTCCTGTAATTTGAGGTTATGACACATAAAGCACTATTTCAAAAGCACAAAGCTATTTAGTCCAAATGATAACTGCCATTCTGTATTCATCCATCTTCAGTCATGTCGAACCACCTCCAAACCAGCCTCGTCTATTTTGTGCCCCCGCAGCCATTTCTCACATGTGCTCTTAAACAGTGACTTAATGAAACACCTACAATCACTTAGCACATGTAGATGCCTGACAGTTGTGCTGCCAAGCATTAAAATCACCATGTTGTTCCCCTTGGGAATAGTCGCTGCTGGCAATGTATTGTCCAATTTACAATCTAAACTACAAACTAGAAGTGGTTATTGTTTAGAGCTGCAACTAACCATGATTTTCAGAATTAATTCATCTGTTGATTAATTTCTCGATTAATTGTTTGGTTCATAAAATGTCATAAAATGTTAAAAAATGTTGATCAGTGTTTGTCAAACCTGGAAATGACGATGTTCTCGAATGTCTTGTTTAGTCCACAAACCAAAACCAAAATGAAAAAAGGCTTCAAACCGATTAATTGATTATCAAATAGTTGACGATGAATTTAGGAATCGATTAATAATCATAATAATTGTTTCAGCTCTAATTGTGATTCTAGTACAATACAGTACAGTGTTACACAAAGCCATGATGACTTTTGAGACAACACTTTTCATGATTGGAAGGGAACAGTGAGGAGATTATAAATCTTATTTATATCTGCCCTGAACTTAAACTCAAAGAATCTTAGATGGTCTGTCACTTACAGTTAGCTACACCCTCATCTGAACACGGCACTAATCTCAGCAACAACTTTAAAATGGATGTGGTTTGTGAATTCATACCATCCATCCATTTTCTACTGTTTTATGCTCCAACATGAGGATCGCAGGTGGAGCTGGAGCCAATCCCAGCTGAAGGTGAAAGTTGGGGAACATAGAACATACTACGCTCAATTTAGAGTGTTCAGTCCAGACCTGTCGCATTCATAGTGGAAAAATAACATACAAGTTTTTAAAATCCTGATCTAATAATAATCCATCCATCCATTATCTACACTCTTAAAAATAAGGGTTCCAAAAGGGTCCTTATACAAGGGCTGAGGTTCTACCTGGAACCATTTGCTTCTGAAAAACCCTTTCTTGAAGTAAGGGTTTTTCAAGGGTTCTTAGTAACACTAATGGTTCCAGTAAGAACCATTTTGATCCAGAGAACCCTTTATACCGCTTTCCTGAATAAAGGGTTTTAAAGGGGTTCTTGGTGGAACCCTCCAAAAGTGTTCCAGGTGGAACCTTTATAAAAAGGTTCTACCTGGAGCCAAAAAGGGTTCTCCTATGAGGACAAGGCAAAGAACTTTTATTTCTAAAGCCCAATTTATACTCCTGCGTAAAGTGCTCTATGTAGGTTACGCAGAGTCCTCTGCGTCGACTTAGAACCTGTCGTAGAGCCTCTGCGTCGTCTCCGACTGCATGAAATATTAAGTGTCCGTCACTCCGTTAAGGGAGTCGCTGCCAAACTATAAATACGTCATATCTTAACACACACAGCACATGTTTAGACTCTAAATGGCCAATTTCTCTCCTCAAATTATCTTTAAACTGCGTTCCATGACACAGAAATGTGAGAAACGGCCACTGTTTCAACAACAACAGTCTTTCTCTCTCTTTCTCTCTCGGACGCCATTGCTCACTGTAACCTTGCGCAGCGACCCCTAGTGATCGGGCGGGAAATTGCAGCGAGTATCCGTCACCATGACGTAGAAGTATGGGGGCTCGAGGCGTCTCCGTGGTGACGCAGTCGGATTACGCACCCATGCACACACAGGGAGAACATGGCCCTTGTTTCAACCGGGGCTCGGACCTAGGTCTTCTTGCTGCAAAGGCAAAAGTGTTAACCACTACACAAACTGTGTGGCCTCTAATAATCGATGATTCATAATATCAAATTAGACAGATCATGTTAATCAGACATTGTGTTCTGAATGGCATGTACAGTGGTTGAATGGCAAATGTGCATCGAGAAATGAGTGTTTCAGTTGGATTTTAGAAGTAAGCTGTGTACATACTACGACGCTACGACACACGTGACTACACAGATACACTGAACATGTGTTTCTCTAATGAGAAACCAACATGTACTAGTATGAACAAGGATTTCTGTTACGAGACTGTTACGAGTTTTACATCGGCCTGTTCATTTACAGCTGATATGCAGGTTGTAGCAGATAAGAGACCAGTCAAGAGGTGAATACATATATCTGCCTGTCCTTTCCCAGACTGAGCCACAGCCCTGGACTTTACAAACTCATGGGAGACTGCAGCGTTTTCAACCTTCTCCTTTTCTGGAGCTCTAAAATGCCGCCAGCAGCTGCTCTTAGAGCTTTAAAAAGCCACTGTACTCTACCTGCTCAGCACAAAACAACAGCAACCACATTTTGAAAAGAGCTATTGTACATAGAGGAGATTTTAGCAGATATTTCCTAATAATATTGTTACATCTTTGCTGAATGTGCAACTGTTTCAAACCATTCACTATATCAACAAACAAACAAAACAACTTGCTCCTGGCCAAAAATCTATTACTGTGTCTTTAAGGATTTAAATCCCCCCTCCCCCCCCACACAATATCTTGGATTAATTACACCCATTACTTCTTTACAAATGTTCAATAACCACTGTTTGTTTCGAATTTCAAGTCACAGTTTGATGAGTGCAAAGTCTCTTTCATGCCCGGACCAGACACAACGATCTGAGCTGGATTAAACTGTGCTGGATTAAAATTGAAAAAAAGAAGAAGAATATGTATATCTTGGCGTTTCACATTGGAATTACGATTATTGGAAATTCTGTGTAATGAAATATGAACCTAACTTAGAGATCGCCTCTTTGTTGGTCGCATATAGTGACGTTGTTTGGATTGTTGAATCCATGAAAAGTCGACCAGAGATTATTCATAATAAATATAAAGAAATCAAGATCAAAGCTCTCTGTGCGTGCTTTCAAGGAAACGTGTGTCAGACTATCTGTGCCTCAAATGGAACACAGGATTTGTCGTTTCAGTAGTTGTCAATACATTTTCATCATTTATTGACTAGTGATTGAGCTGTGGTTTTATGCATCTCATCCGGTTTACAGGATAATTTTCTGGAGCATCGATGACTGGATTGCTTAAAATCTTCTTCATACCCCGATTGTAACCAATTAATGAAAGCATTGTCACAAAAATGAACGGCTGTGGATGAGACAGGTCTGTAAAAACACCATCCAATCACATTGAACGGCCCGAACTAATTGGATCTCATCAATCAAACTGCCACCTGTCACATAAATCAGCTGATTCAAAGTGATAATGCTGGTGATGACTTTGTAAACAGTTGAGCACCAGTTTACTGAGCTCCGTCAACACGATGGTGTTTTTGTGCTTTGCTCTCCGTTGCCCGCTTGTCACCACGCACCCACTCGTCTTGACACAGCAGAGGTGTGGCTTTTATGAGGCGAGACATCACATCACTGCCCACTCGACGTCAGCTCTCACAGCGTCACGCACCTACGGCGACATATCGAGACTTTGTGCAACAGTTCTCAGTAAAAACAGCAAAAATGGAGGAGGAAACACTTCAGCCACAAAAGGGTATGATGTGGCTGACGCCGGATACTAGATGATTTTTAACAAGCAATGCTTCATATTTTCACACTTTCTTCGGTTAAAATGGTTAATTTTAAATGATCAAACTGTGATCTGAGCTCCATCCTCCCTGTGTCGCTGGTGTTGAACCTGACTGACAGTAAAACAACACCAAACATTGCCACTGTTACCATGGCATCTAATAGCCGTTGTTTCAGTCGTGCTCTGTCAGTGTGATCTACTGAGTCTCCTCGTGGCAGCTCTACACTATTGTGTCTTGTCAAACTGTACTTAATGGTCCATCACAACTCTCACTGTGTCGCCTGCCCGACATTATGCCTCTCTCAGAAATCTCTATTTACTTTCTTTCACAAGAAAACTTTAACAAGCGAGAAGAGTAAAATATTCCACTTGGAAAATGAATGAAACACACAATCAGACTTAATTGTCTTCAGCCTTTACATGAGTCTAAAGTTTTTCCAAAAACATTTGACTCTTTTACCAAATGGATACATTCCAGTGTCACATTTATCTACTTTTGTTTGTTTGATACTTCTTCTTTCGAATGAATTGTGGCCATGCCCTGGCACTAAGGTGACACAGAGAAAGGAACATTGTCTGTATTTTCATTGGTGTTTTACTTAGGTTTTATCCTTAATATTACATTATTGCCGCCTTCTTCTCTCTTCTCTCTTCTTGTGCAGAGGCTGCTGAGAACGTTCCCTCTGTTTCTTAATAATCCTTGAGGACTTATGTCTAAACACTATCTTTGTGAGCAAAGGAAGCTGACAGTTTATACTTAACTTTAAAAATCGAAAAAACTGCCAGGTATCAGCATGAGCTCAGTGACTCAGACTTTTGTACTGTTCACTGTTTGAGTTGCAGCCTCAGAACCTCAGAACTACACTTGGCAATGAATGATAAATAATGATGCAATGAGCAGCCAACAGGAGGATGATACGGCAATATCAACTCAGTTGAAGTGTTAAGTGAAAGATTTAGTTGTAATGTTTAGGTAAAAACAGCAGTGGTAACGTCAGTGTGTTCATGAAAGAGGATATTAGCTCACATTGACCCCTTCCACACAGGTTTTGACCTCAGAGTTGTGAGCTTTTAAAAGTCCCATATTATGCAAAATCAGCTTTTTAATCATTTAAATCTGTATATAGTCTGGAGGCCCTACCAGTCGGACTGATACTCACTCATGTTTTTGTGGTCCTCCTCAGTCTTAGTCTAAATACAGGAGATAAAACACGCATGATGTTGACTTCCGCGCTCATTGGGACGTCACAGTGCACTAATTTCCTGGAATTGTAAAGAATTCCAGGAATCCACAAAGTCCGCCAAAAGTTCTCTTCTTGGCTCCACAGTGCAGCACAGAGTTCTACACAAACCTCCAGCCTCAGAGGATTTATCTGTCCAGTGGATACATGTTATATATGACGGCAATGTGCCTGCTAGAGCGTGCAAAAATGATCACTTTTCCAAATGCTAACTGCTGTTAGCTCCCAGTAGCCTCTGTGGTTGATGCCATTTCCTGTGCCTTAAGTTTCGTTTTCTTGACTCCTTTAAAACTTCAGTCAGTTATTCTCCAAAACTTGTTTCAAATGCAGAAATCACAGCAATGCAACCAATAGTGTGAACCCTGCAGATTCAAACAGGGTTTTCATTTTCTTGTATGTGTCGAATCTCTTTTTCAGTCTGTTATAAAATGTCAGTAACTTTCGTCCAAAAAAACAACTCTGCAAATCATCAAATTATTAAGTAAAATGAAGGGAAAACAACACACGTTCAAAACTTGGAATTGCTTTGAATCTTATAACAGAAATTGTTAATCAGTAACATTCTTTCAGTTGTCACATCTCAGCTCTAAAAGCAATACAATTAAATTTTATGAACATGTTTTGGTACATCAGCTTCATGTTAAATTGTAAACTAAATTTCACACAAAACAGCAGTTTGTGCATCAGTTCATTCCCCAAATGTTTGAGCATTAGACTGGAATTAATTCTCACAGTAATTTTCTTTCCACCACTTGTAACCTGCAAATTTAACCTGAGACTTCAGGCTCCAGGTTGGTGTCTATAATGACGCTGATGTGTTCAAGCCCTGATAAGAATTGGATACTAAAAACCATAATAATGTACATTCATTCTTAAAATTAATGTTTCTTGCACATTTTTGCACATTTTCGGTTGCATTATTTTTCTGTTTCTGCAGAAAGAAACCAGTGGATGCACCATGAAGTATTTTTCTGACTTGTTTTGACAGAGCACTGACTGTATTTACAAATGAAGACTCTGTACTTACTTCATTAAACTGAGGGAGAGAAACAGCTCCTCACAAACACCTCAGTCTCTTTGAAGTCTTTCTGCTCTCATTTAGAAATGGTTTTTCATTCAGCTTTGTTTTTTTTCTTCTTCTTCAAAACAACAACAATAACCATGCATTAACACTGTCATAATCATCAAATATCAAACATCCGCATGCATATGCTCATCCAATCAGTGTTGCTTTGCTTGCTGACAGGTTATCTTTCTCTGTGAAGGATTTGTTATTGTTGGTGTGTGTCAGAGCGGGACGGGAACGGAGTACATTTACGTGAGTAGTAGTACAGTACTTAAGTACAATTTTGAGGGATCTGTACTTTACTCGAGTATCATTTTTTGGGAGTACTCATGACTTTACTCAAGTACATTATTGTGCTAGGCAAATATTGTACTCTTTACTCCAATACATTTCTATCCATAACCGTGAGTAAAAAAAAAAACAACAACAACAACTCCATGGTCAGATTTAGTTGAGAGACGAAACCATGGACGAAACAATGGATTTCGTAGTAGGTCCATCTCTGGACCCACCTCACCAGACTATTTCAATTTTCTGAACAAGTTGATGATAGTGTTCGCTTCAAGTGTTTGCTGTGTTTAACAAAACAAAACTTCATCACCGCCTACAAAAAATAATCTGCCAACTTGAGGAAGCATGTCAAGGTGCGTACATTGAAATAAACTTACTTACAATTCTAAGCGAGAGCGTTGCCATTGTGCTATTGTGTTGTGGTCAAGTGAGAAATGTTAAATAAAACAACATAAAACACATTTTTTAAGGTATTAACATTAACATTTGTCATAACTCCATGTAGGACGTTTCTATATGTAAATGTAAGAACTGTGGCAGTAGTAATGCAATATTTAGAAAATGTACTCTTGTACTCATAATACTCAAGTACTTCAGTAGACATCTGACTATAGTACTTTTACTTGTACTTGAGTAAAATTTAGCAAGGGATATCTGTACTTTTACTCAAGTAATGAAGCTGTGTACTCTGTTCGCCTGGTGTGTGTATATACTCACACAATATCCTTAAACATGAGTAGGTGTCATAAGAAATAATGATGATGATGCCTTGCGATGGACTGACAAACTGTCCAGGATGTACGTGCCTGAGATTGGCACAGCACCGCAGCCGAGGATAAAGCGGTAGAAATTGGATGGATGGATGTTTTTTACCTCAGTGATATACTGTAAACCTCCAATACAATCCAAAAATCCAATACTGTGTATCACACGCTCCACTATGCACAGACAAAAAAAAAATAAAACATTTAGCTGAGTCATGTTTTGGCTCTTGGTTTTGGCTTTCGGAAGAACAATATTTGTTACACAGTTGGAGAATTGTGTCTTTGAAATGACTCAGCACAAATGTGGCGTTAACAGCTTCATCGTTCAGAAATGGTCTAAAAGGATCGGTGGATACTCGAGTTTGGGATCGGAGACAAAAAATAGTGGTATAATCCCTAATTTCTCAGAAGGGTAACAGATGATGCAACTTGATGACGTAAATAAAGAGTGCCAGTAGCTGTTGACACATGGATGTGTTCCATTGCTGCTCCCCATCGATCACTGTAGTAATATTTGCTTCTCGAGGATTGTTACGTTTTCCAGGGAGCTGCATCTGTTTCACTCAATTGCATCTATTTTCTGTTACCCCTGTGCTCATTCACATTTATCTTTTATACATTCACAAAATCTTCAATCTGCCTCAAGTATAAAAACCTTTATTCAACATTTTTTTTTTATGTTGCAATTCAGGGTTTTTTTATGCACAAATTTAAAATGTGCATAAAAACAGGCTCAACCTCCTGTTTCCAAATCAGAGCTGTGCTACAATAAGTCACTGCTCATGCAGAGCTAACTCCCTCTGTTGCTTCATCACATTATAAGTGAATGCAAGACAACGCTAATTATGGATGTGCATCAATAATCAGATGCTTATATCTAAATATAAACATGTAATAATGGAACCAGAAGAAGAAGAAGCTACGCTGAGCTGCAACAAGCTGCAAACAACACAGTCATGACCTCGCTGTGCCCTCGTGTTGTATGGAAAACTGCTTGCGTCGTGCGCGGTATGAAATCAGATTGTGGTTGCTCGTGGCGTGATGGAAATTTTTTTTTGAAAATTATTGACTGACTTCTTTATTAAAACAACATGAGTTTGTTTGGTTGTACTGTAAACACACACGGCAGCTGCTCCTCTGTCGTGAAGAAGAAGGCTCTCTGCGGTGTCATGTCATAGCTGTGAGTTGTGTTTATATTCATGAAAAACCACAAACCATGGATGTGGAGCACACTTTGTTTCTACTTCTGTCGCCACATTACAAGATGACACGTGTATTTGATAGTGTCAGAATAACAGTATAAGTATTTTTGCTGCATGCCCTAACAGCAGCTGGCTCATCTGTTTGTATACTCTTGGTTATCTTGACACATAATGCACTATTTTCTGGATTTATCCCCAGTCGAGCAGAACAAAGATGAGATTGTTTGGCATCAGTTCGAGGCAGCTGATTCAGCCATTTGAACTGCATTATTAAAAAGAAAGATTTAAAAGAAGTGATTGGAAAAGAAAGGCTCTGTATAAAGCTGATGTGGACATCCGACAAGGGTCAAATATTGCTCGATTGGACACTTGTGGTTAACTGCAGTGGTGTAAAGGTGATCACGTTTGCTTGACTGCTTTATGAACAAGCTTCAAGAGGAGTGTTGTTAAGCCTCATTCTGGACTTACATTGAATCCTATAGTTGAAAATCTGCAGCTTATTTAAGAGCTTAAATGTAATTGACTGAAATGAGAGCAGTTTCTATTTCTTGAAATCAATCTGAAGTGTATATGGATTTCCTCAACACACTTGAAATCACCACAGCTGCTTATCAATTTCCCAGAGGTTAAGTTATAGTGAAACTTTTACTCTCAAGGCAAACTGTGGAAAAGTTCCTATTTGTTCTCCCCTGAATTCTAATATACCTCGACTGCTAAATCTGAAGTATAAAATAGCAAAGGGGATGAGGACACCTGCCTTGAGAATTAGTACCGTGATTGTTTACAGTGTAATGGAGCATGTAGCTGTGCCCCTGAGCTGCTCTTCATTCTGCTCACTACATTATGGAAACTATTCACTTTAATGTGAAGCTGCTTTCAAGGTGTGCTCTGACTGTCAAACAATATGCTAAATGACATCTGAGCAAAGAGTTGAATTGTGGCATTAACTTGTTATGGGTACAGTTAGGGAAAACACTGTTTAGGCTGATGAATGAAATAAATAAAAGTCTATGCAGTGTCCATAGAACTATAGAAGAAAACTACAACAGGGTATTATAATGCCACGCATTAAAACCTTTTTTGTGCCGTAACCAGATAAAAATAGACATATTATTATACCCTATTTCTCCAAGTGAACCTAGTTCCCTGGTGTCCTAATGAACATGTCTGTAACAAGGATGAAGCACCACAGCAGTTCAATTACTCTGCCAAAACAGCCCTGTTCAGAACGCTCTGTTTTGAGTGCCTGTCTCTTTAAATGCAAATGAGACACAGGAAACTACGTCAGCGTCACTGAGGCTCTGGCAGCTAACAGCAGTTAGCATTTGGAAAAGCCATAATTTGCCAACTCGAGCCAGCACATTGACGTCATATATAACATGTATCCACTGGACACGTAAATCCTCTGAGGCTGGAAGTTTGTGTAGAACTCTGTGCTGCACTGTGGAGCCAAGAATAGAACAGTTGCGATTGCCCTCGCCTGCACTCTCGCATTTTTAAGGGACAAATTGGAGCTCCACGAGACAACAATTCCAGGAATGTCTCATTGTGATAAAGCAATGAGACAGAAGTCAACATCGCATGTTTTATCTCCTGGACCTCAAAAACATGAGTGAGTCATCTTTTTCCACACTTAGCCTACCCATAGGGCCTCCAGAGTCCCAAATATATGTATTAAAATCATTAAAAAGTAGATTTTGCATAATATGTCTAGATTTGAATTTCAAGATTCGACATGTCGAGATTAAACTTGACATTTAGTCTCAGCATGTCCATCAGAAAGAGCAACCACTCCACAGAAGCTGCCACTGAATCCTTTGGACATAATATTCTAACTTTATTCTTGAATTTTCCAGTTTTAATCCTGTCGACATGTCGACTTAAATCTCGACATAATATTCCAACTTTGTTCTCTGAATTTCGAGTTTAATCTCGACATTGCCCTAATACTCCATCATTTCTGCTGCACATCCTCCCTCTTTATGTAACATCTACGGATGAGTCTCTGCAGAAACTGTGTCGGCCACAGGTACGCAGCTAAGATGCACAGGCCAAGCAACGCATTTGAGGAAATATGCTGTAACATTAGCAGTATAATCACACCAATTCAGCCCTGCACTGTGGTTTAAACCCTGCTCCCCAGCTGTTCTAGGGAGCCACTTAAAAACAGCATGTCGCACAACACGTTAACACCCTGAACAGTTACCGATAAAGTAAGGTTTCTTGTAGAATGTCACTCCAGACCGGGTGGCGGATTGAAAGTTACTGGTGTTTGCTGGTGTTTTGTTTGGAAAAATCTCTCCTCTCCATGAAGACACATTTTCCAAATTAAGGGTGAGAAATGGAAAAAAAAAAAAAAAGTCTAAATGCCAAAATACACACACTGACACACACACAGATTCTATCCTTTGAGCTATCCTTTTAAGGACACTGCACTGACTTTCATCCATTTGGACAGACAAAGCAAAGCATTAGTCCTGTCAACCATCACCAGGTGGTTACCGATAACACAGTTCACAGCTCTAAACTTAACCAGTTCCTCAGAAATGAGTTTTTGTTCCTCAATAGGACCAGGTTTTGGTCCTCATGAAGACTACTGGCAGGGTAATGGGTACAAGAACACACACACACACACACTCACACACACTTGAGGATAGTGTTTTCCATAGATAAATAGTCCTGATCAGAGTTTCCAGTCCTTGTTGCCATGACGGTGATTACATTTGCCTCAAACATATGTTTCTTCTTTAATGACTTTGTGTGCCTTCCTCCTCCATCTCCCCCTCCTTTCCTACAGTAATGCACGAGAATAAAAGAGTGGAACATTTCATGGAGCCAGCTGATCAAGTCTAACATGTGTGGAGAGGCTGGTGTGCACATGTACAGAGAGGCACTGATATCAACACATTTCACACATCTCGTCTCTGACGTATTCCTGGACCAGTATGTTTTACACTTAGATTCACAGTAACTGTCAGTTAGTTATGAATGTAGGTGATGCAGATCTCCATTAACAGGTTAAAGGAGACATATTATACCCTAGTTCTTCAAGTTAACCTAGTTTCCTGGTGTCCTAATGAACATGCCTGTGACATGCTTTGGTCAAAATACCTTAAGGATGAAGCACCACAGCAGTTCAATCACCCTGACAAAACAGCCCTGTTCAGAATGCTCTGTTTAGTAGTATCTCTTTAGGTCCACCTTAAAAAAAAGTAAAGGGTCAGGAAACAACATCAGCCACAGAGGCTACTGGGAGCTAACAGCAGTTAACATTTGGAAAAGTGATCATTTGCAGGCTCTAGCAGGCACATTGCAAGTTTGTGTAGAACTCTGTGCTGCACTGTGGAGCCAAGAATAGAACGTTTCATGGACTTCCGGTTTTCGGATTCTGTTCCTCCAGCCCCCGCCTCAATCTCGCGTGTTTTATGGACAATGCGGAGCTCCGCAAGGAAACACTTCCAGGAATTTAGCGCATTGTGACGTCCCAGTGAGTGCGGAAGTCAACAATCGCATTTCATCTCCTGTACTTAGACTGAGGCGGACCACAAAATCATTGTGAGTGACTCATCTTTTTTCACACTTTGGCCTCCAGAGTCCCAAATATAAGGATTTAAATGATTAAAAAGTCGATTCTGCATAATATGTCTCCTTTAATACTGTCATTGGTCTGCTAAACTTATGTGAAAGGACATGGTTTCATTGTTTATGATGCAGTTAACTGAAACAGACAACAGCCAGTGATGCTGAAGATGAATCTGCTAAATGCACTGAGGATAACGAGCAGTAATTCCTGCACTTTGTAAAGTCAGAAGCATAATAATCCTCACGTATCTCACTGTCATATTGATGGAGGATAGATTCAGTTATATTGTGGAGACTTCCCTAAAACATTAAAACCATTTTATTTTTATTTTCTTTAATGTAGAAATGTAATGATCAACTGTGTTGTGTTGATGAAAATTAGAAAAGATACCTATTATGACTATTATGAGGTCAGTCATAAATCAGAAGTATTAATGTGATGTATGAGTTTTTTTGTGTGTGATTTTGATGCTAAGAGTGTAACATAATGTGAGATGCCAGTGCTCTGTCTCTACCTGTCTGCTGTTGTCATGTGTGTCACATAGAAAGATAAAAATAGACCTGAGCTCACAGATCATATGACTGGTTATTTGTATGCACACACTGTACACAGACACTAGTATTAATTAGACCACTGTGATACAACGGTGTTACTGTGTCGTAGGTGCTCATTTCCAAATAATGTAATCAATTCCGATATGATGATTAAGAAATGTTACAGTGCATATTGTGGTTCGTCCACGTTCAGGCATAATGGCACAGTTTTAGATGCCACATCTTCCACTAAACGTGACAGTCTGAGCTGAGGTGGGGTCTGTTCCACACACTGCAGGAAATGCTGTAGCTATTTTTAACCACAAACATGCAGTTTCTCACTTGGGACACATGGGAGGGTTCCAATTAGCTCACAGGAAAAGCACAGAGGCAGACACTGAAATAACTAATTATGTGTCTCTCCCCACATGCTGACACTCTGCTCCAGAATGAAAGACATCCGTCACGTCTACAAAGAACTCAGTTTGAGAGGGAGGGTTTTTACGTCTTACTATGAGATATTACAGAATGGAAATGGTTTCATTTATGAGTACAGTTTATGTGTTATATTAAAGGCTAAGTGTCCATATGAATGTACGTATTTTACTTGGTGAATGAATGGTTTCAATTTAGGTGTGATTATGAGTGAGTCCCTTCAGTCATCCTTTGTTATTCATCTGCTTTTTCATTTATTACTCATTCATTAATCATTTCATACATTCACTTATTCCTTCATTCTTACCCTCTCGTTCATTGATTGGTAGTTGTTCCATTCAAATTAACTGCAATGTAAAGGTTCTGTGAGTAGACCTAATGCACATTGCAGTTTCTCCTGAAGTATGTAAGAAAACATGGGCTGATGAAGTGATTCATATTAAATCTAAACTTGTCACTGTTGTCTCTTGAGTATAATTTTTGAGACACTTTCTGTTTTCTGAACACCAGAGAGCGTGTGCAGGAGATTTCAGGCCCACTCACGGGGACCGACTTCAGGAAAAATCAACAAATCAACCATTTGTAAACTACAAATATTAAATGGAACTTTCCATCTGTGCTGTGGTAGCAATGTAAATCTGCCAGCCGCAGAGTCTAATGTCTACCGAAGAAGCAGAAAAGCGTGACTGAATAAAACTAGGAATTGGCTGGAGGGAAAAAGGATTTACTGTTGGTGGCCAGAGAAGTAAAACAAAAATCCGAAAAGACGACACTGTGGTTTCTCTGCATCGTCCAACAGACGTCACTGAAAGCTTTCCAAAATAGCTGCGTGGACCTGGCCCAAGAAAAATGAAATGGCAAAATCCCTCAAACATAGAAATGTTTTTCACCCTCTGAGGCAAATGAAGCCAGAACTGGCAACAGTTGTCCTCAGGGAGAATTATTTTCACATTATGTAATAGCATCAACAAAAACAGCTGGTCAAAACATAGCTTCTTCAGGTCCCATATAATATGTAAGTAAAACCAAACTTAAGGGACAGAAAATGACATCAACCACAGAAGCTACTGGGAGCTAACAGCAGTTAGCATTTGGAAAAGTGATCATTTGCAGGCTCTAGCAGGCACATTGCTGTCATATATAACATGTATCCACTGGACAGATAAATCCTCTGAGGCTGGAAGTTTGTGTAGAACTCTGTGCTGCACTGTGGAGCCAAGAATAGAACCTTTCGTGGACTTTGCAGGTTTAAATGATTAAAAAGTTGATTTTGCATAATATGTGACCTTTAGAAAAACAGTAGCTGATAAGCAGTTTTGTGATCGCGACCAGCAGAGAACATGCAAGAAAAAAAGGTTAAACATGCTGGGATTTCATAGCAATCAATATATTGATGTAAATCAAAAGGTAATTTAGAGCAGGGAAAATAAATCCACCTCAAATAAGAGACAAATAACACTTTCATTAGGATCAGCGGAGAGATACATGGACCAAAAATGCCTGATAACAAATGGGAGGTAAAGCAGCATGAATAAATAAAAAGAGACTTGCGTCACTAAATGAAACAGGACAACAGAGAAGATCCTAGGAGGATGTGCCCTGTGAGTAAGAGTGCAAGTGATCAAAGGGGGGAAAGAGGGAAGTGGGAGGGAGGCTGCAGACCTAACCCACTGAGGGAAACGTTCATCGAGTTTTGTGAATCACACAGATCTACAGTTTACATTCAACAGATATTTGCAGATGAAGTTTGAGCAAAATGACTGAAATTACAATTGAAATGATAATCTTATATACAGGGTCTCTGCAGAGACCATAATGAATACAATTTAAGACCCATTTCAAATCCATACTGGCTAAAAAGTACAAAAGACATGAAGGAGAATTGGAGACACAAATCTTTGAACTTCGGCTTAGCTGTGGGTTTTCTTCGCTGCTATGCTAAGCTGTAACACACCGTGGTGCGCGCGCATAGCACACCAGCTAGTGGTGTTCGATAAATTCTCACCGGGGAACACAGGTGGCCTACTTTAGTTCCGTGTTGTAGTTACGTTATCGCATCCTCAAAAACAGAAAAATTTCAAAGCGAGTCTAAAGTTTATCCATGTTTTAAATAAAAGCAACTTTAATAGATATTTAAGACCATTCAAACTTGTATTTAAGACCTTTTAGGAGATTTTAGGAAAATTTAAGACATTTTAAGGCCTTAAATTCAATTTATTGGATTTAAGACTTTTTAAATACGCTTTTAAAATACTACATCTGATTGTCACACCAATTAACACTAATTTGAATCATTTTAAAATCTTAAAAAATACATCTTATCATGGATCCAGTTTTAAGTTTTGCAGGTACATTTAGACGGTTACACCACTTGCCAGTGGATATAAATCATTCTCTCTCTGTAAACATTGTGTGCATTGTTTGCATAGTTTTGATGCAATATGTGTGTACTGTTACACTGAATAACTGAATGAAAAAACAAGAATCTAACTAACCTCTGGTAAGTGCTGCATCATGACAGCAGCAGAGAAAAATCAAGTGGTGACAGAGGGAATGAGTTTCAGTGGAAATGCAAAATGGTTGTGTGACTTCTGTAATATTAATAGTGTATTTAGTATAATCATCTCTCGAAAATAAATAAAAATGCTTTGTTTTTCATACCCTCAGTGGACATTTATTGTGTGTACTTGTGGCAAGGGCTTTGCTTTAATGGAGCCATCTTGCACCAGCATGTTTCTACAGCAGCCTAAACAGATTGGAAACAAAGAAAAATGGCTCTGCGCATATAAAACCTGACGCATCAAGCAATGAAGAAAATGAGGAATTGGCAGAGAGAGTGGTGGGAGAATGGAGAAAGTTGTGTAAGAACATTTTACATCCTTTCTGGTATGCAAAGGCCACCGTAGTTCTTTGGCACACTTGGGAAAGTGAGAAGTTCTCCATTTGTTGCACTCTGATATGTCACTCATTCTTACACACTGTACCTGTCAACAAACCACATCTACAGTATATCAGGAGCAGGACACAGTTAACAGGCCAACAGGCATAGCATCTATTGTTTGATGAAGAATTCTGTCAAGCCATGAAGCTCCTACGCGTTTGAGTTCAAAAACACAATTGCAAATCAGATCATGACGTGCTCTCTGTGTCAAAATTGTCAGGCACAAGAAAACCAAAATAAATGACCTACTTATTACCACACATCCATTACCCATCACACACTAAAGACCTCCATGTTGAATGTTAGTGCTGAACTGAGCCTACACAATGACAAAGTGCATGATGTGAAAACAAATGATGTACAGTGAAGAAAAAAGGAGAGAAGTTCCTCCATACGCCATTTTACTCACTAAATTATTATTTTAGTCACGACTCTTTTCTTTCAACACAAGAAGGAGCAATGACAAAACCAACATTTGCATAACTTTTCCATTAGGCAACTTAAGGCAAACACTCATTAGAGAATCAGTTTTACTGGATCACTTTTCTTCTGATACTGTTTACCTCAATTATGAGTAGAGCTGAAATGACGCACTGCTGCATTAGAGCAAATACAAATAAATATGTATCTAATTAAATTTTGATGAATGCCTTTAAATTATTTGTACTTGCAATGTCTGTTCCTAAAGAAAATACTTGAGGTTGAATCATCGTTATTTACTGATCAGCTAAAAGCCAAAAGATAAACTGATGATTCAGGAAATAGATAGATAGATAGATAGATAGATAGATAGATAGATAGATAGATAGATAGATAGATAGATAGATAGATAGATAGATAGATAGATAGATAGATAGATAGATAGATAGATAGATAGATAGATAGATAGATAGATAGAATCATTTATTGAGGGGCCTTGATTTGTAGTCCCAAAAGGAAGTCCCCATAATGTGGCTGTGTAAACAGATTTAGGTCCCTACAAAATGAGTAATACCTGCAACACACACAGGTTTGTGCAGCTTGCCTTTTGGGGACTCTCATTGATTTTCATTCATTTGTACAGCCTGTACAAAGCATTACCTCTAACCTTAACCATTCCCTGTCAAGTCAAAGATCTTGGTCTCCATGAGGCCTGACAAGGTCAGTGTTTATGCCAGAAGAAGCAACAAATAGAGAGAACACACACCGTCACACGCAGTGAAAGTTATTGTTTATGTCACCTCTAACCTCCTCCTCTCACTGTAACTCTCATTACAGTGTCCCTAAATGCGCATGAATTGGCACAACAGTGTTATGATACACAGTATCTCCTATGCACAATTGCAAATCAAACCATTTGCATGGATTGAGATGAAGTGTGTGTGGAGAGGGGGGGGGGGGGGGATCTCGGTCTTTGAAACTGACTCATCTCCATGTAAGCTTGCTGATTGGTTGAGTCAAGCAATTGTGCTCTCGCACACACGCACACAAACGCACAGTGCGATATACCCCAGGCCCTTTGGAGTGCGCATTAGTCACTCCACATAAAAGCATCTAGTCACTCCAAAGCAGGAGAGCAAAGAGAAGAAAGTGGGAGATGAGGTCTGCAGAGGTCTGGTCACGGCAGCCATTTTCCAAAAACTTACAAAGGATGCTTGGGCGTGACAAAAGACGAGGAAGTGCTAATGTTGGAGAGTCATGCTCAAGTTTATATAACAGTGATCGATATATGAGGAGACACACCCTGACCCAGGCTCATCTTGGATCTGTGTTTTCCATGTCCACAAGATTTGACCACAGGGTGAAACCTGAGGTCGTCTGACTGTAACTGATGTCGACTCACATGTGGCACCTACATAACTGGATATTACCTGTCTAGAACTATAGGGAGAGCCATTCACATAAGGGGCATACATTCAGGTGCACGTGACAATGAATAACACGCTGCTCTGGTGTGGATTTAAGCCAAAGTCGTTCCATAGTGCCACAAGTGACTTATAAACCATGTCTTTGTAATGTCTGTTAGATAATGGTGATATACTTCTTACTGACAGTTGCACCAAACTGTGTAAGATGCAATCGCCGAAACAGTTTGTCAAGCTGCTGATATCTGACACACCAATGAAAAATGCAGGAAAATCAAAAGAAAAAGGAGACAAACAAAAGGAGCGATTGTTATGTATTTTCCACCCTGTGCAACATAAAATTATATCATGTGCGATGATTAATCAATGTACTGTTCAGTGCGATGAGGCTTCCATCTCACTGCAAACATTAAGGTTTATTGATAACATTTGTGCCTATTACAGTATTTCTAACATGTAAATAAGTGTAACACTGTAAGTGCTGTAAATCAGATAAGGTTTATAAGTAACACAGTATAGCCTTGTTTATTCATAGTTGTGTTTAGTTGAGTAGTTTTTGAACAGCATTGTGCAGTGAAGATACTTGGATTTCAGCTCATGAGTCAAAAAAACCAAACCTGAACTTAATTACTTTATTGTTTGTTGTCCCTGATCACATTCACACTCATAGACTATAAAATATAATAATATAAAATTATGAATTCTTCTGGTTTGACAAGTGCCAAGTCAGCTTTTGAAACCAGAAGTTCACAGATGGCTCCTGCAACCATGCAGACAAAACCAGATGTCTATCACATAGTATCCATGTGCCATGATTTAGTGTCTATTTTCCTCTAAATTGGAACATAATTGACCAAATTTACATAATTTTTTTTTGGAGAAGGCCTGAAACTAGCAGGTGAGATAATTAACTCTTCAGGAAAATGTTTAATGACATTAGAAATCAAGTCAGCTAATTTTCAAATACGTAGACTTCCATTCAAACTCAGAGTTCTCTGTGCAGCCGCCCATACTGCCATTTTCATGCACAGTCAATGGACACACTTCACACATTCATTTTGGTCAAGTAAGATCATCATCTCCACTAGCTCCAGACCAAAGTGTCTATAACTTCCACACATATATACACAGAGACAAAGCTAAGCATTATCTTGAGATGTGATCACAGCTATGCATCTCAGTGTCATTCCAAATACAGAGGAGTCATTACTTCTACATTATGACATGGGAACCCAGGAATCAATATGTCATTATTACATCAGTACTCAGCTGTCGATAGTACATTACATGGGGTTTTCTCACCTTAATGACTTCATGCATTTGTTGATATGACACAGACAGATGGACACGTATGCAAAACTGCATCTCCATCTGTTCTTGAGGCTGCCATGATCACACACATACTCACACATTTATTGACAGTATTCTTATTGAGGACACTCATAGGCATTATGTATTCACTTTTCCCTTACACTGACTGTAGCCATCTCAACTAAATGCCTAACCCTAATCTAAAACCAAGTTGTAACCCTCAAAAAAAATCTTTAATGAAAAATGTCTTCTCAAGGTCATAAAACATATAATGCAATTATTAATTCACTTAAAGGGATACTTCACCAATTTGCATGTGGCTTTGTATCGCTAGATTATGTATTGTATTTTTAAAAATGTGCTTCCCTCCCTCAGTTTTTCACTGAGTTGTAAAAAAAAAAATCTGTTTTCCATTTTCAAAATTTGCCCTACTGTGAGTCAAATGATGCAAAACGCATCATTTGACTCACAGTAGGGCAAATTTGGACTCCCTCAAGTCAGGGAAAAACTGAGGGAGGGAAGCACATTTTCTAAAAAATACTACTGCTATTCTAGCGATACAAAGCCACATTCAAATCGATGAAGTATCCCTTTAAATGTTGCAGTGGGCCTCCTCTTCCTGCCCAGAGCTCTTCCTGGGGATCGAACCCCGGTCTCCTAGCTGGTGGACCTGGACTGGACTACTATGACCATACGCAGGATCAGTAGGCCTGTGCAATCGAAAATTTAACCTCCTAACCTCTAACCCCAACCCTAAACAACCCAAACCCTAAAACCAAGTTGTAACCCTCAAAAACTCGTTGATGTTTTGAGGACCAGTTAAAATGTCTTCTCAAGGTCCTCACAAATATGTTTCAATCAAACCTCCAAAGCCAAATCCTCACAGCCTACTAACACACACACACACATGTTTGTACTGCTTTCCTCTTGAGGACTCACCATAACTAATGTCTAACCCTAACCTTAACCTAACCATAATTAAAATCTTGATACAAAAGTAAACCAGTTCTTCAGAAATGAGATTCTTTTCATTAGAAAAAGATGTTGGTCTGAGGACTACACTCTTAGAAATAAGGGTTCCAAAAGGATTCTTCTACAAGGGCTGAGGTTCTACCTGGACCCATTTGCTTCTGAAAAACCCTTTCCCGAAGAAAGGGTTTTTCAAGGGTTCTTGGTAACACTAATGGTTCCAGTAAGAACTATTTTGATCCAGAGAACCCTTTAAAACCCCTTTCCTGAATAAAAGGTTTTAAAAGGGTTCTTGGTGGAACCTTTATAAAAAGGGTTCTCCTATGAGTACAAGCCAAAGAACCTAATATGGTTCGAATTAGCACTTTTATTTTAGTGTACTGGTCCTGGAAAGGTCAGTGTTTATGCCAGAAAAGGTCCTTCATAGGCAACAAATGCATGTACACACACATACAGCTACTTTTGACAACTTTTAATTGTTTGCCATTCATTTAAAAGCATAAGTAAAACCTCATGTTAACCATAACCTTAGTTAATGACTAAGTCTAACCTTAAACTAAGCACACTCCAGTCTGATGAAATGTATTAAGCCTAACATAACACGTATACATGAGGCTAAAATTGTAAACCTACAAGTTCATGTAACTATGGATGTTGCACAAAGCCTGACCCCATTCACCTCTTCAGGTTTGGTTTATCCTACACGAGTGAAGGAAGTAGAATATGTCTGCTATCTAATATAACCACGACCAGCTCCAGCATAGGTATTTATTTTTTAATTTTTAGACAAACATTTTTGCGAGCACACTTGGGATAATTGTGATTTAAACTGTCACTGAGAAATGATGAAAACCAAGAGTAAAATCCAGTCAACCCAGTGTATACTTGCATATACTTGTATTATTTTATTATATTTACACATGCAAAGGCCAAAATTGACTTTTATGAAACTGCTGCCCTGATATAAGCAGCTGATATGATTCTAATGGTCTCCTTGTATAAACATGGTTTAGGTTTGTGTATGCAGGATTTTATGGCTAATTCCACTGTTTGCCTTCCACGTCTCAAACCATTTCCAAAGGGTATATTATTCTATTTACCACTATTTACTAGTATTTGTCAAACAAACCTGATGAGATGCACAGTAATGCCTTGTATAGTCATGTGCATGCATTTGTGCAGAGATATAGACACATGCATTTTACTTTTGAGACACTTTTTCTGCAAACTTGTTTTTGTTTCTGGATATTATGTAGGTCATATTTCATAAATCTGAACAAGAAGCAGCAACATCTTTGGGACCATTGTATGGGACGCTTTAATTATGTACGGATGTGTGCTTGTGCTGCTGATGAGCATCTGTGGCCCCTCAAAAGTTTACAGGACCAGCAGGGCACCCATCTTCAACTTGTCTTCACAGGAAGTGAGAAAGAACACCTTTTTTTATGGTTGAGCAGCTGTTCTCCATAATCAAATCTCAAATTTGGTCATGAAAAGCTGCAGTGCTGTAGACTTTGGGTATCATGCTGGATGCAAACACCATAACAAATCTGTAATCCTCTATTGCTCCATATTTCTGCAAACTTCAGGTAAACTCACAGAACAGGATACCATAGTGATTTATAATCTATATCTTATTTTATATTTCCCATTGTTGTAGAATCCAACCATATCAGCATTTTCTTGTAAGCACATAAACAAACAGCCGATTGTTCTATGGTTGGAGAAACCCAACACTGAGGCATATGTGTAAGTCTAGAGTGAAGTAACATAATAAAGCCGAGGATACTGTCAGATTAATGCAGCCAATAAGAAAGAGGAGGAACAGCTCAGGTTGCTATCCTTCAATAGAGCAACATTATGCAACAGCTACATGGAAACCACAAGCTGGTTTAAACTTACACTGGCTGTAATCCCGAGTGTGTTTTATGAAGCGCTCTCATCAGACATGGCTGTAAACGTCATGTTTACATGGAAAATATTGGAGGTGACAAACAATCGTTGTCAAGTTCATGGTAGCCTTGGGCAATGAGAATGTTGACATGGATCAGTTAACTAGTCAAAAGAAAGAGCAATCTGACTAACTGCTTGTTGTAGTTTGCCAATTTCTTAGTCTGTTTTTTAGAGGTATCCACTGATATTCTCAGACTGTGGTTTCTCACTGATTTATAGCTTGTTACTGTTTTTCTGTTCACTAAAGTGACAACTCTGGAGCGATTAGTGAGCAAGTTATTGAAGGTGATATCGCTAAAGTAAATCATCAGCTCTTGCAGCTTGCCCATGCATGTGTAATGCATTTGCATTACAGCAGCAGCTAATGACGTATCAGCATGTACAGTATTAGGTTCCTTCAATGGGTCGTAAGCGTGCTTGCATGACATGCTAAAGGTCACAGTTTACCTAATGTAATAACTTTTCAGTGTTGTGACTTTGGTTTTAGAAAGGTTACAGATGCCATTGTCCAAACTTCAATCCAAAACTCCCCTGGTTGTGCCTTTTTTAAGTGTGGTTGTATGAGGTACAGTGCTGACACATTATTAACACTGACTTAGCCAAACACACCATTGTTTTAGTGAACCCACCTGGGAGCCAGACACTCGCTCTCACTGATATCATTGCTGCCAGCAGGGACAGCGGGAGAAAATCTATTTTAAAACTTAACAAAAGGCTCACATAATAAAATCTACACCTGCTTAAGTCTATGATATCTAAGCTAAGATTAGGTTTGCCTAAACTAAGATTACATGCCCAGTTTAATTGGCAATTGGAAAACTTGCCAAGTATAAATGCTGTGGAGAAAATTGGTGTACTGGCTGTGCACGTCTGTCTTAGTCTGACTAAGATTGGACTTTTAACATGCATGCATTATTATTTGGGGCCAGTAGGTTATAGTGCAAACAAAGGTAGATCAATATTACTCCACCATCAATCATACCTGATTTACAGCAGATCAAAACACTGTGTCCTCAAATCATGTTTTTGTAGCACAGTATGTTGGCTTATTCCCCTTTTGCATGAGAGCCTGCTGGTCCCATATGTGTTCTATAGCCACTACAGGTGTGCACAAGGCAATCAGCTGTAGATAAGACACTTGCTATGTATCAGTACTAGATAAGCACACTTCAGAATACTTGAAATATCCCTTCAGGTTTGCTGCTGATTAAAAGCTTATTGTGATTGTGTCACTACTACTTTTAGCTCAGTTTTCTTTGACCAAAAAGGTTTGGACATCATCAGCTTAGTAATGAACAGTCAACTGCCTCCTCAACTGATCCCGTTGTTTGTTAATGATCTACAACAGGGGTCACCAACGTGGTGCCCGCGGGCACCTGGTAGCCCGCAGGCAGCCAATACGGTGCCCGCGGGCTCACTTCACTTCACCTCACTTGCATGTATCCGTATGATCGCTCAGTAAAATATCTTTGATATTGTTTATAAAAACTGGTAATCGTTAGGAGTAAGCACTGGAATGAATGTGTATGCAGTTTAATGCATAATATTAATAATTTAAATGGTAAACAAATAAAAAAAATGTTAATGTGGTAGCCCTCCATATTATTCTTTACCCTTCAGGTAGCTCTCTGTCTCAAAAAGGTTGGTGACCCCTGATCTACAAGAAGGTCTCTCAACACAGGTTGGAGGCGACATTTATTGTAAATTCTCATGTGATGACAACAGCTAGGATCGTCTGTTGTTTATACTGGAACCACAGTGAGCTGACCACCATTTATCAGGTCTGATTAATGTTTTTGGCAAGGCATCCTAAAATGGAGAGACATTCCAGCCTCATGAAATCTCACTCTGTTTTTGTTCTTCTCATGTTTCTTTGGTTATGTCCAAGGAAAATACTTTATCACTGAGGAGCACAGAAATTCTCAAATAATTATAACTACTTAAAACAAAGCATTTGAGATCACGTATATTCTTAAACAAGCAGAAATTACTATTTTGTTCCCTTTCGGTAATTTTGTTCAGTTGATGACTTTTCCATAAAATCATTACCTTAAAAACAAGCTGAGTTGATGAAAAAACTATTACTTCCTTGGTCAAATGTTCCGCATTTAACCATTACTTATAGGCACTTATTCTCTAACATAATATATTTAATCTCTTGCACTTCCTTCACTTATTTTGGCAGATTAGACTTATAGTACTCCTGAATTTTGTCTTAGGTTTGCTGTTTGACGTCATCTACTCATCCACCTGTTTGCGTGACACACATAACATCTTAATAGTACTGTATTTAACTTTTGTCTGCTGCCAAACTTTCCAGCCAGGAGCCGGTGGAGGTCATGGTCGTTTGCCAAGTGTAAACTACATTCACGAAACAGTTGTGAATGTGATGTAATACGCTGTGTGATCAGCAGTACTCCTGCAGGCCAAACTGGACGCTACATTAACTGATCGATTGGCCGGTCGGGCCAGAGCGAGCTGGTTTGTTTGATGATTTCAGCAGAAATATGTAGATGATATACAAGCAAAACAACAGTGTACCTTAGAGTTGTTTTTCACCACTGGACTCAGCTTTTGGGAGGTAAAGGAATGATTGCAACTGAACTTACAGTGTTAGATTTGTAGGTAAGCCATTGTTACACTGGCTTTGTAGCTGCTATTTAGTGAAGATTCCCTCGATACTTGAGGGACAGAAGACTTCACTTAACCTTAAAACTGTGAGTCAAAGTTAAGGTAGACATAGTATACCCTATTTCTACAAGTTCTGGTGTATTTTGTCAAAATACCTTAAGAAGCACCGTTGCAGTTCAAATCCCCTGCTAAAACAGCCCTGTTCAGAACGCTCGGTCTTGAGTGCCTGTCTCTTTAGCTCCGGTAGCTAACAGCAGTTAGCATTTGGAAAAGCCATCATTTGCAGACTCTAGCCGGCACATTGCCGTCACATATATACTGTATCCACTGGACAGATAAATCCTCTGAGGCTGGAAGTTTGTGTAGAACTCTGTGCTGCACTGTGGAGCCAAGAACACTTGGCAGACTTCCGCTCCTCCAGATACTATTGCCCTCGCCTGCACTCTCATGTTTTTTAGGGACAAACCAATCCTTTTATCTCCTGTACTTCGACTGAGGCGGACCACAAAAAACATGAGTGATTCATCTTTGTTCACGCTTTGCCGACTCATAGGGCCTCCAGAGTCCCAAATATAAGTATTTAAATCATTTAAAAAATTGCATTACATTTAAACTCATTGTCAAAAGACAAACAACCATTCACTCTCACACTCACACCTACAGTCAATTTATAGTGTCTAATTTGCCTAATCCCCATATCTGTGAGAACATGCAAACTCCATGCAGTACAATAAGCTCCAGAAGTGAATTATACTGCTCAGAAAACCTCATCGTCCAGCAGTTTGATGGGAAAAATATTTCCTGCTCCTTTATACACACAAAATCTGTCAAGTCTTATAGTATTTTTTGACGGAGCTCAGTTTAAGATGAAGCGTACAAATGTTATGCCTCGTCAAGTTTGTTAAGTTTAGTCACTTGTGTCCAGTCTTATTGTGCACTTCCTTGTTTATTTTCTACTCATCTTTCCCTCTCATTTGAGACCCTGCTCACTCCTTCCGTTTGTGTGATTTCCCTCCTTTGAGATTGTCTGCCCCGCCTCTGATTGGTTTCACCTGTTTTCACTTACCTCCTGTATAAATAGTCCTTGTCTCCTCTTGTCTTGTTGGCAGTTCAGCTTGTTCAGTCCATGTGTGAATGTCGTCAAGAATTCATGTCATGTTAATATATATTGATTTTGAGATTTTGTTTGATCCTCCTTGTGAGCGCCATTTGTTGATATTTTTGCCAAGTAAATCTTTTGTTAAAGGGGACATATTATACAAAATCAACTTTTTTGTCATTTCAATCCTTATATTTGTGACTTTGGAGGCCCTATCAGTCGACAAAGTGTGAAAAACATGACTCACTGGTGTTTTTGTGGTCCTGAGTCGAAGTACAGGAGATGAAACGCACTGAATGTTGAGATGAATGTTGACTTCCGCACTCATTGTTGCATCACAATTCCTGGAATTGTTGTCTCGCGAAGCTCCACTTTGTTCTAAAACGCGCAAGAGTGCTAGCGAGGGCAACAGTATCCGAAGACCGGAAGTCCACAAAAAGTTCTATTCTTGGCTCCACAGTGCAGCACAGAGTTCTACACAAACTTTCAGCCTCAGAGGATTTATCTGTCCAGTGAATACATATATATATATATATATATGTGCCTGCTAGAGCCTGCAAATGATCACTTTTCCTAACTGCTGTTAGCTCCCAGTAGCCTCTGTGGTTGAAGTCATTTCCTGCCCCTAAAGTTCCTTTTTTACTTCTTTTTTTTTAAGGTGGACTTGAAGAGATACTACAAACAGAGTGTTCTGAACAGGGCTGTTTTAACAGGGTGATTGAACTGCTGTGGTGCTTCATCCTTAAGGTATTTTGACCAAAGCATGTCACAGACATGTTCATTAGGACACCAGAGAACTAGTTTAACTTGGAGAAATAGGGTATAATATGACTCCTGTAAAACTTATTTGTTGTTTTTGAGTCGTGAATTTGAGTCCACCAGTGTCGTGTCTAAAGTCGTAACAAAAATATTGTAACATAATTTTGGTTCCAAACTGAGGCAGAATAATTACATAAATTACACAACAATCACCAAAGGATATGCACAGTGACTTTAAAAACATAATGGCGTCAGCTGAACTTGAACTTCAAACTGACTAAACAATTAAAAGCAGTTGTCATTTTAGCATTAATGGTCGGTTCGTTAGGTCCATAGTGGTGGTCAGAGTGGTGATACCAAATGAACGATACCCTGCAGATTTTTTTCCACTAGTTCCTGACTACTGTGGAGCAATGTTTGAATGATTGGATCTGACACACACACACACATATACTCTGCCCCTAAGAGTCCCAGGGACCTAACACACAGTCACGCCAAAGGTTTCACACGACTCCACTGCTTGGCAGGGGTTAGTGATGTGGCAATGAATGCACCAGCAAAAAAAAAACAGGGACAAACTTCATAGCGAACATTATTTCAAACTAATCTTTGAAAAGCCTTCGCCTTCAAAACTTGAGGCCCGAAACACATCATACAGTATGTGTTGGTTTTAAATGGTTTAACATGACTATGCCACAACATTAAAGGCATTTTAATAGTTTAAAAAAGAGTGCCTAAAGAGGGTTTTCTTCAAGTTTGGCAAAGGTTGTAGGAAGATAGAGTTTCATTCAACATGCTTGACAGCTTTACACAACGTTTCAGAAATAAACAGTCACTTTCAACATTACATTACATTACCCCTTCAAGCAGAGCAAAGTGCTTCAATATAGATATATACATATAGCCAAAGAATACATTCAGGGGTGAAAACTAAATGTGTATGACTGTAAATATATGAAAACTGGATAAACTGTGTCCCCGGCTTCTCGGTCAGTGTATTCTGCACTGTACTGTCACCTCCTGTTACCCTGAACAGTGTTATGCAAATGTGAACGATGGAAGGACATCTTGACAGCAGCTATAAGAGTCATTCTTTTATAAATGAGCCATTTGTCTTGACTTTGAGCAGTCATTAGCACAATATGGCTTCTGTTATGCAAAGCAGGTTGTTTTTATAAAGTTCAGTGTCATATAAACAGTAGACTAGTGGATATAACTCGCCTTGTTCAATAAAACATTAGTAAAGGCAGATTTCAAGGGGAAAAGCATAACTGAAAATTGGAAATCATGTTGTGAATGTTGTAAATCATTGTCATGTGGCTGTGTTGACTGTCATTGCCTATTGGGTTACAAAAAAAAGCTGGAGTCACTACATAATACTAACTTTAATTTTCAAATTAAAAACTTAACAGAATTTGTAATTAACCTAAGTATAACAAATTAATTACTGCAGTGAAAACCTGGGCTTTTGGGGCCACTGTGCTTTGACTTGCTTTTTCCACCAGAGCCAAAGCTCTGGTGGAAATGTTGCTTTATCCACTGGGTTTATTCTATGGGGAAATCGGACTTACTGACTCACTGCAGTTTACTGTCTTTTGCGCTAAGATCTATAAAGGAGCATTATGAAACAAAAAACCAAACACATGCGGTATCAGTGAGCTGTCCATCCACAAGAGTATAATGCCGTGCCTGTGTAGGATAATTAATTTGAGTAAATCTGACACTTCAAGTCAAGATAATTAATCAATGAGGCATTTAGTCCAAATGAGACACGGATACATCAGGAGCTTCTGTTCCTTACAAAATCATATAAAAAATGTTTCCTAAAACTGTTGTAGTTTGTGTTTACAACAGTATCCTCTCCTCATGTTGTACAATTACATGTGATTGCTTGAGGGCGAGGCTATTAGGCTATAACTCAGTAACATAAATATAATCGTCTGCACTATATGTTTACCAGTTAGGGCTGCACTTATTCCTAATTGTTTCTAATTAAAATCAATTTGAATGCATTATGAATTATTTTCAATGATAAAATGCACAAAATATGTGTAAAATGTTTCCTAAACTTCATAATGTTTTAGTACAATATGATAACAGAACATAAGAAAAAAACATTAGAGGTAGATTTGTTTCAAATGTACTCCTGATTATTTAAAGGTGAAGTAAGTAGTTTATAGTGCCATCTAGAGGAGAGGCTGAAATTTACAAAATCTGCTCACCCCCTCCCTTCCCTGAGCGCTACGGTATCCTCAGCCGGTCAAATGTCGTCCTCGTCGTCTTTCTCCGTGTCAGCAGATGAGGTTCGTGAGGCGAGGGAGAGGGCGAGCTACCACGGCCGTAGCAGACGAAGCGGAGAGAGTGGAGGCGGGACTTCCGCTACAAGTAAAGAGACGCTTGATTTGTTCTCTCACGTTTGTCCTTACAGGCTCCGGTAGAAACATGGCGTCTCGCTGCTAACAGTGGCTATGCAACCGCGGCCGCGACCATGTTATTTTACATGACTTTTTGAAACACTACGAAAATAAAAAAACGACTAGACAATGCAGGAGCACATAATATGTATAAAAGAGTGGATTTTGGGTTATATAAACCCATAAATACTACACAGTGTCCCTTTAACTATTTTTTCGTTTGTTCGTCTTTTGTGATAACCTTTCCACCGGCGTTGCTCATTCTTAGATTTGACTTTCTAAGATACATACAATACATACAATACTACATACAATTTTATATATTTATATATATATATATATATATATATATATATAAAGAATTTAAATAGTAATAATATCAATAATGATTGTAATATAATATATATAATATGAACACACTGATGTGTTCATATATATTATATATATATTCAGAAATGTGCCTGTTACAGCTCTGTTTTCAGCACTTGACTTTATTGTATATGTTGTCTTAGAACTGTATATGATGGAACTGGATTTTAAACTACAAATGTGGAGCTTCATGCTTTCAACAACGTGCGTTGTTTTGCTTTTGGGAAAATTGGTCTAACATGATGTTGCCTCATCTCCACTCTGTGTCGGTTGACAGGCATGGAATACCTTTTTGAGAAAGAATAAATAACTCTCACTTTGTCACATGGCCCAGCCATATGGTCTAAATCTGCACAACAAAGACTCGGCGTACACGTGACAACAGGTCACAATGAGGAATAAACCATTCAGCTGTGTTCTGTGGCTCAGGATGGAACAGGCTGTTTTCACAGTCAGCTCAGCAGCTACAGGCCTAAGAATATGCCTGACCCACACACTTTGCCTGCAAAAAAAAAATTGTTTTGGATCGCGCCTCTTGCCATAAGCCACATTATGTAAGTGTTAAGTGTGAGGTATGAATAGTACTTCTGGCTTTGTGCCTGGGTGATGTGTGCATGTGTGTGGGTACAGGTGTTAAAAATATATGTAGTATGAAAAGTGAGGAGACAAAACACAGAGTGCAATAAATGATTCTGTGCTGATGCAGTGATTGCACTTCGGACCATTTTGCGACGCTGAATCCATTTTTCTCAATCAGGTCAGGTTTTTATGCTAATTTGATTTTGAAAAATCCGATCTTCTGACTAAATTGATCACGTTTTTGTGACATTATCAGTTCGTTAATATTTCTCATCCAAAAAGGTTTTAGGAGAATAAAAAATAGTTTTCTAACAGATTCCTGTTAGGAATAATGGTGAATATGTCTCCTTGCTTATTTTTGCAAGATCTTCTTGTTGAAGCCATTTCATTCACTTGTAATATATATAAAAATCAAGTAGTCATAGGTTGGCACATGCAAAATCATCAGAATTTGTTTATTGCAAGAAATATAAAATACTTTTGCATCATATGACGTGAAAATACCCGTACAGGTAAATAAAAACATTAAAAAACTAATTTGTTTTTGTTCAGAAAGTTTACCTGTTTGAGCAAAACCAATGTGATTTTTGGATTCAGCACATCAAAATGATCCTATGGCTGTTTGGAAGGAAAACAAATGCGTGTGGATGGTGACAGGGGTCGGAAAACCTAACTTAAAATAAAGTTATGATACTATCACTCATTGCAAAGTGCTGCTAAGTCACAGCTTGGCCTCATAAATATTCTGTTTTTCAGGTCCAATGGTGTCATGGCACTATGGCAGGAGAGGCCTCTTTTATTGACTGAATAGAATCTTTAAACTTACCACACATTTCTAACTGTATTAACTCAGCCCCCAATTTGTAGCGGACACATTTTATGACATAAAAAAATACTTTGAATAATACCATATCTCTAAAATCACGTCTAATCCATACTCATTAATTAAAAACGGTCCATGAATATACAAATGTTTTTCATTTGAAATGTTACCTGTGTGTGCATGTGTGTGTACACTTTTACAAATAAGGGTTCCAAAAGGGTCCTTCTACTTTCCTGAAGAAAGGGTTTTTCAAGGGTTCTTGGTAACACTAATGGTTCCAGTAAGAACCATTTTGATCCAGAGAACCCTTTAAAACCCCTTTCCTGAATAAAGGGTTTTAAAAGGGTTCTTGGTGGAACCCTCCAAAAGGGTTCCAGGTGGAACCTTTATAAAAAGGTTCTACCTGGAACCAAAAAGGGTTCTCCTATGAGGACAAGCCGAAGAACCTTATATGGTTCTACTTAGCACTTTTGCACTTACCACGTTGTGGGGACCTAAATCTGTTTACACAGTCTCATTATGGGGACACCATACCATAAGGTAAATTACTACATTTTAAGGAGAAGACGTGTTTTAAAGTTAGGCTGAGGTTAGAGATAGGTTAAGATTAAGGCTAGGGTTAAGATTAGGCAATTATGGTCATAGTAAGTCTCCAGGAAATTAATGTAAGTCAATGCAATGCAGCGAAGCGAGTGCGATACAAATTAAGTATTTTCTTTGTTAATAGAGATATAAAAATGATGAAAACCATTGTATTATCTTAGTTTAGGCCCATATTATGGATTACTGACGTCATTGTTGCTTTTGTCAATAGCCGGCCGGTGCGCACACGTGATCGTTTGCTATGGTTTACTTTTCAATAAGCCGTGGTGTGTGGTAACTGTCAGCTGAATATGTCCGTGGTTGTGGTATTTGTATGAGTATCATCTTATAACTAACTGACAACCTAATAACTTGACTGAAATAAAATAATAAATAATCGTGACGTAAATGTGTTCTTCTTCTTCTTCTTTTTTGGAGTGGACAGATTGGACGCAGCTTTACCGTTATTCTGCCCCCTACAGTCTGAAGACGTATCTGCATTTAATGGGTGTCCCATTTCTAAGTGACAAAATAACCCTCAACACTTGGTTTTGAGCGCCATTTTAGATTAAGGGTTGAGCTTGAGGGTTAAGATAGGAATTGGAATTGGCCCTTAAAGTTAGCACAGAGAAAACCTTCCCCAGCAGATTTAGATCAAACAGCCATTGGTGTAAAACACTGCATGTGTCAAACATCCAAGAGAAGTAGCTCTATTTTGAATGGAGGGAGATTTTTTGTAATAGCAACAGCAAAAACAGATTAACTAAATTATAAAATCAATGAAGCAATAGGACAGCAGAGGCAAACTGAACTGAAACCCCTTGTTTTGTTGTGAACACAATAAGAAAAAAGTGTCAAACAGAGCGTGAAGTAAACTCTGCAGCACTTCAGTCGCATAAATACTGTTGATCTCAAGCTGCATTTGCAACCGAGATGATGAGCTACAGAATCCTTTAGTTCTCACCGTGTTGGCCTTAAATGACATCATGACTGCACTTTAGAGAGGAAAAGGGTGCATTTTGTTCCATATTGAGCACAAACTTGCAGGAGAAAATGTTCCCCGACCACGTGACGAACTATGTGTGAGGTCGTCACGCACATAACCATCAGTGAACATTTCATCACATTGCTGTCATGCACAAACTGCAGAGGCCACGTACCTTGGAAGACATCCACATCCTGAAGATCCTCTGAGCTCAGGAGGTAATCATAGTCCTCTTGAGGGGGAGAAACAAAAAAAAAAAAGATTTGTGCACAAGTCCAGTGGACAGGAGAGGAAGGTCCTCGTAATCTCCTCTCCAAGGAGTTTCCACAAGAAAAGTAATTTTTGCTATAGCTTTCCATCTGTGTCCATGTAAAGGGATATTGTCATTTTGAGGTGGTTGATATGCCAAGGCTCCGAGCCTGTCCAAACAAAAGCTGGCAGGGCGAGTCTTTTCTCCGGCCATTTTTTTTTACTCTGATGATTCATGTGCTTAACTTTCATGGTGGGTCAACACTAGAATAGAGGCTTTTCAGGCCATTTGTGGAAAAGAATATTTGTGAAGATGTTATAAAAATAATTCTAGCCCTGGTTTATTTGATGTACTGCTAAATACTAAGTCTTATCATTGAGCAGCTTGTTGATATTATGTGTTGGACCAGGGACCAAAGTCCTTTTTTTGTCTATTTTCCTTGATTTGAGTCCAATTTTTAGTAGCAGCATATGAGGGGGGTTTGTTTAAAGTTTGCTCTTATTGAGGAAGTTGCTCAAACATTCTTCTGCTTCGTGGTTGGAGGATGACAAATGTATTGCCATCAACATGGCCTACAGTTTTGTCTCTACAATAAAAATATGCCAAACCCAGCGTAAATTCTATATTAGTGCAAACACATTTATTTTTTTTATTTTTTTTTTTACTTTTATTGCATAACTGCAAAACGACCATCCCTATCCATTCTCTTATTGACAGATGAAACCCATAAAGTGCGAATGCATAGGTTGTCTTCTCTAGAATTTGAAATTTCACGTCAGATTTGGAAGCCCATTCAGGTTTGGATGAATTTGGCAAATATTGGTCATAATTGGTTGATTTGAAAAACTGAGAGAAACTTTTATTCTAAGAATGAAAAATTGCAAATTGCCCATGTGTGTGTGTGTGTGAGAGAGACAGACAGAGAGCGAGAGACTTGAGTTAGAGGGGACCACCTGCTGCTATAGGCATAATAGGGAGTTTTCTTCTTTAGAAAAAGAAAAGAATAAAAAACAAAAACAAACTCTACCTGTAATCACACATCAGTCTGAATGGATTTAGAGTTAGTACTGTTTTTTCTGCTTATATCTGTGCCGTTTCCTTTACTCGGGCTCTTGTCCAGACCACATAGAGACTCAGTGACCCCCTCCTCCATCTCCATATACTCCGCTTTGTCGCCCAGTGAGGATCCTGACGGCGAACCTTTAAATTTCCGTAGAAAGTCCGGGAAATAAGGACACCCCGGGGGCATGCTCTCCACCACAGGCGGCTGGTCTTCATTGTCTGTCTCCCTGTGGTAAAAATAGTTGAAGTTGGACACTATCACTGGCACCGGGAGCGCAATGGTGAGCACGCCCGCGATGGCGCACAGGGAGCCCACTATCTTCCCACCAACAGTGATGGGCTTCATGTCCCCGTAGCCCACTGTGGTCATGGTGACTACAGCCCACCAGAAGGCGTCCGGGATGCTCGTGAACTGAGACGTGGGCTCGTCCGCCTCCGCGAAGTACACCGCGCTGGAGAAGAGGATGACACCGATGACCAGGAAGAAGATGAGGAGGGCCAGCTCCCTCATGCTGGCGCGCAGAGTGTGACCCAGGATCTGCAGACCCTTGGAGTGTCTGGACAGTTTGAAGATTCGGAACACTCTGACCAAGCGGATTATTCTCAGGATAGCGAAGCTCATCGCCTGTTGTCCGTTGCCTTGGTGCTGCGCCAGGTCCGTGCCGAGAGTTATGAAATAAGGCAAAATGGAAACAATGTCTATTGAATTCATAATGTTTTTAAAGAACTGGGTTTTGCTGGGACTCGCGAAGAAGCGCACTATAATCTCAAAAGAGAACCAGATGATGCAAACCGTCTCCACGATGAAAAAGGGGTCGTTGAAAGGAGTGAACCCGTGGTCCTGCTGCTGAGTGGAGTTGTGTCGTGGCTGCAGATACTCCTTTTCATCCCTGAACTCCGGCAGCGTCTCCAGGCAGAATATGACGATGGAAATGACAATGACGAGGACGGACACCACCGCGATCCCTCTGGCTGGACTCGAGCTCTCCGGATACTCGAAGAGCAGCCAGATCTGGCGCTTGAACTCGTCCTCGGGCAGAGGTTTCTCCTCCTCCTTGACGAAACCCTCATCCTCCCTGAACTTCAGGATCGCCTCCTCCCCGAGTTCATAAAACTTCACCTCCTCCGAGAAGATGTCAAACGGCACATTGGCGGGTCTTTTCAACCGTCCGCCTGACTGGTAATAGTAAAGAATAGCGTCAAAACTCGGCCGGTTCCGGTCGAAGAAGTACTCGTTCCTCAGCGGGTCAAAGTACCGCATCCTCTTGTCGGGGTCTCCCAGGAGAGTGTCCGGGAACTGAGCGAGAGTCTTCAGCTGCGTCTCAAACTTCAGACCCGACACGTTGATGACAACTCTCTCACAGCAGCCGCACTCGCTGTAAACGTTCTCATAGCCGGACTGAGGTCTCCGGTCAGTGATGGACACCGTCTCCTCCTCATCACCCATGTTACACAGAAAACTTGACCTCTTGCTTCCCCGGCCGTCCTCTTCATCCTCCTCTTCATCCTCCCCCTCCTCCTCCTTCTCCCCCTCCTCTTCCTCCGCTCCCTCGGCCTCTTCCTCCTCTATCATGATGTCCTCCTCCGATCCGAGCAGCGCCAGCTCCGAGTGGCGCAGATCTCCGCCGAGAGTCGTGCGGCTGCGTCTCCAGCGTCCGACGCCGCGCTGCTTTTTGCGCTCTCTGACAACTCTTTGCTGCTGCTGCTGCTCGGGCTCCTGCTGGTGTTGTGGCGGCTGCGTGGAGGAGGAGGAGGTGGAGGAGGAGGAGGAGGAGGAGGGGCGCGAGGCGGTACCGCCGCTGCTGATGTTGGCGCTCGTGGAGGAGGCGGCGCGAGACTGATGCTGGCGGTTGTTAAGGAGATGAGCGCATGAGGAGGTGGTGGACCCCCCGCCGCCGCCGCCGCCGCCGCCTCCTCCTCCTCCCTCCGCACCGGATCCACCTTCAGCAGCCGCCGCCGCTCTGGACTGTGCCGCGTGCCGCTCCCTCTCGCGCTCCCTCTCCCGTGCGCGAGCTTGGGCATATCCATACGGCAGGTGACTGTTGCACCCGCCGTCCGCGCCCACCATGGCAAACTCCATCTTCAGTCTTCAGCCGTGGATGCAGCAGGCCAGATGATAAAAGTTGAAGCTCCGAGCGCGCGCGCGCAGACGAAATGAGACATCAAGGCTTTTTTTTTTTTTCGAGAGATGACTTGTGATTGAAGAGAATGTCACGGTAACGCACGCGCCTCAGCTGGGTTCATGCTGCGTGCAGTCCATGTGGCTTACTTACATGACCGGAGATGTTAATCAGCCTGTTTAGGCCTTCACTGTTTATGACATCATACAATAAGAGTGTGTGAATGATGGCCAATGGCCGTTACGCAGAGTAAAAAAAAAAACTTGCAGCGCCCTTTATTTGTTCAGCATTATAAATCACCAAGTCAACAAGCGAGGCCAAAACAGTCTCCTCTCCCCTCGTTTTCTCCTCCGGTGCCCATCAGGTGGTTAAATCCTCCATGACCGGGGCTTGCGCCCTAATGCGTCCTTTGATATACAGTGGTCACTCATGGTTGCCATTTTATGTGTTGAGGTTTAGAAAATGATCCAAAACCAAAAAACAGTTTTCTGTAGCTCCGGTGACTTTATCCCTCTGACGCTTTCTGGAGCTGCGAGAGAAAATGAAGAGAAAACAGTATTTTGTTTATATGAGACAAAGAAATCAACATTTCAAAATGATCTTCATTGTTTTGACGATTGAATGGTTCAGGTTATTACGCACGCTTGTTTTGTTGTTATTCTTAGTGTTATTATTATGATTAGGTGACGTGAAGGTAGGCTTTCGGTTATGAATGAACGCACAGCACATTCTACACATTAAAACAACCACCTTCACTCTGACATTCATACTTACTTGTGAAAAGGGGCCAAACGAAATCGCCTCAGTCTCCCTCCAAACACATCTGCTGGAGGAGGACGAGGAGGAGGAGGAGGAAGGCTAGGTGAGGATGCAGTCCTTCCCTTTTGCCCAAATCCCCCTCTTCATTTTGGGAGGGTGGTAATATCACAAATCCTTCGTCGTGTCCACGCAGCGATTATAACATCCACTACACCGTATATCCGTGGTCTGACGCACTGTGAGGAGGACACTTTTTTTGGGCTGCGTCTCGACGTCTTGTCTCAATTCAACAGGATCTATCGCCACTTCAGCCTCCGTTTGTGCTGCATCGCTCCTCCTGTGCGATGGCAACGGCGATCATTTTTTTTGGGAGGGAGGAAGAAGAAGAAGAAGCAGGTGTGCAAGCAGGCAGCGGGTTTGCATCAATGAGAGCTCCGAGAAGGTGCGAGAAGGGTGGATAAAAGTTTACCTTCAGTCAGGCGAGTGGAAATGGCCCCACGGTTCAGTGTGAGCATCACAAATCTGTCTGTCTGCCACTGTAGCCCTACCTATGCTCCCGTATCCCTCCCATTGTGTGTGTGTGTGTGTGTGTGTGTGTGTGTGTGTGTGTGTGTGTGTGTGTGTGTGTGTGTGTGTGTGTGTGTGTGTGTGTGTGTGATGGAGAGGCTCTGTGAGAAAGTCGTTCATGTACCGCAGCGCGTGCAGGCGGTGCTCGGTCCTCCCCCAGTGGATGCAGGCGGTCACTGCGCATCGTACTGCAGCCTCACATCCCCAGCCTCCTCTGCCCTGCACGCACAACTCAATATAAAAATATAAATGTAAAGAACAATAAAATACTGTAAATAGCTTCTTTTTTTTTAAACTATATAAACTTAGTAAAAAATACATTACACTGTAAAGAACCCACATAATAAAACAATATAAATATATAGAACAATAAAATACTGTAAATAACTGAAAAAAAACATATATAAACTGAGTAAAAAAGATATACGTTACACTGCAAATAATCCTCTTCATTTTACAACTTGCAGAACACAGAGGTTAAAGTGAGGTGGGGCCCCTTTAGGGAGGTTTCCTACGGAGATGTCATTGCAAATCTCCCATTGTTTTTTAAGGGGGACAGGGAGGCGGCTGCTCACTGCACATTTCAGTAAAAACAGCCCTAAGGCCCTGAGTGTCGGTGGCCCCCTATCGGCTCGGGGCCCCAAGCAGTTGCCTGCCTTGCCTGTTCACAGGCTACACCTCTGATTATCAGAAATTACAACTCAAACGCAATTTTGGGTAATTATTATTAATATTATGGGAAATAGAGTATACCATTCTAAAAAAGACTATAGCTATTATTGTTAGAAGTGCAATTCTCAGCAACTAGTGTCATAAAGTAACTGGCAATTTGCTTTTTTATATAATTTATTAATCGTCTAAATAAAATTTCCTGGCCGAAAATAACCCAATAACCCTGTTTTATGACACTGTTTGTGATGATCCTTGTGTTTTTACTTGCTGTCCAATAAAACAAGACATCTGAAGCTGTCATCTTTGACTGTTTTTCTTTTTTGTGTGTGTGTGTGACTTAATGAGTCCCTGATGCTGCAGCCGTAATTGATTTGTATGTCGTTGAAAGCCTCTCTATGCTGAAAAAAACCTCTTTTATTTCTATCTTTATTTGCAGAAAACAGGAAATGAAACTTTATTTGTTTAATTTAAGTCGTTCCCATCACCAACGATCAGAAGACATGGATTAGGATCCAGATATCTCTGTTAAAGTAAGCGTTCAGCTCAAGACAAGTAGAACAGTTAATCACCATTTCTAATCCATTAGAGGTTTGTTTGAATTATTAATGTGCAAAAAAATGGTACTTGGAACAAAAAAATGTAATTATTCATACTTGAATACTTGAATAATAAACAAGACAAGTGATATTAAAACTTTTTGGCGGGTTGCTGCAACAACAGGAAGAACAAAAACAATTATCTCCATCAATCTCTAATCATTGTGTCCACAAAAACATCATCTGTCAGAGAATCAGGTTCGTTTGACGTGCAGATTTACATTGATCCCATTTCCTGCCAGTTATTTCTGTGTTGCATTCCATTTTGTGGATGTTTCAGTGTTGTGCAGATGTCAGCCAAAGCTTAAGTGGTGGGCAATAAAAGCGTAATACTTCCATAAATCTTTACTTGTGGGTAACAGTAGAAACAACATTATATCTGTGCCCCAGAAAATATCACAGTGACTAAAATGTAATGAGCAAAGTGGTAACGAGAGCAGTTCCACACACTTAACTGTCTAATTAGAATTATATAATTTAAAACTATAGGATGGCAATTCATACTCTGGTAATTAAAGGTCATTCTCTGGAGCCTGAAGTAGCTTGTAAGAGAAACAGCAGAACACTTTGCTCTCGTTTCTTTTACTTTCACTTGACCTGAAATTATATCATTTGAGAAAGAGAGAAAAGACGTCAATTTGAACTCTTTAACAAAAGTATTAAAACAATTCATAGCTGTGTTCAGGTATTACTTAGTCAAACAATACTGTATTTCTGAAAACGGTATTTCCCTTTGGATAATAAAGGCCAAAAAAAATCTATGGAACGACCTTTGTGATGATTTTTCATTCATGCAGCGTTAACTTTTATTTATGATACTTGAAAGATGAAAGCTGGTTTTCCAGCACTGTATACTGATCAGAGTACAGACTTTAAAGGTGCCATATGTAAGAATGTGGCCAAAAACAGTTACTACATTCAAATTCAAAATGCAGAGGTCTTTTAGGTTTCATTTTCTGACGTAACTGGCAACCTGTGGTTGCTCGGAAGCTGAGACTCTACTGACTGCAACAATTGGTAGACGGCGGTAGGTGGCGCCACATGCCAAAACATGATTTTTTTTAATGCAAACATTTTGGCTGTACTGTTGTTGTTGGTGAGTTCAATTTGTTATATGAACATTATTGTTGAGTCTCTGTGACATATTAGGAGGATTTTATGGCCAGTTGCTTTAGATTTATTACATCATGCACCTTTAACTCTGAAGAAAAACAGTTGTAGCTATGACTGGACTCTCATACGACGGAGCATGTACTTTACTTTCATGTTACTAGTGCAGTGCCCGTAGGAAGTATGTATTCCTATAGTGGGAGCTTAAGAAGATTTTTCAGTTATGGTAATGCATGATAAGGAACGTAAAGGCTAACATAATAATACAATATTAACATAATAATACAAACACTGTGCAACCTCATTAGCTAGCTGTTTTGTGACTTTCAGCCAAAACAGCTAGCTACCCTAATACTAATCGAAAAGGAAAACATTTGCATTGTACCTGATGAGGTTGCACAGTGTTTGTATTATGTTAGCCCTACGCTAATGCTAATCGTAGCCTCGCTATTTTACCATACCTTTGGAAACAGGTTAGCCAAGTTAGCCGTAAAGTAGTAGCATGCAAATGAGAAAATAATTATGTGCTCGAGTATTGGTGAATGGACACCAACTTTGTCGTTTCCGTATAACACCATGTTCTGCGGTGAACCGTGTGAAAATGTCTCACCCACAGTGAGGACAGCCTCTTCACTCCCATCTCTCCCGCTGGTGATGAGCCGCTGCTGGTGTAGCGTGATAAAAGAGTGAAAAATAAAATTCCTCCAAAAAATTTGAAAATCAAGGATGCACACCATGGGGTCTTAGGGCGATCTGACTAACAGTCAGCGAGACATGCCTGTCACAGACAGACTCACAGACGCAACTTGCGTTATAGATAGATATTACTTTTTTGCTTGACTTTTTATGGATAGTGCCTTTTTTGAGGTGGTCCAGTACAGGCCCAAAACAAACACACAATGTCACAATCACAAGGTGTATTTACATACACAAAGGCCAATGATGATATTAACAGATATGTAGAAAGATAAAACTAAACATGAAACGTGCACAACTTCATGATGTTGAGAGAAAGAAATGCAAAATGTCTGTCGATTCCTTGTACAGCTGATGTCTGTGTGTCATCATGTCCAAAAACCCTGATTTTAAAGCACAAGATATTCCAGCTCCTGCAGAAGGGTATTGAGTCACTGTTATTGATCGACCATCCTATTGTCACCACAGATTTATGTGGATTTCTTTTTTTTGTCACAATGGGACATTTAAGGTCTTATTCATTGCACCTTTGGAACCTCCCAGCTTAATCTGATGGTGCAGATAATTGTTGTTGCGGGGGGGGGGGGGTTTCTGCAGGTATAACCCTCGGGTCTGGTGGTGGTATACACTAATCACTACAGCCCTCTGAGGTCCTGTCCATTTCATTCATTCAGTCTATCCATTTGGCTCAAAAACTCTAATTAGGACAAGAACAGCCTGTTATTCCCGACCAGAGAACAGATACAATATTCCTCTAAGGAATTCCAGTCACTCCCCGAGGTATTATTCTTAAACTCTCTAGTTGTAATGTAGATATTTTTGGATGCTTGCACAGTCTCCCTTTAAAAATATGTGTATGAAAGGAAATCTAATAGCAGAAAAAAAGTTATTTGGATGTTTACGCTTGTGGAATTACAATGCTGACGGTGCTAATGTCACTGGGATTTCTTCAAGAGCTCATCCTCACAGTAATGTTTCTTTAATTCTGAGAACTGGTCTTTATCTGCACTTCACACACACACTCACACTGGTTCCCATGACTCCAGAGGACATTGCATTGTCTTAGATTAATTTCCTGCAGATTTATTATTACCTTAACCATAATTACTAAGGGCCTAATCCTAACCTGACCATCACCTTAACCTAACCCTAATCTCAGCCTATCTTTAAAACAGTTCTGTACCTTAAAATGTAGTAATTGATGTTATGGGGACTTGATTTTTGTCCCCATATGAAAGACAATTCCAAACAATGTGACGATGTAAACAGATTTAGGTCCCCACAACATAAGGAATACCAGGCACACACACACACACATATATATATATATATATATATCGTGCCCTTGCACTTTGTTGAGCATCCACCTCCAGGGGGAGCAATGAGGTCAGTAATAATATGAAGTGGTTGAGAGAGGACACAAGATGCCTCATTATACATAAGTTGATGCGCACTTTGAACTGACGCCAGAGCTGTAACACAGCCGCATCTGTTCCGGCTTCACTCTGTGTCTCATTGAAACTGACACTGTGACAAATTCAGCTCACTGAAATCAGTTTATTCGGCAAATCAAGACAAAAGAATGTGAAAGACGTGAAGTGAAGTGGCATGTTGTTGATCCTTAAAGCCAGAGCAGGCACACGTCACAGACAAGTCACCAACTTGTTTATCATATAAAGGACAATAAAGCACTTCAGCATGAATATTGTGAAAAATGGATTTACAGTAACTTCGCTGAACTTCAGTAACTTAACATTGATGTCTTATTTGGTATTTAATGTATATTGGTAGTTTTTTTTATTGCCTTTGTGGCTCATGTACTTGTTTACAATAGTTCTACAACCTACAATTTTCCATTGCTTTTATTTATATGTATATTTTTATTGTGTTTACTGTAATAAGTTGGTTCATACTTCTTGTTGGTGAGCTCTTAACATTGCATGTAAAGTGACAATAAATATCTCTTCTGGCTTTGAACCCTAAAGGAAAATATGTTACTCACCACTTTGGGGACCAAAATAGAGGAACACTGTTGCTTATCGTGGCAAGGAATGTGAATTTATGGAATACAAAAGACAGTATCACTCTCAAATAGTATAATGTCCTGAAGACTTTGACTTATTAGTTTGAGCGACATTAACAAGTAAATTAGAAAAAGTTTACTTAATTTGGTCAGCAACATTCATAAATTCCCCTTGTGGATTACATTATTTATCCTTTTTTCAAACTATTATTATTAGTAGTATTATTATTATTATTATTTATGTTAACTATACGCCTACAGCCCACAAAAGGATTGCACAAATTATATATTTTATTTTGAAATTATGTGATTAATTGTCACATTATTAAATTCTTATCCCTATAGCCAGTGCATGCATACATTTACAAGTCACTCTTTGTTTATCATTACAGCAAAATAAAATACTTCTATTATAGAGAAATGACAATAGTCTGACACTTACATTGGTGTGGTGTGGTGTGGTGGTCTACTGTAGTGGGTAAACTGTCAGCACGGGTTGCCAAACCAGCAGCACAATAACCTACAAAAAGGGTATGCACATTATTTTTTTATTTGCAAAAACAAATAACACTGTCAAAAAACAGGGGTATATGCAGTGGGTATATGCCATATACCTGCGTATCACATAGACTACGCCACTGCTAACATCACATGACCACAGCTGCATTATAGACTGTTAAAAGCATGTACTCAGTGGATTATAATGTACTAATAAGTGATAAATATAAAGTGTTAGATGCTTGTAATGACTTGTCAGAAATATCTCCCATGTGTTTGGTTTGGTTGAGTTGGACCGATTATCTTACTAAATGTGCTAAAATATATATAAATGGAAAAAGAAAACAGAGAGCGGTGAGTAATCCTCAGTCGCCGATACACATAAACACACCTAGCGCCTACTTCCACACAGAAACCTCCAGCATAGTCACTAAACAAAAGTCCTGTCCTTGGCAGAACTGTGGAGGCGTTTGTTTAGATCTGATACGGGGGGAGTGTCTGTGGAAAGTTCTTATTCAAAGGCCAAGTGTGTTGTGCAAAGGCTCTTGTGTGGATGTAGAGACAAAACACAGCGGCTATGTTTGATATTTTGGAAGGATGAAGCAGCAGGTCTGACCAACTATCATACATTAAGCTTGTGCATGTGGAGTTGGTTTGAACAGAAGCTTAATCAGTCTACCTCTTCAACCCTATGATTCCTGGAGCAAGTATGATCCTCACATACAGATTTTTAAAGAGAACTAGTGCAGTGCCTGTAGGAAGTATGTATTCCTATAGTGGGAGCTGAAGAAGATATTTCACTTATGGTAATGCATGATAAGGAACGTAAAGGTTAACATAATACATAACACTGTGCAACCTCATTAGGCACAACGCAAATTTCAAAATTTTCGATTAGCATTAGCGTAGCTAGCTGTTTTGTGACTGTCAGCTACGGCTACACTAATGCTAATTGTAGCGTCGCTAACTTACCTCTGGAAACAGGTTCGCTAAGTTAGCCGCAAAGTAGCATGCTAATGAAAAAATAAATATGTGCTTGCGAATTGGTGAATGAACACCGACTTCGTTGTTTCAGTTTAACACCATGTTCTGTGGTAAACTGTGTGAAAATGTCTCACCCACCGTGAGGACAGCCTCTTCACTTCCACCTCCCCGCTCCAGACAGCGCAGCTGCTTCTGATGAGCCACTGCCTGCCTGGTGTAGCGTGATAAATCAGTGATAATTTTAATTCCTCCAAAAAAAAATTAAATCAAGAATGCACACCATCGGGCCATGCTCAACACATATCCAAAGTCTTAGGGCGATCTGACTAACGGTCAACTTTCAATTCCTGTACCAGCTCGAGTTCCAAGCATCCACTTTCTGGTCCAAGGTGAAATCACCGACATGTGGAATGTCATGGCTTACTGTATCTTTTTGTCATTTTGACCAATTTTCATTTTCTGCCAATTAATCATCTAAATGAATAGATTTCACTTTGGATTTTTAAAAACACACAAAATATCAAAAGCAGAGAAACTGAAAAGGTCTGCAGATATTTTTCCTCAGACCTATATACTGTATTATGCTCTGGGAAAGCTCAGGGCCTCAGTGAATGTTTTTTGCTCACAATGATCTCATGGAGTGAGTGTGTTTCTGTCAGTGACTGTGATCACGATCGCAAACAGTAGCAGGTGGAGCAGCAGAGGAGGCACGGCTTCAGTGAGAGGGGGAGTAAAGTGGGACTGAGTGGGTTTGTAAAGGCTGTTCTGTCCTGGTAGAGCAGTGTTAATGTGACGCTGATAAAAAGCAAAAAGGCTTTTTTTTACACAGCCCAAAACCAATGACCCATGACTCAAATTTGAGATGTCAGCCCTGCGCTGTTATTTGTGGATTCATATAAAGCTCGTATTAGCTTTTGCGCCTAAAGGTGTGTTTTATAGCAGTGCTAAGAGTTACGAACCAGAAAATCATTCCGGGTACTAAAACTATCACATCATCGATCATTTCCAAATTGATTCCCTGCAGTGAACATTAATGTGACATCACAGGGGAGGCCCTGTATTGTTATGTCTGCATATGGGAAAGATAGTTATTTCAGTGCTTCTTTTCATATTGTTTTTCTTTAAGTTTGTTTTGGAAAAGAGAACATATTGGGTGTGAACTTTGAGGGATGGGGGGTCTGCAGTTGGATGGAGAACTTTGAGCTGCATGGGACGAACTGTCCAGGGTGTACCCCGCCTATCGTCCTATGTCCGCTGAGATAGGCCCAGCACCCCCACAACCCTCAGTGGTAGATAATGGCTGGCTGGATGGATGGAAGAACTGGTAGTAGTAGAACATTGAACTGTGACGAAGAAGAAGGAGAAGAGGAGGAGACTGAGAAGATGAGAGGGCGAGAACTTCGAGCTGTGATTCTGGACTCCAAACTGTGGTGGGCAGTGTTGCACATCTAGTTTACAACCTATACTGAAACTTAATGGAAGAAGGACAAGAAACTTTTTTTTTTTTAACACCACAATATTAACATGAACTTGAAAGTGACACCTGCTCCTTTTGAATTCCGGCCTCGTGTTAATGTGATTAGCATATCAACACAGCACAGGCAACGATGCAATGCTTTCACCTGCATACATAATGAATCAGTTTAAGAGGAACTACCAGCTATAATAAATATTACTCAGAAAATGACTAATGATGTGTTCCACTCTGAATACAAAATTAATCAACTATGGCTGGCATTCATTAGGGACACAATGCAACAACAACAATGATGCATTTCACCTGAGAATTCCACAAGGAAATCTTTAAGTCCTTGCAGTGTTGTTTGGCAGATATGACAGTTCAGCACAGTGCTGGAGAACCTGAGTCCCCCCCCAGTGGCTGCAAGGTCAGACAGAGCAGCAGTTGGATGAACTGTGGATCCTGCCCAAGAGGTTTTATTCCCCTGTCACTGCAGACTGTCCAGCTTGTGGTGCAGCGCTAACATTTAACCAATACAACAGAAAAGCAGCTTTAGATGCAGTTTCAGCTAAAAGCAAAAACAAAAAGGGGGGCGGGGGGTGTGCTGTATTTCAAACTGTTGTGTATATTGTGAATGGAAACAAATGCCATTCAAACCAATTGCCAAATGAGTTGTTCCCCAGTATAGTGATGTTTAGATCTCGTGTTGCCCAGCAACATGAAAGCAACACTGTGCTAGTAAAGTAAGACAGCTGCAAACAGTTTGGAATGTGATTACAAACATAAGGAAGTGCCCACATACAGTTTCAGAAGTGAACTCTACTGCTCATTTATGTATGCATGCTTCTGTATATATACTAGCACTCACTCTGTTGTGCAAATCCTCTGCTGCTGGTGAAGAATGAAATAGAGAACTTCTGCCTGCCGACAAGGTTTTATTTTCTTTGCAAGGAAAAGGTCAATCTTCACAGGAGTGATCCTAGCTGGAGAAAGACCCAGAGCATAGTGGGCCCTCCACATTTATGCCTGAGCAACTCCCCTTTCACATTCCTCCAATAGACAAGGGAGTCTGCCTTTCCAGGCGGTGTTTTCACACCTCTTTGTCTACTGTAGGTATTGGGGAACCGACTCCTGTGGATGTTGTAGAAAGGTGCTAGGTCAGTCTAGACATCCTAATTACACAATATACATAGTTAGCATTTGGAAAAGTGATCATTTGAACGCTGTAGCAGGCACTTTGCCGTCATATATAACATGTATCCACTGGACAGATAAATCCTCTGAGGCTGGAACTTTTCGCAGACTTCCAGTTTTCCGGATACCGTTGCCCTCACCAGCACTCTTACATGTTTAACGAACAAAGCGGAGCTCTGCAAGACAACAAATCCAGGTCACGTCAACATTGCATGTTTTATCTCCTGTACTTAGACTGAGGTGGACCACAAAAACATGAGTAACTCATCTTTTTTCACACTTTGCCGAATGATAGGGCTTCCAGAGTCCCAAATATAAGAATTTAAATGATTGATTTTGCATAATAATTGAGATTTTAGAAATGTCCTTGCTAAATGTTAGATATTAACGTATGTTTTCAGGATTTTTAAGTCTTTTTAACTGATGTACAGTTTGATTCTTGTGTCGGACACCCTGCTCACGATTCTTCCAGTGATGCCAATCAGTCGCAGTCTGTTGACAACACATTATAGCATTGGCTCAGCTCGCTTGGAACCTCACCAGACAAGGTGCTAAAATAAGTACCAGGTTCAATCTCTAATGGGGAAAAGAACGAGTACAATAAACCCTTGTAAATTGACCTTTAGATAATCCTTCAATGATTAAAACTAAGAACAGAGTAAATTGAATATCACCTAAAAACAGGGGGAAACATCCTGATTGATTTTCCTACAGATTTATTCAGAGCTTGAAATGGAGCAAAGCAAGTTAGTTAATGCTAATGCCAGTGTTTTCCACCTGACTGCGGGGGCAGGTTCATGTTCATATTTGTGTGGGCCACCTAAGCCTTTAACTCCTGTAATCTAAACAAGATTTCTCAAGATACCAACTTGCTCCTCCGCATATGTGTAGGAGGAAAGGCCTTGGCCCCATGGGCAATCCCTGAACCGCTGACTCGAGAAGAGATGAGGAATCACTTCTGAGTCTCAACAGGTAGGGGGGAAAAAAAATTCACCTGACCAAGGCTGAACAGATTAAAGGGATTTCTGAGCAGCACTATTTAAATAACAGAGAGAACAGTCATGGGCTGAACACTGCTACAGATGTTCAGAGAGTGAAAGAAGGAGCAAGATTTGCACCTGAGATTCAGCTGAGCTTCAAAGGTATGTCTGCTGTTGTGTGAACTGATGAAAATGCAGGAATGGTTTAGCGTTTAATTATGCAACTAAGAGCAATTATTTCAGTGTCATTTTTACTGGATGAGCTGTCACTGCAGCAAACACAGCATGATGAAAAACAACTTTTGGTGACATTTAAATGACCTCAGCTCAGCATTACTGATTCTGGAAATGTTTTGTCTCAGGCATTCTTTGTTACTCTCTTCTCACGTCTCTCACAGAGTTATCGCTTGTTCCCCAAACAAACATCATGCAAGGACAGACAGAGGTTTAAGGTGCAGAGTGGGACTCCGAAAGAACATATTCCTGTGGCATCCATGCAGATATAGTTTTTATTGGGGCATAAATCTGTGATTTCTACAACTAGAATCTGCTTATTTCTCAAAAACAACAAGATCCTCAGAATTAAGATGAGGTTTTAAGGGGTTATTCGCTTGACCTTAACACTCGTTTTGTCTTTTAATATAGCTGTATGAGGGAATTTGATCACATTTCAGTGTATTGATTACACTTAATTTTTGTATACTTTTAGCCTTCTTTGTATTCACCCCTTTTGTGTTGCAGAGGATGCAAAAGATAAATAATATAAATCCCTCTGTTCACTGAAATGATTTACTTAAACTGTATTTTTGTAATTCATCTTTCAGCAAAACTGATGGACTTGCATAAATAAAATTGGCATTGACATTTTTTTTTGCTAACTTATCTTCATGTATTACAGATTAGATTCTATGATACAGATCACAGATCCTCTGTTTATCTCCTGTTTATCTCTAACCACTGTGGCCTTACTCAAAGCAACAGTGCATCTAATGTGAAGCCTGATTCCCTCTTGTGACAGGCGCCTGTACTGCAACCAGCAGAGGATGCAGCTGGTTGTCATGGCAGCAATGCTGGCAATGGCGGGGGCGGGGCAGGGCTGCAGCTCCAATTGTCGTCTAACCAAAGTCAGCATCCCCGTGCATAGCTGTGGCACCACCGAGTATGTCAACACCACGATGTGTGCAGGACAGTGCTACCATGAGGTAACCGATGGTTCTGCTCCAGAGCTCGTTCATAATGTCAAGTCTGTGCATTTTAAATGTGTATGCATGCATGTCACTGCATCTGAATTGAGAACTGCTATTGATTACGTTATAATCAAGTTTAATTTAAGTTGCACACTACAAACAAGGTGAGACGGCAGGTTATGAGCAGTAGAACGTCTCCATTCCACTTCTCTTCTTCACTTCATTTACCATCTTCATATACTAGAAAGGATAAGGTTATGCTTTGTTTGCATGATGTAAACTTTTGCTTCAAAACACAACATGTACACTCTGGGTAGTTTATTCTGGACTCTTAAGTACATATAAAAGACTTATTCTGAGGCAAACACCATATAAAAACAATTATACACTAACCCAGTCAGGACAAGGGCCTTTCTGCATGGAGTTGTTCTCCCTGTGTGTGGGTTTCCTCCGGGTTCTCCAGTTTCCTCCCACAGTCCAAAAACATGCAGATTTGGGGATTAGGCAAATGGGACACTCTAAATCAGGGCTCTGAAACTCAATAACAGATGGGGCCGAAATCAAAAACGGTGTCCAAGTCGAGGGCCAGATGAGATCAAAAAAACAAAAACTTCCAAAGAAATTATTTTCCATCGTCCTTTTCCCTCTGTCTTGCCAGATTCCCTTTGCTGTACTTCAGTAGAACATCACATAGATGTATAAAGCTAAAAGAGAGGAAGCCAAATGAGGGGCAAACTAGCCCCCTTATAACCCCCTCTGGTTCCAGCTCTGTGTTTTCAAAGTCCACATTTAATGATACTAATCAGTAAATCAATGGGGGAAAAAGCAGGAAAGACATAACATTTATCTATGAGTACTAACCCACTGACGGTAGTATATTCAATTTCTTTTAATAAACTCCTAAATGTTGCACACTGAGCCTTTGGGACTTCAAACTGGTGCTATAATTGTTAAGGAGGGCTTAAGGTGAAAGTGATTCTGCTCACTATAAACTGTCACTACATAAGTGTTGTTTTTTCCCCCCAAAAAAGCTTCCTGTGAGTGATGTGGCAAACTAACACTTGTGTTTATGTGATGTTAATAAGAAGCTTATGCAGTCTGAGGTATAGATAGACAGATTTTCCCCTCTGTTTGCACCTCCACATGTCCACTGCAGCACAGCAGAGAAACACTGACCTTGGAAACACAAAGAAGAGGGGAGACCTGCACAAAAAAAGACTTTGGGCAATACCCACTTCATTAACTCAGACTGCAGAGTGCCCTTGCTGCATGCAGCACGAACCCTGCAAAATGTGCTTTTTGAAAAAAAAAAAAAAAAAATCCTAATCACACATTATAACTATTATATTTATAGTTAATGTATTAAAAGGAACTGCTGAGTCTCTATGTTTTATAATGGCATTGTATTGCATTACCTTACATGTACGTTATCTACATTTATTGTGTTGTACTGTGTGTGTTTGTGTGAGTAACAGGAGCCAAACTACCTCCGTGAACATGACATGGACACACAGATGATCTGTAACGGGGACTGGTACTATGAAGTGAAACACATTAATGGATGTCCACAGGCAGTGACCTACCCTGTGGCCAGAAACTGCCACTGCACTTCATGTAACCCAGACAACACTCACTGTAGTGGCTTTCATGGAGACATGGCCAGCTGTCTGTCCTTGTAAAAAACACAGTGTACGTTCTTATATGTCCCTGTTTCTCTTGACATGGGACTGAAATAAACAAGCTTTGCTGCTAAAGTTTTTAGATATTGTGCTTTTTTCATAAGTTTTATTATCTTTAAATTTGGGGACGGCAACAACAACAACAACAACAACACAGCTGAGTTTAATCCAAACCATCAGTCATTTAGAAGGATTAGCACTCTCACTCTGTTCTGCAAGTGACACCTCCAGCAAATTGTCAACACGGCGCAAATCTGATAAGTTTGTGCAGACAAACATGTCTAGACGTAGGCTGACAGTGAGACAACAGAGTGACGGAGTGTATTCACAGAGATTACAAGTCAATTTTTGCTCCCGACTAAGATTACGGCCCTCAAAAATACAATAAACGTGAGATGTGAGTTTTCATGCAGGAGTGCAGGTTGCTGCTTTTTTGACATATGAAAAGGAAAATGCAGTTTGCCGTAAAACCTCCACTGAATATAACATTGATGAATGGCACACTACATTTCTATAATATAGCCTCGCACACATTTTCATAAATGTGGAAATCTGCTGGTGTAGTTCCACCTCATCCACTATATATCCATGCAAGTGAACATTGTCTCACACCGAACTTCATGTGACTGGAAAATCAATGTCTAAACTCAAACTCAAGGTCTGGGGGCCAGATGTGGTCCGCCACGTCAGTTTATGTGGCCCGCGAGTGATTAATTGGTCTTAAAAATCTGTGTTAAAATAGGTCTATGCTGGTTTAAGCTATGCGTTGACCATAAACTACATTTCCCACAATGCATGGCGATTGAGTTACCCGCAAAGTGACGCATCCTGCCACTAGATCGCAGTGTATCATTGTATATGCATCATGCGATGAGTGAAATTGAATAAGTAATTAAGTACAGAAAGTTATTTAGCAATATGTTACAGAGTAGTTACCTTTATTTTACATTATATTTGGTTACATTTAGTTACATTTATTTTGCATGACAGTTACATCTGGCCCTTTGAGGGTAACCATTATGCTGATGCAGCCCTCAGTGTAAATGTGTTTGACACCGCTGGTCTAAATGATGCAGATAATGATGTGTGACCAGTGCAACATGCTTATTCACCACTTTGTTTTTGCTTAATCAGTATGGCATTTCTTGTCTACTTGAATAAGCATAATTCAACAAAATGTCAGAACCATTTTTAGACAAAATTAGCAAATTAAACACTTGTTAGCTCATACAGTATTACCAGCCAATGTTGTATTTTATCGTTATGTTCAGTGTATTCACCATGTAATAACAAAATCTGCCTCAAGCTGCCAGGAAGAGTAGAAATGTTTGGATTAAGCAAGTACATGGTATATTCTCTCACCCTTATGGACCAGTAATCTGCATGATTTTTAAAAAATGTAAAACAGATAAACATCTTATTATTTAAGAAACTAGGACCCGAAGTTGCACCAGGACAGAACTAATGACAACAAAGCTGCGACTATTGAGTGACGTAGTTGATACTAAATTCAAAAGAAGGTGCAGATTCCTGACTCTGCACATTGTTATTCTTTATTACCATGGAAAAACCCAAGGCCCCTCTGCTCATGACACAACACTAACCCATTAACGTGATGAACTGTTAATTACTGCTCTTGAAGTGTGACTGAACAACTCACCGGCTTTAACCTAACACAGTCTCCTTTGCTGTGGGCAGTGTTTATCATTTATTAACAATATAAATGTGAGCTGAATTAAAGGGTTCAGAGCTATTTTTCTTTTTTAATCATAATTCCAATCCATACACAGAGACCAAGGGAATGAAAGATAGATGCGGTGGACACAATAGTGTAATGATTTATTTTGTGTTTTAACTATAGGACCCATATGGAGGATTTTTTCCCCACATTTAAAAAGAAAAAAATTGCCAGCTCTAAAACATTAGATATATGCTTTCAATGACCATCAATTGGGATGAAAAATAATATAATTGTTGTACCGCTGTGAAACCAAATTTGAATTTCCCATTAATGGGTCAGGAATTCCACTGACTCATAAGAGACAGATTGAACAGAGATGATGCAGAGATTGTGATATTCTCACATTTATGGATCAACATCTTAGAAGAATATTGGAAATCATTCATATCTTTAATTTCCTACCCTTGTGTTAAAGTATAGTCATTACTATTTTGAAGCTTGACTTAAAATACAATGAAATCAAATTGCAGTCACGTTTAGATACTTCAGGGGACAACAATGAGAAGAAGAAGATGAGCTGAAGTCGTTTTTGGACAGACAAGTTTTAGGTTTGTTAACAGGCTGAAAGAAAAAGTTAAGATTTGTTAAGGCTGGCATGTGAAGATGGACTTGGCCCTAAGGATGCTGTGTGTGGTTGTTCTTTTCTTTACTAGATCACAGTATCATCAGTTTTTAGTCTCGAAGAAGCCAGAGGTGTGTAACCAGCAGAGGATGGATGTGACATACAGAGGCTGAGAAGGATAGAAATAAAGCAGCTGTATTGGCAGATAACAGGCCCAAACCAAACCATGGTGCTAAATGAATATCCCAAAGACATAATTTCTACTCTTAAGTCAAAATTGAATGTATCAGTCCCAAACCCTAAAGCAAAGGTTGTCGGATATTAATCTCTGCTAAAGTGAAAATATTCATTGGCCAACAGCATGCAAAGAAAACGTAATGGTTTGGGAAGAAGCCGGAGAACCCACGGGGAGAACATGCAAACTTCTTGCAGAAAGGCCCTTGTTCTAACCAGGGCTCAAAGTTGTTCCAACCGGGGCACAAACCTGGGAACCCAGGTCTTCTTGCTGCAAAGGCAAGAGCACTAAACACTACACCAACCGTGGGACCCACTTCGGATTCATTTTACTTAAAGGTCCCATATTATACCCTATTTCTCCATGTTAAACTAGTTCCCTGGTGTCCTAATGAAAATGTCTGTGACATGCTGGATGAAGCACCACAGCAGTTCAATCACCCTGTCAAAACAGCCCTGTTCAGAACGCTCTGTTTAGTAGTATCTCTTTTTAAAAATAAATAAATAAAGTAAAACAAAACTGAAGGGACAGTAAATGACATCAGCCACAGAGGCTACTGTGGCGTCATTACCTTGTTTAAGAAGCCCTGAGGTTTCGAAACAAACAGTTCAGCCACTGCTGAGAACGCTGTGTTTATTGCAATCTCGGGGCTCAGCGAGATCTCTGAAAATCCCGTAATAGTTATGTAAACAGCGGTTCTTCAGAACAGCCGATTGTCCTGCTCCGGGCACTAGTCCGGGCACATCCGGTTGCGTACATTGAACCGCAGAAGAGGAATAACGTCCGTTGTGGAGGTGTTTTACGAGCGACAGTGTCTTCTGACTCTGGGTCTGACTCCGGGTCAAAGTCATAAAAGGGACTGCAGTGAGGAGTCGTGACGAAGCTATTTTTAAACATTGTTAAAACAATGTTTTGATAATGAGTAGCAGTGCATCCATTGTTCCAGAGGGGGGAGCTGCGCTTCTGAGAGCTGGTGTGCTGAATATTACTGGCCAATCACAAGCCTCTGTCTTCTGGGGGTGAAAGTTCGCTCTGAAACATCGCGGCTGACGAACAGCGTTAGAAAAGAGGATTTCAATCGGCTCGTTTACAGCAACTAGGAGGTTTTTGACCATAAAAACAAGTTAATATATGTAAGTAGACCTCCATAACTAACATATGTGCAACAGGACCACTCTATGTGACCTGTAAACATACATGTTGACTCCTCAGTCACATCTCCAGTTCAGTGGGAACTCTTGCCAGCTCAGTGTCTGCTGACACATTAACTACTGTTCTTTAAGAGCTGCTTGTTTTTATCCAGCAGCTCCCTGGAGGTACAGTATGTTTTCTCTCCTCTCTAATGGCTGCCAATATAGAGATGGACATTTTATCAAGTTTACAGACGAGTCTGTGTCTCTCCCTCCTCTGCTGGAGGGAGAAAATGAAAGCAGTCACATAGTGGATGGCTTTGTATCAAGCGATGGATGTTTCTTTAGTATATATGTGGCACAACATGAATCTCTGCAATAAGAACAACAATTTGAGTTTGGAGGTACATTTCAGCTGCGGTGATAAATGACTTTCATTAGTATTAAAATGCTTAATTTATACATAGCTTTCAATTTGAGCTATTGTTTAAAATACACACAACATAATACATAATTAAGGCAAGAGCTCTTAGTGGAATCAAGGCCTTCTTGTTTTGCCAGACGTAATTCTGTGGAAATCCAACTCCCCATGCAAGAAAATAAACCAAACTTGGCACTTTGGTCCAATCCAAATTTGGCCCTACAAATTATTCAAAAACTGTAACGATTAATTGGACCTGTCCTCTCTCACATCTTTTTTACTTACTACACATTTCAATTGACTCCAAATTTGGGAAATTGGGATTTCAGTGCAGACAGGTGGTCATGAAAACGTTGATTATTCCCTCCTCTGCAGATGTTAAAGCAATTCAACAGTACAGTCTGTATAAAAAGTTTATTAACACATTTACAACAAAACAGAGAAAATCGGAATAAGATAATGCAAACTCAAAACGAGACAAGGGGTTCTCAATCCCCCACCTGTGGACCAATACTGGGCCTTGGACTGGGAGAAACAGAGCTGCAAAAACCCATAGAAAGCAAACCTACTGCATTGTGTTTATTTCAATTTACATTTTCCTGGAAATGTCAAACATTCTATACAAATGTATATTTCGCTGATAGTTAAGCACAGAGTGTTGTGTGTTTTGTATAGTGGATAAAGTTGAATTGTGGTTTATTAAAAAAGTCTAATATTTTGTTTATTGCCCACCGCTCTAGCCTCTACAGGCAGTGTTATGATCTGGGGTTGCTTCAGTCGGTCATGCATAGGTTCAGCAACATTATGCATGTTGAAAATTGAGTTCAACTGACAACCTAAATCTACTGAATGACCAGGTTTTAAAGCATATTCCAAGATGAAAATGCCAGGATTTATCAGACTATCAGGAAACATGAGTCATCTTTTTCACACATTGATTGACCACCACAGAAGCAACATCTGAAACTTATGGAATATGCTCTAGAGATCTTTACACGGTGGTACGTGTCTCCCACCATTAATACAAGATCTTGGTGAAAAATGAAGCGGACTGTTGTGACATTCCATAAGCCGCTGTCTGCTCCTTATTATCAAAATGCTCCTGCTTTAAACTGCATCACAGTCTTGAAAGTTTAAACCACTCAGAAACTTCCCAGAACCCCCCTGGTTCCATTATCTTCAAGCATTTAAGTACCTGGAAACTAAACTGCATACTTGTTCCGAATGATCTCTCCACCTTCAACCTCCACCTGCTCGTAAAGCCACTTCCGGTCACAGCGGCACTCTACCCCACACTTGCGTGAGCCGCATTCGGGACAGGGATAAAAGCAGCCCATACAGTCTACGTCCAGACAGTCACACATGTCAGCGTTGTTAGAGAGCAGTCGACCCTTGTTGTCGTACACTCTGCTTTTGGCCGCATTGCTCAGTCTGTAGGATCGAGACAAAAAAAGAAAAGTTTATGTTAATGATCTTAATGTGTGGTATGTTCTGTCTGTTTACTTACCTACTCATTACAACACAATCAAAATGTAAATCTACATCTGGCATCTAATACAATCACAATTAAGAATCACTCAGTGAAGGGTTAAGGCTTGTTGTCCTACAAAAACACAAATGAATATATACAGTAATAATATCAGACATGTGCCAATATAAATGATAAAACATAAAAATTAGTAAAAAAGACCCTCAAATTGTCTCACCTGTCAGACAGCTGTTTTCCTCCACGGCCACCTCGTCCACCCTGAAGCAAAAATAAATGTGTTTTTTTAAACTGAAGTAAAATTATCCCCACAGTGGATTGTGGTCAGCTTCATAAGGATGGAGTGGTGACATAGTTTTTTTTACCCACAGTCGAGGCAAATAGTTTCAGAAAACTCACCCTCATTCCTCCTCTTTTCTCCCTGCGTATATTGGCAGCTTCTCTCGCTCTGTCTTTGTCCGCTTGTGATCCCACTTGATTTACGGGGTTTGTCTCCTTTGGTACCACCACTCTTTTACGAAGTTCAATCTGCAGAATAATCACAGTCATAATCTATTATCACCGACCAACTTGTTTTGAAAACAAACTGCTGTCAAGAGAGGAATACTGTGTTTCCTTCCATCATTAGTCAAGAGTGTGCAATTCATTTTGAGAGCGTTTTGAACAAGAGTAGATGAAATCGACCATCCTGATGAAATAAGATGGGAATACAAGTCTGTAGAGGAAATGTCTAAATAATGTTGTTGCCCACACCTTTGATGAATCCTGTCCTTGGGCAAATTGGGTTGGCACAGCATCCTCCCTCAGAAACTGTTTACCATTGTAGTCTCTGAAGCAGTCAGTCCTGAAATGCTCTGAACACAGGCAGGTGTTGGATGTTGGGATGAAGTTTTTCATCCCCAGGCTGTGCACCCATTTGCTTGCAAGTTGAGGCTTGCTGAGTGGAAACCTGGCACACAGGAGAAAGGGGAGACAGATTTCATCCAGGCTGCCAACAGCATGCATAATTTTAATATTATGTGATTATTCAGACAATTTCCATTTATACTTCCATTACTGGACTTAGTGGGGGCCTGTGGCCTTTTTTGTTTTTAAACCATTAAATGGGTTGGCCTCACATGTTATAGACCATAAAAATCATTGAGTACCACCGATCAGCTGTCTTATCGTCCCAAAAACAAGGCAAAGGGGTGACTCAACCTTTACAGTAGCAGCAACTAGATGATGGAACGAGCTACCCACCCAACCTCTACACCAAAAAATTTTTTTTCTTTTTCAAATATCTATTTCTATTTCTTGGTTTTTAAAACAGAATGGGAATTGCGTGGCGTTTGTCTTTTAATTTAAGTTTTTTAATTACTGTCTTTATTTAAGTGCTTTATAAATGGCGGAGATTTTATTATTTCAAGCCAACTTTAATACTTATTAAAACAAACTCCACAGTTATACAGTGCATGAAAAAAGAATATTGCACAGGGTTGTACAATCATTAACTTATTTTCACCCAACTTTGGCAGGACAGTTTGCACAGTAGCATGGCGATTTTCAAAGTCAACAACGCGATTCGCAAAAACATATTACAATCCCAGTAAAGATGCCACACGAAATTATTTAAAGATGTTAAACTGAGAGTCTGTATAGTCTACGACTGTAGTAGCTACGAGACTTCAAGCTAACGTTAGCCGTGAATTAGTAGCCAGGACGTGATAACTGAAGTCCAAAAAACAAACTTTGAATTAATGTTAAAATTACAAATGTTACTACTGACACTGCTTTAACATTTGTTCGTATCCATTTCTATCCGGTGTGTTTTATCATACAAAGATTACAGTTAAGATTCGGTGCCTCTGCTCCACCGGTAAACACTTACCTGTAAAATCTTATTTCCGACCCTTTGACAAACTTGTTGTTACACCCGGCTGCCGCACAAATCACCGGCATTTTATCCTACTTATATGTGTGCAATAATCCAGAAAAACGCTGTAAACGCGAAGGAAAGGGAGGAAACGTGTCGTCTCAAGACTGTTTTTCTTTTGCTTTTTCTTCTTCGTTTGAAATAAGTGAGTGTGCATTTACTTCCACTTTAGACCCAACTGCCCTCTGGCGGCAGCGCAGATTGTCACACTGTACAAGTGTAATGATTGTGTAGATTAGATATTACATCTGGACAATGCAGTGTTCTTATTTTACATGAACTATTAAATGTCACTAAATTTTAAAATTAAATGAACGTTTATTTTTGAAACAAAGAACTGACAAATCCAAAAGCCTTGAATTTTTTTTTTTTTTTAACTAGTTTTGAATGCACATAACCTCTGTTTGTCGATGTTCCCTGTTTGTTTCTCGTTACATACTCTTTTAAAAATATATTTTACTACCCAGCCCCAGAATAGGCTCCAATAATAAATATCTTAATTGACTTATTGTGAGCGTATTGTTTTTTTTTTGTTTTTTTTTTAATCATTATTATCTTAAGTATTTCCAGTAGATGGCGGCAATGCACATTTAAAGATTGTTGTCCAGCGCTGATAAACTTAACAAAAGAAGAAGTGAAACGTCCACCCCTCACCATGAATACCACCATCACCCACACACCCGCTTCCTGCTGCTGTCGCAGCCTGAGCCGCTGGATCACATGACACTGGAGTAAGCTGGCTAGCTTAGCGAGCTAACGCTAGCCTCGGTTGTCAAAGCCGCTGTCAACAACGTACCAAGACCGGACGGAGTACCTTGGTCCCGCTAAGAACAACTTTGAAACTCTTGAAGTCACCGGCAAGTCAACAATTTTACCTGCTTCATTAATACGTGTAGTATGTTAGCTAAACTAGCGAAGCCGAACTTGATAAAAAGGGAGTTCCTTTCGAGTGCGGCTGCGTTACGCTAACGTTAACAATTCCGGCCTTGTTTCTGGTCTGTCATGAAGCTAATCTAACCTGACCTCCCTCAGACACATTGTTCTAATGATCCCCACCAGCAGTGACTGACACAATCAAATATTGTTAACGCGGGACAGACAATATCGGAATGGGTCGACGAAGGTATTGCTAACTGCGTGTTATTACATCTGCTAACTTGCAACACTTGTTAACAAACTAACTTGGCTAATGTTAGTAAGGAGTCTGTAGCCAGTAAAACCACGATATTTAGCCATCGTACGATAGTGACAGCTTCAACGCTGTCACTATCTTAAGTTGTCACAGGAGTTTAAAGTCACCATTTGCTCTTCTTGAGTGGCAACAAAGCTACCACAGTTGCGTAATTGCATTGTTTATTAGCTGACAACTAACTAGCTAGTCAACTCACAAGTATAATAGAGTGTCATTGCCTTTTTTTCATTAATCATCAGGTCCAACCCCAGGGGGGTTTCTTGTATTTGTGCCCGATTAGTCCTCTATGTTGATGTGCACAGACTGTTTTCAGTTGTTAGATAACCTTTATCCCTATCATATTGTATTAACCTTGCATGACTGCACCCCCCTGAGCAGAGGTCCCCAGGCAGGAGAAGTGAAAACACTGGGTGGGTCTGCAGAGCCTTAAAGTACTCCATGTACTTCTCCTTCTTCTTCCAGCAGTGTCGTGATTTTAAAGCCAGAAAGCACTGACTCTTTGCTTTCACACCAACTTGTTGCTGAGTGGGTTTGTCCCCATTTTCTTCAGCATGGGGTGTTTCATCCATCCTTACCTTGAGAGTCTGAGAAAATGAAATTTCCCACTAACAGTAATGCTGACAAGAATCACAAATTATTCATAACCGTTATGAAATCCCCACAACCCATGGTCTCAGACTGATAGTCTGCTAGTCATTGCTGCATTTCCTTTCAGGCTTTTTCAGGTTTATTTTTATTGTCCCCAGAATATATTTTTCTCATTAAATCGGAAACCAAATCCTTGCATCGATGATGTTGCGTTATCATCTGGAGTGCTCTACCAGCCCGTCACATTCTTTCTTTCTTTCCATTTCATGTCCTTTTAAATAATCCAAACAGATTGTTTGAGTCGATGACGTGTTTGATACGAACCATGTCTTTTAGGCTTTGTGATAAAGTTTACATTGACTTGTGAGTAATTAGAAGCTATAGGTCTGTTTTAAATGGTTTAGATCTATGTTAATGGATTGAGCAAGTCAATTATCTAACTGTTTTCTGTAGTTAGTTATACCACCAACAAGTTTCAAAATCGTTGGTTTTATTCTGTGTTTAATTATTTTTATTGGTGCTTCATTTCCAGTCCTGTGAGACAACATGCACATGGACAAAGGTGACTGACTGATAAGACGTAAGGGACATTGGACTTGAGTAGAGAGTTCATGGTAGGGATGACATAATGTCATAGGAAGAGTAGAAATGTTAAATAACCAAAGAATGTGTATTCACTTTACAAAGTGGTTAGTAGATACAAATAGTCTATAAAACAGACAGTAGTATTGCTTCAGATCCAAATGTAGACTACACATTATGTTCTTCAATTCTGACATGACTTTCATTGTTGTTTTGTAGTTCCTCATAATGTGGATGTAAGGTTAAAGTCTGCCTTTTTTAGTTGAATGAGAAAAGAAGGTGTTGTCCATGTGGGTTTGTCTGGTTTGCGGCTGTTTTTAGTAAGATCGGTTGCTTTAATTCTCACAGTGAAAGGTTGGAGCGCCGCAGCCCTGTGGGGAGTAAGAAGCTAGGCAAATGACCAATAGTAACCTTTTGTGTTTCCTCTTTCCTCCCTCCACCCCCTCGTGTTTTTTTTCCTCCGGTCTCCCATAGGGCATTGTGGAAATCAACTTGTCTCGCTCTCTTCATGATATCAAGTCATTAAACGTCCACCTAGTCAGTCACAGTGGTTTTGGCACCAAGGCTCTACAGGCAATCAAGTGATCTGTCAGCGCGGGTACATCGACAGAGGTTGTGGATTCACATGTCAAGATGGATGGGCGATAAATAAAGACATCCACTTCAGAGGTAAGGTCAGTCCAACACTGTGCTTGTCAAAGTCACTGAGGCAGATTCATTTCAGCTAAAGAGAGATTTTAATCACAAGGTGATCCTTGTACTTTTATTTAAGGATTCACTGGTGTTATTTAGCAAGAACACTGCTTTTACTGTTTAATGCTGATATTTTAAAGACATATATGTCATAGACATGCTTTTCTATGCAGCTAAAAACAGCACATTGCCATTCAAGTGAACATAGTCAACTATTATTATAAAAAAAAAATCCAGAAGCTGTCGGTGCAACTTAAAACCAACTAGTGTTGTCATTACAACTTCTATTGTGAAAGCTTTTATCTTAGACTACAATGATCCCCTCGCTATCTCCTTTTCACTGGTGTTGTGTCTGTTTGTCTGTTATGCAATTCAATGAATTATTCAGGAAATAATATGCAAATAAATCTACCTGGAGAACGCAGCGTATTCATATATTCATGGCATTGAATTGTATGCATTTGTAGAACTTGTAAGATATTACCAAAGTATTTTATTGTGCCTTTATTTTCTTTAGTTATACTGTATATAGGACACGTATAACAATAATTATTAGATCCATCTCAATAGTCTTTGTCTTGTCCGTTGATTTATTTTTAACACTGATTAGAGTAATCTATGTATGTCATTTCAAACAGGGATTATGTTGAGTATTTGTTGCTTATAAACAACAAATAAGTAAAATCACAGTATAGTGTTAGTGCAAATAAAGTAGAACAACAAATAAAACCTTTCTCTGGGTTCTGTGAGGACAAAATTATTTTGGACATTGTGATATGAGATGAGGGAAGGGTTTGTTATTCTTTACCATACGACCCTATTTCTGAAACAGATTTATTCACTTTCTTTTCGCCACTCTTGATAAGTACTTGCTCATTGTGGTTACAGTCTCTGTAGTATTTTAAAGCCTCGACTTTACTGTGTAAATTAAATATCAAGTAGTTGATTCTTGTAAATTCAGTGAGAAAGGCATTCAGGCAAATGGTATTGAACTGATTTTTAAGAAGATGCACACTTGACAGTCTAATTGTGTATCGGTCCCACAATACTACATATTAAATATAGAGAAATGAACCCACAATACAGACTTTACATTTAGTAAAAGAATAAACAAGTACAGTTAGTTTAAAACAATAGAGGCTAATTTGCTCAAGGCATTACACACATTTTTACACTACATACATAACCAGATTCTGTGTCTTTTAGGAATGCTAAGAATGGCCAATATTCGTGTATTGGGAGTCTGCTGAATCAGTTCCCTGAAATGCACATGACAATCTTTCAGTTCTGCTTTTATGGTCTGTTGGCTTTTCTGCTCCCACAGAAAGCAGGGTTAGGGTTCTGTGGCGATTCCTCGACTTTAAATTAAAAATCCACCTAATAACAGCAATCTGCCATGTAAGAAAACAGTATGCATTTGCTGTTATTTACCTACACTCACATTTGAATCACTGGTTGCAATGTCTTTACTGTTAATTGAGAAAGTGTGGTACGCTTAATTTTACTTCAGGAGATTTGGCACCGTAATCAAATATGATTTTTTTTATATTGTTTTTCACAGGTACAGGTTGATTTCGTAATGACAAGCTGCTGTGCAGAAGATGTCCAAGCTGTCTGTGACTGATATCCCAGATGTTGGTCATGGTAAGAAGAGCCTCTTTTATATTTTAGTCTCAAGGCTAATTCTCTAACTGTGACTCAGTCTCAACCTTGTTTATCTTTACTGTATATTTTAGGAGTGGGTAGATTCTGTTCTTTGCATTGTTTTACCTGTTATTTTGTCTTTATATTGTACAAAAAAAATCTAGGTCATAGATGGAGTCGTCTATAAAGTATTTTTTGTGGCACATGGCTGTTTTCATTTCCTCACTCTTCTAATAAATAGACATTAAGTTCTGAGATCAAATGAAATTATTCTAAAATCACAGGCAGAAAAAAATGCACTAAATTGAAACTTAAAGTACATGATGTGTGGACAATTGTAATTAAAACCTCAACATTAGAAAATATTGTATATCATGGTTATGTAATTTAATGGTTGATATTATGAATAGTAATGAATAAAAATATGTATTCTTATTTTGAAATGGCATTCTCTGTTTGTGCCAACTGGCTAATGGTGAAATATAATTTCACCATTATGGTCACATAGTGAAGCTTTGTTTTAAGTGTAACTGTGTTATAAGTGCAGTGCTACAGAATGTATAGAACTGTACTTTAAGTCAAATCTGAGCCAGCAGGAGGAGATAGAGGACAGCTACACACACACACCAAACTGAAAAAAAGTTCCACTCCACCCCAAAACACAGAAACAGTGACACCATTGTGATTAATGATTGTGTGAAATCTTAGCATGATGCTTGTAATCCAGCAGCAGTGGCAAGTGTAGGAGAAACACTAAATCGTATTTATTCCATAACTTGTGCTTTGTATGCATATTTCTGTTGTGTGCAATCTTTTGACTAGCATTTGTCAGGAGTGGGTTTTGGACAATGGCCAAAACTGATACCCACTTGTAGCGTGACGTTTGTTTCTCATCTCATCCATCAGATGAGAGTAAGCTTGAAGGGACCGCTGAGCTGCAGCTGGACTGCATGGTTGAGGAGAGCAGTGGGAGCTCCACAGTAAAGCCTGATGGTCTGCTGTCGCTGGCTGACCTCCCCCACCGCAATGACTTCCACGTTCCTCCTCACAACGGGCCTTCACTGACGGAAATGAGCAGCCCTCTGCCGGTAGAGCCGGGTGACATCAAGCTCGATCCGGCTGCAAATGACACATCCGCCAGCATAGGTGAGAGTCAAGTACTTCCATCCTATCCTTATTTTATATGACTTTTAATAGAGTAGTTTTCTTCTTATGAAACTGAATTTAATTCAGTTTCATATTTTATTACTTAAATGGCACACATTTTTAGGAGTGTCTCATTATGAATCTGAAAAACTAGTCCTCTGTTAATATTAAGATGCTGCCATTAACCATCATTGAAAACAGCTCTTCTGAAAATTACTCAGTCTACACTCTTAGAAATAAGGGTTCCAAAAGGGTCCTTTTACAAGGGCTGAGGTTCTACCTGGAACCATTTGCTTCTAAAAAAAAAATCCTTACCCCAAAGAAAGGGTTTTTCAAGGGTTCTTGGTAACACTAATGGTTCCAGTAAGAACCATTTTGATCCAGAGAATCCTTTTAAAGACCCTGTCCTGAATAAAGGGTTTTAAAAGGGTTCTTGGTGGAACCCTCCAAAAGGGTTTACTCTAACTAACTACCCTAACCACCCTAACCCTAACGCTGGAGCCAAAAAAGGGTTCTCCTATGAGGACAAGCTGAAGAACCTTATGGTTCTACGAAGTTTTATTTCTAAGAGTGTAGCTTTGATCAGGATTCGGTGAAATGGTGATTGCACTACGATGACACTGTCCCAGACTGCAGAATGGTGCTATCAGATATTCTTTTACAGTAACATTTATACCTACAACCAAATGCAGCGCTACCTGTTGGCCTATGTGCTAATACCATCATACATTTTGTGTAGAGAAGAATCAGTATACCGGATTCATTTCTAGATTTCTGAATTGTTGGATTGCAATATACTATAAGTGCAGGCTGGATAATGATGCTGCCTTGGTTTATGACCTAATTTTCTGTCTGTATAGGTGGTCAGCCAGTAAAGAGAAAGAAGGGTCCTGCTCCCAAGATGCTGGGCAATGAGGTGTGCAGTGTATGCGGTGACAAGGCCTCTGGTTTTCATTACAACGTTTTGAGCTGTGAAGGCTGCAAGGGCTTCTTCCGACGCAGCGTCATCAAAAGTGCTCAGTACTCCTGCAAGAACAATGGGCGCTGCGAAATGGACATGTATATGCGTCGCAAGTGCCAGCAGTGCCGCCTGCGCAAGTGTCGCGAGGCGGGCATGTTGGAGCAGTGTGAGTTACTTGGTGCAATGCAGAATATTCAGATTTGAGATCACGAGAATGGAGCTTCAATCGAGATGTGCGTCCTCTTTGACCTGCAGGTGTCCTCTCTGAGGAACAAATCAGACTAAAGAAGATGAAGAAGCAGCATGAGGAGGAGACGGCCCGCACGTCCACAGTCGTCACCCCCACACCTCCACTGGAAATGGCCTCGCTCGAGCCTCAGCAACAAGAGATGATCGAGAAGCTGGTGTCCATGCAGAAGCAATGCAACAAGAGGTCTTTCCTTGACCGACCAAAAGTGACTGTAAGTGAACGTCTCACAGAACAGATTTGTTAGATTGGTTGTTCAAACTGTCCTGTAATATTAACCAAATATTGACCAATGTGTTTGTTTACTCAAACAACCATTGTATTGCAGCTTCTGCACGTGTATCACTTAATTCAGCAGGCTACAGGCTAACTATTGCATTGTATGTATTTCCAGATTGTCTGCTATATTATTGTTGTATTTTATTGTACATGGTATTTCTTTTCATTTTATTGCCGATTTTACCGTTTTATTTATATCTGTATAGCTCTTGTTTTCACTCTTGCTGTATTCTATCCTACTTTGCATGGAGAATCTGGAACAAAAACAATAATTTATAGTCTTCTAATTCTGATTCTACACCTGAACATATTAAAGAATAACTTCAAAATGATGTTCAGTTTGTAGTGGGAATGATTTTTTGTTATGTTACTGAACATTAGCTTTACTTAAGGAATACATAATGTTATGGTAGTTTTACTGCTATAAAAAAAGCTATATATAAGCTGCTATAGAATAGTTTAGTTTCTGTGTGACTGCTGATGTGGGCGGGCACACACAGTCGCATACATCTGTTTTGCTGAAATCCCTTTAGAATAGAATTTGGATTTAATCTAAAATATGTAGTGGTGTCTGCCTCTGCAGCTTTGAAAGTCATACTTTCCCTGGTATGACTTGTTTACTACACGTATTCATGCTGTTTTGTGTATGCATCTTACAGCCTTGGCCACAAAGTCAGGACCTGCAGAACCGAGAAGTGCGTCAGCAGCGGTTCGCTCACTTCACGGAGTTAGCGATCATGTCAGTCCAGGAGATTGTGGATTTTGCTAAGCAGCTTCCCGGTTTCCTGGAGCTCACGAGGGAGGATCAGATCGCTCTGCTCAAGACGTCGACGATTGAGGTTTGTTGTGATTTATGGAGACGCTCAAAAAACAACTTTTTCATCTCAGAAACAGACTCTAGGCCTGTTGGCCCCAGATAAGTCACGTTGTATTGCTTAGAGTGACTTTGCACACAACAACCTTAACACGGCCTTAGCATTGTTATCTTTGCTTCGTGAAACATGTAACAGAAAAATGTATGAAATGTATTAAAAAATCATGGAGTTGCTGAATTATTTATATTCCAGTAAGAGTAGAATAAACATATCTTTTGTTTTTAGCTCCTTTCATGATATTGGAAGAATACATATTTAATGCGTGTTGATTCTTTGTGATTTTGTTGTTGACATTTTTACTCCTCAGCATTGCTGTCAAATTTTTTTTTGACATCTTTGCATATACAATACCTATGCAATGTCTTCGTTATTCTGTACGCATGTATTTATAATCCATTCATCTATGCGTGTCTCTGTCAGATCATGCTGCTTGAGACATCTCGGCGGTACAACCCTACGATTGATAGCATTACATTCCTGAAGGATTTCAGCTACAATAAGGAGGATTTTGCCAAAGCAGGTGCATGTGCTCATTTAATTGTTTTGATTGAGTTTATTTTTAATGTTTATTGAAAAGGGACAGAGCGGATTAATGGACAAACAATAGAATTCCATAATACAGCAATTCATACATAACACAGATAATTATATTTGATCGCCCATGACAACACAATTACTGTTAAAAATATGTCAAATCGAATTTCAAATACAACCTGTTTAAATTAGACTGCTGTATCTTGATGTCATAAAAAAGGAACATTTGATTTGATTTGATGTAATTGATGAGTGAACTAAAACAGGTATATAATAGGTATATTAATGCTACAGCTGCCCCACATTTCCTTCTGTTAAACTTTTTTTTTTTACTCTCTTTCTCTCTCAGGGCTTCAGTTTGAGTTCATTAACCCCATCTTTGAGTTTTCGAAAGGAATGAATGACCTACAGTTGGACGAGGCCGAATATGCTCTGCTCATTGCTATCAACATCTTCTCTGCAGGTCAGGATTCATTCATTCATTCATTCATTCATTCATTCATTCATTCTACTCTGCAGAGAATCCACAGTGTTGTGGCTCAAATAGAAACATTTATGTAAAGCTAATAAATCCTACACTAGGGCTGAACAATATGACCAAGAGTGCTATGCAATTTCAGCAGCTTTTTTTATATATTGAACATTTTTTCATGTTTGTGTCGAAGTGTTTCACAGTTGCATTTAATATCACATATTATGTTATATATAATATATAACTACTACATAGAGTATATACAGTCATATTACATGTAAATGTGTCTTTATGTCAATATCTGTACACTTTAAGCCTTTTGTATTGTTATATAGTTACTGAATTTAGGAATATGGAATTATTTTTAGAACCATTTAATCCGTCAATTATTTTTTCAATTAATCAATTAGATTTTTGGTCCCTAAAATGTTGAAAAAGTTGAAAAATAATTGTCGAAAACACTTTATTGAATATGATTATCAGATTTGTTGGAGAATAGAGATTAACTTAATCATCAACTAATAGATTCATTGCAGCAGCCGTGATTTAATTATTACTGGGTCCTATGCTCATGCTGTAAGACAAACAGACTTTTTATACTTGCAGAAAACGTTTGAGAAACCATAATAACAAGCATCTCTTTCTTTTGTTCTGTGGAATGTGTTCAGATCGGCCAAATGTGCAGGATCACGATCTGGTGGAGAGGCTGCAGCAACCATATGTGGACGCGCTGCGCTCTTACATCATGATAAAGAGACCGCATGTAAGTGCAGAGTGGTTTCCCTAACCTGCTGTCTTGTGACCAGCAGTGTGTCAGCATAACCCGGTAACTGTCATAAGGACAAGCACATTGGGTCAGGCCTGAGGTTAGAAGTGTTCTTTGTTCAGATGTCACAAGAGCAGCCATGTGTTAAATGAGAAAGGACATAAAGAGAGCTTTGTACCTGCAGAGCAGCCATCTAAATAATTTGTTGCTGCAATTTTTACATGTCTTAACTAACAGATGAAGGCCCCGTCCTATTTCTTACCCTTACAATTTCCACTCGGTTTGGAGTGCCCTCAACCGCAACCCTCGTCGAGGGAAGTGGCTTCCCTATGGAATTAGGACACCACTTTATGCAAATTAGCGTAGCGAACGTAAAGAACGTGCTAACCTACGTCACATGTCTATTCGCAAAGCATCATGGGTAATTTCATCTTCCACTTCGTTTTAAGCCTGTATCAGAGCGCACTACATTTTGAGGGTTGATTATAATGGCAAAATTGCACTCCCCCTTGCTCCCCCCTACATGTGAACGCGCAAAATTTAGCGTTAGGGCAAAAATTTAGGGTTATTGTTAGCATTGGGGCGGGGCCTAAGTCAGATGTAGGCATAAGAAAAATGTCTTTTTACATTTTTACCTACTTACTCTTTTTTTTGCGATGATTTCCACAGGATCATTTGATGTTCCCGCGTATGCTGATGAAACTAGTGAGTCTCCGTACACTAAGTAGCGTCCACTCGGAGCAGGTTTTTGCCCTTCGCCTTCAGGACAAGAAGCTTCCCCCGCTGCTCTCTGAAATCTGGGACGTCAATGAGTGACTGCAAACCTGATGCTGCACTCCTTGTTGTCCCCCCCTCCATTTCTTCTTCTTTCCTTTTTTTTTATAAATCTGACACAGACAAGGTATCACACAGAGACTGGTTTAAACCTTGAGATTCTATTTTCTTGTGAGAGGAAAGCATCATTGCCCTTTGCTCTCAGACAGACCGCTAACTTAAGAGTTCATCAGGAAAAAAAAAACGTGGACACTGAGAAGGGATTTTGGTTATTCTTCCTTTTATGTAGATGCTGATATGATTGTGGCAATATTAAATACCAGCATCCGGCTCTTGAAGTTGTTGTTTATCTCTGATTTTAATATTTGTTGAAAGTAATGTCAATCTGTTAGTGCGGTTCTGTACTTGTCCTATAAAAAATTTACGAGAACGTTGAGAAGACGTTGTCGGCTCTGGCTGCGTCACAGCTGTACATTCGGTTAAAATGGGGGATTTGCAGCGGTGCAATAGGTGGAAATGAAACCAGAGTTGGGCATGAGTAGAGTCATATCTGCTAGTCACTTTATTAATGTTTGAGTGAAATAGTAGGTCACCCGGATTTTATTGTGCTTTGTGATACGGCAACAAATAGCTATTTTTTAAGAAATCAAACCGTTTGTGCAGTTGCTCAGGAAAAGTAATGTGAAGTAGACCTCTGTGAATAAGGTTTTTTTTTATTATTAATTAAGACAACTTAAGTTTTCTTCCACATGCATAAGGGACCCTTTTGGTCATTTATAGATGTCCATTAACTTTCATGTAAAATTGTATATTTATTTTCACAAGAAAAAATTAGTAGATTGCACACATGGGATGTATCCATAGGATTGTACAATCACATACTAACGCACAAGAGAACGTAAAATTGCAGGTGACCGGCAGAGTGTGCCCTCATTTACGAGAAATGTTGATGTAACAAAAACATTTTTAACACACAGAACACTGGTACCTTGAAAGAAATAGTCGGTCCCAAGTGTCTTCAAATTTTTCTGTAAAGATGAACTGCTGTTTATAAAAGGCAAAGTCAGTCAAACCATCTCTGTGAGCCCTCGTTTTCCTGATAAATAAAAACCCATACTCACAAAAGTTCTTCATGAATCGAACCAGTGAGATGCGATTTTCTTCATTTCATGACGGTACAGTAGTTTGAAGTTGATCACAAGGTGTGGAAAAATGTGCAAGAGACGGTTCCTATAGGATATAGAGAATGTCGGTAAATACTATTGTCTGATTACCTTCTGTGTGCTCTGCACAATATGCTTGAATAGTTCGGATGTTGGAATGCTAAAATCAAACTTAAAATCTTCATTACAGAGCAGAGTAAAACAACAATTTAAATTAATGTTAACAATGAATGTAACAGATCTAAACGTTGATATTAATTCTACCATTCTCATGCATTTTTCCTTGCAGTGTGTAAGAGTTGCAAAATGTAGTCTTGATTCATACGCCTGTGTCAGGAAGGAAACATTACTAACATAAATCTGATAGAGGTTATTTTTTACATGTTTCCATTGATATAGTGAAATAATGGCCAGTTGATAAGCAGACCATTATATACATGGTTTTGTCATCTTTGATCTAGCCAGATTGGTGATCACTGGCAGGTACTACAAAATACTATGGGAAGGCTAAATTATTACAAATGCTTGTACTTACAGAAGTCCGACTGGAGAGATTTCCTCCCCCCCAACCGGTGCTTTTAAAGACAAGACGTGATGCTGCAGTTTCCTTTCCATCTGTTGCACGGCCGATTGAAAAGTAGCTTCAAGTAAATGACACTGAAATCGGCTTAAAACCATACCAAGTGATTTGTATGACAGATTTCATGCAACATGAATGTTCTTATGCTGCACGTTGATCAAAAAAAAGCAGAAGTGGTTGGCTCTTAAATCGTTGTTTCTTGGTGTTCGTGTTAATAAGGTAATGCTGTAGGTATCAGTTCATTGTATACTGTATATACTGACAACTGATCTCTTTTAATACCTGTCCTCAAAGGGTGACACTGTAAAAAAAAAAAAGAAATACTGATGATATAGAAATACAAACCTATTTTAATACATGTAATTCCTGAAGACTTTCTGTTTTGTATGCTCAGTATAAATTAAAGCAATGCTGTAGTGCTAATCGTTTGGAACTAGAATTACTTGTGTGCTGATCATACTTTACAACAGATGATGTTCAGGGATTGACTGCATAATACTCAGATTTATTTGATGTTCAAATAGAGCACTCTCCATGATGTTGTCACGTGTGGTTTAAAATGACTCCAGAAATAGACCTGTGGTCAAACCAGTTTGATTTGTTTGGCTTTGCAAAATGTCAATACCTTACTGACCTTTTATTTGGTTTTGATAAAATGCTTTATCTTATGTGCCTTAAATGGTACAATCACTGTCATGATTATATCCAAAAATGTCATGATTAGTTAGTTAAGACCTTCAAGTTTCACATTTAGAAAAAAAAAGAACAGTTTGGGGCACTTCCAACTGCATCACATAGCAAGCTGGTATTTATTCGGTCTTGCAGGTGAGTCTTCAATGCAGCGTGACTTGGATAATCCTGGAACTGGTGTGTGTCACAACCTTTTATATCATGGGACAGGATCTGTACACTTCATTGTTTAAATTAAGTGGTTTGTGTTATTTTTTCCATTCTGTTTGACTTTTTACTGTTGCTTTGACTGGTTACAGGTCTGTTTTGCAACCATTAATAGGTCCATAGAAACTGAAAATTGAAATGTCCACTTCCATCTTCATCCATGCCGGTGATTCAAGGCTACAGAATTGTGGTTAAGTGTCCAGTTTGGGGGTGGAGCAGGGATTTGGTCATGCTTATGGGGCCTCACATGGGCTTTGACCGGCCCTGTTAGACGACATAATGCCATGACATACTGCAAACGGCTCTGCGTGATTACCGAGAGAGAGAGAGACACCACTGCCGCTAATACGAAGACTCGTGCTCGTACCTACAGGGAGCAACTGTCAGCTGCCATCCGCGTATGCGTAGCGGAACACCCGCCCCTGTATTTCGAGTGCGCAATTCATTGGGTATTTACGGTTATCGCAAAACAACGGAGGTACAGTCTCACAAATAAACAGCAGACTCTACAACTCAGGTTTAATACAACAACAAATGAACCGAACACATGGTGAATCAGCAATACAGTTATAACCACGTATAACACGTGTATTAACATTGCATAGTACAATATTAAGCCTGCCTCAAATCCCAACAAATAATAGTTCCGGATTTCCGGATTTCAAAGTAAAGGGTAGGATTATTAGCTCACGAACCGAACCTAATTAAATAAGCACGTGTTATATATTGCATTTTAAATCCACTTAAAGCTGCAGTGCATCACCTTCGGTATAATTTTTTGTTTGTTTGTTTATCTCAAATGAAACACTTACACGAGAGCTAAACACAGAAAGAGTCATATGGATTTAATAGGCTAATCAGCATTGTGTGAACAATGACAATGGTTTGAAAGTAAAATGTATTTATGCCAACTGTGAAACATTCAAAATATATATATATATATATATACATATATATACACACACACATATATATATATATATATATATATATATATATATATATATAGTTGTGGGGATTCACTTTGAGAAAGGGCCATCGTTATCATTCGATTTAGTCAAAATTTGAAGTTGTTACATATTTTTGTGGTTAAGAACTTGAATAGCCTACTTTTATAGGTGTGTCTTTACCACGCCTCAGTTCTCTTCAATTTTATTAAAAATGACTTGAAATGCTGGAAACTCTTTGCTATCTAGATACTTTGTGTATTCGTTTATTTTGTGAGACACTATTAAATAGTATAGCAGTTTAATTTTAATTTTTTTTTTAAACTGCTTTACAATTGTTTTTGTTATTAATAACAACAGTACTACTACAACAACTAATAATGATAATACTACTAATATAATAGCTCTACTGAATGTTTAACGGGGCGATACTTTATTGTGGAATAGTTGCTCACATGCTGTTACCGTAATGCATTGTGTAAACGCGCAACTGAAAAGTGAGGGCTGTCTGTCCTGACGGTGTTCTTCGTAGTAGAGACTGATGTGACTGCGGTACGAAGCATTTAGCAGTAGGTGCGTTCATCTAAATAAGAGTATGCGGAACTCCCTGCGGACAGATGATGATGATGTTGAAAGAGATCTTGTAAAGGCAGGTTGTAACTGACCGAGCCACCCGAGCCCGAGTGGAGAGGCGGACAAACATCGCGCATCTTTTCAAATGCTGTCAACCAGTTAGACCTAGCAGCTAGTCTTCCTTTCGTATTCTATATCCGTCGTTTCCAAAGATACACCACCGCAGTCTTAAGGAATCCACACTGAATTCAGACGCTCACCGCTGCGCCTCCACCTCTGTGTCCGAGGAGGAGTACACACCAGCCAGGCAGGCCGCCGTCATCATCACCACTACCCGCAGCAGCAGTAGCAGCTGGCTTCGCAGTGAGTGTTAAGCGGCTAACCGGCTCACGTAAACAGGTAAGGCTGTTTATAATAACACCTTCGCTCTTTCAAACGTCCCACCGTGTGTGCTGCCTGTGCAACCAACCGTTTTTGATATCACCACCGTTTGTCATAAGAGACAGATAATAATAACTGTTTGGGAGACGAATCGGTTAAGCTAGTGTTAGCAGCTAGGCGGCTAGCTAGCTAATCCACCAGTGGCGTAGGAAACCGTGAAAGCGAGCAGAGTGGAGGTGAGAGGATGCATCATTGAGGTGAACATCGAGGACAAGCCAAGGCCTGGCTGACTGTCATTAACATGACAGGGAAAACACACGGCTCCGAGCTTATCTAATTTATTGTCTTCACCGTTTATCACGGGACTGTCTTTGAATATTCACTTCACAAACCTGAGCTCCTTTATGGAATTTACTGACACCGACACCCACTCTGTTGAAATCGTTGGACATTATCACTCGTCGTCCTCCAGAGCGTCCTTTTCTGTTTTGTTGCTGTGGTGTGGATGTCTTTATTTAATTCCTTGTATGTCTTATTTGAATATCTATTGTGATCTATCTATCTATCTTTCTATCTATCTATCTATCCCAGATTAATACTTCACCATGGTAATTTACTGCTTTGTCTTTCTTAAAGGTATTATTATCATTATTATTATTATTAGTTGGGAATGCTGAGCCCCACTATCGTTTTTTTTAAAATTATTATTATTTGTTAAATACAAATAGCCTTTTATTGCTTGGGTGTTAGATCTGTAGTTTTTATACATAAAAATAACTGTCAAATACTTAAAAAACTGTTTTATTGGTGAAGGGTTTCTCAGCAAACCTTTGAATGTTCCAACTGATGGATGAGTGGGGAATTTTTAAAATAAAGGTACTGGAATAATGATTAGTTCTTAGTAAGAACATGGTTTGCATTTCATTTTCTCGACGCAATACCCTGAGCTTCCTTCCTGTTACTCAGGATAAAGTAAGAGCTTGCCACACTCAATCTGATATGACAGCTTGTGTGATGGCACAAGGCCCAAATGCATGTTGTCATCATCGCACTGCTGCACCCAATAACCATTATTATTATACAAGGGAGTAAACAAGTGTTCCTTGAGGATGCAACCTAATTAGCATATTTAGTTGCTTGTAGGGAAACACCTGCTATACTGTACATGTTATGGTTATGTGAGTTACAACCAAACATGAGCACACAACAGTCTGGATGATGTCTTGGAATATTGTAACACTGATTAAAAAAGAAAATATTGTAATTGCAATCTAAATGTGATCTATACAATGAATCTACTCACTCACGCTCTCGTTTGTGTGTATTGGCTCAATTAAAACCAATTCAACAGAGCCTCCTCCACCATCATGTTACTGCTGGTCGCTGTGAGTGGCAACAAATGCTGTCCATGTTGGAGGCCCGTGAATCATATCTCCTTTCTGTGCTTGCATAACCACAGAGTGCCGTCTGCAAACCACTCCAACCAGATTCATCTGTTGTGTTAACCTACATAATTATCTTACCTTTGAAGATTACACACTGGTGGCCATTTGGCTTTACACCACCTTTATGTTGATTCATATTCCTGATGGTTTAGTCCTGCCCTCTGCATAGACTGAGCACTATGAATGCTGACACTAATCTCACTCAAGAATATATAACTGTAGTGTCTTAGTATAGTACTACACACACAGACACACACAAGTCTTTTATCATTGAACCCCTGGGTAAATGGGTCTTTGGCTTAAATTAGAGATATTAGACATAATCAGACCTGTAATGCATCTGACTCTGTTGGTGATGAAGTCACCTATATTGTCCTAATGACCGCTAGATGCAGCCACACCACAGAGTGGCTGTATTGGGTCTGCTGGGGGTTTAAAAACAGCATGGGTCCTTCTCGTGTCCTAAATGCACCCAATTCATTGTCATTTATGTTTTTGGCCACATTGTGTAGTTTCTCTTGTTTATATTGTTTATTGTCTCTAATGTGACATTTACAGCTGGAGCACGCTTGAGGTCAGTGGAGGCGCAACTAGAGAACAATATACCATTTGGGTTAGACCTTTCACTAAGCCCCTGTACAATCGGTACAGTTTTAGGGTTATTTAAAGGTGATTTATGGTGATTTTATACTGCACTTGTTTTAATGTTGTATGTCGATATAATACTGAGCCGCCTACAAATCTGTCTTGTTAATTGGCTGTGGCTTTTCGAATTAAGTCGATGCAGAAGTAAGTAAATAAAATCAAGCTTCAAGCCACAATAGACTCACATCTGATTATTTATGGTTGGTATCCCTGATTCCTCACAATGGATTTTATATTCAATAGAGATAGTGATCGAGTTGTTGTAATTTTACACTGGTGACTCATCATCTTGTTTAAAAGGGTCTGACTTGATTTCCCTTGGTTACAGTTAGGGATTTCAGCTGGAATTTGTATGCATTTGCATTTCTTGAGCCACCATTTTGTTTAACAATGGCATTGAATGATAAATGTTGCAACAGAGATATCAAGTTCTCCTCAGGTGATAGTATTGTAAGACAGATCTCACTTCAGCAACAAGATGCTCCATGCAATGCCATGCTCTGTCAAAGCTGGTTGTGTTTCTGTTGGTGGAGAGCAAATTGTATCAACACTAACTATCTAGTTCACTAACAGGCTTAAGTGAATCAGGTGGAGTCCAATCCTGAACTCTGACCTCTTTTTGTGGGTTGGTGACATGGTCGATGTTGACTTCAGTGATGTGCCACAACTGAATACCTTTGACAGTATTCAATTTTCATTTGAAAATGCTACATCTCTGTGAAAATGAAAATGTAATATTGTCTATAATTCCTTATTACCTTTACCAGAGCACTGTTCCTATGAGATGATGGTTCAACTTTGTTTGACTTAAGCAACCTGCTCACTTGCAATATCCTGTCAAAGATGAATCTGTTATATTTATGGCACTTTTATTACTGTCAAACTCTGCAATGGTAATCAATTGCTGTGAAATGTGTGTAATAAAATCCATCCTCAAATCTGCAAATGTCAGGCGACATTAAATGACCGCGGCATTAGTTTGGTTAATACAGTAAGTGTATAAAATATAGTCAGGACATTGGGTATGCACAATAAGAGATTAAGTCAGAGTTGAACTGATTTGAATCATACTGCAGAAATAAATATTTGGTAGAAAAAGTGCAGGAGTCTGTGACTAATAAAATTAAATGGTATGTATGGATGGATGGTATCTTAAAATGAATGATAGTACCACTTTTATCATATGCTGACGTGTGGGGCTTTTTATCTTACACTATCATAAATGCTGTTACAATCAAATCGGTCAATGCTTTGTTAGATTGTCATTTACTGACAAGTAAGCTGGTGATAAAGTGTTAGAAGAAGGACACACAGAGATGAACTAGAGTTGTGGCTTTGTTTGCTTGCCAGAATTGGGGGACCAACAAATTTTTTTTCTTGGAAAACTAGCATTGTACAGATTTTCAGGGTAATATAAATTAGTGCTGGGCACTAGTTTAACGCATGATGTGTTTACATGACGACTGAGCGTAAAAAGACGTACATGTCGTCATGTTAGTCCAGGCTCCGTTTACCAGTTAGCTCCGTTCGCTGCATTAGCTCCTTTTAGCGTGCCTACAGTCGAACTGGAGAGGTCTGTTTATTAAACGAAAAGAGCAGCGCTACAAATAACCATCATACCTGTGTACTGCTTATGTGTGCCTCTGTTTTTAAAGTTTAGCGTTAATTTAGAGACTCATTTTAACAATCCGGAGTCACGTAAACATGACTTTTTCCGGTCAGTCGTCATGGAAACGCATTATGCGTTAATGTGCCTTAACGTTGACGCCATTAACGCGCCCAGCATTATTATAAATACATGTTTTTTTTATGAAATTAAAACTGGGAATTTAAGATAAATCTTTGAAATTGCATTCAAATTGAAGATGGCTTTTAGCTGAACCATACATCAAACTGATTTGACAGAGGATAAAGAGGAATTGTGTGCTCAGTTTATAATAATGCTGGGCGCCATTAACGCGCCCAGCATTATTATAAATACATGTTTTTTTTATGAAATTAAAACTGGGAATTTAAGATAAATCTTTGAAATTGCATTCAAATTGAAGATGGCTTTTAGCTGAACCATACATCAAACTGATTTGACAGAGGATAAAGAGGAATTGTGTGCTCAGTTAGGAGCTCATATTTTGCTACAGGCAATTGACGTAAGCAGATATAAGGGCCTTCTTGTAGAGCAATAGTTTTGTGTTTGTTGTGGATAAATTTAATTTGGTAATGCAAGTGTAAACAAATGTTGGCTAAATGATTTAAGGAAATATTTGTTTGACTAGAACCAGTAAAAGAAACCTGATTTGCTTTGGTTGCCTGCTGTAAGATTCAATTGGCCTTTTGATTCAGAGTTTGTTTTGTTGAGATGATTTTGAAGAAGAGGCAACTAAGGGCTTTGTAACCAGCAAAATAACTGAATAATTCTTTGTAATGGAAGTTAACATTGTGTTTTTGTCAGATAAGCATGAAGGTAATTGCTAAATATTTTAAAAGGCTCATATAGTTTGGATACTAACATGTACACATTCAAACAATTCCTGGGGCCTAATTAATAATGGGAAAGTCATGGCAAACGCAGAAGAGGGGAGAAGGGGAATTCAAACAATGAGAAATCAAGGCACAAAAACGACAGTTTTGTGATCACTGATTGCAAAAAAGGCCAGAACGTGGCTTTGAATGCAGAAGGCCAATGGTGCGCTCCACAACAGTGCACATTAGAGGTGTACACACTCCTCTGCACACTGGGTTGGGGAAAAAAAAGGCGAGTAGCCACCGCTTTAGTGGGTATCTACACTCACCCAGAAGGTTAGTGAATGGTTGAAGGGGTCAAATTAGTCAAATTTGATTTGTACTTAGACTAATTGCCATACCTAAAAGCACATTTTCTGTGTGTGCTTTTCTCCAATACTGGATCCAGTGTGGCACAGAGATCCAACAGGACAGCTTGTGGTAGTGGTAACTGACTCGCAATCTATTTCATCATCACAGTGGCAAGCACATCGAAGCTTCAATTTGCCTCATTCTCTTGCAGAGCTAAATAAGCCATTTTGCTGATTGCACATTGTGATTACATTCCTTCTGTACCTTGCTCGGCTATTTCTTTACGTCTTGTACTAATAATAATAATAATTGAATTTATTTTATTTTATATATCATTCACCTCCGCCAGGGAGGTATATGTTTTCGCCAAAGTTTGTCTGCCTGCCTGTCTGGTAGTGACCAACATGACTCGAAAAGTCACGACGGATTTGAATGAAATTTTCTGGAAATGTCCGCAATGGGACCAGGGACAAGTGATTCAATTTTGGCTCTCCTCTATCTTCTTCTCTCCTTTCCAGTCCCATTTACACCCACCTAATCCTTTCTCTCCGGTCAAGGTAGAGGGCTGTACACTTTGTGTCTTGGTTCTGCTTTTCTTTCTGTTAAAAAGGAGTTTTGTTCCTCTCCACTGTCAAGTGCTTGCTCACTGTGTTCCTGTTGGGCAAGAAGACCTTGCTATTATTATAGAGATTGATGATGTACTGCAAGGTAATTGTAGATTTGACATTGCAGTGGTATTCCCACTGGTGTTTGATAGCAAGAAAATATTATTAAAATATGTCCGTCATGTCTGGGAGCCTTTTTTTTTTCCAGATTCAGATTTTTTCATAAATGATAAACATTCACTGCAGCTTCATTGTATCTATGCTGATTTGTCACTGGTAGTTTGTGAACTTAAGTCTCCTTTTTGGTTATTTATTTGTTTGAAGTCAAACAGTGGACTGCACAATATCACAGTGAAGTCTTGGAAATGCAGTCCAAGACTTGCACTGCATGTCATTTCCTTTGATAATAAGATTTTATTGGAAGTGTGTTATTCGCAAGCTTTTTCTTTTTTTATCGTTTCAATAGTGGTCATAGAAACACGTTAACATAAGTTAAAATAAAAATTTAATTTTTCTTCTTTTCTGTGTTAACAGGTAATTTCTGGATCAAACCATGACAGCCATGGCACAGTATTTCGACTGTATACTTCAACTTTCCCAGTTGTAATGGACAAGCACCACTGATTCAAAAGGGAACTTCTATCCTGTATGCCGTGACATACAGGACAGGGTGAATCCAAGATGGAGAAAAAGAAAATATGCCCTCGTCTCCTCGACTACTTGGTCGTGGTTGGAGCAAGGTAATTACTTATCCTAATTTTACGTAGTATTTTGGGTTTAAGGCCACCAGCCATTATGGAGGTTGTAAATACTGCAGTTGACAGTTGAATATCTGTCAGGTCTTCGAGAGCAATATATTTACTAGAGATGCACTGAAAATTTGGCCATCCGAAACAACTTTCTGGCTGAAGGACAACGCGACTGAAACAGGATGTTGTGATGACGTATGCAAAAACATGTGTCAGTTTTTGCATGCGTCATCACGCGCCTGTTTATTCCTGCTTAGCCTTCCAAGATCAGTCTGGAAAACGGTTCCAACAAGATGTAAGTACATAGTGGAACAGCACCTATTAAATGGTGATAAGGTTGAGACAGACCTCTTTAATAAGATCTACAACATGGATCCCATGCACATGCACTTCATCGTGACTGCACTCAATCCTCGCCATAAAGATCATTACTTGGATGTGGGGATAAAGCAGCGCATAGAGAAATAATCCATGCTGTGTTGTATACAGAGAACCTGCTAGGAGACAGAAAAACACAAGAGTGGTGCCTCTGTTTATGTCTGTTGGATGAAATCCTCCTAAATATTTTCATAGTTTCTTAATTGATTTATTCTTTGAAGCATGAATATTAATTTATACAATTGCCTTGACTTTAGTGAGGTAAACTTGTTATTATTGGCACAATGGAAAAACTATGACATTTGGTGCTCCACAGTTATCTGTAAAGATCTGAGAAGCTGTTCTCATTTATTCAGTTAACATGTTCCACAGTAGCTGTAAAGCTAAATGATTATAACTATTGTAACAGAATGAAAAAAATCATTCTTATGCAGTGATGAGGCGGTGTTTGTTTCTGTTTGCTGTTGCTCCCTCTCTCTATGTGCTCATCTCTTTCACATTTTCTATTGCACTGTAGGAAATATTAATCTCAAGCCCTTATCATGTGGATTTTTGTGTATGGGGCATTTTGTACCTGGAGGCCAAAGTTTCCCCGCGATATTAGCACTTCAGTGTTTTTTCTTTAAAATGTGCACAGTAAAGCACAGTAGCTCATTGTGTCGAGCAGAATAGCCACAGGGGAAAATGATTCATATGAATTTGGTGCGATTAGCAAACTGTTTTTGGAGCTATCCTCTAAGAATCAGTGCTGGAATATTCAGCGGCCATTGAATTGAACAGTCAAGTGGCCAAAGGCTGTGGTTTTGATTCCTTGTTTATGAAAATGTTCTCTCATGCTCTTAAAAAAAAACAACAACAAAAAAAAAAACAATTGTTTTTATCTCCCCTCCAGGCAACCAAGCAGTGACAGTGTGGCCCAGACACCTCAGCTCCTCCGCCGCTACCCACTTGAGGACCACCATGACTTCCCACTCCCACCAGATGTGGTCTTTTTTTGCCAACCAGAGGGTTGCCTGAGCATACGCCAGCGTAGGGTCAGCCTCCGTGACGACTCTTCATTTGTTTTCACGCTGACGGACAAGGACTCAGGAATCACCCGCTACGGAATCTGCATCAACTTCTACCGCTCTTTTCAGCGCGGACATCACCGCACTCGAGGGGACAAGAGCAGTCATTCGGAGACGGCAGCACAGGCAGCAGAGACCACGAGCGAAGGGTCTGATTGCAGCGGTGGAGGCCCACACTCTGCGTTATCTCCACCTAACAATCCTGACTCTACACCCCCGCCTGCCTCTGGAGAACAGAGCGGAAAATCATGCGCCGAACAAAACGCCGGAAAATCCCCACAACACAGACGAAGTGCCGCTAAGATGGCAGCTAGGAACCGCAACAGCACATTAACCTCGTTGTGCATACTCAGCCACTACCCCTTTTTCTCAACCTTCAGGGAATGTTTATATATTCTCAAGAGGTTGGTCGACTGTTGCAGTCAGAGGCTTACCCAACGAGCTGGGCTCCCTCGTGCCACCCAAAGGTGAGACTCAATATTGCACCTACAAGTAGTGATTATATTACTTTTTGTTTTTTTGGCCTTTAGTTTATGTTTGTTTTTCTCAAGACTGGTGGGTCTGACTGATCAAATTCTGAGAAACACAGTCAAAACAAACAACCTTTTTTTGTTCTGCCACCCTGAGGCCCCATGCCAACTCTGATCACATGATTTAACAAAAGAGGGTGTTAGTGGCTGATTGCTTTAACGATTTTAGTGCATTCAGCCCTTATATTTTGGGGAATGTAATGACTGTTACAGCCACTGTGAAGTTGAGGGTCTTGTTCAAATCAACTGGCTTTTTAGTAAACATTATCATGTACATGCACATCGGTTAATTATGTAAGAAAGATCAACTAGCTCTTTTATTAAAAATACAACAGCTTATGCTTCATCACGTGTACTTTTTAAACTGATGTAGCCTCAAAAGCTGCAGCAGCAATCAGCAGCATCATCCCCTCCCACCTCCTATGACCAAATCGAAATATTAGAATGCGTCAGATTTTTTTTCTTAGAAAACTAGGCACAGCATTGATTTTTGGTCACTGTGTTCATGATGTGCTGTTTTATTTGTATATTATCGAACATTTCTGTAATTGTTTCAGGAGACGGTTTTTGCTCAATGTTTTTGTGTTCCTGAAAACCTTGTATTTATTTTGATTAATACAAAAGCCTTTGTTTGTGGCAGTGGGTGGAAGCTCCTTGGCACTCAGAGTATACAAAAATGTGTAGAAATTACAGTTGCTATCATTTTTGCTAATTGATTTTAAATTCCATACACAAAGGTCCTATACAAGAAAATACACAGTTAATAAAATGTATAAATTGTCCAATATAAACTCAATTAATCAATCAATCATATTTTATTTATATAGCCCACAGTTTACAAAACACAGTTTGTCTCATGGGACTTCACAGGGTTGGTAACATCCTCTGTCCTTAGACCCACGACCAGGGTAAGGCCCTGGTTGTTGCGGAGATTTGATTATTAAGTGAGTCGACCAAAGATGGAGTTTCCTGGAGTCAGAGATGAGTTAAGTTGAAAAGCTTTATTGGAAGCAGCTCAGATCTGAGGAGAACTGAGACAATGCCGAACATAAACAAGTATGTTAACAGTTGGGCATCCTCTGTCAGTCTGCCTGTGAGTCCCAGAGTTAGGATACTTAAAGGTGCTTCTTCTGCTGATACATGGAGCTGACCTTGGGGAGGACTGCGCAGTAGCGTCAGTCCTCTGCCCCATTCTGGTCAGGCTCAGCGAAAACATGAAGAGACGAATTCTGTAGACAACAGTGCTGTACCGAGGTCAATGTGACAACAACAGTTCCAGCAGGCGCTGTCCTGAATTGTTTAGGCTTGTGCTTAGGAATGGGAGCTGATAACTTTAGAGAAGGCCGAATAATATTTTTCACTTACACTGGTAACAGAGAAAATTTGGCGTACTAAACTGTGTTTTGGTGATGTTGGAGGGTAGGAGGTGGTTAATCTCTGATTGTTTTTATTTTATCATTAAACAATGTTATGATGTCGTTACTACTCAGAGATAGAGGCATTGATTAAAACACAATATAGATCAGTTCTATACCGAGGACCTGTCATTGTTATTTTTATTAGGATTATTAATATTGTCGATGTGCAATGATTTACATTTTGAAAGCTGCGAAAATACCTACATCTATGCACTGCATTTTGTTGTGACATTGCGGTGTGATGCAGCAGAATTTGCAGTGCTCTTTCAGCTGTTGTGTTGCTATGGGTGATGCTATAGATTGCAGTTTTGGAGCAACAGAGTGTTAATTAGGCTGTCATGTCACAGTAGGGTTGTTTATTTAGAGGTGTAGCACCAGCAGTGCAGCTTTCCCTCTCATTGCTCTCAGGGATTTTAGGATATTTAGTGTCTGGTGCTTAGCTAATCTCTTACTTTGACATTATGTTTCTCTGCTGAATCCACATCTGTTATTTGCCTGACAGCCTTTTGAAAACCACAAGACCAGAGAAACCTTTTTTCTGACATGTTTGGTTTAGATGTGGTGTGCCGGGGACTAAGAAAGAGGCGAGCCTTAGGTTGTGAGCACATCATGCTATGGTGGCTTTGACAGATTGAGGTTTGTTGTTGCCTTTGGATAGCAGCTGCAGTTGGTGGGGAGCTCTCTGAAGGCCTAATGATTTATCTGCCTTTTTACCACATACACTTTACTATTTATACACTCTCTAAATAGTTTATTTGTATGATGTGTGCACAGAGAGGATGGCTTTTACATCATTTTTACAATTCCCAAATGCCTGCGCTGTGCTTCTGTCCAGCTTGTCTTACATGTCACATGTTTCTCATTCCAAAAGTTTTTTCACAGCAGTTGAGATTGCCTGTAGTTGTAGTAGATATCAAGTTAAATTTCACTGAACAATTGGTGAGATTGTTGCATTTCAAAGATACAGTATGTAACTGTAAATTATATTATTATTTTTATTTTATTTTATTATTATATTAATAACAGAATTGTTATCTCAGCAAAAGCTTTAGAAGAACAGATTGCCACTGTCCATTATACTTTTTTATTTTTCTTAATATTATGCAGGAGATTGTTGGTTGGACTGTCTGCACAAGCAATGTGGAGCTATCACGTTGCAATTCGGAAACATTTATAAAATCACATTTAATAGATCAACAGTTGATTAAAACCATCTACTCTGATAAAATAACTTTCACTCCTAGGAGAAATGTAAGAACATTATCGACTTGCACACCGAGTCTAATAAACAAACTTGATTTGTTTCTTTCTCAGGGACACCATGTGGCGAGTTTTCACTGGTGCGATGTCAGTGGACGAGAAAGGCAGCCAGCTGCTGGCCGACTTGCGGGAGATTGAGTCCTGGGTGTACCGGTTGCTGCGATCGCCAGTACCATTAGCTGGTCACAGACGTGTGGACGTGGAAGTGTTGCCACACGAACTCAAACGTCCTCTTACCTTTGCTTTGCCTGACAACTCCCGCTTCGCCATGGTCGACTTTCCCCTGCACCTGCCCTTAGAGCTGCTGGGTGTGGATGCCTGTCTCCAGGTTCTCAGCTGTATACTTCTAGAACACAAGGTAACGGGTTTGACTCAAGTCAACTGTTAGTTGGGTCTTTTTTTCTGTTGTATTGATGTTCATAAGTAGGAACATGAGATGTGTGGTTGGCTTCAAACTGTAACCAAATCACCGTCCGGATTTCATCATAGACCACACTGACTATTTCAAGGAGAATGGAAACCAAAGCTATATTTAATGTCGGGATCAGTCAGTGGTGCCCTCTGGGGTCTTGATCCATGTCCCTGTCAGACAAAGACCTTCAAATGCACTGAATGACCTTCATCAGACAATTTCTGCTTGATTCTGCCTTTTGGCTACTGTTTGATCAAAGGATGAGAAGATGGAATATGCTGTATGACTGAAAGATGTCTGTCTCTATCTCTCTGATCTTTAGCACAAGAAACCTTAGCAGGGATGTAATAAGAAACCTGGTTTAGCTGGTGTTCGTGTAGTGTTCTCTTGTTGCTCTAGGTTTACATTGACACTAATACAAAGACTGATTTGCAACAATCCTTAAACAAACCTCCACATGTTAGCTTCTATCATGTTCATGAAAATCCGTAGTTTTATATACTAGTTTGTTCTGCCTTTCCCATTCTCCATGCATGTGTATCAAATTTAACATGTATTTGTATGTCTTTCCTGCTATGTCCATGTGCAATCACGAGTGTACCTCTCTCCCTTCCAGGCTTGACCATCATAAATATATAAATTCATTAAATTCAGTGAAGCTGAACCAAGTGCTCCTTTGAAGCTTTTAGAGCGGGGATGGCCTTTTTGAGAACATATTTGCAGTTAATGCATTTTACCATTTAAGTTATATCTCATGTCTCATAATATTGTGCGTTCAATTGCACACACATTAATATCTGTGCTTACTCTGTGCTAATTTTTATCACAATATTGGGTATTTTATATGAAAATATGCATGTAACATGCAGTTGTCATAATTATTATATACTGTTTTTTCCCCTTAGGTCATTCTTCAATCCAGAGACTACAATGCTTTATCTATGAGTGTTATGGCCTTTGTGGCCATGATCTACCCTCTGGAGTACATGTTCCCTGTTATCCCTTTACTGCCAACATGCATGGCCTCTGCTGAACAGGTGTCCTAATTTAAGTTTTATTTTATTTCCAAAAATATTAAAAATGTTGTTTGTTGTGTTACCATGAAACTGTGACTAACTGGTATCTTTTCGACTTCACAGCTCCTCCTTGCACCCACTCCCTACATTATCGGTGTACCAGCCAGTTTCTTTCTCTACAAAGCTGACTTCAGAATGCCAGATGATGTGTGGCTCGTGGACCTTGACAGCAGCAAGGTCAGTACATCAGGCTGTGCTTCCCCTTTTTTTGTTTTTGTTTTCACTCAAGGATGATGTCTAATTAACCTGTCACAGGAGGAACATTAAGGAAAATGCATTTGCTTGCAGGTTATCGCACCCACCAATGCAGAGCTGCTACCACCTCTTCCAGAGCCTGAAGCAGCTGAGCTGAAGAAACATCTAAAACAGGTACTGCATGTCAATTTTAGCTTTGATTAGTGTATCATTTTCTGATTCTTCTACACCTTGGCAGTCAGTCCAAAAACTACAGACAACTGGCACATGTTGAGGAACTCCTGCAGAGCCGATGCTTGATGTTTGTTTGTGAGACTGATTCTAGTCTTAAAGAAACATGAAACTTCTCTTTCAGCAGCTTGAAGAGAAAGGGTTTCCTTCTTCAGCACAGTTGTATGTATTATGAGTGTGTCAGCATTTGAAAAAGGTTTTGGAATGTACTAACATTCATAAATATTTTCTTGTTTTCTTTTTTCCTCCTATGCATGCTCTAGCTCTTGGAGGTAAAAGCAGATGCTAGAACCATGATACCTTAGCAATACCTTTAGTAATACTTACCCCTCTAACCTGATTAGTTAAAGGGACCTGTTATGCTTTTCCTTATTTTATGTCATGTAGTTACATTAGCCTCCTTTATAGAATACTGTATGGTGGAAAAAGCCAACCATTATCAGAGAAATTCTCTCAGAAAGTCTCATCAAGTAGATTTCAGTTGTTTGTTGCTGGTTTTTATCTGTTAAGTCTAATTTTTTCATTTAGGTGCACCTACATTTTTCAACGCAACACCTTTAATTTTAAGAGTTGCCTTTTTTTCATTTCCTATATGCACTGCCTGACCAAAAAAAAGGGTCACACAATATTTCGCTGGACCGCCTTTAGGCTTTGATTACGGCACTCATTCGCTGTGCCACTGTTTCATTAAGCTTCTGCAATGTCGCAAGATTCATCTCTGTCCACTGTCGCATTAATTTTTCACCAATATCTTGTATTGATGATGGGAGAGTCGGTCCACTGCGCAAAGCCTTCTCCAGCTCACCCCAAAGATTCTCAATGAGGTTAAGGTCTGGACTCTGTGGTGGCCAATCCATGTGTGAAAATGATGTCTCATGCTCCCTGAACCACTCTTTCACAATTTGAGCCTGAAGATTTCTGGCATTGTCATCTTGGAAATATGCCCGTGCCAACAGGGAATAAAAATAAAAATTGATGGAATCATCTGGTCATTCAGTATATTCAGGGAGTCAGCTGACCTCATTCTTTGAGCACATAATGTTGCTGAACCTCGACCTGACCAACTGCCAAGACCACCAACAGTAAACGTCTACTGTAAAAGGGTGGCAACTGTTTTTTTTTGGCCAGGCACTGTACAATAATACTAAATTATTGTGAACAAAAATAAGGTGTAGGTAAATACAACATATTACAGGCTTCGCTGGTTAGAGCTATGAGGAAAATCCTGACCATTTTGTAGTGGTTATATCGTGAACATATTATTACCAACTAACTCTTATTGAAAATACGATACTAATAATAATTAATACTACTATACGATACAGTTGTGTAGTATGGTCTACTGTAGGGAGTATATTATCAGTCACCACCATTCTCTCCTGCATGGTGCTCACCTCCGTGATTGCCCATGCATACTAGGGCTTTGCTGGTTAGATCATAAACGGGGAGGGAGATAATGTTGATACTGCGACTTGTTTGGGGTTTACCAATAGAGAGAAGGGTAGCAAGTTAATTCTATCTACCAAACTTGCAAACCGAGGTGCTCGTAGAAGAAGAATACCATGAACATCGTTTACTTTGCGTAATTGTTGGATTCTGGGTGCATGAACTGCCTGTAAGTGGAGGGAAGGGGGCAGACAAATCAACGGTTAGTCTGTCTGTGTGTGAGAGAGCGGAGGACAGGAAGATGAATGAGTGAAATGAAACGTAGTGTTTTTAAATTGCTTTTGGGGGTTAAAAAAAATAAGCTAAATCAATTTGTGGCGCTGATGATTCTGTCGCCATGCATTGATCAATGTATGGGAAACTCCGGAAAAGTTAAGTGCACCAGTGCAACCAAAGAAAAAAAAAATGTCTCATTCGCTAGATATTGGTCACACCCTGCTAAGGATATAATTTATGGACCAAAGAAATAAATTAAAATTTAATTGTGATCCAGATATAAAAAAAGAATGGCTTTGTGTTCATTAAGTTCTTTCTCTAGTTTAATGTACTCGAACAAATCCATGTTTCTTTTCACATATTGTAGGTCGTATTCGGCTATAAACATGTACTGATGGATGCAAGTTGCCCCTTAGCTGACTTTCACATATTCAGCTCATAAGAAGAAAGTAGGCTTTTAATTAGGCTTCTCAAGGAAGCCTGTGCTAATGTGACTATTTCACTCAAAGTCTCAACTGAGGGGCTGCACAGCAGTCAATTTGAGAGTAATGCGGACTCTCTTGAACTGTGGGTCATGCAAAAATACTGTAGTGGAGTTCAGAATAAAAAAAAAAAAGCATAATTGGTCTCCTTTAACATAATATCAGAATATGGTTCCAATTCATGGAAACATCTCTTCATGAACATGTTCATACTTTCACTCTGTGAACAACACCAACAACCTTCATACAAAACAGAAGCCCTTTACATCACATTAAACATAGAAACACATTATCATTCAGTTTGCTTATTGCCTGAGAGTTACTGGCCATGGCTGTTTATATACTGCCATGTATTAGTTTTCCACATTAATTACGATGCACAATGCACAAATAATAATGATAAAAATCAAGCAGCTTAGCAGGTAAGTACTCAGGACAAGCCACATTTTCATAAGCCATGTAGTAAGCTTGTTTACTAAATATAACACACACACACACACACACACACACACACACACACACACACACACACACACACACACACACACACACACACACCAAAAAATACATTTTAAGAATCTCTAGTGCAGATACTTCCTTATTAATCGTGCCTTGAACCAGGCCTGATTTATTAGCTGTGTGTGATTAACAGCTCCTTTGCTGTGTGTGGATGTGTGACTGACAAGCTGTTGTGTAGGAGTGTGCAAAGCCTCAGTTTAGCAGACGTGTATTTGGAAACGAGCATGCAATATTGATATTTGTGAATGGACAAAAATGTCACTGGAGACGACGATCGATGATTTTGGATGGTCGTGATGCCAAAGCAGGATGCTACTGATGTTTTAACCCACTGAAAATACTTGCACTTGAACAGCAAATGGCTTAAAATTAACTGGTTCTCATATATTTACTTTGTCGTATTATTTGGAGTTTAAATTTAAGCCTTTTTTTGCTACAGGGATTTAATTGTGCAAGTATTTTATCTATGTGTCTGAAAAGATCTGCTGTGTTCTATCTGTCATCACCACTCCATTGTAATCACTGGTTTGTTCCAGTTGGTCACCATGGATGCTCATCATGTGTCTTTTTAGTGGCTGGATTCTCTGAGTGAAGTCTGGTTTGTCTCTGTGTTTTCACTGTCTTTCATGTTTCCATAAAAATGCATTTTTATCTTAACTCATATTTGTGTCTCTCTCTATTGGTCTTTCTTTTCAATGTCTGTCTAGTCACTGTGAGACTTGCAAAGTCTCTTATGATTTATTGGCTGTTCATCACTTAAAACAAAACAAATATGGATTAACCTTTCCTTATCTCCTTTCTGCAGCTAATTGTGGAGTACATCCAATAAAGATGTTTATTTAAAATAAACATCTATATAAAACTCTCTACAGTGCACTAAACAGATGTCTATTAGACCTACCATCGTGTACTTATTTGCTGTCAGTAAAAGACAACAAATAAGGGAAGTGCGGTTAAAGGAGAAATAAAAGAAAGGGAAAGGTCCATAATTGTTGTGACCCTTCATCATGTGCTGTTCCAGTGTTAGCCACAAAGTTGTCATCCCAGGCCCTCATGTGATTCTCCTCGCATCTCTCTTATCCCCTTCCTAGTGTCTGGTTAGGTTGACCGTGATCACCCAAAAGCAGATCTTCTCCTCTGAAAATAAGGTTACTCATTTCTCCTCCTGTCGAATGTGTAATGCCCCCTGCACGGATATCTTCTCTCTCACATTGTTTGGCTTGTCACTATTACTTGTCTCCTCTTCTCAAAACTTGAATAAAGTGCATAACAGTGTTGCAGAATGTTTCGGACCAGTACTTCGATACACTGCTTAGCTCTGGCTTGCGCATGACTGAATGTGCGTGCATCTATCCTGGCATCAGTGAGTGTTTTCGTAACCAAAACAAGAAATGAAGAAACTTTATCACGTCGATAAATTTAACATTCATCCAGACTCCGTTACTAAATGTTCCATAACGCTAAGCTAAACATTGACACTTGAGTCCGCAGCAGTTCCCTCAAAGCAAACCATGCATAGTGACTTACCTCCCTTGTCCTCTTCCTCTCCTAAATGACACACCCACTGCAGACATCAATATGCATGAAACAGACAATTGTACATGTTGGTAGCAAATTAGTTAGATTACTATATATATATCAGTTTTAGGACAGGCCATGGCTGAGTGGAAGGGAAATGGGCTTGTAACTGGAGGGTTCCTGGTTTGAACTCCCACCAGTTCAAGGGGTGAGATATCCCTCAGCAAGGTACCCAATCTCCATTGTTAATTGGACACTCTAAATTGACCCCACCCACGGGGCCCTTTAATCAACATTTTCCATGTTTAACCCTCCATTAGAGAGGCCAAATTTCTAATAATCAAATATTGATGTCAAATGTGGGAGTGGTCAATCAGAGTGCTGTGCTTTGTTTGTCTTGAGATCCACTGCAATGTTTATAATTTGTGTCACTGTCACTTGTTGTAGGCCTTGGCCAGTATGAGTTTGAACACCCAACCCATCCTGAACCTGGAGAAGTTTCAGGAAGGTCAGGAGATGCCCCTGCTCCCACCTGGACGAGATAAAGCATCACCATCCTCCACAGAGTTCAACCCTCTAATTTATGGAAATGACGTTGATTCTGTGGATGTTGCAACAAGGCAAGCCTTCACCGTTAATTCCCATTGACACTGTCAGGTTTTTGTTCGGAGGTCCAATTGTACAAAAATGTCCATAAACTGAAATGTAATCACTTCTTTGTCGTGTAGGGTGGCCATGGTACGGTTCTTCAATTCCCCAAATGTTCTTCAGGGATTCCAGATGCACACGCGCACCTTGCGCCTTTTCCCCCGACCAGTGGTGGCTTTTCAGTCATCGTCTTTTCTTGCTTCTCGGCCAAGACGTTCTTGCTTTGCAGACAAACTTTCTCACACACAGGCAGTGGAGTTCTACGGAGAGTGGGCTCTCAATCCCACTAACCTTGCCTTTCAGAGGATACATAACAGTAAGACTCTTTTCAAAATGATTGTAGTCTCTGTCTCACTTCATGTGCTTTACAGAAATGTGAAGTCCTTTGAGTTTTAGAATTTAGCATACTCTGCCCACTTCTGTTGCAGACGTGTTTGACCCTTCGTTAATCGGAGATAAGCCCAAGTGGTATGCTCACCAGCTACAGCCAGTGCTCTACAGAGTTTATGATGGAAGCTCCCAGTTGGTTGAAGCTATGGCCGGACCATTGGAGGACGAGGGCAATGAATCTGATCCCACAGACAGGTAACAAAATCAGAGTTTGTGTTTATATGCTGTTGAGAATCTCATTTAGGCAGCTTTTGGTTATAAAAAAAACATAATTGTGTTGCAGTGGTAGTGACAGCGAGGCATATGATGACTCCAGCTCATCTTATTCCTCACTTGGAGACCTTGTAAGTGAAATGATCCAAGGTGACATCCAGGGAGACACTCCGAGTAAGTGGTTGCTCGATTGAAGTTTACACATTGACTGTGCTTATGTGGTTTTCTTCAATGTAATGTTTTACTCTAATGTGTTAGGCTTGGACCCTCCAACCCACGCTGCACTGGGAGATGCTAGCGAGGTTGAATTTCATGACTTTCAGGACTACAGCGATGGTCACGGCTCGGAGGTTCCATCCGCTGGCGACGGACCTGCTGAATCCACTGATGGACAACCTCTTCGCTCAAGCTCCAGCACAACTGCAAGTTCAAGTCCCAGTACAATCATCCAGGGAGTCAACAATGTGTGTGACCTCTCTAATGAGTGAAAAGTTTTCATTTTTGAACATATATTTTGAAAAGACTTTAAGACTACAATTTAATGAATAGCTAGGATAGTCTTGCTTTATTTAGTTATGTACTAAATAATTACAGCTTTTAAACTGAATTTTAATGAGACATTTCACAGAAAAATTAGCAAACAATATTGAATTTAAATGTATCTAATATTTATTCTAATGAAAGGGCAGTATTAAATAGTTTACACAGTTCCCATTACTCTGTGTGTGATTTTTTTCAGGAGCAGGGGGAAGCATCTGAAATTGAAGCGTCAGCGAGTGCAGCTTTACAGAACCCAGTCCCTGGATTGGGCACACAGCCATTCCTCAGACCTCCAGCTGATGCTGGCCCGATGGACCCAGCCAACAAAAAGCAAGAGTATGACAACCCGTACTTTGAGCCTCAGTATGGCTTCCCATCAGAGGATGACCCTGATGCAGAGGAGCAAGTAGAGACATACACCCCTCGATTCAACCAGAACCTCAATGGCAACAAGTGTGTTTAAACTTGAATATCACTTGATTTAATATGTTATCATCATTCAAATGGTGTTCTCTCTCTGCACCCAGCATGTCAAATTTACTCTCTCCATTCATGGTGGTCCCCTATCATTTGTGGTGTGATGTTGTGATGATAATTATCGTGTGAGTGCTTGAGTGTTTTGTCATCTTGTCTGTTAACTCTGTGACACACTAATACTACCTTGTGGTCATTTCTTTAGGGCTACGCGTCCGTTACGTCCTAGTAGCCTGAGGCTCCCTGGAGAGTCCGATGGGGAGGGAGACTCCCGCAACAGCTCGCCAAACTCCACTATTTCCAACAGCAGCAATGATGGATTTGGAGGACTCATGTCCTTTGCTAGTAAGTATGAATTTGACTTTATTTCAGCTAAATACCTGCTGTAAAACATAGAAAGTGGATTGATTGTATGGATGCACAAAAAACAAAGGCTGTTTTGTAAATATTTAACGGCCTGTTTATGCTTCAACATGCCCCCTCACACACAAATGCAGAGGAGTGTACTCTGAGTGGAGTCGCCTATAAGGCTGAACGTGATTCCGTCTTGTCTGCGGAACGTACAAGATAGTTTCTTAGTTTACTCGCACACATAAATTTGACTGCATAATCTGAAAGGAGTCATACTTCCTCACCTGGCTAAGTTCTGTGGAGTTCTTTGTAAGTGTTAATTACTTTTGACATCATACGGCTCCAAAAAGGCCTGGAGTATTCCATTTGTTCTGCATGAAAGGGCAACATGACTCAAGTTGTTTCCCCCAAACATTACATGTGTTGTTCCTGTTGTCTGATTTTATCATTCCCACCACAGGCAATCTATACAAGAACCACGGCACCAGTTTCAGTCTGTCCAATCTGGCCCTTCCCAACAAAGCAGCGAGGGAGAAGGCAACACCTTTCCCCAGTTTAAAAGGTAGGAAATGACAGCAAATGTGACTAACTTTATGTCTGTTCAAGCTCTACGTATAGCTGGTCCTTAATGTCTGCCCCAGTTCCCTAGTGTTGTTTCCGAGGTATTAAGAATCCGTATTAAAATATTCCAGATCTAAAGTTGCGAACTCCACGAAATGGATATTATATATATAAAAAAATGTCCTCATGTTTTGCATAATTGGCTTCATGTTTGTCTTGTATGTGTTTATTAATATATTCCCTTTTTTCATTCCACCACTCGCATATTTGAATGCTCTCATTTGATATACATGTTCTTTCATGACATTCTAGTGGATAATAAACCAAACTTATGTCATAGATTTGTTGATGGCCAACATTGTGCACAGAGCGCTTGTATAAAGAATTACATAGTGTTTTTTAACAGTATTTGCTGTTTATCTGCCCTTTTGTGTTAATTTCTCTTTCTCTGTTATTTGTTTGGGCTAAAAGAATATTTTAATTTTGATATGGAGGAGGAAATGGAGCAAGCAGGTTTGTAGAGCGGTTTGTTTTTATAGTGTGACTTTTTCTTCCCTTTGGATTGCCAAATGGATATGGCACTATTTTGAGGAGAAGTTATTGAGGATATGTCAAGCAAAGGTTTTTCTCTCAAGAGTGTTGGCAGTACAATCCACTCAATAAATATATATTTTTTTATTATTATATATTATTATATATTATTTACCCAATTGGTTCTTCATTTGCCTCATGCAAAATGCAAACATTTATGTGAATATTGGTACAAATATGTGCCTTGGTAGCATTCGGAAGCAGATAAATATAGCTTTTTCCTAATTAGTCTTTTTCAGTCATGAGTCTACACCGAGACTGGTGCCAGCTATCAGATTAAGTTAAACAAGAATGGAAACAAACTTTAAATTCATTCCACTTGCATTTGCAGCTGACACTTATCTGTAGCTAGTTTATAAAGGTCCAACTCAGAAAAAAGGAATCTGAAGAACTAAAATTGCCTTTATTGTCTAATATTTAAGGTTTTAGACAGTATTGACATGAGTTATGTTTGGGCTGGATTTTCAATGTAACTGAGAGAAAAAAAATACAGGTGGAGCATGGTAACCTAACTCAATAGCTCCACTCCATGTGGAATAGCTGCCATAGAAAATGTTGTGTTCGTTTTGATTATGATGTGTTCTGTCTTTGTTGTTCAGATGATCCTGACAGCCCGGGTATGTTATGTCTGGAGTGACACTCTGTTTTAGACCCCTGACTAGGCAATTCTTTATTCTTGAAGTGATCTTTTCCTATCTTACACCCTGGCCTAAGATAGAAGACACCTCCTAATGCCGTTTTACATAGAGCTACAGTATACCTTACCCTTTCCTTTCTTTATCATTCCTTTTGTGTGACTGGTGCATTTTTGGTGTGGCATCTGCAAATCCTCACCACTACAGGAGGATGTTTCCCTTTAACTGTTTTAATGTAGTTACATATAGTATACTATACTGTATGTATTTGAATGCCATTAACAGACCGATCAGCCCTCAAGTGAATGGAAGTTATTTCCCATCTTCTTCCCAACACTTGTGTATTCTTCCCTGTGTGGTGGCTTCCATTATTGAGTGTGTTCTTACTTGTTTGAGGTCGCTGAATATTTTTAACAAAACAAGTGATAAAAACTTAAATTTCTATAATGCCTATGATGATCAACATTTCTGTTGCGCTCAAAATAAGATCTGTCTGTCAAATGATTACGATAATACTAAATTACAACCCAAGTAAAATGCTTTTGGTGACCATTTGATGATCTCTACTTCTCAGTATTATTCACATAGTTCATGTTATGGTGGATTCAACGGAGCACGAGGTGTACCTTCTTATCGGATCAGTAGATGTTGAATGTGTTGCCATTGCCAAACACATGGGGTTGATACCCTCATCAGTACATTTTGTATTTTTTTGTCTGTCTGCCCTGTCACTCTATTTACTTTCTTTGCTTTGGCACCATGTTTAGTGTGCATGTCTGTAATGGGTTGATGTTCAGACTGGTTGTGTCTGGGCCGGTGTCCCTCTCTCTGTCCACCTTACGCGGCACTAATTCTGGGTTTTGTGTGCAGTATTTGGGCTAAATTCTCTAATGGAGATTATTACTGAGGCCGGCCCGGGGAGCGGAGAAGGTGGGTTTTGCCCTCTAATCGAGTGAGCTGCATGCTTCTCTAAGCCAGTCAACTACATCTCCCAACATTCCTTTTGTGTGTCCTCATTCCAGTCACTATGTATGTCATCAAAGATCCAGTGGAGCAACTCGTCTTGTTTTACCATGCTGCCATTCATAGTGATTGTCCCTTTCCTCACGCTGTTTTTCACTCCACCATATTTCGAGATTTGTTTATTGAGCTAACTTCATCACAAGTAAATCAAAGTAAAAGGAAAGCTGTACTTTGAACCAACATCAGTAATCATTAAAAAAAAGTGAAACAATACATCATGCAACTTAAAGCCACGGGGAAGCAAATTAAGAGCAACATGAGGATGATTTTTGAAAAGAAGAATAAGAATAGACCAAAGCTTATCCGCCCACATCCATTGTTTGGCATTGTTTACTTGTTCTGTACAGATGGGGTTTGGCCTTCAAGCTGTAATTATGCAGTGCACAAGGAGCAGTGGCTGCATTTTTATTATGCTAAGTTTGATTACGTCTAATGAAAATTCTATTTTATCAGAGCAAGAGGGGCATTGGCCATACCAGGATACTGTTTGTCATGTATCAGGATTGCAGTTATTCATTTATAATCTGCATTTATAGATATACTATGATTATATGTAAAATATTACATATACTTGGATAAATCTATTGCACTGCTATAATAAATCTTCCTTCAGAAGGTTTGTGAGGAGTCTTTTGGCTGTTGTAGACTATGTTCAAGGGGCTTTTTATAGCATTTAAAACATAATAGATATTGATACAATAGACAGTATCATATTACTTGCTGACTAGTAGAAGTTTATACCATGAGTTATTTACAGTGTAATTTATGTTTTTTAAGTTATTTATAGTATTTTATTTTTCTATATATTTCTATATATTTATTTATTTATAAGACAATATTATTGTCTTATTATATGGGTTCTTTTTTAAAAATAAGTTTATATACAATTTTTTTAAGTTATTTACAGTATTTTATTGTTCTTTACACTTTTTCCACATACTTTATTTATCTCTCCGTTCCTACAACAACATAAAGATAAAATTTGAATTTTTCTGACATATTTACGAATGGTAATTAATTGTGATTAATCCACAGCTACCCTGTGATCAATCTGATTTAAAAATGTTAATCTTTTGACAGCTCTAATTGATACATTTATATATGTATGTATTGCTTTTTTTTTTATATCAAAACTAATCTATCGATGTACAAAATAAACATTCAGTCATGACCAAAATCATATCGTTCAACTGCAGACAGGTTCCATGCTGTAGGTCTTCTCCATCTTAACATCTGCAGCACTTTCATTGTCATATTATACTAAACTGGTGGCGATTCAGTTATAAAATTAACCCATAGCTTTGATTATAACAGTGCATGAGATTGAAGGGTTTCTGGCTCTTGCATTCTTCTTTTCTTTCTGTCTTTCTATCCAAGTCGTTTCGATCTAGTAAATCTGCCAGCATCAACTCACTGGCAACACAGTGTCAAAACTGTTTTTTCCTTTTCGCAATCAGAAACCAGATACACTTTAATCTCTGAAGCAATATAGTCCTTGTAAATCTCAAATAAAAGATGTGTCATTTAGTAATTAGCCATGTAATGGAGCAGGATAATGTACAGGTAAAAAAAAACAACAACCAAAGATTTGTCATCAATCAGCATTATGACAGACTGTGATTGACAGTGTTTGAGTTGAGTGTCTGCCTGTTGAATTAATGATGAGTTTGAGGTCAGATCGAGGTAAAGTCTGATTGATGATACCTCAGCGATTCTTTGTGCCGCTGAACTTCTTGTTGTTTAAGAGGGTGTGATGAACCTGAGACCAAAACCATGATACTTTATTTCCACAGCCATGCTAACATTGTAATATTAAATTATAGAATTGTGATACCATTAAATGTATTAATAACTGTGTAGGTCAGCAGCACAGCACCTGGTTTTATTGCATTTGGATCACTTGGATCTGCCGGCTACCTAAATAGTTCACTCGCTTTTCAAGTCACATGTTTACTCGATTATGTTGTATTGCAATGGGAGCGAAATCATGGTAATGCAGTAACTTAAGATTGATCCGCTCCAATTGTATAGATTTTCACAACATCCATTAGAGTTGAGCACATGAGCGAGGACGCTTCCCAATTTCTCATCTTCTTCACCTCTGTCCGTCCACTCGTGTCTTATTTTCTTTTCATGCATGACATTATTGTAGTTGCTGCACACACTATCCTTTTGTTTGACCTCACATCACAATGCTGCTAACGTGTGATGCCACCACCAAGAGCACCATTTGTGTGTGTGTGTGCGTGTGTGTGTGTGTGTGAGAGAACCACATCCCTGTTTCCCTGATTCTAGCATATCAAGTAATTTCTACTCCGCAGTAGTGAACCATTAGTAGATACAACGTGTGACTATCCTCTTCACAAACTGATTTGTGCTCTATTCAATACAGTAGCTTAAAACAAATCTACACTTATGGCCACTTTATCAGGCACACTGGACACCTCATATATTTGGATCTGCTTCAAGGTTTGATCTGTTGTGCATTTAGAGATGGTCCTCTGCCTATCTCGTTTGTAATCAGTGATTATTATTTTTCAAACCAATCAAATCATTCTTCTCTGACCTCTGTAATCAACAAGGCATTTTCTCCCACAGAACTCCTGCTCACTATTTATTTTCAAACCATTCTCTGTAAAACCCTGAGATGGTTGTGTATTGAAGTCAGAGTAGATCAGCAGTTTCTGAAATACTTGGTTACGTCTGCCACCAAAAGCCATGTAATGTTCATGCTTGGTTTGAACATCATGCCTTAAAATGTTGAGTTGCTGGCATGTGATTGGCTAATTATGTATTTGCCTTAATAAAAAAAAAGGTGTACCTTAAAAAAGTGGCTGGTAAGTGTAGCTTAAAAGCTGTCCTGGTGCATAGTTCCCGATGAGCAAGTGCCTTTGTGTCTACCTGTACTGAATACTCTCCTGTCTACTGAACTAGTAGTTTGCAGCATTTGTTGCACTGTGGGCTTCAGAGTCCTCATTGTTCTGGCTCCTATTCCAGGCGTACGACCACCACGAGCCCTTGTGGACCAGAAGTCTTCAGTAATCAAGCACAGTCCAACAGTAAAGAGGGAATCTCCATCTCCTCAGGGTCGAGTCAACAACACAAGGTAATGAGCTTTTTCAAAAATCCATCCTCTGTCTTGGGAGAGATTGAAACAAAATGAATAATTCTTCATTTGTTGGACTGGACAGTCATGGTCCATGTCAGTGTTGTGTTACTGAAACTGCCATCTTTACTCAGCGAGAACCAGCAGTTCTTGAAGGAAGTGGTGCAGAGTGTTCTGGATGGTCAGGGAGTCGGCTGGCTCAACATGAAGAAAGTGCGTCGCCTGTTGGAGAATGAGCAGCTTCGTGTCTTTGTGCTGAGTAAGCTGAATAGAGCCATCCAGTCAGAGGAAGATGCCAGACAGGAGATCATACGTGATGTGGTGAGAGGCTTTGTTTTTCACTTTACACTGTGAAATGATATGCCAAGAAATGCACATTATTAACAGTGTGAACATCTTTGTACAGCAAGGCATTATAACCTGTGCACAATATTCAGTTCAATTCAATTCAATTGTATTTGTAGAGTGCCAAATTACAACATACATTATCTCAAGGCACTGTACATAGATAACATCATGGAGAGCAGAGAAACCCAACAATTCACACAATGAGCAAACACTAGGCATCCATGGAGAGAAAAAAACTCCCTTTTAACAGAAGAAGAAATCTCTGACGGAACTAAAATCAAAAATGTGCGGCCATCTGCCTCGACCGGTTGGTGTGAAAGGAAAAAAGGGGGACAGATGGGGAGAGAGAAAGGACAAGAGAGAGATGAGTTAGAGACAGAAGAAATATACCAGGAGCAGATATACAACAATTGCATCAAGCTATACACTTCTATACCCTCTTTCTTTAAACCATGTGACTTGTATTGATGCTTCTTTTTTTGTTTGTTTTGAAATTAATCCAAACCATGTCACCATCTCTCTTGTCTCCAGGAGGTGAGCAGAAAGGTTTACAAAGGCATGTTGGACATCTTGAAGTGCACAGTTTCAAGTCTGGAGCACTCTTACACCAATGCAGGCCTTGGAGGAATGGCCAGTGTCTTCAGCTTATTTGAAATTGCACGCACACATTATCAAACCAAAGGTAAGTCAAGTACATGTACATTTGATGCTGTGTTGAGCAATGTTTTATTAAAAGATTAAACCTTTGTTGTTTTTCTTTCCCTGACATGTTGTGCTATTAAGTGTAATAGCTGCAGGCTTGTGCTTCTAACACTTATCCATTGTCTTAATATTAAGCTTTAATCTGCATGCAAGAGCATTTCACCACTGTTTTTCCTTCCTTGTTTAACTCTGCTAACCTTTTCCCAGTTTAAACTACAAATGTGATGAACTCTGTCTTTGGACCCTTAATTTTGGTAACTTGGTAGACCCAGAAAAACGCAAGCGAAGCCCCACAGACAGTGCTGGCAGCCCGGGAAGTAAAGAGAGTCCTTCTGGTCGTATGGAGACTGCCAGACCTCAGGGCCTTCTGAATATTCCCCACCTGCAGCTGCCGGATCACTCAACGGGCAAAGGAGCCCGGCATTTTGATACCAGGAGTCTGAATGAGGAGAACTTTATTGCCTCGATTGGTGTGTACACCACTCCAGCCCCTGTTGCATGTGCACTGTGAGATCCTCCCACCCCTCAACAAGCTCCCAGTCTCCCACCATCATAACCATCTCAAATAAAGATACCCTCACTTGTCCCAGACCCAGATTCTTACAGGTGCTACAATATTTCACACTCTTTGTCATGAAGCTGTTGTGATGGTAGCAACAAAAACACAGTGAAAATTAACTGAAAAAAGCAAAATAGTATTGTGGTAGATCAGCTGAATGAAAGCTGAAGTCAGAATTTGGGTGTATTTCCATTGGAGTCACGAATAGGCTTTAAAAAGAGTTTGGAATATTTCCCTGTCTTTCAGCCTGGACTGCGTGTGTTTGTTCCCCCTTCGTTTTTGATATCTGCCTGTGTTTGCCTCCTCTGAAATTCCGTTGTCAGCCTCTTAGCACCTTGACTGCATGTCTTTGTTTTGGTCTTCCAATACCTAAATCTGCAGTAGTGGGCGATTGAAACCAGAGGTATGCGCATCAATAGTCAAATCGGTGCTCGTCGACGCCTTTTACTGCAGGTTTCTGCAAGGCGTGCTGTAGAAAAATGGCAGCTCCTTTGCTCTCAGCATGGAGGGTGGAAGCATCACTCCCCAGTAAACAGTCCCAGTGAAGAGACAAATTTCAGTGATTGGTCACCAAAGCACCAATTGAATTTTACATCTTAATCCTGTCAGAATTGTTCTGGGTCTGTATACGGGGGACACTCTTCAGTCAGCCACCCTGACTCCTCTCCTACCTGCACCCCTTTTCCTCCTTTTAGAAGTTGCACCTTCAATTCTACAGTACGCTGTGAGACTTGCATCCCGGCTTCTGCAACTGCTCCATTTCACCTGCTGGCTTAGTCGGCCTCAGTCAACCCCCATCCCATGCTCTATTTCTAGACCAACCAGCTCTCTCTCACTCTCTCTAACCATTGCTCTGGAGAGCTGCACAAATGCAACTGATGAAATCAGGGGCCAAATTCAATCTGACACCACTGTGTGGCTCTCCAGGACTTTTGGCCAGGAGCTATGGGTGTTGTAATGTTACCATAGTAGCTGTTATGCGCACTGGATCCAGCTTGACTACAAAACTCAGATTTTTGTCCTGTTGCCCAGACTGAAGCACAACTACATGTTAACATTTCAAACCACCCTAATTCAGTATTGATACAACTCTAAATGCTTTTTTTTATTTGCCTTGTTTTGATTTTAATGCTCATCCACCATACATGCCTTTTCAATCAGCTCTCTGACTCTCTCTCTGTCTTTCTCTCCTTGCTTGCAATGCATCTTGGGTAGAATTGTGGAGCAAGCACCAGGATAAGCAAAAAGCTATGGAAAAACCACAGAGTAAGACACTTTTCACACACCCAAAAACTAAAGAAAAAGAACAAACACAAATGGGGTGCTCGGCTGTCGACCTTTCCCCAACCTGTTCTCCACTTTTTTAAACTCACTGGTGTTTTTACAGATGAATAAATGAATGCTACCAGTAAACATGTCAGCAGTGGACATCTGACAATATAGTCATAATAGTCTTAATGTCAGATTGTAAATGAAAGGATTTTACATTGGATGGATTATGCATAAATGAGACATAGATTAGGGGTACATTCAGATGAGAATGACAGTGTATTCTGATAATCTCATGTTCTAATACAGGACTTATTTTATACAGTATTGTTCTTTTAGTTGAATTGCATCTGCAGCATATTTAACGTAACCTCTCACAGATAAAAGGCTGTGACAAATTACATCGTTAAGCATTTCATGTTATTTAATCCAGAGTTGAGATGAGAGCGACTCTTTGTTTTCTATGAGGGTTTTCTTCAGCAACCATTACTATAGTATGTGCTACTGTTATTTTTTTAATGCACTCTGTACCACAGCTAATTTTCAGTAGCAGCGTTTCACTGTAGAAACAAAGACCTTTTAGACTGGAAGGTATCCAATTTATTGATTTAGTGTTAAACAATATGTCCTTCATTTTAAAAGGGAATATCATTTTGTAGTCTTTTTTTTTCAGCTTGAGTAAAATTTTATTTAGATTTCTACCATTTTTTTCTTCGTTTTCCTTGACTTCATGCATCACGATGAACAGAAATGAATACCCGCTGCCCCTTCCTACCTCTTTTAACTTTATTCTTTCCAGTTTCAAGTGGCTTGCTGTAAATAATGTGTTTACAGCCAACAGTTATGCATTTATTTAAAGGTTTTCAAAACTTAAGAGTCACAGACGGACAAAGATAAAGGGAAAACAAAGATTGTGTCACGATCTACCTGTCACCATATCTGCAGCTACGCAAGTGATCAATAATGAAGTACTAATCTCACTTGAAACAGAAACTGTCTCCTTTACCGTCCATCAGTTTGTCTGCATGCCTAACTGCCTGTGTTTGTTGTTTTTGGTGTAACTTTGGCCACATTTGCAGCATTGACTGACAATTAATGTCACGCTCTTGCAGTTATGTATTTTTTTTGTGTTTGAAACTTCTTCCCCAGTTTTATTGCACTCTCTGCTTGCCCCTTTGTCACTTCTCTCTGTTCTTTAAAAACACCTCGTGTTATGTGACTTGATACAGAAAAAATTGCAAAATGAAGTTTAAGTCTTCCTGTATGTTAAGTAGCAGAGTCACTTTTAAGAGTCTTTGATAACAGAATCACTCAAACATGGGTAAGGTAGTTTTATAGTGATTGCTTTGCTGTGTCATAATTGTAGCGTTATAGAGGCTTTGGCACTTTTAAATGTGTGTAGCGTCATTGTTGCTGTGCTATGGTGGCTTTGAGGGCAGCGACACCTTTAAGGTAAGAATCTAAATAAGAAGTCCTGCTCTTGTCAATAAGCTGATCACACATGTGCCTTTTCAGGGTCTGATGGGTCTAAGCAGCAGCGCCCCCAGGTGGCTGATGCAGAGGAGAAGAAATCACAGATCAGTGCGGACAGCGGCCTCAGTGTCACATCTGGATCGCAGGTTTGTGAACGGAGGATTGTGTGAATTAGGAAATACAAATATTGCACGCACACTTGACAAGTTTTTCTTTCTTTTTCTGGAGTTACAGAAGAGCGACACTGAATCTGTAACGAGCTCAGAGCCGCCAATCCTGACAAGAACCACCAGCCAGGATTCTGAGGCTAGCACAGTGGTAGGGCACGGCCAACTTGGATCCTGTGCATTTTGTTCCTTTGCCTTTCAGATACATAGTCATCACTGTACAAACTATTTAATACATGTTTCCCCTTCAAAGTATGTTGGTTAAAAAAAAACCTTAAAAAGGAAACTGCTTCATCTTATTGTTAATACGAGTGTACACTATATGTACTTAAATGTCACTGCTGCAACCATTTGGAAAACTTAATGGAGATAAGACTATAACAAAATAGGTGAAATTCTGTACATATAGTCTTGTATTAGAAGGAAAAAATCTAAATATTGTGGTTTTATTTTTTGTTTATCTGTGTTGGCTGCAACCCAGGGTATTGAAGACCTTTGTCTGCTTCATTTAAAGCATTTTGTGTTTGTTGTTTTTTTAGATTTCTCACAGTACTAGCTCAGTGAGCATTGATTTTGTAAATGTTCCTCATTTTATCAAGAAATGAAACATTAATTGCAATACTTGTAGAATTGTGATTAATCATAGCTACAATACAAATACAAATGAGACTCACAATTTCATTTTACAGCTGGTAAATCATATGCAATAAGCAAATGCAACGATTTAGTGCAATTTCAAACATTTTTCTTAAACCATGAATGATAAGCAGCGGAAATGAATGCCTTAACCTACTTTAAAACACAATATTGTGCTCTAGTATGTTGTTCTTACACCTGTATCTTTACTTTTAGATAAGCAATAGCTCTGGAGAGACACTCGGTGCCGACAGTGACCTGAGCAGCACAGCGGGAGAGGGCCTCGGTGGCAGGACTGCGGCTCATTTGATGCAGTCCAGAGGGACTCTGTCTGACAGTGAGATTGAAACCAATCCAGCCACAAGCTCAGTGTTTGTGAGTAAAAGACACAAAGTGAAATGTGCAGATATCATACAGCTTGTGGATTAATTTAGTAATGACTTACTTTGTACTTATGAAGTGACATAGGTTAAATTTGTGTTCTATAAAAAAAAATATTTCCACCTGTTATAAACACCTAATATGGAGAGAAAAAATGTCATGTTGTTTCCAATAAAAAACTTTTGTAAATCCTGTAAGTGTATACAACTAAAGCAAGCTCAAGGGATTGTTTAATGGGAGAATGCGTTAAATAAGTTTTAACACCTCATGTTGAAAACTGCCCCCATGATGATGTGGGCAAAAACGTGTATATTTAACTTCAGTAATGTGCTGTTGTTCCACCCTGTCACTATGGTGTTTAGTGAAGCAAACATTTGCACTTGTGTTTTTTGGTGATTGCTAGTAGCACAAATGTGACAAATGTTCCTGTATCTGTAGGGAAAGACCCACACTCTGAAACCAGGTGCAAAAAATCATATGCCTGCTGTGGCAAAGCCGGTGCCTGTGCAGCCCATGGAAGACTACAGTATGCGGATTTACCTCTGTGAAGGCCTGCTGGGTAAGAAAATATTACCTATTGTTTTTTGTTTTTTGTTTTTTTTTGTCCTGTACCTACTGTAACATGGCTTAACTAACACTAACGTTGTCACCTCTGTTGGTTGTCAGAGAAAACCTTTTTGCACTGTATAACCTTTAATAACACTGTTAACTTTAGCACAATCGACTTTTGTCGATAGTGGAAAGTTATTTTGAAGAGGAGGAAGCAGAAGTCAGGCATGTGATGACTTAGAACTTGTCTGATGTAACCTAACATCGTTTTTTTTATAATGATGAAGTAGAAAGCTTGTCACATGGAAAACAACTATGAAATTGAATGTTAAATGAAAAAGATTTTTGTTTTTCATTCAAGTCACAGGCTATAAATTAGTGAGAGAATAAGTGGGTGTTGTTGTGTGTCCTTTGAAATCCTCCTTCTCGTTCCTCTGGTGTGGTTCTTGAATCGCTCTAGCTCTGGTTTTTGCCATTAATCCCACTCACTTTCACCTAACCTCCTCCTGCTCTCGCTGCTTCTTTACCCTTCTGCTGCTCCTCCTGGGACACTATCCAGGCCGTGATAAGAGCTCCGTTTGGGATCAACTAGAGGATGCTGCCATGGAAACCTTTTCTCTAAGTAGGGCTAATCTCATGCCTTTGCACTCTTTCACTGTGTGTGGATGTGAGGTGTTTTCATTGTTCGTTCCTAAAAAAGCTCTGTGTTTTAATCTTTGACGTGGGCTTTTCCTGTGTGTTGGTTGGTGCTGAACATTTGCGTGTTTTCTCTGACATGAGCTAGAGGTGGAAAACATGAGCACTGCTGTAACATGTGGTCAGAGTTTTCCCTCGCAAAGATTGAACTGCATGGTGTGTTATTTTTAGTTCTTCCTCGGATGTTTTCATCCGGTTTCCTGACCAAACTTCATGTTCGATTAAAAGCTCAACATGTCATGGTTTTGCATATTTTATGAGTGCATGTTGCCTTCAGGTGCTGTCAGAAATGTAACTGTGATTTGAGCACACTACTTTGAGTCAGCCACCACTGAGGATTAGGAAATGACACTGCTGACATTTCCAGTACGTTTTTCTTGGTGGTGTCAAGGGTGGGAATATATAAACTACCTCTGCCACTGAATAATTGATATATTTAATCCATATTTTACATCCCAAGGTTGTAATTATCCTGTAGATATCTGCAACTTGATTTCCTCAGTTGGAAAGCACTTAAAGGCAACATCAGACACCTTATAAAATGTGGCAGTGTCTCTAAAAATGGATACTTTAAGGTTTTAAGAACACCTGTTTGTTGAGAGTTGTATCACAAAAGTACACAATGTGTAACTAAAATTTGGCTAATTGGCTCCAGTGTTGTTTTCATACACAAGACAAGACCAATAAACTGTCTTTTAATTTTAATTTGAAGCAGATTTGTGTTACAGTAAAGTGTGATTTCCTCACCAGCAGTAAACTAAGCTATAAAAGCTATACAGCTTACAGCCAAGCTATAAAAAGAAGGCAACTTGAAAAATTCAAATAGTTTGATAGTCGTTGACATCATTTACTCTGCCAACTCATCCCATTTTTGAAGATACAGGGTGTCCGCGGGGTCTTAAAAAGTATTAGAAGTTCATAAATCAGATTTGGGAAAATGAAGGCCCTTAAAAAGTATTAAAACGTCTTAATCATGAATTCATGAGGTACTAAATTTTGTCCATAGAGTTTGACTGCAAAAAGTATGCATGAATGTATTTATTATCCTCCTCGCGTTTGTTAAAAACAACGATTCTCACCCTGCAAGAAGTGCGTAAACGTGGCGTTACGCATGAAATAAACTTCAAAATCGTCAGAAAAATTTAAGTTTACTGCGAACTCAAACTGTTTTGTAAGTTCAATATGTGTTGCTGATTACAGCTTGAAGTGGCGATAAGGTCTTAAAATATTTTGAGAAGCTCTTGAAAAAGTCTTAAAAAGGTGTTGAAAGTAACTTCAGGATTCCTGCATATACCCTGTGATACAATGGCATTCATTGAATTTATGCTTGTGGCTTCAACAATATGTTTAGAATTCTATCTGAATGTACGAGATGTGATGTGGATGAAACTGTTGAGCTTTCAGGAGCTAAATGTCGACTGTCCTCGCGTGTCCAGGTAAGGAGCGCTCCACCTTGTGGGACCAGCTGCAGTTCTGGGAGGATGCTTTCTTGGATGCTGTGATGCTGGAGCGTGAGGGCATGGGGATGGACCAGGGCCCCCAGGAGATGATTGAAAGGTTCAACATGATAATATTAATACTTTTTTAAATGTTTTCCTTTCCCTTTTTTTGCAGCAAGTTTCATAATTACTATGTAGCATTAGCTTTGTTCTGTGGATGAGTTTATATGATCCTGGGTATTGGTCCAGTACTGGCTAAAATCACTGGGACGGATTGGTAAAACCTTTCGATCCATAAATCTGTAAAACTATATGACCAAAATGGTTCACTAAATACAGGCAAACATCCTGTAAAGAGAGATGAGTGAACGCTGCGATGGTGAAAGGTAAAAGACAATATTGGACTGATATTAGTAGATAAATAAGGTTGTGATATTGGTATTATATCTAACACAGTATAGAGGTATATAGAGCTGTAACTAATGATTATTTTCTCGATTAATCGTTTGGTCCATAAAATGTTAGAAAATGTTAAAAAATGTTGATCAGTGTTTGTCAAACCTGGAAATGATGATGTTCTTGAATGTCTTGTTTTGTGCACAAACCAAAATGACTCAGTTTTCATGATTTCTTTGTTATGTGGAGCAAAGAAACAAAGAAAATATTCATATTTAAGAGGCTAAAACAATCAGAAATCTTGTTTTAATCATGAAAAAAGCTTCAAATCGATTATCGAAAATAGTTGACTATTCATTTAGTAATTGATTAATAATAGTTTAATTGTTTCATTGTGTATGAACACCTCTTAAACTTGTAATATTTCCTTCATATGTGTGGACAGATACCTGTCACTGGGAGAACATGACCGTAAGCGCCTGGAGGATGATGAAGACAGACTCCTGGCCACGCTGCTGCACAATATGATAGCATACATGCTAATGATGAAAGTAGGCACCTCTTTTAAATGTTTATTTAAATTACAGAACAGTCACAGTGACCTCCCTGATGCCGGGGTGGGAACGTTGAATCTGCAGCTAAGGTTTTGTTTTTCTTGAACGTCCGTTTAGGTGAGCAAAAACGACATCAGGAAAAAAGTGAGGCGTTTGATGGGAAAGTCCCACATCGGACTTACGTACAGCCAAGAGATCAACGAGATGCTGGACAAACTGGCGAACACGGTGAATGTGTGCCCTTTGGATTTGTTTATTCCGTCAAATCACATTTACGTGAACATGCAACAAATGTCTGAACAAATGGATTTCCTGCTAATTTGCTCCAGATTCTTGGTCCTTTCCTGGAAATTCTGTAATGAAATAAAGCCTCTGTTATGTAAACTTTGCTTCTGTAGAATGGCCGTGAGCTGTCCATCAGGCCCAGCGGAAGCCGTCATATCAAAAAGCAAACGTTTGTCGTTCACGCTGGCACTGACACCACAGGAGATATCTTCTTCATGGAGGTAGGCAATGCTCTGACCATGTGGAAGTGGTTAGCGTTTTTGGTAACACTTTATAATAAGTACACGCTATTAGCATTAGTAAACCATTAATAAACATTGAAATCATCATTTATAACACATGAATACTCATTAGTATGTCGTTCATAAACCCACAGTTTTATAAATGTTTTACTCATCCCATCAGCTGAGGAACAGTGTCCAAATAGCTGCTGTAATCAAGCAGCCAATCAGCATACACCTCCAACAGCAGTCCAGCAGTCGCTCAGTACATGAGTAAAACGTTTATAACTGTGTTTATATACTATATACTCATGAGTATTCATGCATTACGAATGATGAAGTCAATATTTATTAATGCTTAACTTATGCTAATAGTGCGTACTTATTATAAAGTGTTACAACATTTTTGTAATCAGGCAGAAAGAACCAGAGGTACAGATGTACACAGTGATTGCACCGTGTTGCAGACATAGCCTCTCCCTTTTACGTGGGATGTACTGAGCCTGCAGCTTACTGTGCAATCAGCACAGTCTAATGACTAAAACGACTAAGTGAATATTTCTCCGGAGCCTGTGTGTCGACCCGGGTTTGGACAAATATGAAATTATTTTCAGGTCAAGTTCAGTCACACTGGCTAGATCAGCCCAGTCATTTATTTTACATAATGTTTGAACTGTCATTGACATTGCAAGTGTCTGCATTGTAACAGCTGGCCTGTCATAGACAGGGTAACACAAATGCAGACCAGAAGCTTCTTCTATATTAACCGCATTGGACTCGGTCAACCAGAGCCATGCTCTATCCATCATGACGCTGCCGCCTTCCAAAATAAGAAATTCAGTGATTAGAAAATCCTTTGTTTTTAATTCCATGAAAATGTGCATGAGTAAAGCACATTTTACACTTCTTCTAGAACTTTCTCAGTAAAATCTCTGCTTTTCCTTATAAGCTGTATTATTGTCATGACTTTTACTTTGTATTTATTTGAAAACTGACTTTTAAATGAGGATTTGCAGTATTATAATGAATGTTGACTCAACATTTCAGGTTTGTGATGACTGCATAGTGCTGCGCAGCAACATCGGCACAGTCTATGAACGCTGGTGGTATGAGAAGCTTATCAACATGACTTACTGCCCCAAGACCAAGGTGCTGTGTCTCTGGAGACGCAACGGCCAGGAGACACAGCTCAACAAGTTCTACACCAAAAAGGTTAGTCGCTGCATCGTGTGCTCTTAAGAAGAAACTTAAGAAAATTGATTATCAAATGACGATGATTTTCCCCTCTTTTTTTCTAGTGTCGTGAACTCTACTACTGCGTTAAAGACAGTATGGAAAGAGCTGCAGCAAGACAGCAAAGCATTAAACCAGGTATGGAGGAAGGGGCTCAGTCGTAGCCAAGTGGCAACAAGTTGTGATGTCAGCTGTAGGAATCTAACCTCCTGTTATGAAGCCTCCAGAATTGCAATGTGGCTGGCAACATGATGCAATTTGAAGTTTGGAGGCGTCACCTACAGATACAGGGTGTCCACAAGGTCTTTGTAGTATAAGTATTATAAGTTGATAAATCAATTTTGGGAAAATGAAGGCCCTTAAAAAGTATTAAAAATTGAGGTATTAATAGAGTTTGACTGCAAAAAGTATGCATGGATTTATTAATTTTCCTCCTCGCGTTTGTGAAAAACAACGATTGTGCAGCCATGCTGCTCCTGGCGCGAAAAAATATCAGAAATCGGACAAAATAAACTCCAGAATCGTACTTTACGCATTTCGCGACAGCAAACGCACTCCTCTTGCTGGAAAGAATATCTGAAATTGCACAAAATTAACATTTCAACTTGGGAAAATTTAAGTTTATTCCAAACAAACTGTTTTATAAGTTAAATATGTGTTGCTGATTACAGCTTGAGGTGGCGATAAGGTCCTAAAGTCTTACCTTTAGGACTTAAAAAGGTATAAAATTTGACTTCAGGTTTAGTTTAATGCCTTTTTTTTTTATTTGTTTTTTCGGAAAATTCATTTTTATTCGCTCGAAACTCCACTGTGATCTCTTACAGGGCCAGAGCTGGGTGGAGAGTTCCCCGTCCAAGACATGAAAACCGGCGAAGGTGGACTGCTGCAGGTCACACTGGAAGGAATCAACCTTAAATTCATGCACAGCCAGGTAAGAGGGCAGCACCACAGCCGAGAAACTGCCTCCCATCTCACACAAGGGTATGAAAAACTAAAAATCCCTCATGTTGGTTCAGAGTCCATCCTGGGTCCCTCTGTCCACCCTTCTGCTCGTCTCTCCTATTTGCATCCGTGTAATTTCCTTTTCCTCTCATCATCTCTTCCTCTATTGACGTTAAAAACTAATTTTACACAAAATTGCAGAGATGACTGTTTACTAATGATTTATTTGGCATTTTATCAACATCTGATTTTTTTTTTCTTTCCCATAGAGGAAGATTTTTTTGTTTGTGCTTTTGCTTTTTTTGAAATTGCTTCTTTTAGTTTGAGATCGTTTGTGTTTCTGCGTGCGTGTTTGTCTTAGTATGCATGCATTTCCCTAAACGATATATAAACATCCTTCCTCACACCTTTCTTTTGACATTTGTGGTGATTAAACCTAATGTGCATTCCTGTGTGGGAGGAGCTGAAGTGTTGATGAGTGTGTGTTGTGTATCAGTGGTAAGATGGATGATCTCGAGCAAAGACTTTTCATTAATAATTGGCTCTTCAATAGCAACTTTCACATTTAAGTTTGGACCCTTGAACATCATCATGTCATGTTTTGTCTAAAAGTCTGTGCAGGTAGTGTTAGTGGGGATTCTCATCACTTCCTGTGATGCTGTGATTGTACGATGTGCTGTGGTTACGTACTGTAGTGTGTCATGTAGTGTGACCATGCTGAGCGAGGGTTGAGCATCTTAAAGCAACAAAGCAAAGAAAGAAAACGGATAAAACCTGCAATGTTCCCCAACATACATCGTCAAACTGATTTCTCAACAATACATGTCATTTTAGTGTCAGTTCATTCAAATTACAAGGACAAATATAGATTGTCACTTGGCTTTTGTTTGTGTCAAGCTGTGCAGACAGTTTTTGATAAATTTGACCTGGTTTTGAGATTTTTTAGACGTCCAAAAGGTATTTAAGGTGTGTGAAAACCTCTCTGTCAGGTGTATGGTTCAACAGGGTTGTAGAAATTAACCACTGTTGTGACTATTGTCTGCTTTTTTTCTTCCTGTTTTTGCATTTTTTTCTGCCTCACCCTTTGTTGGAATTGCGATCTTCATAGTGCCACATGTAGTTTTTTTGTGTGATTATTATGTTCACCAAGCTGAGTTTCATCAACAGGCTTTGTGTAGACTATCATTTATCTCATCATTATTGTTAAACAGTTGTTGGATTGTGTTTGCAAATTAGCTCATACAGTACTGTCATCAAACCTTCAGTCGTTCCTCTTTTTTTCCAATGACTAAATTCACTGTTAAAGTGAATGAGCACTGGTCCTTGCTCTGGGGTAGTTAGAATAGAATAGAAATAGTGCTGGGCACTAGTTTTACGCACAACGCGTTTCCATGACGACTGACCAGAAAAAAGACGCGTGTGACGTCATGTTTACATGCTGCCCTGGTGTGATCTAATCACAAGGTGGTCTGTTGTTTAACCCTAATGTCTTAAAGTGGACACCGGAGTCCAAGCACCGTTTACCAATTAGCTCCGTTTGCTGCATTAGCTAATTTAGCGCCCGTAGTGCCGGCCTATAGTCGAACTGGAGCGGTCTGTTTATTAAACGAAAAGAGCAGCGCTACAAATAACCAGCGTACCTGTGTACTGCGTATGTGTGCCTCTGTTTTTAAAGTTTAGCGTTACTTTACAGTCTCATTTTAACAATCCGGAGTCACTCAAACATGACATCACGCATGTCTTTTTTCCAGTCAGTCGTCATGGAAATGTGTCATGCGTAAGATGCGTTAACGTTGGCGTCGTTAATGGTGTTAACGCGCCCAGCACTAATAGAAAGCCTGTATTGTCATAGTAAAAGACAAAGAAATGAGTGGTGGTCTTCTCTGAAGTGTAGTGTAGTTGTGCACTGAGATGGTGATATTCTGTGGCAAGGTTTACTTTCCATCAGCGACTGCCCTCAGTTTATCCGTCCTGCTGTGTGAGCAAGTGTTGTTGGTGCCAGCCCTTGTTGCTGGAGGAGGAGGCATGGAGGACTGACATGTTAACAGTTCAGGAAAACAAAGGTGAATCCAGCTCTTAACGCCCTTTGTCAAACCCCACAGTCCTCTCTTTTTTTTATTCTTCCATACACTAGTTTTTAGGGGTTGATTGGTCTTGTGACAGGTTTTTTTCCACATTGGCTCTATTAACCAGGCTCTGAATCCACACGAGGCTCCTGTGTATGTAGCGCCCTCTCGGAGTGTCGTCGAGTGTTTGTGCTCTTCTGTCCGATAATAATCCAAACCATTTCTCTCCCATGCTCTCTCCCCCTGCAAGGAGCGGAAGGTACACAACCTCTGCTGTGTTTGCTTATTAGCAGTTCACATCTTTATTGGGTTCCTTTTTTGTTGTTGTTGTTTTCCTCTATCTTTTCTTTTCACTATTGTAGCTGTTTGGCAAAACCAAAGTTTGTGTCTTTGACTACATTTTTATATGGAAATTCCATGTTTGCATCATATGGGCCATAATGCATCTCGGAGTGTAAAAACAAATGTTTGATTTAAATACCTTTTTTGCAGTTTACATTCAAATAGAACTGCACATTTCTCAGTGGTGAAACACTGTGAGCTTTGAGCACACTAAATACATCTCCCTTCATTTAACTGTTGCCCATGTATGCGTTTGATCATGGAAACTTCTCATAGTGTGCTTTACTTTTCTTTCATTAGCTGTTAAAAGCTTGCATCCATGTGTAGTTCTTTTTATTTTGACCTTTCATACTGAATACAACAAGTTTAACATGGTTAATTTTGGAATATAAAGTGTTTGCTTTTCATCCAGTGTTGTTGAGTTAATAATGTTGTGTCTTGTTTTGTTTGTTTTTTTGTTTGTTTGTTTGTTTTTAGGTTTTCATAGAGCTGAGTCACATTAAAAAGTGCAATACAGTGAAGGGAGTCTTTGTCCTGGAGGAATTTGGTAATTACACCATCTATTGATTCTAGGCCTGTACTCGGCACGACAGTAACTCAGCTTCACGGCCAATGTAGAGACCAAACAGGGGGATGACTCAATTGGATTCTTGTTCTCCTCGTGGAAAACTGAGACACAGATTTCTGCACTTGTTAGCGAGGGATCCGTTCTTCACAGGATGTGTTTTAGAGCGAGTCTCAGTTCATGAAAGCTGTTGGTCAAGGACTGGAGAGTCTCTGTGATATTTAATAACATTATCTTCGTAAGGTAATATTATGAGAATAGAATTCAGTTCAATTTTATTTGTATAGCACCGAATCACAACATACACTACCGGTCAAATGTTTGGGTTCACTTAGAAACGTCTTTATTTTTAATGTGGTCAACGACTATTCTAGCTGCAAACGTCTGTTTTTTAATGGAATATGTACATAGGTGTATAGAGGCACATTTCCAGTGTTCTAATGGTACATTGTGTTTGCTAATTGCGTTAGAAGGCTATTGGATGATTAGAACACCCTTGTGCAATGATGTTGGCACAGCTGAAAACTGTTTAACTGGTTCTTTGACCAAAGCAAAATTATTATTTGGAATATAAATCATTATTTCTAATCCTGTCCATGTCTTAACTATATTTTCTATTCATTTTGCAACTCTTTTGAAGTGTAAGTTTTAATGGAAAACACAAAAAAATGTATATAGGTGACCCCAAACTTTTGACCGGTAGTGTACATTTACACACTAAGAGCAAGCATGAGGCATCAATGGAGATAAAATAACTCCCTTTTAACAGAAGAAGAAATCAAAGGTTTGGCGATCTGCCTCGACCGGTTGCGGTGAAATGAAAAATGTGTGACAGAAAGAGGGGGGTGGAAAGAGACCAACAGCCGATATAACAACTGTATCAAGTTCTGAGTCAGTGATGACATGTTTATAGAACTACAGTGTCATTTATACAAGCAGCAGCAGATATTGTTGATCAAAATGACACTGATATCAACTTTAATTGTAGCACAATAATAATAATGGTGATGATAGAAGAGTCCCAAATTTCTTTTTATTCCATATCCTTCACATCCTACTCATTATACTGTTCCGCCATGAACGGTATACGTTTCAGATCGTAAACTAGGGCTTAACCGTTTCCAGAATTTAGAAAGAACAGCTAAAGTCAGCTAAACAGACTCTGATGTGTGTAAATCCACAGTGAAACGCACTCTGCTGATACCTGCTTCAAACTGCAGCTCTCAGAGATATGTAACCTTTAGTTTACATATATGAAACTGTGCTGTTTAATATAGTTCAGTAGAATCCAGTGGGTGTGGAAATCAAAGACACACACTGTAGGAAAGGAACTTATTCAGCCTTTACCTGAGATCTGTGAGGGGTTGTACACTGAAGAGAGAGACGCACCTTTTTTGTTTCATTAAACAGTTTCAAAACACTCTCTACTAAGAATTACATGGAGCCTATAATCAACAAAACAAGCCAAGTACTTGAGGACCGTTGTTGTTTTGTAACACAGTCACTGCCCACACTGCTATCAAGCTATACGACAAAATAATGTCAAGGACACGCTGAACATTAAAATGACTACACTGAAAGAGCAATTGTAGGAGAAATGCATCCCTTAAATCGCTCTTTGTGTACCTGAATCATCAAGACGCGTCAGATGTAGTAAATATAGCTTTAAAGACAGAGTTGTGCAGGTTTTTTTTCCCTGAGTCACTTTGATGGTAAGTTCACAGAAAAGATGATGAGAGGTTGAGGAGTTGAGAGCCAGGCTGGGTTACTGTCGTGTCTCTGTGCTGCTTTTGTAATGTTGCCCTCATCTTTGCCACTATGAAAACCTTCATTCTCCAGCAGGTAAAGTGTTGTCACCTTTTCTCCTTACTTACTTATTTCAAATGAATTGTGTGCACAAAAAATATTTCTCTTCACTCGATCCTTTTTCACCCTCAGTTGTCCTCTGCTTCGCCGATCACTTGCTTTTCCCACGCCCCCTCCTCTCCCCACATGGTCATCTTTCTCTGACAGTCTGCCTCTAGTGGTCATTGGTGGAACTGAGGGTGGGGGGGGCGTAGCATTTCCTCACCCCCTTCATCTTTGCAGATCTCCTCATCTCTGCTATGGATTCACAGTTACTAATGAAAAGTCGACATGACACACGGTCCTAGCTCTAAGGATTCTGTATCTGCTCTTCTGTGAAGTCATTTTGATTTTTCAGAAGGGCTCAGAATGTTTTAGAGTTTGACTGAAAAGAGAAAAAACAATATTCTTTAAACACACATCTATGAATTAAGAATAGGAACATTTGAAGTGCTGTTTCTTTTTAGAAATAGAAACAAGCTTGTGGTTAAATTTGATATAAGGCATTGACCAATATATCAGTCTGGCTCTAATTCATTTACTACTGAACCTTTTATTCTTTACAGTCTCTTGTTATAAGACGTGTTGGTTTATTTTTGACCATTTTGTGGGCCTTGAACATCTCACCAACAGTTTCAAACTTGAGTTTCTCTGCCTTTAATTGATTATAAATTGATTGAAAGGTGTTATTATATGTTAATAAAACCATGAGTAGGTCTTGCCTGCCAGTGGTTTATTCTACTTCTTCATGTTGGTGAACTCTTCTCGGCCCACATCATGTTTTGTGGCCCACTTCTGTAGACCCCCTACCCTTCCCCCCCGCCCCCCTGAAAAGCTCTCTAACATGATCTCACTGAGTTTCCTGCCGCCTTTGAATTCTTTGTTTTGTCTCTTGCACCGTGATAGTTCCTGAAACTAAAGAAGTGGTGATCCACAAGTACAAGACGCCCATGGTGAGTCCACGCAGATCCTGTCGGTTCATTTTTCGTCAGCGGTGCATGTGAAGAACTAGGCGCAAACGGCGCTCATCGAAAGTGTACGATCACGTGATCGCGATGAAGCTCTAAGACAAAACACCAAGTTATGTATCTCAAAATGATTTGGTTCATTATGAAACTGTGCCGAGACAAATGTGTCTATGACGGTCTGCCACAGTTTAAACTAGAAAAGCACTCGGAGAGCGCAGACCTCTGCCAAGGCAGCTCAGTGCCTACAAAACCCACCCTGCCGGCACGCTGCATGTACGAATTTAATCAGTTGTTCCTGGTCCCATTGCGGACATTTCCTGAAAATGTAATCCAAATCCGTACGTGACTTTTCCAGTTTCCAGTTTCCATGTTGGTACGTTGTGTTTGCTAATCGTGTTAGAAGGCTATTGGATGATTAGAAAACCCTTGTGCAATGATGTTAGCACAGCTGGAAACAGTTTTGCTGGTTCTTTGTCAGTGTCTTGACTATATTTGCGATTCCTTTTGCAACTCTTTTGATGAATAAAAGTGTGACTTTTAATCTAAAACAATACAATAGATGTATAGGTGACCCCAAACCTTTGATCGGTTAGTGTAGATTTATGCTAACACCTTGTATTATTGTCCTCACAGCCATGTTTGTCCCCTCTCTGCAGGCACATCAGATCTGTTACTCCGTCCTCTGTCTGTTCTCTTACGTGGCGGCAGTGAAGGGGAAGGAAGCAGAAGGAAAACCCAAGATACTTTCGCCAAGGCCCCTTCCTAGCTAGTCTACAACCCCAAATGTCCCCGCCCCAATGTCCTCGGAGTGCCTCTCTGCTTGAAACGGCATTTCAGTTCCAAAACCACAGACTTCTGACAATCCATAACTATATTCAAAGCACACGATCCCTGCTAACCTCTTCCTGTATATATCTTCCTGAGTGTTGTGTTAGACGTGTTTGGTCTGTGATGTCATGTAAATACTCCCTAACTGCTGTCGTTCAGATGATGATCATACCGACTCGCTCAGTGTTTGCCTGCTCCTCCCTTCTCGGAAAGTCGAGTTGTGGAGGATCGATCCCCCCGTCGAGTGCACGCAGGTCCCGTGCACGGCTCTGACGCACGCTACACAGCGACGGACGCCGCCGCCGACTATCCCACCCTCCCCCCCGTCCCGTCTCCATACGTTTGTGTGACTCTGTGATTATGTGGTTACTGTAAAAACTTCCAGTCTGTCCAAGTATAAACTGGTGATTTAAAAAGAAACAAAAAAAAACATCAAGAGACCCTCTTGTCGTGCAGGACGTCCCATTCTGAAAAAGCTAGTGTTACTCCTGCACCAGAGCACTGCATGTACACGCTAATAACGTTAGTTCTCAGTGTTTCTCTCGCTCGGCTTCTCCGAGGCTGAATTACCGTCGTAGTTCTACTGTTGACTTCATCGTCTGTGCTCTGTTCTTATCCACTGCATGTTAGGCTGAAAATAAATATTATATATATATATTTCTATATATAGTATTTATTTAATATATATATATTGACTGTACATTTCTCTGGAGACAAAAAAAAAAAACAACAAAAAACTTGTTTATTTGCTAGATGTGCAATACTTATCGAGTAGTTAGCCATTACCAGAGCCGAGGGTTTTCTTGAGTTCACTGGCTTTCACAGGGTGGAGAATGTGATTTGGTGTGAATTTGATGATTTGGAGTGGCGTGACTATTTAAAAGTTTTTTTTTGTTGGTTTTTTTTAAAGATTAAACGAACTCCAGGTCACAAGTAGTGATGTCACAGCAGGTGTTTTTAAATCGCCGGTATTCTCACAGGTTTTATGTAATTCCAGAAGCAGTAATATTGATTTTTGCTTTTTTTAAATTATGTGCATCTGGGCATTTTCAGGTACTAAATCATGTTTAAAAAACAGCGTGAAGAACAATGCTGCAGGAGACTGTTATTTAGATATTTGTTTGGTCCAAATAAAGTTCAACCTGCCTAGATAGTAAATTTGACAAAGTGAAACCTGAGGAAGCTTTAAAGACGAAGCACCTGCTCTCTCAGCATCACATTTCCATCCTGTGATCGACTGTTGATTCACTGCTCAGACGTGATGAAGCCTTCAGGCTCTGGTCTCCTGCTCCCCAAAGGGTTAATGTCATTTTCTGTTCAGTGATAGTCTGGTCCCATCACAGTAAGTGTGTAAAGTGTGTGTGTGTGTGTGTAAGTTTATTCCAGATCAGCAATATCAGTACAGCCATGTCACTGACAGATATTTTATTTTGATTCCGACGTCCTTATATATATATAAATATATATATTAGAAGTTGAACTGCTTAAAGGAAACAAGAGAAAGACAGTCCTTTGACCACACGTCAGTGTGAACGCGACCAAACCTAATCTGAACAGATGTAAATCTTGGGAATGGGACCAGCTCTTCTCTGCTTCAGTCAAAAAAAAAAAAAGGTTGTTTTTGTTTTGTTTTACTGGATTATTCCAACTCATCTCCTGTCATTGTTTGAGCTCGCTGCTGTTAACAAGAAGACAACAAAAACAGAGATGCAAGTATTCCAGTATTTGAGGATTATTTATAGAATATCTACAGCTTTGGCAATATAATAAAGTTGTCCCAAATGAAGCTTGGTGTAGTTTGTCGTCCTTTTTTATGAGGAATAAAATAAAAACTAGAATACATTTCCGTGTGCTTGCTTGGGTGTGTTTCACTAATGCAAGCAGCTAGTGAAATGGGGTGTGTTGATGCTTCAGCTGAGAATTTCCTCAATACTTCATTTTTCAGATCTTGTGCTTCCTCATATTGGTGTCCCGAGTTCATGTACAAAGTTTGGATTCGATATGCGAGAGCATTCCAGATATATGAGCCAACTTCCTGTTTGGAAGATTTCGTCTAGCTGTGACGGGCAATTGCTTCCAAAAATCAAAAATCCTTCTGGTAACTTTTGTGAGGCTTGGTCCAAGGATCATGTACGTCAAGTTTCGTGAAGATGGGACAAAATTTGTGACCTGTGAAAGTTTAGTTTCACTTTCTATTCAATCCAATATGGCGGAAGAACGACACGTGTCGGTAACACTATCTTCAATTTCCACACTACACAGTTCCACAGTTGGACCAGTGGAGATATCTCAAAAGCTGACCAAAACTCTGGCTGACAGGAATAAGAAAACTTAAGAAGCACAATACTGTGCTGCCTTCCAGAAAGCACACTAATAACAGGCAAATTACACATTTCATCAAGCTTAAGATTTATTTGCAGTTGGTGCAACCGCCGTATGAAGCCTGTGATTTGTCAGTTTCACACTCGCATTTGAAATATTAAGATAAAGAAAAGCAAGAGTTAAAGTTAAAACGTGACAAATACACAGTTCCCCTCCAAACGTAACCTTGGAAGCCTTACAGACGCAGTCAGATGGTTTTCTAAGATAATGTACCTGTCTATGAAAGTGCATAGAGCGACCGTAATTTAGTTAAACTGAGCCTTTAAGAATACATTTACAGTCACTCCGTGTCACATCGTGTGCAGCCACTGTGCTGCGTGAGTCAAAAACATCAAATCATTTCTGTGTCAACGACGTTAAACATGAAAACAGTGGCAGTGAAAAAAAAAATCACAGTCAGTAACAGTACCCCTGTAGATATGATATTTAAAACATTAATCTTCACTAAAAAGCTGTAAAAATTCAGCAAATTTGTTTGGGGACCACGTAAGAAATCCTGACCCAGTCTTTGGGAAACACTGCTAGGCGATAAATGATTTGAAAATGGCTGACAATGAATAATGTTCAGAAATCAAATCAAATTAAATCAGTTATAAATATAGTCATACTTTTTTAGAAAAAAAAAAAAAAAAAAAACTTCTTGGCAATAATAGAAACCCAGGAATGATGACTTGAAATAAGACTTCAGTCACATTTTGACAAATCCACAGTATAAAAACTGAAAGAAAAGTAAGCTTATATAAAAGAAAACATTGACTAATGCCCAGTAATCTTTGCAGTGTAGTGTTGCACCATGGCAGAAACTGAATCTTCCCATAAGACCTTTATGTTTGTAGAAGTGTGTAATAGCTTTAAAAAGAACAACCCTTAAAATAAGCCTGGATTTACTCCAGTTCCTCGCTGCCTGTGTTTCTACAAGAGCCCGAATAGACTGTTTGTTTTCACATTTTCACATTTTCACATTTTAACGACGCGAACGAGGAGCAGCAGCACCTGCATAAACCACGGTATAGGGAGGAGGAAATGACAGGCAGTGGAAGAGTGCAAAGGCCACCGTAGAACCATGATGTCATGACACACTGGACCTAAACGTACGTATTGTAACTCTAATCAAACACTTTTAGTCAACGAACGTGATGACCGGAACATTTCAGCATCTTTGCACTTTGTCCTTTCCATCTTAGCATTTTTTTGAAAGCAGCTTAACTCCAGACTCTACAACTAAATCTTTATCGTAGCTCTGTTCCTGGAACTCAACCGTCCTTGTTGACGGAGTTACGGAGGATGTGGAGGCGTGACAGGACCACGTCCCAGTCCAGGTAGACGCCCTCCAGGAGTCGTGAACTGTCCCGGCTGGAAACGTAGCTCTTTCGACCGTGCAGCAGGCGCCAGTTATCAAAGGTCATGACGTCACCTGAAACGCAGCAACGTCCGAAAATTAGTCATAAAGTTACATTTGTCTTGGCATAGACTTTTAATTTGTCAAATGTTAATATTTGGTTTCCAGCTGACTGCAGATCTGTAGCTCGCAATGGCTTTATGACTAACAGCAGGCTGGAAGCTGCAAAAAGGAGATACTACAACTAGAGCTGTCAATAGATTAAAAAAATATATTATAATGACTAAATGAATGAGTAATCAGACAGTGTGCATCTCAGACGCCATTGTTTAAATGCTTCTTTCTTTATAAACACAGAACTATGTGGTTTCAAACAGTCTCAGGCCGATCAAGTACCAACCAGATTGGGCGTTATTCGATTATTCAATTGTTAATCGTTTACTAAATTAAATGGTGAGAACTTTACAATCTCACGAGCGCACCTTACTATCTTGCAAAAACGCTTTACTAAGACTAAGACTTACTAAAGCGCGCGTGCGACTTATTATTTTACTATCTCACAAGCGCACTTTACTTATATTATTTTGTGTGTACGCTTTAGTAACTTGCACATGCTTTTAAACAACATTCCATCTATGTTACCTCCAGGTCTGGTAAACACCGATCAACATTTTAGGGACAAAATAATACTGGATTCAATTCGAGCAAATAATCGAATCGATTCTGAAAACAATCGTTAGTTGCAGCTCTACCAACAGGTCATCTTAAAATAAAGGCTCCAAATGGATGACTGTCATCCTGTGTGCAAAAACAACATGCGTTAACATCACAACAACAAAAAATCCACCTGAGAATGTCCTGAGAAACTCAGACAGAGAGAGAGAACAGTCAAGCACACAGGGTAGGTGTCCAAATGGAAGCCGCCAGGCAACTGCCAGCATATTACAGGCACTATCGTTGCCTTGAGTTGTGAGTTTGCCACTTCATCATCTTCATTCACTTTATTTCACCCCACGGAGTAGGAATGAAGTATTGTTTTTAGTTGCTCTGTGTGTCTGTGTTTCCACACTTGCACTTGCCAATATGACCAACAGAGGCTGCCAGAGGCTTCTTGCATGAATGGGGTGAAGTCTGCCATCTCTGATTGCCTTGTTTTCCACTTGTTAGCGATGTGGAGGAATTTCTCTGTGCAGGTCTATCCTCATCTTGCAGGTTGCAGGATCCAGATCCAGTTTCGAGGCTTCTACTATTATTATTATTATCATCATACATGTCATATGTTGAAACCTAGAGCACTGTAAAGAGAGAAAACCAGCAGCTGCTGCCATTCGTTATTTTATTTTCTAAATAACCTGCGTCTCCATGAAACAATGCAGTCTGTTCGATTAGAAGCCTCTCTGACTTTGACGTCTTTAACAGTTATCATCACGACAAGTACAAAGAGCTCAGTGTGAAGGAGACTGAACCCGGAGGATGTGTCATCAGGACAGATGACCACTGCTGTCAAAACACTGTCTCTCTGCTAATGGATCCATCCTGCTACGACTTCATGACCCGAGCGTCTCGTACAATCCGACTTCATCTGTGTCGCCTGATGCTGCAGGTCGTCCACTGACTGATTACTTCCACCTGAGCACTTCAATTTGGAGCCGACTGTGATGTCAGGGTGACCTTGATGATGACAAAGAAGTGACAGTGCATCGCTGTGGCGCTTCAGTGCATCATCGCCGCCGACATTTATAGTCTTTCATGAATCATCACATCGGATTCATCTGCTGCAACAAAAAAAGTCCTCCTCAGACTGTTCACAGCTTTGTTTTTGTTCTAAGACAGAAGAGCCCACTGACCTGTCTCCATCCTGTAGGAGACCATGTTCTCCGGTCGCTCCATGAGGTCCATGAAGGCCTTCAGTGCTCTGTAGAAGGGCTGGACCTGATGGAGCGGAAGATCCAGCACCGAGTCTCTGGTGGCGTTGTTGAAGTTGATCCTGTGAACTCGGCCTTCGCGATCCACGCTGCTCATGCAAATGGAGGAACACAAGTTCATTCTCTATTTTTTCCTGCAATAATCTGAACATGATTCAACCGATTGTGTAAAAAACATCAAATCGATTATTTTATTGTTCATATAATGCGACCAATACCCTCTGGAACTCACTGCCTCTGGCTATATTCGCCAGGAACCAACTCTGGAGTGGTTTAAATCAGTGTTGAAGCGACACTTGGTTTGTTTGTTGGTGTTTTGTTCTGGTCTGTCTTTTTTCTACTTGTACAGGGACCTTGGGTTTCACGATAGGCGCTTCTATAAAAAGTTATTGTTATTATTGTTATTATTATTATACAGTCACATAAGTGATTTAACCCTTTAAGGTACGCACCAAGAGAAAAGCAAAGGAAAAATTACTTCTTTCCATTTTTTATTATTTTATTTTATTTACTTATGATAACAATAATGACAGGCAATATATATATATTATATATTATATATATTTTTATTTTTTATTTTTGTTTAATTAGACCCTACAGTATTTTAGATACAGGTCTCTACCAAATGGTTGAGATGTCTGTTCATAATAAACCTGGTTTGCATAATTCATAAAGTACAACATTCAGATTAGTCACATTAATTTAGTGTTAGTGAGTTCAGCTTGATTCATTTTTCAAGAGATATAGTGACTTAAAGTGTGGTCGACCAAATGGTTGAGAAGTAACTTAAAGAAGAGGGGAAACTGCAAAACAGAACAGTATTTCCTCCTCTCTATCATCATCATCATCAACATCCAGGAGTCAAGGATTTCGACCCTCGTGTTAAAACGTGCGGTCAAATACGTGGACACGGGGAGCATTAGAGCACAAACGTGGTGATGATAATGCAGCCATTTCACTTCCACATGAGGCTGTGCTCGAAAACTATCTGGACATAATGATTCCAAACAGCAGATGGCAGTGTTCCATTTTAAATGGCAGTAAGACGCTCACTAGTGAGATCTTCATTTCTCTCTTTTTTTTTTTTTTTTTTGCACCGTCGGAATCCCAACTTCATACGTGGACGTGTGTGTGTGTGTGTGTGTGAGGAGATATTATTCACTTACTCAATAATGCAATGCTTAAAATGCAGGTGGAAGTCGCAGTAGTCGCTCCCCACGTCCTGGAAGTTCACGAGGAGCGAGGTGAGCGTCTGATAAGCCTCGGGGTCTTCTCGCTGCAGCTGCTGCGTTGCGTGGAAACCGTCCACCAACTGGCTCTCCCCTCCTTCCACAGCAGGGCTGATGCAGTGTATGAACTGCACCTAGTAGCCCACACACACATAAATGCTCATCTTAAGGACATAAAAACAGCTAAAAAAACACCTGCTAAGTGCATGTTAATCCTTTTAATAGACCATACAAGTAAAGTTTTACTCACTCCTGGTGGGAAGTTTAACGCAGGGTAGTCCGTGTGGACGCTAAGCTTTTTCGAAGTGTAGGCTAAATTGTTTGCCATGTATTTGTCCTGGACCTGCCATGTATGCCTGAGGACAAAGATAATATTCATTAATAAACCCCCAAGTTAATGATTTAACTTTGGCTTTAGAAGATCAGCAGAAACAATTAGGCTGTGCGGAGGGAAAGGATGAGATGAACTCCGCAGGAATCCCTGAGGGGGAGCAGAGCAGCTTCACAGGAATGCTTCGACTGGAGCCTCTGAAGTTGATCCTTCATTGAGATGCGGAAGGAGTAAAGCACTAATGAGCTAAAGTTATCTTCCATGTTCTGTTTGCATGCCTCGTTTGGATGCCCGACTCGTAAAACAGTCTAGTTTCTCCAATGGCAGGCCTTTAGTTTTCAGTCTGCAGTCTTTACTTCCAGCAGTATGAGCTCATCTGCTGGCAGTGGAATGACTTTATGCTCCAAACCTCTGTTCTGACTGAGTGCACCAGGTAATTCCTCTAGCTGAGGAAAAAAAAAAAAAAAAAAAAAGCTGGAATGCTTTTAGGTTGTTTTTCCTCGTCTCTATCCTCAAGTAATCAGCAGTGCAATAAGTCAAAAGAAAGAACTCTGTTGTGATGAAAGGGCCAACAGATTCTCTCTAAGCTCCTCCGTCGAGGCAAAATGAATCAAAGCTGCTGATAACTGAGCGCTCGACACATTTTCCTAAACACTTTGAGTTATAAAGTGAAAACCCTGAAATCAAAAAGATCTGCCTGCCTTGTTCAATTCCCTGGAAAATGATGTAAATAATGAGCTTTGTTTTTTAAACTTGACTAACAACAGCCCGGGCTCCGCTCCAGTCAAAATATGATTGCTGGAAAATTTCGGCAGCTCGAGATTTAGCGTGGAGTCAGATTATTAAACAGTGGCTTGGCTGAGCTGAGGCTGGAGCGAAATGGATGAATGTCATGCCGTCTTACCCATAGAACGTTAGCCTGAGAAAGCCAATCCTCTCAGAGAGCCTGGCCACTTGGCCTTCCTCTGCTGGAGCCCCCTTCAGGCAGACCACGCCAACGCGACGCATGGCCAAGAGCCAGGCCAGCGCTGCGTTATCGTCCTCAAGGACTTGGTGGAAGTCAGCGGTGGGAATACACAGTTTGGAATCCCAATAATAACGATCTGAAATGAGAAAAGAGGACATGGCAGGAAAAAACAAACATTTCACATGAGTTTTTGGTTTTGGCCGAGTACGAAACATGCAAACACGACGGTTCTGAAAGATGAAAAAAGGAGCTTTGTTTTGACGTGTAAGCTGCTTTGTTTGACAAACAAACATCCACAATACAACAAAACACACCCTGGCGTACAATACAAATACAAAGCAGCTCTAAACACCACTCGCTCCACTTACTACTCTGGATGAAGTCACTCTGCACTCTTAGAAATAAAAGCGCTAAGTAGAACCATATAAGGTTCTTCGGCTTGTCCCCATAGGAGAACCCTTTTGGAGGGTTCCACCAAGAACCCTTTTAAAACCCTTTATTCAGGAAAGGGGGTTTAAAGGGTTCTCTGGATCAAAATGGTTCTTACTGGAACCATTAGTTTTACCAAGAACCCTTGAAAAACCCTTTCTTCAGGGAAAGGGTTTTTCAGAAGCAAATGGTTCCAGGTAGAACCTCAGCCCTTGTGGAAGAACCCTTTTGGAACTCTATTTCTAAGAGTGTGGTTCTGTCAACCCCAAAAACCCTCTTCCCCACTCAAACTTGAGGACAACACCATCTTCTATGACTATTATTTTCAAACTAACAGTAGTTGCAATAGGTTTTAGCTGGTCTTTAGTTTGGTTTTACTGGTTTATGTAAAGTGCCTTTTAAACAACTATATAAATAAAATGTATTATTATTATTATTATTATTATTATTATTATTATTGCTAAAAGCCATGCTACATACACTGTTGTTCAAAAATTTGGGGTCACCTATACAATTTGTTTGTATTTTCCATTAAAGGTGCATTATGTAATAAATTTAAAGAAACTGGCCATAAAATCCTCCTAATATGTCACAGAGGACCAGGAATAATGTTCATATAACAAACTGAACTCACCAACAAAACTAGTAAAAAAAAAATATTTGCATTAAAAAAAATATCTTGCTAACATCATTGCACAAGGGTTTTCAAGGGTTTTCTAATCATCCAATAGCCTTCTAACGCCATTAGAAAACACAATGTACCATTAGAACACTGGAAATTTTTTAATGTACATATTCTTGTACATTAAAAACCAGACATTTGCAGCTAGAATAGTCGTTTACCACATTAACAATGTACAGACTGTATTTCTGATTCATTTAATGTTATATTCATTGAAAAAAGTGCCTTTCCTTCAGAAATAAGGACGTTTCTAAGTGACCCCAAACTTTTGAAAGGCAGTGTATGCGAAAACATTTAAGGATATTTCCACACATATCTCTGGTTCATTGGTAATAATAAAACGTGATAGCGTGTGTTTTTCAGCTTTCCCCTGCCCACCCTAAATCTGTACCTGTTTAAGTTGTTGCAGTAAATGTCTAAATGTCATGTCGAGTTATACACCACGCTCCAACACAAACACTTCTCAGGCCACAAATGTGTATATTCTACTGAAAGAGATGTTACAATTTCACATAGAAAATATTTACTGTTGCCAGGGACTGGTGGGATACTAGAAAGGTTTCTCCTAGATTTACTGTCATAATCCAGAGAGAGTTTATGTCACTGAGCAACCACTCTATATGAGCGACAGCTATCGGAATATAGACCTATTTAACTCCCTATATTGCAAATTTAACAGTTTCTTATTGTTAAAAAATACTGAATCTAAATACATATCTGCCAAAATCTAACTATTTTTCATCTTTCATCTCCAGATATCAAAATCAAAATCAAAATCCATCCTCCATTATTTCATTTGAGCTGATCACAGTCAGACGGACGAAGGTGGTTGGAAATATAAACTCCTTGATTTCACATTTCACTGACAGCAGCTTTAATTAAAAATATTACAGCAGTGGTGACAGGATGACGGGCTCGTGCTGCTACAAAGAAAAGGGAAACAATCAATATACAAGTCTACGAGTGGCCAACCTGCTTATTAGAGCCCATTCCATCTATAAACATTACAAATTGCTACTGCATGTAATAGTCTGCACACTTCAAGATATATTGCTCAAGGGGTAAAATCAGCATGTCTCCATCAGACAGACAGAGTTGGAAAAAAAACAAAACAAAAACAGAAATCCTCCCACTGCTCTCCACCCAGCTGGCTCCACTCATTTTTCCATGCAGTTTCTCTCCACTGACTTCCACAGAAACAGCTGCTAAGTACATTTGTGTGCGTGCACAAGTGTCTGGGGGGACTGTGTACCTGTCTGATGTGTACGACTCCTCCACGTCTCTTTTCGGTGCCCACTGACTTGACAACAACTTTCCAAGTGGCTGCATCACAAACAAATTACCGAGGCTAAAGCTCGCCGGCTGTGGAAGCACCAGCTAAAAGCCGGGGCGTAATTTATCATCACCTTAAGTGTAAAGAATCGTGACTCTTCAAGCAGATGAAACAAGACGTTGAGTTTCAATGCCTCCATTTTTTTTGCACTGCACGTTTTTCAACGCAGGCACCAGTCAGGAACACAGTGATCATCATCATGAGTCACAAAGCTCCCTCCAGGCTGTTGCCACAAACAATGAGTTTCTGGCTGCACAGGTCAAAGGGTCAAGAACCCCCTGCTTGTTAAAACTTGACAAGAGGGTGGAGGGAAACAGAGACAAAGAAAGACAGAGAAACTGGGGCTAAGGTCAAGCCAAAATGCTACAATTACTCTCGTGAAACTGGACTCAGACGTCGTATACAGGGTCTGTGGTGTTTCAGCTGCACAGTTTACGGTGTCAGCCGTGACAAAAGAGGCTACAGAGCTTTGGTTGCAGTGTGCATATACATCAGCTGTGCAGCCCTGGCTGCAGTTCAGCTCCGTCCTCATTGGGAAAACACATCACGGTTTGTTGCCGTCAAGAGAGTTCACACCGCGGTGGCCAGGGCTGAAGGAATCGGATGAACATCTGCCTCCTAATCATGTAACCATCTCCTCACACTTGCTGCCTTTTAACTGGGAAGACTGATCAAAAGTGTTAGATGTGAAGGATAATGATGACATTGTTTTTTTTATTTTAATCTCTTGTCAGCTCACGCTGGCTGCAGATTAAAAACAATTAAGTGCCTTCTCATTGGAAATGTGGCAGATACAAATCTGGTTACATTTAAAATGGATGAAAAACATTGTTCATTGTTTATGTAGATTTAAAAGTGATGCATTTAAAGGAGACATATTATGCAAAATCAACTTTTTAATATTTTTAAAACTTATATTTGGGTCCGTTGTCTCGTGGAACACCGCTTTATCCCTTTATAAAAATCCCTTTATAAAAACGCGAGAGTGCTGGTGAGGGCAACTGTATCCGAAAGAGTCCGCGAAATGTTCTATTCTTGTCTGCACAGTGCAGCACAGAGTTCTACACAAACTTCCAGCCTCAGAGGATTTACGTGTCCAGTGGATACATGTTATATATGATGTCAATGTGCCGGCTAAAGTCGGCAAATGATGGCTTTTCCAATCTCCACTGCCGAAGCCTCAGTGACGCTGACGTAGTTTCCTGTGTCTCATTTGCATTTAAAGATACAGGCACTCAAAAGCGAGTGTTCAGAACAGGGCTGTTTTTGCAGGGTGATTGAACTGCTGTGGTGCTTCATCCTTAAAGGGAACATATTATAACCCATTTCTCCAAGTTAACCTAGTTCCCTGGTGTCCTAATGAACATGTCTGTGACATGCTTTGGTCAAAATACCATAAGGATGAAGCACCACAGCAGTTCAATCACTCTGCCAAAACAGCCCTGTTCAGGACGCTGGCTTTAGTAGTATCTCTTTAGGTCCACCTTAAAAAAAGTAAAATGAAACTTAAGGAACAGGAAATAGATAGATAGCTTAGCCTCTAAAAGTATCAGGTGAGCACCTGAAAGTATCAGGTGAGCACCTGATCGTATCAGGTGAGCACCTGATCGTATCAGGTGAGCACCTGAACGTATCAGGTGAGCACCTGAACGTATCAGGTGAGCACCTGAAAGTATCAGGTGAGCACCTGAAAGTATCAGGTGAGCACCTGATCGTATCAGGTGAGCACCTGACAGTATCAGGTGAGCACCTGAAAGTATCAGGTGAGCACCTGAAACGTTTTTTTTTTGTTTTTTTTTCTTGTCCTTTAGGGGCTCCGTAGCTTTCTGAGGATTTTCGACGATACTTGTGACACAGAAAACTGACTAATCATGGAGAAGTGAAGAATGAATAATGACTTAAACTATCTCTGCCACAGTAAAAATTATTAAAGGCAGAAAAAAAAGGAAACGATCGGGAAAAATTAAAGAAAAAGTATTGAATATGAAATCAAAAATGAATAATTTTAGATGACTGGCTATGCAGGCTTCAGTGTCCTCAGTCACATAGGTCCAACACTCAACACATTCATCAGGAGCGATATCAGAATAAACATGTGTTTTATGTATTTACATGGAAAAAACGCTGAGGGACACTGACAAACTGAGACGGCTCTGAGTTTCTGGCGAGATCTGATTTGTATTAAACCACTGTGGTTTTCACAGGAAGGACTGCGCTGGCATGTGCATGAAGGGACAACTCTGACAGTCTGACAAGATAGTATATGTGCATAATTCCCTCCACCGTTTCCCTCTCGTTTGTGGTCTGTTACAGTGGCTTTTCCAGATGAGGAAACCTGAAGCCATGGCTCCTGTGGCTGTCAGGCATCTCTTGGCAGTTTGGCTCTTCGCTCGCTCACTGTGCTCTGTTTAAAGTCGGAGAGCTGCGACGCTCTCCCCTGCAGCTGGGAGCCCCTTCAAAGCTCTGCTTCAATCACCGTATTTATCCACAGACATTTTGTTTGGACTCGGTTTTATCACTGAGCTTGGATCGGCTAACTTCATTGGTCTGCTGATGTAATTCACAGAGGACAGGCGGCTTGGAGCCAGACGGACAAGAGGAAAAAAACAACTTATTTTTTCTCTCGCAAAAGTTTTTTTTTTTTTTTTTTAAATCGGATTAAAGCTGTTGTTTATACACAGAGCACACTTTAGAGACTTTCACAAAATGGAATAAAATAACATTTCTTTATTTCAGCAGCCGTTTAATCCACAAATAAACCACTGTTGAGCTCAAGTATATTTGGAGTACAAGTTATTCACCATAGTGTTTCTATTTCTTGCTATTTTATCATTCTACGTCATACAATTCAGAAGGAAATATTGGACTGTTACGCCACTGAATTTATTTCACATATTTATTCATTTATTTCCTTATTATTTTCATTGAGAAGCTATAGAAAAAGAACATATCTAAGTACTTGTATTCAGTCACTGCTATAACTAACTAACTAATTGATAAAACACACCCTGGCACTAATTTGTGCTCATTGTTTTTAACACACATATTCACCATTAACGAGGTGCTCACTAACATACATATAAGTAGCATACTAGCCGTTTATTAGTAAATATTAAGCATGTATCAACACCTTATGTAGGAAAAATCTTAATTCATATCATAATAGAGGTAGAATAAGGTTATGTACAATAAGGTGTTAATACCTGCTTAATGATTACTAATAAAGGGCTAGTATGCTACTTATATGCATGTTAGTAAGCACCTAGTTTATGGTGAATATGTGTTCCCTAATCTAAAGTGTTACCATTTTTTGTTTTACCTGATCAGAGCAGAATGTACAATTTCCTTCAATAGCCAAATCCAGCCCTTGCTAAAGAGTTTTATGATGATATATTTGATATATTTTGGTTATTGATGGAGGATTAAACAACATAGTAAAGTATGAACTGTGGCACTGCATGCTCCACCTTTAAACAACACTATTGTTGAGGCAGGAAAAGTTTTAGACTGAGAGAAACAGAGTGAGTCCAAAGACTGATCGTCATTTTTTTTTTAGAGTGTTTGTTTCAGTGGAGCTTCAGGAAAACTCACTCCAACGAGTACTAATTCCACAACAGCACCTTTATTTATGAGACACGCAGGATGGCAGGGCAGCTCACCTCTGCTGTGAGTTTAGTGCAGACAGAGTGTGCACTGTTTGCTCACTAAAGAACTACAGGCCCTTCACACACTAATCCAAACTCTCTCCATCAGCAAGTTAAGGTTTTCCAAAATTCTACTGAGCCCTGCAGTCGTTTGTCAAATGTCTCTTTTGCCAATTTATACTCGTATATTGCCTTCAGTATTGTTTGACAAGCCAAGCAGGTCTGGACTGGCCAAAGCCATCAAAACTCCAATCAGTATAATCGACCAAGCCTTCCATTTTTTCTGATAAAAAAAAAAAAAAAAAAGTTGACAAGGTAAATGGATAAGGAGTTACAGGAATTTTCTGTGAAATTTTCTGGAAAGAGAGGCCTGACATGTGAAAAGGTCTTGTATGACCACCATTACTTCTGACAAGTCTGCATGACGACAAACCCTCAGCAGTCACAGTGATAAATGTTCATTTGGAAATTGGCAAATTTGGATTCTTCAAATACCTTTCAGACTGACAGCACAGCATCGACGTGTTAGAAAATGTGTTCGAAAGGTCGGGTCCCGCATGGCGTGTGAAGTGACGGTCAGGTTTGGAGGGACGTGCTAGTTTTTTTTTCCGCTGATGAGGCCTCCACAGCTATGTTTCCAAAAGCCATCGTTTCAGCTGACGAGTGATGACATACAAGGCTAAATTCAGACCAGATGGCAGAGGGGAAACACCAGCCAGACAGAGCATTGACAAATCTACTGCTACTTGGCGTAATTACGGAATCAGTCAGCAGACTTAATGGAGAAAAGTCCAAACTTGAGTCAGTCTGTTTGAGAGACTAATTCATCAGGAAGTTTACACTAACATCCCAATGTATATGGAATGCTAACTGACATATACTGTAGGTATTTAAAACAGCAAATGTCCATAAAAGAGCACGACTACAGGGCAGAGGGCTCACTGTTGCCAAGAAATGTACCAACCAAAGTGCTTTTTAGCATGTGTACCTACACTCTTAGAAATAAAAGTGCTAAGTCGAACCATATAAGGTTCTTCGGCTTGTCCTCATAGGAGAACCCTTTTTGGTTCCAGGTAGAACCTTTTATAAAGGCTCCACCTGGAACCCTTTTAAAAGCCTTTATTCAGGAAAGGTTTTAAAGGGTTCTCTGGATCAAAATGGTTCTTACTGGAATCATTAGTGTTACCAAGAAGCCTTGAAAAACAAATGGTTCCAGGTAGAACCTCAGCCCTTGTAGAAGAACACTTTTGGAACCCTTATTTCTAAGAATGTATACTGCACATATGTGAAAATATTATCTATAGATAATTAGAGCTGAAACAATTAATCTGATTTCTGATTGTTTTAGTTTCTTAAATGTGAATATTTTCTTAGTTTCTTTGCTCCGCATAACAAAGAAATCATTAAAACTCAATCATTTTGGTTTGTGGACAAAACCAGACATTGTAGAACGTCATAATTTCCAGGTTTGACACTGATCAACATTTTTTTTTTGACATTTTATGGACCAAACAATCAATCGAGAAAATAATCGATAGATTAATCGCTTACGAAAATAATAGGTTCGTTGCAGCTCTATATATAATATATATATAGTGTTAAAGACTTTAAAGATTACTGACACTACTCATACATAAAAAGTGAAAACGACTGTAAAACAATTAAATATGGAAGTTTTAATATGTAATATACAATAATAATGTATCTCAACTGTGTCATGATCTTTAAAAAGATAACACCATTTCAATTAGTTGAATATGCTCCAAAACATACTGTACATTACATTATATATAACCAAAAGATAATGTATGTCATGTTATGCTTTTATAGAACTGTTCGTCTGCTCAGAACAGAGTTAAGCAAAGATCTTTATGAATGTTGACTGGTCAAATGTGGAAATTATCAAAAGCTAAAACCTTTTCCATCTGAACTCCCAAATAATATAAAGCTTGTGAAGTAATGTTTAAAACTGGGTGTCATCCTCATTCTTGGATTAACAACTAATCTATGATGTTTTGGGTCAGAAAAACACAAATGTTCTATTGTCAAATCTGCTATGAGATAATTTGTCTGCACAGCATCAGATGACCACAAAGAGTGTCGCAGTCTGCTACACTGAACACTCGTGGGGAATATTTTCCACCTTGTATTTCTGGCGTGCATGGCCTTCGTCAGTGTTTTGACAATTTCATGGAAATTTTCATACGGCCAAAATTGATTAAAGGTCCCGAGTGAAACATTTTCGGAGGGTTTGGTGGCAGAAATGTATTACGGTTACCAATGAGTGTGTTTGTACGGGTGCATAATCTCAATAAAAATACACATAGTATTTCCTACATGTACAAACTTCAAAGTTTCCTGGTGTATCCTGGGGCATCCAAGAAAGGGAGGACTGATGTTTGTTTGATACTGTCTGCAGTCTCTCCTTTAGATATCACTAATTCTTACACATTGGACATTAAAGACCAGATGGTTGTGGAAAATATGACAAAAAACAGCTCTTACTCCTTACTAAAAATAAGCATTCCAAAAGTGTCCTTCTACAAGGGCTGAGGTTCTACATGGAACCCTTTCCCTGAAAAAAGTTTTTTTTTTCAAGGGTTCTTGGTAACACTAATGGTTTCAGTAAGAACCATTTTGATCCAGAGAACCTTTTAAGCCCCCTTTCCTGAATAAAGGGTTTTAAAAATGGTTCTTGGTGGAACCCTTATAAAAAGGTTCTAGCCAAAAAGGGTTCTCCTATGAGGACAAGCCGAAGAACCTTATATGGTTCTACACTTTTATTTCTAAGAGTGTACGGTACTTCTTTACTGTCATATACATGATCTTTTTCTATGTATGTACTACTTGTATCACCTTATGTTGTGAGTTTATATTTAGAAAGGCCTGTAAAAGACATTAATAGTGAGCATTTATGACCCTGCTAAAAAAATAATGGGTTGCAGGTGAGGCTGAACATGCACCTTTTGCCCCCAATGAATAGATAGTATCTAACACCTGGAAATTGTATTTCATTGATTTCCCGTCGAGTGTGAACTGCGATGCTTCACTTTAGATCACAACTGACAACAGAGGGTTTCAGTTTCCTTCCAAATATGGGAACAAGAAGCTTCACTTGCAGCCAATTCAGTCCAAAAATGAATGATTTCACAGGATCCAGCAGCTCCTGAATCAGCACAGCATATGTGTCTAGTCAATGGTTAAGTGGTTAAGAGTCAGCCCATTATGTGGTGTTTATGTGGTATTACTCATTCTGTAAAAAAAAAAAAAAAAAACTCCAGATGAAGGCCTCGTGCTGACAACAATTGAGTGAATGAAGTGAATATTGTTTCAGTGAGTGAGTGAGTAAGATTTGGACTGTAAACCGTTCGGTTCAATAAGAAAATCTTATGTGTCATTCATCAGCAGCACTTCCCTGTGCTTGACTGCCTCCATATCTGCCTTATTTAAATCATGGCTGCATATTAAAAAAAACTGAGGTCCATATATTGGGAATGTTCTTCTCTAGTGGTGGGACAGGTTCAAAGTACACATGCCAGCAAGACAATTACACAAGGAATTCAAAGGATTATGAACATATCTGCGAAGGGTGTGTGTGAAGCAGCACACGATTCATTCAGTCAAAGATGAGGGTGTGTTCGGTAAAAACAGGTTTATACTGTTGACAAAAACCGGTTTCTGTTTTTACCAAAACTGATCTCACAGTTATTCAATAAAGATGCAAACTACAGAATCAAAAAAATAGACAGCAGAGTCTGCAGCTTTTCTAGTGGCTGAACTAGCACTGCTGCATAATGCTCAATGTGGCAAAAATCCAAACTAGTAGATGGAAACCAAATTCATCCATCCATCAAATGAGAATGTCCAAGGCGTTTCACTCTGAACCACAAATGTCAATCTGTCGTGGTGTTAGAGGGAGATTCAGGGACCATACCAATCCATTGGGAATTGGGAATGTTACGACGTTGCTTGAAAAAAATCTGACATGCTGGTCACACTAGATTCCTCCCAACGGAAAGTAGGTATGACTCAAAATAGGGATATTAGCCATTAATGATTTAGTAGGGAAAAAGTCTGTAAGTGCTGCTCAGTTTTGACGCCAGGCACTTTGAATTCCTGGTTACACATACCTACAGGCTCTGGGATTTGTTCATTCCCAGTTAAGGAAATGCTGAGTTTTTCTACTCGACCAAGATACCGTGCATATCTTTTCTTGACCCTTAGTCAAAATAGGTTTTCCATATGGAGGTGGCAGAAGGCAGCACTCTGAATAAGGCAGTCGTATTAAAACAGATGTAGCCATTCAGAAGGAGCAAACTTTGCTGAAACCGTGCATGTGCTGATAAACTACATCTCTCCTCAGTCTTGTTGACATGCAAAGACAATCAGCTGACAAATCCCATCTGCGCCTCATACCTTTGAATTGACGTGAAAATAAACATCTGCCAATGCTGTTATGCGTGTAAAATAAAACCAAATGCCCAAAAATAATGACTAACAGGATTAATAAGGTTGACCTAAACATGCCCTTGCTCCTTAAAACAACTATTCTAAAAGTTGTGAACGCCACAAATTCAATATTCATCCATAATGCATTGAAAAAAAAAGTTTTCTTCATAAGTACAATGTAAGAGCCCGTGAGAGGAGCTAATATTTTATGTCGTAGTCCAATAATAGCCACTACATTCTGTGGTTTGAGTTACACATCTCCATAGAAACGGCAAAAGCAAAAGAAAAAAACACCATTCCAGACATAAAAACAGGAGGTATGGTGCTGGCTGAATAATATCCCCAAAGCTCCAATTATCGTATTGACCTCACGGTGTCCTGTGTGCACTATACTCTCGCTGCCGAGAGCACTTTAACAGGCAGACGTGGGCCTGTAAATCCTAGGTGCACTGCATGAAAACGGAAACAGAAATTCAAACTGTGGACTATGCTTCAGTGAGTTATTATCATGAAGAGGTAAGGAGAGGTAGAATAATATTCTGCAGCGAAATCCTCAGGAGATAAAAGCTGTTCATCAGCCATCTTTTGGAGGGTTTAGATTTCTCCAGTTTTTTTTTTGTGCGTGTGCATTTTGTCATCTTGTATTGTTTGAACTTTAACGTGAATTGTGAGATCACATAGAGACACAACATGACAAGAAAAACAACATTTATCAGTCTGAGCAGGAGCCACTCAGCCCTGTGGGTCCTTCAGGACCAAGTGTACACAAACTGACTTTAGTCCATCCCACCCCCGTTCCACTGAAGTACTGCTACCTTGTTCCTCAGTTGAACTGACTCCTCTGTTGTCTGGCAGATTGTAAAGTGTATTGGGTCATTGTAAATGTACTGTAAAAATGCTTCGCCTTCTAGTCTTTTGAGGAACGTCTAGTCTAGTCTGTAGAGAAGGAAAAGCACTTTTTTTAATGAATATAACATTACATGAATCAAAAATACACTCTATACATTGTTAATGTGGTAAACTACTATTCTAGGTGCAAACGTCTGTTTTTAATGGAATATGTACATCACGACATCTAATCACGTTAGAAGGCTATTGGATGATTAGAAAACCCTTGAAAATCCTTGTGCAATGATGTTAGCACAGCGAAAAACAGTTTTGCTGGTTCTTTGACGAAAGCAAAATTATTATTTTTAATAAAAATCATTATTTCTAATCTTGTCAATGTCTTGACTATATTTTTCTATTAATTGTGCAACTCTTTTGATGAATAAAAGTGTGAGTTTTAATGGAATACACAAACATTTTGTATAGGTGACCCCAAACTTTTGAACAGTATATTTCACAAAAATATGTGAAAAATGATCAATGCACAGTAAACTCCAGTGAGTCAGTGATGTGAAAACACCTGACTGACATTACAACTCCCAACCACATGGGTTCAAATTGAAGCTACAGAAACAGTTTTTTTCAGTTCTGTTGTCCAGACTTACATGTTAAGCCATCAAATACACATCTGAGGATAGGGAGACGGTCACAGGCTGGCTGTGGTCAACCCTGCTACCAAACAGGACCACAGCAGTGCAGCTATGCTCTGCTGTGAGACACGAATGGAAGCTTGTCATCATAGCTTGGCATCTTATATTGTGGCTTGCCATGAGGATGCTGGCAAATCACATGCTTGTATATTAGAATTATAGTATTATTAGTCACCCTCAGTGGATCGCTACACTCTTAGAAATAAGGGTTCCAAAAGGGTCCTTCTACAAGGACTGAGGTAGGGTTTTTCAAGGGTTCCTGGTAAGACTAATGGTTCCAGTAAGAACCATTTTGATCCAGAGAACCCTTGAAAACCCCTTTCCTGAATAAAGGGTTTCAAAAGGGTTCTTGGTGGAACCCTCCAAAAGGGTTCCAGGTGGAACCTTTCTAGGGTTCTCCTATGAGGACAAGCCGACGAACCTTATATGGTTCTACTTAGCACTTTTATTTCTAAGAGTGTACATGGTGACTGAGTACCAACTTCCACCTTCTCACATTGCAGAAAAAAACAAGAACAAAATCATTGATCGAACCACACCGCGCGTGGACAGTGATGCAACTTTCTCTTGCAGCTATATTTTAATGTTGTAGACTAGGGATGTCACGGTTAACGGTGTAATGGTAAACCGCGATAACATTTTTGACGATAATAATTACCGTCTACATTTCAAAAAAAATTCTTATCTCGGTGATTAACCGCGCCCGTGGTGTAGGCACCGTGAGCCTTTCCAGCGTCTCCGTCTGCTGAAGTTGCCGCGCAGGCGCGCTCTGTAGCCTACAACCTGATGTTCAAACTTTAACGAAGCTGGAATCATGGCCGAAGGAGGAGACGACAGCCCTCAGGACATATACGTATATGAAAACTCACCCATAACAGTATAGTGCGGTGCTGGCGTCACGTCATCATCTCAGACAACTACCGTGTGTGTCCTGCTCTCTTTCAGCCACTGAACAATCCATCTGTTTGTTGTTTTTGTGACGATGAAGTCTGCTAACACATTAGCATAAAGATCGCTAGCTTAAAATGCTAACAGTCCACACACCAGCAGTCTCTGTGCTTTCGCTGTTATTGTGAAGATGTTCAGCCACAGACAATTAGTGTCATGTTCTCCTTGCCTTCCTTTGTCAAACAAAGCTTTTGTTGATGACTGCTTTGATGACAATCACGCTTTAATTTTGCACTGCACACACTGCACACATAAGCACAGGAAAGTTCCAGGCACTATCTCTCCCCTCCTCGCTCTCTCTGCGTGCATATTAATTAGCCATGTGTATTCTCCGTGATTGTCAGCTGATTGGCTGAAAAAGCAACAAAAGCTCTGGAATGTGAGATCGCCACACCCATACTAGGAGTGATTCACAGCGATAAAACAACCTTAATTCAAACACAAAGTTTATGGTTTTAAGACCAACAATACTGTGTCAATAATGTAAACATGATAGTACAGCTGCAGCGCCCACCGCCAGCATATTAAAAATGCATAGCTTTTAGGACTATCAATGCTTTCTGAACATATTCACACACTTTTAAAAAAATACCGTGATAATACCGAAAACCGCGATAATTTCGGTCACAATAACCGTGAGGTTCAATTTTCATACTGTGACACCCCTATTGTAGACACTCATTTATATTGGAGTTCTGGCAATGGTGTTGACTGTTGGGGCATGTCAATGCATTATCTTCTCCTATATATCTCATTCTATTTCATCTTAATTCAACTGTGTCCCAAAGGAAACCCCATAATAAATGTGGAGGTTCACTACACTAATCCATAAAATAAAAATACTTTGCTGTACATCAAACGTTACATGAAAAAACATGAAAGTCTGACTCACCATTGAGAAAAAGCTCTTCTCGCAGTGACTGTCTGGCATCAGAAGAGAAACATCGTTTCTTCAGCCACTCTGGCTCAAACACACTGGTGTGCTGGTCTGGCCACACTATAGACACCTATGAGACAAGAATCTTAGTCATCAAGATTTATTTTTTCCCCCATTGTACAAGAGACTGAAATCAATAAAGGAAACTTACTGCATTTTAGTTTACAATGTACTACAATACACAGAAAACCAGTCAATTCTCCTTAAGTGAGCTTAAAGTGTCATTGCCTGAAATCCAAACAATTGCAGATTAATTTGCTGTGGATTAACCAGTCCGTTGACTAATTTCCCCACTATAATGTGACAAAATTAAATGTGACAACAGTAAGTCAGACCAGATGCTCAGTGATCCATCACATCCTCAATGATCTATACAGTGCGTTTAATGCCAAAAACCAGAGATAATGGCAGCAGCTTACCTTGTTGTCCTTCGTAACCTTCACAGTGTCAACCCCCGTGTGAATATCAAGATCACATATCAGGAGCTCCCGGGCCTGAGCTGACTGCAGAGTGCACAGTGGACACTGGCAGTTGTCCCTTAGCCAGGTGAATGGGTACGAACTGTGGCCTCCATCCTCCCACTCCACCTCCACCAGCCTCTCCTGATCCAGAGCCCGGGCATGTCTCACTAACTGGCAAGATGCAGGCGGGGAGGCTGAGACCAGAGACTGCTGTCCTCGAAGCTGCGCTGATGTCAAACTAGAGGGCAGACGACCTGCAGCCTGGGCCGGTCTGCGACAAGCTCTCAGAACCTGGCAGGTCAAGGCAGAGGTGCTCCTCTGCAGGGCAGGCCGGGCAAAACGTGCAAATGTGCTCATCCACATTTCTGATTGATTAACTCTAGAAAGAAAGAGAGGGATAACAATAAAAAAGAGAGATTAGACGTGTCCTAACAAGGTAAATTTACTTATGTAACACATAATTAGTTGGCAACACCATTCTCTTGGCCTCAGATACTTGTCTGAGGCCAAAAGAGTCGCTTTACTTCTAGGGATGCACCGATTAATCGGCCAGTGATCGGAATCAGTCAGAATATTCCGATTTTAATAAGCCGATCCAATGCACCCGCATCGCGCAGCATCAGCAACACACGTGCACGCGGCTACACGCACATGTAGTAGAGTGTAGGGCTGGGCGGTATACCGGTTCACACTGAATACCGTTTTTTTCCGTTATGATATGAATTTTTAATATACGGCCGTACCGGTGTATTTGATTACACAACATTCGCGCACCCGCAGCGATGTGGCGGTGCTGCGCCGCTGTTGTCTGCTTTGCGAGTGAGCGATCTGCATGTAAACGTTTCATTAATGTTTATATATTTGTTTCAATCACTGAACGAAGCCTGTCATATTTAAGACAAGAGTCAGGACCTTAAATCACTTGCACAAAACCTTTGATCAGCACTCAGCATTTGTTTGTTTGTCATTTAAACCTGTGTGCGCAGAGAGCGCGAGGCATTGTTGGAACGGGGCAGGAGAGAGAGAGAGAGAGAGAGAGAGAGAGAGAGAGAGAGAGAGAGAGAGAGAGAGAGAGAGAGAGAGAGAGAGAGAGAGAGAGAGAGAGAGAGAGCGAGAGAGAGGTCATTTACTTATTAAAAAACTGAGGTCATCATACTCGGCCCTAAACACACTCTCTGACCATATTGTCACTTTAGATGACATCACCATAGCTTCCAGTTCCACTATGAGGAACTGGAACATGTCATTTGATTCACACATATAACTAACCACCAGAACAGCCTTCTTCCACCTGCAGAACATTATGAAAATTAGAAACATCCTGACGCTGAAAAACGGATCCAGTTTTCGAGGCTACTACTACTTTCTGCTGCCACCAGCGAATGTGATGAGGCCAGGAAGGAAACGAGGACTATCATCCCCAAGTCTCTGACCACAACAGTCTTCGCTACAGGCTGTGACAAACCCAGTGATCCAGATGGATCCTGGCATTTAAAGACTTTTTACTCTCTATTGTTTTTGTAATTGTGTATTCTATGTAGTCTATTCTATGTTCTGGGTAACATCTACTGCACGTCCGTCTGTCCAGGGAGTGGATCCCTCACCTGTGGTTCTCCCAAAGGTTTCTACCTCTTTCTTTTTCCCAGGTAGTTTTTCTTTATCCTGGTCAAGGGTCTAAGGACAGAGGATGTTAGCAACCCTGTGAGACAAACTGTGTTTTGTAATTGTGGCCTATATAAATAAATTTGATTTGGATTTAATAATCTCAAATCAAATATGTGTGCAGGGAGGGTGAGATCCAGCACTTCATCCCAGAATTTTCTGACAAACAATTATTGACATTATGAGTAAAATTTTAAGGGAAGAGGGAAAGGTAGGATGGAAGGAAGAAAATAAAGACATGGGAACAAGAAGGAGGAATGACTGGAGAAGGAAACAAGGAGATAAGGAGTTGAGGAGACAAGATAACAACAAAGGTTGTAGTGCAGCATAATGGACACAAACTACTTTTAAACCCCATAGAAGATGGAAAGAAGACAATTTGAAATTGAGTTTGAGATGCCTAAGTGCTCAGACCTATCTACAGAAATCTGATTTCAAACCACCAATTAAAAAACAAACTAACATCAAATAATATATATATATATATATATATATATATATATATATATATATATATGTTCAGACAATTAAAAAACAACCTGCATGTACCAGGCAAATTATCTTCCTGGCTCTGGGTGAATTAACAAGTTATCATCATCATAGTGAATAATGACATTTTTAAAGAGGTTAGAAAATTAAACAGCTATTACAATCTACACGTACACACATGACATACGATATTACCAGCAGCAGCTCCTCTTCGCACGGTTTCATTCACGTCTGAACTGAAAGAGCTTGCAGTGAAATCAAACAGGAAAGCGCTAACCCTTTGTTAGCCGGCTAGCATCACAACAAACCGCCGTTGAGCTGTCAACGTCTGTTCCGACAGGTCTGTCTTCATTCGTCTATAATAACAGCTTCATTCATTCATTCACTGAGGAAACGAGAGAGTGTGTTACCTGATAAACGTTTGCCGGTCCGTCAGCACAAACGCTGGGTCGGTCTATGTTTGCATGAGTGAAACCGAGGACAGCGAGAAAGTGGGTGAAAGGTCAGCCAGGAATCTGAGCTGCGTGACACAGCTTCTCCTCTCTTATCAGTTCACAGGCTAAAATTAGCTAGGTTTTTTTCCTCCTCCATGTTTATGACATATCTATTTCACTGTGTTTTGTGTTATTATTAGTATTATTTTCTTGCAATATATTTTGCAATTGTATTACTATTATTATTATCACCAAACGCATTTAAGCTAACACTAAACACATTAACCTGCCATCAGTGTCAAGTCAGTTCCTTGTAAAATTATTAACCAGTTTGACACAGCACCACCCACAATTTGGGTGGTGCTGTGTCAAACTGGTCAAACTGGTTAATAACACACCTGAATCTGAAAGGAGTAAGAGAGAACACCAGCTCAGTCACTTGTGCAACATCTACACATGTGACAGTGTCGAGCAACAATAACAGCATCACTGATACTGTAGTTCAAGGCTATTCAACCTGGGGCCCGGGGGCCAGAACGGCCACCGGGCCCTTCAAGCAATTTGGACCGGCCCGTGGCTCATTAACCCATAACTAATGAATGTATTATTAAAAAGCCAATAAAACCGTAGCTTTGCCTATTTCTGGCACCTTTGCGACACAAAACACATGACACGTTTCTATGACGACTGACTGGAAATGGCGTCATGCATGGCGTCATGCATGGCGTCATGTTTACGTGCCTCGACACCGGAGTCCAGGCACAGTTTACCAGTTAGCTCCGTTAGCTGCATTAGCTCCTTTAGCGCCGTTAGCACGCCTACAGTCGAAACTGGAGCGCTCTGTTTATTAAACGAATAGAGCAGCGCTACAAAATAACTAGCGGACCTGTGTGCTGCGCATGTGTACCTCTGTTTTTAAAGTTTAGCGTTACTTTAGAGCAGGGGTCACCTGGTAGCCCGCAGGCAGCCAATACGGTGCCCGCGGGCTCACTTCACTTCACTTGCATGTATCCGTATGATCGCTCATAAAATATCTTTGATATCGTTTATAAAAACTGGTAATCGTTAGGAGTAAGCACTGGAATTAATGTGTATGCAGTTGAATGCATAATATTAATAATTTAAATGGTAAACAAACAAAAAAATATTATATGGTAGCCCTCCATATTATTTTTTACCCTTAAGGTAGCTCTCTGTCTCAAAAAGGTTGGTGACCCCTGCTTTAGAGACTCATTTTAACAATCCGAGTCACGTAAACCTGACGTCACGTGCGTCTTTTTCTGGTCAGTCGTGCGGTAACGTGCGCTAACGTTGATGCCATAAACGCCGTTGACGCTTTGACAGCACTATTTGTGACACTTTGCGTCCCTTTTTGGCAAATACTAGTACAGCTGTAATTGTAGACAGCCTATGTATGTACCAGAAATATTGCACTAAGAGCCATCTGTAGCAATTGTACCTGAATGTTATTGGTACTGTTACTTATATTTCTGCAAAAATAGCCTATTGTGGCCATTGCACCTTAATGTTGTTTATATTGTTGCCTCTAATATTGAAAGAGCCAATTGTCTTACCCAAATGTTGGTGGTACTGTAACTGCAACCTTTTTGCACTATACGCAAATTGTATTGTACCTGAATGTTGGTGGTTTTGTTACTTATCTTTTTAGCACAAAACTAGCAGCTTAATAAATAAGGGCTAAATAATTTATAACATTTTGTATCTATTTGTATCCGTTTACTGTACATGCAACACAAAATAGTAGTACAGTAGTGCTGTAGTTGTAAGAGGCTTATTTTTGCACTGTGTTTTTAATTCTCAAAATTAAATTAGAAATTATATTATATAATGTAGACTGGACTCAGGAGTGATGTTGTTGTTGTTTTTCCCCACAATCATATATATTATACATTTTTTTATCAGGTCATATGTGTCACTCTTTGTTGACGGGAATTACTATTTGGTCAGGTGGCAAAAGGGCAGGTTGACATGTCATGTCATGTTATTAGGAAAGCACGTACAACTGTCCAGTCATACAATCAGATGTGCAGTACGTATAACCATGCAGATGGTGGTCAGGAGCTCCACTTAATGTCTACATCAAGCAAAAAACTTAAGGTATATATTCAGTATTGAAATCTGTGTCATCATGATGATTAAAATTATTATTCGTTTTTTTTTTATTATTATTTTTACTTTGACTGTACCCAGAAGGCGAAGAACGGGGAAGGATGGAATGGAGAAAGCTGGTGCTGGAAGCGACCATAGCCCCCGACCCTCAAGCTGAGGATGGGACAAGCAAGTAATGTGTTTTGAAGGTAAACAATTGCATAATAATTATTTTATACACATGTTGACCCTACATGTATACGTTCCTGAATGAGGGTAAAAGGATAAACGTATAAAACAGATGTAGCTAAAAAGCTGAATAGTTAACTATTTAGTTACCTTTGCAATTATTAACCAGGCACATAGTGTCACCCAGTGTATAATAGGGCTGAGCAATTAATCAAAATGTTTTAAAAATTGCAATACCTACTGCAATTTTTCGCAGGAGGCGCAATATTTTTTCTAACCCTTAAAGCCGAAATGTGTCAAAATATAATTTTAGATTATTATTGTCTTGACCAATGCACATCTTATTATAAAGATTGAAGAGAACATATACCCATATCCACAAATATCACACAGTAATCATTTTAAATATGTTTATCCGCATGAATGTATGTAAAAATGACCATTCCCTCTGATATCGCAGTTGTAATTCCTGGCAAAATAATCGTTCAACATGGTTGACGTGAGTCTCAAAGGGTGACTATTTGCTCCTCTAATGATTTGTTTGCGTCATCAAGTGGGTCCTCATATAAAAAGGTTTGGAAACACATCTGGCTCCAGATGTCCTGGCATGACTTGTGTTGATATGGACTGTTTTCCCGTGATATAAACTCAAAGACTTTTATTGTACTTGGTCAGTCTGGTCAGGGTTGTTGGTCTGAATGTGAGCGGTACCAGGAATCCTCTCTGTATACACATTTAAGTTGTGGTATATTCATATGGATTTGATTCAAGGACAGCAAAGGTTTTGATTTGATGTTTTTATTTTAGCTTTTAGTTTTCTCATTAACTGTGGAAAAAGGAGACGAGTGAGGAGGGGTTGCATGGCAATTTAGTTTTTGCACATAGCAATTTAATAGACATCTAAAACCTGGATTCCTTCAAGATGAGCAGTGATGCATTTTTGTGCAATGCGAGTCAGACTGATGCAAAGTGCAGACTCTGGCTTATGTAACACAATCATTCACTTCCAGACATTTTATTTGTGCAATAAATCTGAAGATAAACCTGTTTTTAACTGTGTTCTTAACAGTAAAAATGGTTCTGATCAAGATTAATTTATGTAGGTCACAAACCTGAATAATCACTAATGTAATAATAAAATAATGGAAAACTGAGAGCAGGACTCTGCAGAGGCAGCTGATTGGGTAATGTGTGCTGTTTCTACTGGAAAGATATGCACACAACTGAGCATAATTAGACTTTTAGTACGTTGAATTACAGGTTTACATTTAAAAGCACATTGAGTTCCACCTTGAAGCACTATCTATATATAGGTTCAACCAAGGTTTTTCAGTTCACATTTTTCAACAGTTGATGGTCACGTGTATGTTTGTTCCCTTTGAAATAAACTTGGCTTGTAATTTGATAGCAGCAGGTGACTAAAAACAGGTGGTGCGTTTAAAAGTAGCCCATATTTTTTACAATTCCTGAACTGAGTGTGCTACCAGCAACAAAGTCCAGACACTACAGTGTGACTTCATAAATACACAAATCAAACCTTTGTAATACAAACTACATTTTTTTAATTGGCAGAGATTAAACTGATGGTCATGTGGCCAAAAGGCATAACTCTTCAGCACTCACTGAGCATGCTATTAGGAACACCTGTAAATCTGCTTTTTCATTAATCAGGCAACCATGTGGTAGCAGTGCATTGTTGAAGCGAGCGCTGAGCTTCAATAACAGTTCATTTCATAGGCCACATGTGTTCATTAAAAAAACACATGATTTTGGCGACTGGTTTAAGTTTTAATTAAATTGCTGTTTTCCTGGGACTTTTACACACCACAGTCTTAGTCTTGGTGCAGAGAAATGTGTGGATGAAAATAAATTAGAGAGATTAGAGCTTTGTGGCCCGGCTGGTTAGAAGTGACAAGCTATGCACTCTTAGAAATAAGGGTTCCAAAAAGGTCCTTCTACGAGGGCTAAGGTTCTACCTGGAACCAATTTCTTCTGAAAACCCCTTTCCCTGAATAAAGGGTTTTAAAAGGGTTCTTGGTGGAATCCTCCAAAAGGACCACCTTTATAAAAAGGTTCTACCTGGAGCCAAAAAGGATTCTCCTATGAGGACAAGCCGAAGAACCTTATATGGTTCTACTTAGCACTTTTATTTCTAAGAGTGCGGTAGCTACTCTTAACCATTGTGATGAGAGGATTTCTGTTTTGAGATTGACAGTTTTAAGTTTTAAGTTTTAAACAAGGCAATGAGCAAACACTGCAAATTAATCATTATTCTGTTTTCCCGACTTTAATACATATACAATAGCAATACATGTGCAATACACACACTACATGTTGAATTTCATCCTTGAAGAAAAAAATAAAGGATAATTGTCACACTTCCAATCACTCATAGTCAGTGCATTTCCATGTATGTTAAAAGTCAGATTTTAGTTGGACTAAGACAATAATTCGTTTTTCTTGCTGTCAGGTTGGTCCAACTAAAATCAGACTACCATACCTTACTCCAGCATGTGTCAGACTTGGTGTTCTGTGCATGCACCAAAATGTCCTCCCCAGAAGTGGAAAAAATACTAAAATATTGTACTCAAGTAAAAGTACCAATACTTTGATGAAATATTACTCAAGTAGAAGTAAAAGTAGTCATCTGAAAATGTACTGAAGTAGAAGTAAAAAGTAGTTCATTTGAAATGTACTTTGAGTAAAAGTTACTTAGTTACTTTGCGTGGTGGGGTGTGAGGGTAGTAGAAATATGACAAGGGGTCAGAAATCCAAAACTATCTTGGAGCTCACGCGCCCGGCGCGACACAGGATATTACGTCACTTTTGGCGTGCGCCCTCTATGTTCACGCGCCAGTGCTGGTGCTAATCACATCATCATTTGTCTGGTTCTGGTGTATATTTTCCCCCTGTAGGTCTTCATTGTGCTGAATTTTTATTTTTACTCAGTAACGGATAGGATTTATTAAGTATTAGTTACTTAATAAATACTTGAGTCAATACGTAATCAAGTAGAATACAACATCCTGATTTTAAATTGTACTTAAAAAATACAAAATACACAAAAAAAGCAGCTACAAGAGCCAAGCTCGCTCTAATTTGCATCACGATTAACATGTATAGCAGGTAAACAAGGGACCACTGTACAGTAAACATACTGTGTGTAAACGATAGGCATCAAAGAACAGCAAACACATTATGTCTAAATCTTTCGAGTAAAGGGGTGGAAATTATTTGACGAAGTTCAAAAGAAGCAATATACATCAAAGAAATGACACAATATAAATGTATTCAGCTTTGTGTGTGTGGGAATGGAGGGGGGGGGGTGTTCCTGGGGTAAAATATTTCTAGCAGCGCCCTTGATAGGCGCCTACTTGTTATGGTAAAATGAATGAAGACAAACTAGGTCTTCCCCCTGTGTGCGTGTGTGTGTGTGTGTGTTTGTAAGGCTCTCCAGGCAGGGCGGCCAGCGTGGTCCAGACTGAATGCAGCCTTTAAAGTGACGGAGGGGCTGTAATTTGAGAGCAGCGCTGAGGTATTATTAGCCAAAAAAAGAAAAACTCAAACGCGGCCCTTGAGGCGTCCAGATGTTGCGTTTGAGGCACCGAGTGAAGTCAGGAATATAGTATTCAGCTGTTGAGCACGCTGATTCAAACTTTACACAGCCTCTCTCTCTCCAGCGCAGTGATGGGAGCAGATTAAAAATAACGGAGGTGAGCTCGCTGAAAACTTGTCTGAAAAGCAGGAAGATATCGATATCGTGAAGGAGCAAACACACTGCGCAGTTTGGATGCGGTTGAAATGTTCGGCTTTCTACACCAGGCTGGAATTAAATAGTGGTTCTGGGTGACATCCGAGTCGAGTTAAACTCCAATTTCCCTCTTTTGTGAGTGAGTTTCTGCGCACCATGGCTTTGCTTCACTTGCTCCTATGTGCCGGGATGTTGACGTTGGTGTCGAGGTGTGGAGGCTATTACAGCGGACCTTTACACCCGGAGATGTCTAATGGCACTTTCCATCATTATTTCGTGCCGGACGGAAACTACGAGGAAAATGACGACCCGGAACAATGCCAGGTGCTCTTCAAAATGACGGACGAGCGAAAGTGCGGTGCCGACCAGGACCAGGACGCGCTCATAAAGGACGACTTCACCATCATCAAGCGGCAGATCGAGGACACGGCTCGGGTGCTGGAGGGGATCGGGAAAAGCATCTCCTACGACCTGGACGGAGAGGACAGCTACGGGAAATATTTGCGGCGGGAGACGGCGCAGATTGGCGAGGCATTCACTAACTCGGAGAAGTCTCTGCTGGAACTGGAGGTGAAATTCAAGCAGAGCCAGGAGAGTGAGCTGAAAGAGGAGCACAGGCTCAACGACGACTTTCTCAGCATGGTCGTGCACACGCGGGACGTCCTGAAGGAGACGCTGGACATCTCCGTGGGTCTGAAGGACAAACACGAGCTGCTGTCCCTGATCATCCGCAGCCACGGCACCAGACTGAGCAGGCTGAAGAACGAGTACATGAAGATATGAGAGAGAGAAAAGTTCTCATAGAAGTGTCACATAGCAGGCAACACTTTATTTTTAATGGTTCATTATTTTCTAATAAGTTATTGAACGGTTCCTGGAAGCAAAAGGTAGGTTTCTCATTGCAGGGAAACCACAATCATAGTTATTTGAACTAAATCACATTGAAAATCTAAATCCCCAGGAATTTTAAACCAAATGAGTAATTTACTTTTTGATTCACGCTGTTCAACGACAAACAATTGTAACCAAAAACACAACACTCTTAGAAATAAAAGTGCGAACTAGAACCATATAAGGTTCTTCGGCTTGTCGTCATAGGAGAACCCTTTTTGGCTCCAGGTAGAACCTTTTTGGAGGGTTCCACAAAGAACCCTTTTTAAACCCTTTATTCAGGAGAAGGGTTTTAAATGGTTCTCTGGATCAAAATGGTTTTTACTAGAACCAATAGTGTTACCAAGAACCCTTGAGAAAACCCTTTCTTCGGGAAGGGTTTTTCAGAAGCAAATGGTTCCAGGTAGAACCTCAGCCAATTTTGGAACCCTTATTTCTAAGAGTGAACCTTTTTGGTGGCGGTAACTAGAAAAAGCTGTGTAGTGAGTACAAACCTCCCCTATGGTCATTCAGTTACAGTGTCAACACACTCCCATATCCTACAAAGTTAAGAATCACTTGAATCACCACCAAAATCAAATAACATAATATTTGATTAATTTCATTTTTTAGCTACACACAAACAAGCAAACAGACAAGTGTGGGCAAAACATTACTTCATGGACATAGGTATACTAAAAATTGCATGGTTCTTTCCAGGAAACTTCTTAGATCATTTGGATATAAAGTGAAATGTATGGCTGTATAATAAAGCCTTACCCCATTTTATTTTTTATATTGCTTTTATGGTTGAGCAAAAAATAAAAATGTAGTTTCAGTTAAATTATTAGATGCAAAAAGGAAATAAATCCAAACCATACTGCAAAGAAACATTAATATTTAGTCTGTCCAATTCTAATCTACTGTAATGTAATGCTCTCTCTTTATTTCTGAGATTCTAACAAATTATTTTATCATTCCATTTAGAATTCTGAGTCAAACCCAAGTGGACTCCAATCCAGCAGGCGCACAGGAGTAAGACACATAATAAATATCCATTACTTTTGATGTGCAGGGCAGCCATCTTGGATTTTGAGGTCAGAAGTTGGCGAGGTTCTTTCCAAGTCAAAAAGACAACTCCAGGGTGGCTTTCCTGGGAACTGGGAAATTCCTGCTTCCCAGTTCAAATGGGACACACCATTAATAACTCTTTGCCAGCTGTTAAACATGGCGTGGTAATGCTGTACTTTGTGCAGCAGTCAGTTGCACGGAAAACATCCAATAGATAGAGTCGTAATAGAACAGATTCTTATAAAATCAACAATTAATGAACACATATGTCCTTCATTTAGTGAAGAAAATGATATTAACAAAAGAGCCTGGCTTCTACAGCAGACCAGTGATTCAATCCTGACCCAATAATCCACCATGAACAATGTCAAGGGAGACAAAACTGGGCTTCTGGAAGTGCCCAGAGAGTCTCCTGGTGTAAACAACACTGATCTTAAACGCCTTGTGTGTACAAAACGTCTCAGAACTTGAAGTGACCTGTGAACAAGTACAGAGAGACTCATTGGCTACAACATGCATTTGCAAGCCATCTGTCTAAAAGGGATTTACTGAGTGTTTATTTACAGTTATAGACACATTACGAGTTCTTAAGAAAACTTGGCAGTGCAGTAACATCTGAATAAAAGCTACATGTTCATGTCTATGGGGCAACAGTGACCTGTTTCCCACCCTTTTTAAACTAAATTTAAAATTATGCAATATCTTACTCCTCTGCTGGTCAACTTACTAGGCTGATGCACTGTTTTTTCCCCCCACTATGTAAAAGTCTGGGTTTTTAGTCATACAAGGAAGCTTTCATGTGTAGCCAGCTCATAGTCTGATTGGACCTCAGGGGCAACATTATGCTGCACAGAGCTCATTTTGCCCAGGGCCCCTCAAAGTTCACCATTACCATGTCTGTGGAAAAGTTTTGGTGTCCACCTACAGTACATTTTTGTTTGTGGTGGCTTCAGCATTCAATAATTCATTCTAAAGAGCACTTTGTTTCTCCAGAGTCAACGTCGCAGTTGTTCAGGTCAATCTAGCGGAGCTTTGCCAAATAAACATGGTCATAATCCATTTAAATTGTCATGTTATATAAGAAAATGTTTATTTTTTTTGGGTGAAGTGACCCTTTGACAAACACAGTGAGTTACCAAATAAGTATAAAGGCACAGGTGTTGTGGGTGTGTATGGATATGTTTGTTTAAAACAATGGCTTCAAACAGGTCTGCCAATTATAAAAGAAACAGCAGGACTTTCAAAACATAATTGTCGTCTATGTCAAACTTTGCACCTATGGCATTGAAGCAGTGAACAGAGAGAACTTTATGTAGCAGCTTGGTTAAAGCTCCCAACATCAGCCACTGCTCTACTCTGACAATCCAATGAATGTTTCAGAAATCATAAAACAATGTTTACAGGTGGTAACCTATCTCTTATTTTTATTTTATTTTTTGCCTCACAGGCCTACAGATTTTGCACAGTTCTTCACTGCTCCGATGCCAAACGTTGTTGTGTGACATGGTTTAAAATGCTCTAGGCCTTCACTGTGCTGTGCTGCACAGGCAGTATAACCTTGTAAAATGTACAGTGTATTATTAAAAAAAGTAAGTAAATACTGTGAGTGCCAATATCTTTATAACAACACATTCATGTGTGTATTCATTGTTTATATAAAGTTTGATAACTGGGCAACATATATCTATTCTAGTTTACCTGTAAGATACAGTATGTGTGATGGGTAAGACTGCAGGCAGCACTTGGAGACTTTGTGAGGCTCAATGTTTAACACAAATCTGTGTGATAGCGCTTTGTGTTTTGTCCTCTCAAATAAAGAGTTTGTCTTTAAAGTTCATTGTTGTTGAAAGAGTGTTTAATTATTAAAAAAATGATTCTATTTCTTAGGATATTTGCGAGAAAATGTGTTACATTTTGGTCAAGAATTGAAAATTGGAATTAAAGATATAATATGCAAGTTTTCTCTGCTTCAAACATGGTTTCCAGCTGCACTTTTCAAGGGCCATTGTTTATTGTAAAGGCTTATAATAAGCCCTTTGAGCAGCATTACACAATTTTGCAGACTGGGAACTACAGTGACCCACTATCAGAAAGTGATGATTCATTAACATGATCACTTCAGTAGAACCAATAAACTACTAAAGCAAAGCAACTTCACATTGGTGTAATTTTTCCATTGCTGAAGACAGTTCTCAATGACAAGTGGAATAAAATATGATGAGGAACATTCTTTTCTATTTTAGGAAGTATAGCAGAACAAATAGCACCTTTAAACCATTCCAAATGTTGTATGGATCCCCATAGAGCTACATCCTGGCGCTTCCCAGACTTTGTATTACTTCATACGCCCATAACCAGTGAAACTCAATACTGCAAAGCCACATGCATTAAACTGCAAAGTTCTCCTTCATGTTTGCTTTACAAGCTTCTTCATGCACTGGAAGTGGCCCCTAATTATGAGTGCTCTGAAGGAAGAAGTTGCTTGTTGGTATTTATGAGGAGCCGAGATGTACGGGTGTTGTTTTTATGGGATTTTGAATGGTATGGAGGGCCATGCAAACAGCTCGTTTTTCTAAAAACAACATCTTTGAAGTAAAACTTCAGCCTGTTGAGAATGAGGGGATGAAAACTTTGATATATAGATTAAGAAGGAGTAAAAACTTCACAAGTACCTACAACTCTAGGGGTGGGGGGAAAAAATCGATTCACATAGGAATTGCGATTCGAATCATCCACAATTCTGATTCAATTCGCTTCAGTTTAAGTTTCTATTTTGAAAAATAACACAACACACCACTTTTTGTTATTTGTGTACAATTTATTTTTGTAACTTCTGGGAGAAAAAGGCAGCTAGCCTAAGCTTTTATTTATGAAAGTTATTTTTTTGTACAGTAAGTTTTTACTTGTTTTGAATGAATAAATGTTGCATTTTGTCTTAAGTTTGCCTTTGTGTGATCACATTATCACATTATCTTATACAAACTGTATTGTTTTGATGCCATAATTTGCCTTAACACACTATGCATGGTATACATTTTTGAATCGAGAATTGTTTGAATCGAGAATCGTATGAATCAAATTGGTTGAATCGAGAATCGATTTTGAATCGAATCGTGACCCTAAGAATCGGAATCGAAGCGAATCATGACCCACCCAACGATTCACATCCCTATTCAACTCTACCCAGTAGTGAAAAGGGCCAAGTGATGTCACATAACATTACAAAGTGCAGAGGCACAGTGGCACTTGTGATTACACAGAGTCTGTATACTTTGAGCACACAGATTACACTCATGAGGCTACATGAAGGACACATGATATGCGGCTCACGCCACAGGCTTGGAACCTTTACCCTACATTGCATGTTTCCATGAGAGGAGGCATTTATAATTATTCCCTATTTACGTATCCAGAGTGCAAACCTTTTCTGTAAGTTGCCGTATGTCAGTGCAACATTTATCCGACCTTTTACGGTAAATGTGCACTTTACTTAAAATAAATACTGTATGTAATTTAAAAGTACCTCACTTTAACTGTTATAATATGCAAGGGCACGTGGATGCCTCCACTTTTATTTGAAATTTGCTGTGTAACTCCGGTAGAAAGGCAACAGAAATGTAAGTAGCAGCCTGGAGAAACATAACCATGATGCTGTACTGCAGGAGGAATTTCAATGCGGTGTCAGACAAAAAAATAAAAAAGGAATGGAAAATGAAGTCATGTTCTGGTTCTAGGGTGTGTCACTCTGTCGTGGTTTGAAGTCTTTTTGGCATGTTTATTTTTACATTAAATCATTTTTGAGAAAAAAAGTGTCCTAGTCACACGAGGCAGTCTCATTTAAAAAATGCAATTAAGTTGGAACGCAAAACACAATCCAGAGGTTTTTTTTTCCTCTCATGAAGTTTGCTTTGTGTGAGCTGTTGAAGTCTATTTTGTCGCTGCTGTCTAGGTGTAACATCATGAGTAGTCTTATGTTCTGTTTCCTGTTTTATTTTGAAATAATTACCATCGCCTCTCGTTTCAGTGTCTGCTTCCTGTACAGTTTCCCTCGTGTGATCACCTGCTCTGCCGTGATGTGTTTTATTCCTCCACCTGTGTTTTTAGCCCTCATGTTTCGTGTGTCCTCGTCTTGTCTGACGAACATCTCCTTGCCCTTATTTAAGATCAGTTACCTGAGCCTTTTGACCTCTTTGGTATTATTTTTTTGTATCTTTTGTTCCTTATGCATTGGGTGTTTTCACATAAGAAAGATGGCGTCGAAAGCAGCGAAGCGAATGCGATACAAATTAAGTATTTTCTTTGTTAATAGAGATATAAAAATTATGAAAACCATTGTATTATCTTAGTTTAGGCCCATATTATGGATTACTGACGTCATTGTTGCGTAACATTTATTTTTATTTTACGATCTTTTGTCAATAGCCGGCCGGTGCGCACACGTGATCGTTTGCTATGGGTTACTTTTCAATAAGCCGTGGTGTGTGGTAACTGTCAGCTGAATATGTCCGTGGTTGTGGTATTTGTATGAGTATCACCTTATAACTAACTGACAACCTAATAACTTGACTGAAATAAAATAATAAATGAATAATTGTGACGTAAATGTGTTCTTCTTCTTCTTTTTCGGAGTTGGAGTTAAGATTGAGGGTTAAGATAGTAATTTGAATTGGCCCCACATCTAGGGCCAATTCAAATTCCTATCTTAACCCTCAATCTTAACCCTCAAGCTCAACCCTTAATCTTAATTGGCCCTCAAAACCAAGTGTTTAGGGTTATTTTGTCACAGAAATGGGACACCCCTTAATGCAGATACGTCTTCAGACTGCGGGGGGCAGAATAACGCGAAAGCTGCGTCCAATCTGTCAACTCCAAAAAAGAGAAACATTTTTGAGATTGAGGGTTAAGATTGAGGGTTAAGCAAGGAATTGGAATTCACCCCTAGTGTTTGTTCAGCCTAGGTATGGTATGACATTTGAATTTCAACTCATAGCGTGGAACAACTTTGGGCTAAACTTGGAAAAGCTCTGTTACCAAACTGCAGATTCATTAGAATTTAGACTTACCAAGAATTTACTTGTGACATATAGGGTGAATTCCAATTCCTTGCTTAATCCTCAATCTTAACCCTCAATCTCAAAAATGTGCGCTCCCTCTAGTGCAAGTGCTGTCGTGATTCTCAGAAAAGTTAAGTTGAGGGGCAAGTTTAAGGGCTGTATCACCCTCAATATTGAGATTTTCCGAGATCAATAGAGATATAAAAATTATGAAAACCATTGTATTATCTTAGTTTAGGCCCATATTATGGATTACTTGCGTCATTGTTGCGTAACGTTTATTTTACGTCAATAGTCGGCCGGTGCGGACAAGCGATCGTTTGCGATCGTTTACTTTTCAATAAGCCGTGGTGTGTTGTAACTGTCAGCTGAATATGTCCGTGGTTGTGGTATTTGTATGAGTATCATCTTACAACTAATATACAAGATACAACTAAGGATATTGGCTTGTTCTGTGTTCAGAGGAGAACTTGGCTCTCACTGAGGGAAGATGTTCAAAGAGGAGCAGGCAGGCCAATAAAGGCTGTAATCACACCTTGCAAACAGGCAGCGCTGAGGCAGGAGGTAGATGACAGAGAGGTTCTGTGGGCAGGGCAGGTGTGTGAGTGTGTGTGTGTGTGTGTGTGTGTGTGTGTTTGTGTTTTTAATTGCCTTTCTAGGACCTTTCTGGAACAACCACCAACCTTGTCAAGACCAGTAGTCATGGTGACCAAAGTGTAAATTGTGGTTAGGGTTTAGGCATTAACTGGTTATGGTTAAAGTGAGAAAAAGAGAGAAAGCTTTGTTCTGGTTGTACAAATGAAGTCAGTGCAGTGTCTTAACAAGAATAGCTGTGCAAATCTGTGTGTGTTAACCCAAAACAGCAGGTGTGCTTAAAGGTGATAATCTTCTGAGAATGCTGTGGGAACTGCTTAAGGACTGGAAAAGCAGAGAATGGTGGGATTTGAAAAGGCAGGACATTTTAGAACTGGTGGTGGGTGTGGATTATGACAAGAAAACCATGAAAATAGAAGACAGTATAATGCAACGCAGTGTTTTTTAGGCATTTTAATGATGATTTGCTGATTCCTAGTCTTTCCCACTGCTCTTAATAATATCATTATTAAACCCCTCCTGAACAGAAACGATCTAAATGCTGATTTAACATTTATAAACCAACCAAACCATAACAACTTTTATTGTTTTTTTTAAATTGAATTAGCTATATGAATCTTAAGTAACGTACCAGTCTGGCTTCAGGATAAATCACCGTATAGACTGTACTTTTAAAATTGTAAATGGCCTCAGGAGGAGGATGGATAACAGGGTCCTTAGTCCTGCTTGACTTAAAGGTGAAGTAAGTAGTTTATAGTGCCATCTAGAGGAGAGGCTGAAATTTATAACAAAGAACTGCTCCTCTGCTCACCCCCTCCCTTCCCTGAGCGCTACGATATCCGCAGCCGGTCAAATGTCGTCCTCGTCGTCTTTCTCCGTGTCAGCAGATGAGGTTCGTGAGGCGAGGGAGAGGGCGAGCTACCACGGCCATAGCAGACGAAGCGGAGAGAGTGGAGGCGGGACTTCCGCTACAAGTAAAGCGACGTTTGATTTGTTCTCTCGCGTTTGTCTATACAGGCTCCGGTAGAAACATGGCGTCCTAGCAATGCAGTAGCGGCCCACGACCATGTTATTTTACATGACTTTTTGAAACACTACGAAAATGAAACAAAGAATATTATACAGCGACTAGACAATGCAGGAGCACATAATATGTTTACAAAAGTGGATTTTGGGTCATATAAACCCATAAATACTACACAGTGTCCCTTTAAGCGAAGCCTTTGATACTGTAGATCACTCAATTCTTTGCGATAGATTCCACAGTTTTATTAACCTCTGTGACAATGTTTTATTCTTTGTCGTTTAACTCGCAGATCAAGCATTTATAGTAAGTATGGATGCATTTTCATCAATAAGCTATAAAGTGAAATATGGGGCTCCTCAAGGTTCAATTTTAGGACCTAGTCTTTTTAATCTATACATGCTGCTACTTGGGGATGTCATCAGGAGGCATGGCATTGATTTCCATGCCGATGATACACAGCTCTATGTTGCCGTGTCTCCTAATAACCCAGTACAAAGTGATGCTCTTTTGCACTGCACTATAGATATTAAGTATATATACTATATAAATTAACATTTTCGAGCTAAACCAGAACAAAAATTAGGTTTTAATCATATGTAACAGCACAGAGAGTAACTCAATGCTGAACTAAAGGCTTAGGCCCTGAACCCATGTGATCAACTAAACAAATCTCGCTGATCTTTCTTTTAAATCACACATAAATATATCAAGGCAGGATTTTTATCATTTTAATCATCATATCTCCAAAGTTAATGCAGAGATGTTCATTTGTGATTTTATCACCTGTAGCATTGACTGTTGTAATGCTCTGCTCCTCTGGTCTTCCAAAAAAGAATATTAAAAGAATTTTCTCAGTTATTGCAGAACTCAGCAGCTTGTCTGTTGACTAACACCAAGAGTGAGCCTGAAGTCTCTGCATTGGCGTTTGAATGTGTTTCAGAATTGATTGATTTTTATCATGTAAAGCAACTTGTGATATAATCTATATTTGTATACAAACTGCTATGTAAATAGTCTGATTGGTTAATATGGGATCTTAAGATGATGTCGTTAGGAAACTTCCCTTTTTGCTTTTACCCAAAAATGAAAAAGTACAGTGTTTTTTTTTTTTTTTTGAACAGGCTGTTTCAATCACAAATACGAAACTGTTCTGATTTCAAGTAGTAAAGGCAGGAGTCCAGACACTTCTGTCCCCGGCCATTTCCACCAACTGCTCAGGAGGGATACCAAGGCATTTCCAGGCCTGCCAAAAACGTGTGATCTTGCCAGCAAATGTAGAAATGTATTTTTCATTTTTAGTTTTTGCATTGGGAAAATCTATTTGTGTGTATAATAATGTGACAAAATTCTGCCACACTCACTCAGTCTCACTCAATGAGATGCAAGTGAAAATCTACGAAAACTGTTTTGGCTGCACTTCAGCATATTTGGGCCCTTATGTCACAGTTTAATTCAAATTATATCCAGAGTCATAGTTTGTAAGGCTGCTCCAAACCATCTGGCCCTGAAACAATGACCCAGCCAGATTCAGAGTGATGGCAGTGACATCATACATCATATGGACTTTCAACAGTCTGTGCAGCAACTCATGCCCTTTCACTTGTAACACAAAGAGAAACTCAAATATTCGTTCTTAACATTTTTCATTATCAGTTGTTTCTCCTAGTCAGGGAATCTATTGTGGTTCTTGACAGATTGCGGGCAGGGGAGGATTTAGATAGGAAGTAGGAAGACAGCCAACACTGAAGATACATTGCTTTGTCTTCTCAAATTATGAATCAGTATCGCCAAAAGTCCTTTGTATTTATAAAGTTGACGCTCCTATACTTTTTTGAGTACGAAACTGTTTCTTTCATATTGTTTTACTTTTATAATCTTTTCTGCTCTGGCAAGACAGAGCTGCTTTCGCACGGGTGCTGTTTCCTCTCCTCTTAAAGCTGTCATAAATTTGAGATATGAGCTTGCTTTAACACACAGCCATACACCATATAATCCCCCAAATTCCCTTTTGAGCATGTTTGCTAGCGTGTAAGGGATTTTGGACTTTTTGTAAAATGCAGCTCAAACAGATGAAAGGTGGCTTTTTCCAGACAGACTTATGTTGTGCATGATTACAGTTGTGGACACCAGCTTACCACACATATACATGGTTAAGGTTAAAGCCTATGCAGTGCAGGAGAACTGCTATTATATGCTGTCACTGCATCATTTATGCCCAGGAATATAGCAACTGGGTTCTGAAAGGGTCTGAAAGTTCTACCTGGAACCATTTACTTCTGAAAAACTCTTTCCCGAAGAAAGGGTTATTCAAGGGTTCTTGGTAACACTAATGGTTCCAGTAAGAACCATTTTGATCCAGAGAACCCTTTAAAACCTCTTTCCTGAATAAAGGGTTTTAAGAGGGTTGGTGGAAACCTCCAAAAGGGTTCCAGGTGGAAAATATACCTGGAGCTAAAAAGGGTTCTCCTATGAGGACAAGCCGAAGAACCTTATATGGTTCTACTTGGCACTTTTATTTCTAAGAGTGTAGACCTATAATCTCCCCCCATAAGAGGAAGCCTCTATACTTTAATGGTTCCCGTGATTTTTCCTTCAGCAGGTTTTGTGGGAAATACAGTATCAGAGCACACACGAGATAGATTAGATTAAACTTTATTTATCCCACAGCCGGGGAAATTCACTTGTTAAAGCAGCTCACAAAAGCAGAATAAACGGTAAATGGTTTGTATTTATATAGTGCTTTTCTAGTCTTGATGACCACTCAAAGTCCAGACCCATTCACTTACACTTTCATACTGCGCATCTATGTGGATGTTTTATGAGGTAGTGACCTTCACAGGGAAGTCAATCACCATCTCCTTCATCTTACTATTGTGTAAGCACAGGTGGTTGCGCTCACACCAGTCCACAAAGTCCATGATAAAGGACCTGTGCTTCAGCTTATTCCCCTCAGACACACAGCCAACAATGGCTGAGTCATCAGAGAACCTCTGTAGATGGCACAAACTGTTGTGCAGACATGAACTTGAATGGCCCCTGGCTTTTATTACAAGTTGTACAAATGAAATAAGATGATCAAGTCTTTACAGAGTCTTTGACACTTGGATCCATTAGGGAAATATTGGGATTAAAGGCATTTGGCCTGAGCAGCAACTAGGTAAATACTCCCTTGCGGTCCAGACACTGGTGGTAATGATATTGGATGATGATGTGATGTATGGAGAATGATGAATCTGAGGATACTGTGTAGATTGAACAGTGATGGAACATGGTGGGTGCATATTACAGCACAGCATCGGAACATCAGGCGGCAGGATGATAGATTAACGGTGACGATTAACTGCTGATATCTCAATTGACAGTTCCAGGAAATGACAGCAACAACTGAGAGTGTGCATGCATGAGAACAGATAAAGACAAGATGAAACATTAGTACCACATCCAAAGGCATCGAAAATAGTCTTTGTGATTGACTTTGTGATTGAACTTACGCAAGAGCTACTTTTAATTGACAAAGTTAAAATGCTGTCAAACTGCTGTTGGTTTATATTCAAATTTGTGAGGCACTTAATATTCTTCCACCATTAACCCAGATGGTGAACATCATAAACATTAAACCTGCTGAGTCTCTGCGTCTTAGCATGGTAGCTGAGCGTTCATCTCAAAGTGCCCGCAGCTTCATAGCACGGCAACAGACTGTCATGCTGTGACGATTCAAAATAGCTGGTGTTTCAGTTTTTAAAAGTCTGACTTTGAAACCAACTAAAGATTTTCTACACTGAGGATGTTTATTGCTTCATGAACTTTAACTCTGGCATTCTGTCTGGTTCTCCGAACATTAATTAGTGTTCCCATGGGATTCGTAGGATTAAAATAAAGTCATGTCTTGTTTTGGTGTTCATTAATTAGTACACAATACACATCATCATTAATTAACGTGATTTGGAACTGATAATTGCATGTGTCTGACAGCTGTGAGGGAAGTGTGCCATGCTTGTTGCCAATTCCCTTTTAAGCACTGTCCAATTAAATTAGCATTATCATTTTCATATTTGACTGTCAATTCTTATCGTTTATGAACAGTAGGTTCCTTTTTACATGTTGTTTTTACCTGTGAGGCAAATGGTTAAATAAGCCTTTTTGAATGTCTGAACATAAAGTGTTATTTGACCACAAATAGATTTTCAGCTGTACATAAAATATTACTGTTATGTTGACCTCCTGAGGTCTGGATCAAGTAAAAATATTAAGATAAAAACTCTTTTCATTGTGTAACTCTTGAGGTGTTTGAAGACAAAAACGGTATTTAATTTTGTCTATCTAAGACATTTTGACATTTGGATGTGTCCTTAAAATCTTAAAAACAAGAATATCTGAGTGCTGTTGAATGCATTTTGCTTCCACCAAGTTCCTTCTCGTCTGTTTTAAATCATGGTCTCCTTCTCCACAGCCACTGGCAGACTCCAGCTGTTGCTTTCCATGCTCACTCCACATCCTTTGACTCACTATGTTAAACAAAAGACTCGTCTGACTAATAGAAAGCAAAGCACAGACTTGTATTGGCACCGTGTCCATGCACATGTGTAGCTTGATTGATAATAATAATAGAGAGATTACTACACCACAGTGAAACTCATGTGAACTTGACTTTGCACGAGAAAACAACTGGATTTAGGACAGTGGCTATTTTGTCATTTTCTGTCGAGACCAATACAAAATGAAAGGTATTTAGATTTCAGTGTTTCCAGGGGAAATTAATGTTTCTGTTGTGTGGCTCTTTCTTTCCAAATGCTGTATAACATTCAGACTTTTTTTTTTCTGAAGCCAAAAATGATTCATTCCACATAAAAGTGCAGTGAAACACAGTGACTGGACTTCATTTACATCAGTGGCGTGCAGTGACTTTTACAGATAGGCAGGCAGAGCCAACTAAAAACCAACTACACCCTGACTAACAACTCCTCCTACTCCCCCCAAAACTGAACAGATTGAAGCATAACTTTTCATGATAGAAGTTGTTCAGAGTACAATCTGCCTCTGATGATTTGATGCTCCCCATCTTTCCTGTGCTGTTGTTTGCACTCTGACTCTGGCATCATATTTCTACACTTCTTTCTCGCTGAAATCATAGGAAAATGTGCAGTGTAGAGTAAAAAAGGTAAATGTTTTCCATGCAAAATATCACATGGGCATGGCAAAGACTCAAGAGATCTTTTCAAACTATTTATTTAACATAAGCTTGTTGTATAAAGGAATGCTGCGTGAATATTTTAGATATCATTGTATTATGATTCTTTTACATATTTCTGTGTTACTAGAATAAACTTAATTTAATGAAACAGGAATTTCTTTGATATTGTGCAGCTTACATAAATCCTGCTGAGTTTTAAAAAGTATAAAATCTTTCTCTCAGTGATCAAAGTTTTTTTCAGTTGATATAATTACATTCCTTTATGTTTGATATTATACTCTACCACCACTTACTATCTCGAGTAAAATAAATCTAATTTAAAGCTAATTACAAGGCATAACACACAGTTTTTCTCTCCTTATTTCAGTTAGAAAATGATTCATTTCATTTACATTTTCATTCCATCTCAATCCACACTTCAGCAGAGTGTCCTACTGCATCATTTTTGTTATTAACAGAAATAAATAGTGAAACCAAAACTAACTGGGGAGAAAACTGAATGAAAAATATAAGGTTGCTGATAGTTCGAGTAGTTCTCTGCGTATTGCAATTGTACAAGAACAAACCTACTCAACCAGAACTGTGGAGGACGTATCAGACATGTATAAGCCAAAAGAAAACAGAAATCTCTTTATTAAGAGATTTTGATGCTTGGTTTGTTTACCCATAAAAGTCCCAACAGTGATTTTTGAAGTTAAATCAGTAGCGGCTTTCAGATAAATCCCCTCTAGCTACATGGATAAGATAATTAAATTTATCAAGATGATTGATGGCCCAATATACCCTTTTTAACTGAGAAAGATACTGTAAAGATTGCACTGGGATTCTTAAAGCAAATATATCTATTTCCAAAAAATAAATGAAAGGTGAGCTGAGTTTGGGGGTAAATTAATACTCTATAGGGTAATATAACGTATATATGTATAAGTAAATGATCGAGACAGCAACTTTTTCCCAAAGCAGAGATGACAAGCTGTCTATAATGTCCAGAGAATTTGAATCATAAAAGGGTAATATTCTTCAGTGTGCAGTCAGAGGTGGCGTCATTCGGTGGTTCTCACTCAGAAGATAATGACTAAAGAGACTTTGTGGTTCTTAAACACGGGAGGCATAAATAATGCACTACTTCACTCAAAGCACAAGAAATTTGGAAAAATAAACATACACAGCCAGCCAGCGAAGTCAATTTTATGATGCAGTTCTTACCAGTGAGTCTCAAGAGCCACATTTCCTGATTATGGTTCCATGCTGCAGCCACAGTATTGGCAGGAGTCATACTGACAAAAAAAAGTTTGTAAAAGCTGTTAATGTTAAAGTTTAAGCTTGGCTCGTGGTACTTGATTAGTCTATTACAGAGGATTTTAAGTATGCAGTTGTCCCACATGTACTATGTCAGGAGACCTTTGAGGATCAGCATCTATAGCGCCAGCAAATACAGACTATTGTGTTATTGTCTATATTATAGAATAATACAGTACAATAAGTTGAAAGTGCACAATGGTACACTTCTATAATCTTGAGCTACAGGCTCATGATGGTTTGCAGTCATGTTGCTAGTCGTGCAGACTTGGCTTAATGCCGGGTGACACAGCACCATCATGCTACTCGGCATCGTCCTGAACAAGGATCCCTTGAAAATATTTGCAAACCTCTTAAGGAATAATTTTAATGAATTTTTGAAATTCTGAAAATTATCCATTTGCCCTAATGCACTTTCAGTTGACTTTGGTCTCAAAAACAAAAAGCATCTCAGAATGACTTGAAATTTACCATCATAATAGTTGGCATCGCCCTGAACAAGGATCCATTGAAAATATTTACAAACCTCTTAAAGGTCACATAGAGTGGTCCTGTTGCACATAAATGTTAGTTATGGAGGTCTACTTACATATATTAACTTGTTTTTATGGTCAAAAACCTCCTACTTGCTGTAAACGAGCCGATTGAAATCCTCTTTTCTGACTTTGTTCGTCAGCCGCGATATTTCAGAGTGAACTCTGACCCCCAGAAGACAGAATCTTGTGATTGGCCAATACTGGCCAATTGGCACACCCGCTCTCAGAAGCGCAGCTCCCCCCTCTGGAACGGTGGATGCACTGCTCCTCATTATCAAAACATTGTTTTAACAACCTTCAGGGCTTCATAAACAAGGTAATGACGCAGATACACAGCAAAAAAAACAGCGTTAATAGGAACTTCTGGTCGACAAAAATGACATACTATACTATGTCGTCCAAAAAATAAAAATATTTGGTCCAAAATTTGACAAAAACGACATACTATACTATGTCATCCAAAATGTGACCAAAAACGACATACTATACAATGGTGTCCAACATTTTTTGAATAAAAAGAATGTGGACCAAAATTTGACAAAAACGACATACTATGTATGTCGTTTTTGTCAAATTGTAAATTTGTTTGTTGTCCTATATGTGACCAAAAAAGTCATAGGTTAGTATGTGGTCAAAATTTCACAAAAAAGTCATAGGTTAGCAAGCCGTTCAAAAATTGACAAGAAAGTCATATGTTAGCATGTCTTTCAAAATTTGACAAAAACGACTTACTATACTGTCATCCAAAATTGGACCAGAAACTACATACTATACTATGTCGTCAAAAATTATTTTGGAAAAAGATAATGGGTCCAAAATTGACTATGTCGTCCAAAAAATAAAAATATTTGGTCCAAAATTTGACAAAAACGACATACTATACTATGTCGTCCAAAATGTGACCAAAAACGACACACTATACAATGGTGTCCAACATTTTTTGAAAAAAAGAATGTGGACCAAAATTTGACAAAAACAACATAATATACTATGTCGTCCAAAATTTTAAAAAATAAAATATTTTTGGTCCAAAATTTGACTGTATGTCTGGTGTTCGGCTCCACAGCAGATGCAGTTCAAATCTAGGTGCCCCCTATGTGAATTGTTTGTTGTCCTAAATGTGACCGAAAAAGTCATAGCTTAGTATGATTCAAAATTTCACACAAAAAAGTCATAGGTTAGCAAGCCGTTCAAAAATTGACATAAAAGTCATATGTTAGCATGTCCTTCAAAATTTGACATTTGTCTTACTATACTGTCATCCAAAATTGGAACAGAAACGACATACGTCGTCCTATGTCGTCCAAAGAGAGTTGTCCAAAAAATAAAAATATTTGGTCCAAAATTTGACAAAAACGACATACTATAATATGTCGTCCAAAATGTGACCAAAAACGACATACTATACAATGGTATCCAACATTTTTTGAATAAAAAGAATGTGGACCAAAATTTGACAAAAACGACATACTATGTCGTTCAAAATTAAAAATATATATATATATTTTTGGTCCAAAATTTGACTGTATGTCTGATGTTCGGCTCCACAGCAGCTACACAGTGTCTGGGGGTATAGCTCAGTGGTAGAGCATTTGACTGCAGATCAAGAGGTCCCCAGTTCAAATCTGGGTGCCCCCTATGTGAATTGTTTGTGGTCCTATATGTGGCCAAAAAAGTCATAGGTTAGTATGTCGTCAAAATTTGACAAAAACGACTTAGTATACTATGTTATCCAAAATTGGACCAGAAACGACTTGCTATACTATGTGGTCAAAATTATTTTGGAAAAAGATAATGTGTCCAAAATTGACAAAATGACATACTATACTATGTCGTCCAAAAAATAAAAATATTTGGTCCAAAAGTTGACAAAAACGACATACTATACTATGTCGTCCAAAATGTGACCAAAAACGACATACTATACAATGGTGTCCAACATTTTTTGAATAAAAAGAATGTGGACCAAAATTTGACAAAAACGACATACTATGTCGTCCAAAATTAAAAATATATATATATATTTTTGGTCCAAAATTTGACTGTATGTCTGATGTTCGGCTCCACAGCAGATACACAGTGTCTGGGGGTATAGCTCAGTGGTAGAGCATTTGACTGCAGAGCAAGATGTCTGCTACAGTGATATACTGTACTATGTCGTCCAACATTTTTTGAAAAAAATGTTTTGGTCCAAAATGTGTCTAAACATTTTTTTAAAAATCTTTCTGGCCCAAAATAAAAATAAAAAAATCTTTTTGGTCCAAAATTTGACTGTATGGCTGATGTTCGGCTCCACAGCGATTCACAGTGTCGGGGGGTATAGCTCAGTGGTAGAGCATTTGACTGCAGATCAAGAGGTCCCCAGTTCAAATCTGGGTGCCCCCTATGTGAATTGTTTGTTGTCCTAAATTAGACCAAAAAAGTCATAGGTTAGTATGTCGTCAAAATTTCACACAAAAAGTCATAGGTTAGCAAGCTGTTCAAAAATTGACAAGAAAGTCATATGTTAGCATGTCTTTCAAAATTTGACAAAAACGACTTACTATACTGTCATCCAAAATTGGACCAGAAACTACATACTATACTATGTCGTCAAAGTTATTTTGGAAAAAGATAATGGGTCCAAAATTGACAAAAACGACATACTCTACTATGTCGTCCAAAAAAAAAAAAAAACAATATTTGGTCCAAAATTTGACAAAAACGACATACCATACTATGTCGTCCAAAATTTGACCAAAAACGACATACTGTACTATGTCGTCCAACATTTTTTGAAAAAAATGTTTTGGTCCAAAATTTGACTATATGTCTAATGTTCGGCTCCACAGCTGATGCACAGTGTCTGGGGGTATAGCTCAGTGGTAGAGCATTTGACTGCAGATCAAGAGGTCCCCAGTTCAAATCTGGGTGCCCCCTAAGTCAATTGTTTGTTGTCCTATATTAGACCAAAAAAGTCATAGGTTAGTATGTCGTCAAAATTTCACACAAAAAGTCATAGGTTAGCAAGCCGTTCAAAAATTGACAAAAACGACTTAGTATACTATGTCATCCAAAATTGGACCAGAAACGACTTACTATACTATGTCGTCAAATTTATTTTGGAAAAAGATAATGTGTCCAAAATTGACAAAAATGACATACTATACTATGTCGTCCAAAAAATAAAAATATTTGGTCCAAAAGTTGACAAAAACGACATACTATACTATGTTGTCCAAAATGTGACCAAAAACGACATACTATACAATGGTGTCCAACATTTTTTGAATAAAAAGAATGTGGACCAAAATTTGACAAAAAGGACATACTATGTCGTCCAAAATTAAAAATATATATATATATTTTTGGTCCAAAATTTGACTGTATGGCTGATGTTCGGCTCCACAGCAGATTCACAGTATCGAGGGGTATAGCTCAGTGGTAGAGCATTTGACTGCAGATCAAGAGGTCCCCAGTTCAAATCTGGGTGCCCCCTATGTGAATTGTTTGTTGTCCTAAATGTGACCATAAAAGTCATAGGTTAGTATGTCGTCAAAATTTCACAAAAAAGTCATAGGTTAGCAAGCCGTTCACAAAGTGACAAGAAAGTCATATGTTAGCATGTCTTTCAAAATTTGACAAAAACGACTTACTATACTATGTCATCCAAAATTGGACCAGAAACTACATACTATGTCGTCAAAATTATTTTGGAAAAAGATAATGGTTCCAAAATTGACAAAAACGACATACTCTACTATGTCGTCCAAAAAAAAAAAATAGAATATTTGTTCCAAAATGTGTCTCATCTTCGGCTCCACAGCAGATACACAGTGTCTGGGGGTATAGCTCAGTGGTAGAGCATTTGACTGCAGATCAAGAGGTCCCCAGTTCAAATCTGGGTGCCCCCTATGTGAATTGTTTGTGGTCCTATATGTGACCAAAAAAGTCATAGGTTAGTATGTCGTCATAATTTGACAAAAACGACTTAGTATACTATGTCATCCAAAATTGGACCAGAAACGACTTGCTATACTATGTGGTCAAAATTATTTTGGAAAAAGATAATGTGTCCAAAATTGAAAAAAATGACATATTATACTATGTCGTCCAAAAAATAAAAATATTTGGTCCAAAAGTTGACAAAAACGACATACTATACTATGTCGTCCAAAATGTGACCAAAAACGACATACTATACAATGGTGTCCAACATTTTTTGAATAAAAAGAATGTGGACCAAAATTTGACAAAAACGACATACTATGTCGTCCAAAATTAAAAATATATATATATATTTTTGGTCCAAAATTTGACTGTATGTCTGATGTTCGGCTCCACAGCAGATACACAGTATCTGGGGGTATAGCTCAGTGGTAGAGCATTTGACTGCAGATCAAGAGGTCCCCAGTTCAAATCTGGGTGCCCCCTATGTGAATTGTTTGTTGTCCTATATTAGACCAAAAAAGTCATAGGTTAGTATGTCGTCAAAATTTCACACAAAAAGTCATAGGTAGGCAAGCCGTTCAAAAATTGACAAGAAAGTCATATGTAAGCATGTCTTTCAAAATTTGACAAAAACGACTTAGTATACTATGTCATCCAAAATTGGACCAGAAACGACTTACTATACTATGTCGTCAAAATTATTTTGGAAAAAGATAATGTGTCCAAAATTGACAAAAATGACATACTATACTATGTCGTCCAAAAAATAAAAATATTTGGTCCAAAAGTTGACAAAAACGACATACTATACTATGTCGTCCAAAATGTGACCAAAAACGACATACTATACAATGGTGTCCAACATTTTTTGAATAAAAAGAATGTGGACCAAAATTTGACAAAAACGACATACTATGTCGTCCAAAATTTAAAATATATATATATATTTTTGGTCCAAAATTTGACTGTATGGCTGATGTTCGGCTCCACAGCAGATTCACAGTATCGGGGGGTATAGCTCAGTGGTAGAGCATTTGACTGCAGATCAAGAGGTCCCCAATTCAAATCTGGGTGCCCCCTATGTGAATTGTTTGTTGTCCTAAATGTGACCATAAAAGTCATAGGTTAGTATGTCGTCAAAATTTCACAAAAAAGTCATAGGTTAGCAAGCTGTTCAAAAATTGACAAGAAAGTCATATGTTAGCATGTCTTTCAAAATTTGACAAAAACGACTTACTATACTGTCATCCAAAATTGGACCAGAAACTACATACTATACTATGTCGTCAAAGTTATTTTGGAAAAAGATAATGGGTCCAAAATTGACAAAAACGACATACTCTACTATGTCGTCCAAAAAAAAAAAAAAACAATATTTGGTCCAAAATTTGACAAAAACGACATACCATACTATGTCGTCCAAAATTTGACCAAAAACGACATACTGTACTATGTCGTCCAACATTTTTTGAAAAAAATGTTTTGGTCCAAAATTTGACTATATGTCTAATGTTCGGCTCCACAGCTGATGCACAGTGTCTGGGGGTATAGCTCAGTGGTAGAGCATTTGACTGCAGATCAAGAGGTCCCCAGTTCAAATCTGGGTGCCCCCTATGTGAATTGTTTGTTGTCCTATATTAGACCAAAAAAGTCATAGGTTAGTATGTCGTCAAAATTTCACACAAAAAGTCATAGGTTAGCAAGCCGTTCAAAAATTGACAAAAACGACTTAGTATACTATGTCATCCAAAATTGGACCAGAAACGACTTACTATACTATGTCGTCAAAATTATTTTGGAAAAAGATAATGTGTCCAAAATTGACAAAAATGACATACTATACTATGTCGTCCAAAAAATAAAAATATTTGGTCCAAAAGTTGACAAAAACGACATACTATACTATGTTGTCCAAAATGTGACCAAAAACGACATACTATACAATGGTGTCCAACATTTTTTGAATAAAAAGAATGTGGACCAAAATTTGACAAAAAGGACATACTATGTCGTCCAAAATTAAAAATATATATATATATTTTTGGTCCAAAATTTGACTGTATGGCTGATGTTCGGCTCCACAGCAGATTCACAGTATCGGGGGGTATAGCTCAGTGGTAGAGCATTTGACTGCAGATCAAGAGGTCCCCAGTTCAAATCTGGGTGCCCCCTATGTGAATTGTTTGTTGTCCTAAATGTGACCATAAAAGTCATAGGTTAGTATGTCGTCAAAATTTCACAAAAAAGTCATAGGTTAGCAAGCCGTTCACAAAGTGACAAGAAAGTCATATGTTAGCATGTCTTTCAAAATTTGACAAAAACGACTTATTATACTATGTCATCCAAAATTGGACCAGAAACTACATACTATGTCGTCAAAATTATTTTGGAAAAAGATAATGGTTCCAAAATTGACAAAAACGACATATTCTACTATGTCGTCCAAAAAAAAAAAATAGAATATTTGTTCCAAAATGTGTCTCATCTTCGGCTCCACAGCAGATACACAGTGTCTGGGGGTATAGCTCAGTGGTAGAGCATTTGACTGCAGATCAAGAGGTCCCCAGTTCAAATCTGGGTGCCCCCTATGTGAATTGTTTGTGGTCCTATATGTGACCAAAAAAGTCATAGGTTAGTATGTCGTCATAATTTGACAAAAACGACTTAGTATACTATGTCATCCAAAATTGGACCAGAAACGACTTGCTATACTATGTGGTCAAAATTATTTTGGAAAAAGATAATGTGTCCAAAATTGAAAAAAATGACATATTATACTATGTCGTCCAAAAAATAAAAATATTTGGTCCAAAAGTTGACAAAAACGACATACTATACTATGTCGTCCAAAATGTGACCAAAAACGACATACTATACAATGGTGTCCAACATTTTTTGAATAAAAAGAATGTGGACCAAAATTTGACAAAAACGACATACTATGTCGTCCAAAATTAAAAATATATATATATATTTTTGGTCCAAAATTTGACTGTATGTCTGATGTTCGGCTCCACAGCAGATACACAGTATCTGGGGGTATAGCTCAGTGGTAGAGCATTTGACTGCAGATCAAGAGGTCCCCAGTTCAAATCTGGGTGCCCCCTATGTGAATTGTTTGTTGTCCTATATTAGACCAAAAAAGTCATAGGTTAGTATGTCGTCAAAATTTCACACAAAAAGTCATAGGTAGGCAAGCCGTTCAAAAATTGACAAGAAAGTCATATGTAAGCATGTCTTTCAAAATTTGACAAAAACGACTTAGTATACTATGTCATCCAAAATTGGACCAGAAACGACTTACTATACTATGTCGTCAAAATTATTTTGGAAAAAGATAATGTGTCCAAAATTGACAAAAATGACATACTATACTATGTCGTCCAAAAAATAAAAATATTTGGTCCAAAAGTTGACAAAAACGACATACTATACTATGTCGTCCAAAATGTGACCAAAAACGACATACTATACAATGGTGTCCAACATTTTTTGAATAAAAAGAATGTGGACCAAAATTTGACAAAAACGACATACTATGTCGTCCAAAATTTAAAATATATATATATATTTTTGGTCCAAAATTTGACTGTATGGCTGATGTTCGGCTCCACAGCAGATTCACAGTATCGGGGGGTATAGCTCAGTGGTAGAGCATTTGACTGCAGATCAAGAGGTCCCCAGTTCAAATCTGTGTGCCCCCTATGTGAATTGTTTGTTGTCCTAAATGTGACCAAAAAAGTCATAGGTTAGTATGTCGTCAAAATTTCACAAAAAAGTCATAGGTTAGCAAGCCGTTCAAAAATTGACAAGAAAGTCATATGTAAGCATGTATTTCAAAATTTGACAAAAACGACTTACTATACTGTGTCATCCAAAATTGGACCAGAAACTACATACTATGTCGTCAAAATTATTTTGGAAAAAGATAATGGTTCCAAAATTGACAAAAACGACATACTCTACTGTGTCGTCCAAAAAAAAAAAAAATAGAATATTTGTTCCAAAATTTGTCTCATCTTCGGCTCCACAGCAGATACACAGCGTCTGGGGGTATAGCTCAGTGGTAGAGCATTTGACTGCAGAGCAAGAGGTCCCCAGTTCAAATCTGGGTGCCCCCTATGTGAATTGTTTGTGGTCCTATATGTGACCAAAAAAGTCATTGGTTAGTATGTTGTCAAAATTTGACAAAAACGACTTAGTATACTATGTCATCCAAAATTGGACCAGAAACGACTTGCTATATTATGTGGTCAAAATTATTTTGGAAAAAGATAATGTGTCCAAAATTGACAAAAATGACATACTATACTATGTCGTCCAAAAAATAAAAATATTTGGTCCAAAATTTGACAAAAACGACATACTATACTATGTCGTCCAAAATGTGACCAAAAACGACATACTATACAATGGTGTCCAACATTTTTTGAATAAAAAGAATGTGGACCAAAATTTGACAAAAACGACATACTATGTCGTCCAAAATTAAAAATATATATATATATTTTTGGTCCAAAATTTGACTGTATGTCTGATGTTCGGCTCCACAGCAGATACACAGTGTCTGGGGGTATAGCTCAGTGGTAGAGCATTTGACTGCAGAGCAAGATGTCTGCTACAGTGATATACTGTACTATGTCGTCCAACATTTTTTGAAAAAAATGTTTTGGTCCAAAATGTGTCTAAACATTTTTTTAAAAATCTTTCTGGCCCAAAATAAAAATAAAAAAATATTTTTGGTCCAAAATTTGACTGTATGTCTGATGTTCGGCTCCACAGCAATTCACAGTATTGGGGGGTATAGCTCAGTGGTAGAGCATTTGACTGCAGATCAAGAGGTCCCCAGTTCAAATCTGGGTGCCCCCTATGTGAATTGTTTGTTGTCCTAAATGTGACCGAAAAAGTCATAGCTTAGTATGTCATCAAAATTTCACACAAAAAAGTCATAGGTTAGCAAGCCGTTCAAAAATTGACATAAAAGTCATATGTTAGCATGTCCTTCAAAATTTGACATTTGACTTACTATACTGTCATCCAAAATTGGAACAGAAACGACATACGTCGTCCAAAGAGAGTTGTCCAAAAAATAAAAATATTTGGTCCAAAATTTGACAAAAACGACATACTGTACTATGTCGTCCAAAATGTGACCAAAAACGACATACTATACAATGGTGTCCAACATTTTTTGAATAAAAAGAATGTGGACCAAAATTTGACAAAAACGACATACTATGTCGTCCAAAATTAAAAATGTATATATATATTTTTGGTCCAAAATTTGACTGTATGTCTGATGTTCGGCTCCACAGCAGATACACAGTGTCTGGGGGTATAGCTCAGTGGTAGAGCATTTGACTGCAGAGCAAGAGGTCTGCTACAGTGATATACTGTACTATGTCGTCCAACATTTTTGAAAAAAATGTTTTGGTCCAAAATGTGTCTAAAAATTTTTTTAAAAATCTTTCTGTCCCAAAATAAAAAAAATATATATTTTCGGTCCAAAATTTGACTGTATGGCTGATGTTCGGCTCCACAGCAGATTCACAGTATCGGGGGGTATAGCTCAGTGGTAGAGCATTTGACTGCAGATCAAGAGGTCCCCAGTTTAAACCTGGGTGCCCCCTATGTGAATTGTTTGTTGTCCTAAATGTGACCAAAAAAGTCATAGGTTAGTATGTCGTCAAAAATTTGAAAAAAAGTCAAGTGTTAGCATGTCTTTCAAAATTTGACAAAAACGACTTACTATTCTGTCATCCAAAATATGTCGTCAAAATTATTAAAAAATATATATATTTCGACCAAAATTTGACAAAAACGACATACTATACTGTCGTCCAAAATGTGACCAAAAACGACATACTATACAATGGTGTCCAACATTTTTTTAAAAAAAAGAATGTGGACCAAAATTTGACAAAAACAACATACTATACTATGTCGTCCAAAATTTAAAAAAATAAAATATTTTTGGTCCAGAATTTGACTGTATGTCTGGTGTTCGGCTCCACAGCAGATGCACAGTATCATACCACAGAAACTACAGACTATACTATGTCGTCAAAATTATTTTGGAAAAAGATAATGGGTCCAAAATTGACAAAAACGACATACTATACTATGTCGTTCAAAAAAAAAAAAAAAAAATATTTGGTCCAAAATTTGACAAAAAGGACATACTATACTATGTCGTCCAAAATGTGACCAAAAACGACATACTATACAATGGTGTCCAACATTTACAAAAAAAAGAATGTGGACCAAAATTTGACAAAAATGACTTACAATACTATGTCGTCAATTTTTTTTTGAAAAAAAATAACTTGTCCAAAATTTGACAAAAACGACATACTATACTATGTCGTCCAAAATTTGACAAAAACGACATACTAAATAATATGTAGTCAAAAATTTGACCAAATACGACATACAATACAATGTGGTCCAGAATTTTTTGAAAAAAATGTTTTGGGCCAAATTTTGACAAAAAAAACCATACTATACTATATCCTCAAAAACAAAAAACGACATACTTTACTGTCGTCCAAATTTTAATGAAAACAATTCTTGGGTTAAAAATTTGACAAAAAACCATATACTATACTATGTCGTCCAAAAAAATTTAAAATCATTTTTTTGTTCCAAAATTTGACAAAAACGATACGCTATACTATGTCGTCCAGAATTTTTTTTAAAAATCTTTTGGTCCAAAATTTGACAAAAACGGTATACTATACATACTATGTCTTCCAAAATTTCACAAAAAACAACACACAATACTTTGTCGTCCAAAAAATTTAGAAAACATTTTTCTGGTCCAAAATTTGACAAAAACGATACGCTATACTATGTCGTCCAGAATTTAAAAAAAAAATCTTTTGGTCCAAAATTTGACAAAAACGGCATACCATACATACTGTGTCTTCCAAAATTTCACAAAAAACAACACACAATACTTTGTCGTCCAAAAAATTTAGAAAACATTTTTCTGGTCCAAAATTTGACAAAAACGACATACTATACTATTTTGTCAAAAATTTGACAAATAGCGACACACCATACCATGTCGTCCAGAATCTTTTGAAAAAAATGTTTTGGTCCAAAATTTGACAAAAACGACATCCTATACTGTGTCAGAAAAAAAAGTAAGACATTAGATCCATACAGTCCGACTCATTAGTATTAACCTATGCTGACTTCACAGCAACAGATTCATCCAGAGCATCGGGCACATGAGTTAACTGTAAATGAAGATTTTTAAAGAAGAGAATGAAATAAGAGTTGGTTGAAAGTGAAATATGATTAGTTGAACCACAGTAAATCTATCTGGCAGTTTGGTAAGAGAGTTGATATAAACCATGGAATCACTTGGACAGAAACAGAGATTAATTGTACCTAATATTGAATTGTGGGCTGTGTGTAAATCACAGGGCTGTGATGGGGACGAGTGTGAAAATCTCCAGAGCTAGAGCATGTCCAGATTGGCAGGCCAAATACAGGCCTACAAGTCAGACTGCATTATTCATGGCTTGGCATTGGAAATAATATTTTGCAAATGTCATCAATGCCTGACAACCAATGCACATCAAAGCAGAGGTGTGTTTCATTTTGAGCCTCGGAAATCAAAACGTTCTTTAAACCACAAGAGACAAATGCTGATGTCAAATCCAAAAACACAATTAGACGACTGTGACTGCCGCATGAAACATGGCTGCTCACCAGCCTTCTCCATCCTCCATCACTGCTGCTCCATGCTACAAGTGCAGAACGATACATCTGAATTTCATATCTCACCCGCAGCTTGATCTTTTGGTTTTTCCATTGATTTGCATACTGTGCACACTCCTGCTGTTACCACAGCAACCATTGCAGATAAGTGGCTAATGATACCTGATCCAGGGAAATTGACTAATATGCAGTAGCCGCATTATAGTTACACAGTAAAAAATTAAATCATATTCGGTTACACTTTAGATTAGGGAACACATATTCACCATTAACTAGGTGCTTACTAACATATATAAGTAGTACCATATTCTACATAACCTAATGCTAGTATGCTACTTAAAGGCATGTTAGTAAGCACCGAGTGCTTGTTTGTAATGGTGAATATGTGTTCCCTAATCTAAAGTATTACCTCAAATTGTAGTTAATTAAAAACCCTGGCCATGTCTCTGTGTTAACTGCAATAAAAAGCTTGCTTGTGTAACATAACATTCATTCTGCATGCAAAAAGACCTTTTTTTGTTATATTTTAAAGCGGACCTAGACCGGAAGTTCCAATCAACGTGTGCATCTGCGTCCTTACCTTGTTTAAGAAGCCCTGGAGGTTCTAAACAAACAGTTCGGCCACTGCTGAGAACGCTGTGTTTTATTGTAATCTCTGGCTCAGCGAGATCTCTGAAAAAACCCAGTCCGGTTATGTAAACACTGGTATGTCACTTTCGGGTACTGGCCAATCACAAGACTCTGTCTTCTGGGTGAGAGAGTTGAGTCTCAAATCTCACGGCTGGGAAACACCGTCAGAAAAGAGGATTTCTATCGGCTCGTTTACAGCAACTAGGAGGTTTTTGACCATAAAAACAAGTGAATGTATATAAGTAGACCTCCATAACTAACATATGTTAGTTATGGAGGTCATATTATTATACATATTATGTGCAACAGGACCTCTGTGTGAGCTTTAACACAGGTCAGCAGTGTTGGTGGAACAAATTTAAACGCAAAATCGTTAATGACAGTATCATCTGCCTCGCTGAGTCTGCCTGTGAACAGCAGGCAACACACTTACAGTGCTGGAAATTCAAAAATATTTTCCTTCTGACGTCAGGTAACATCTCTAATATCACTAAAGAGTACACTGTACCATAGAAATGCTGCATACAAGCAGTTTAAATGATGTCACGATCAGAATACTCAAGCTCAAACCTATGTTAACGCCCTCCTATTGCACTGTACATTGGATTCTTTTGTTTGTAAAAAAAAAAAATTAGCTGCAACATTTGCAGAGCAGTAGTTAAACCACAGTGTTTGGCTCGCAATGTAATTGTTGGCTGAATTAACATTGGAAGTATTCATTCATGTGAATGAATGGAACAGTATTATAAATTAATGGCAACAGAGCAGGATGTGGTTTGGGTGGATGGTGCACACAACCCCATCACACCATAGAGTCCCATCTATGGGTTAGGTTTAGGTATCAAAAGAACTTCAAAATAAAATAAATTCACCAAACTTTGCACACTGGACTTTTGAGTATAAATAAACATGCTTTTTTCTATTTACTGAGATTTCCCTTACCTTAACAAAGTGAAGTGAGTGCATAAACACAACCATTAAAAACTTTAAAATGCTGTTATTGCAAATAGACATTGTTCTGCAACAATTGTAAACAATTCAAAGATATTCAGTATCAAACACCAATGTAAATTCCACACAGTATACTCTTTACGTTAATCCAGTTGCTTTTGCAACACATTTGCATATGAATTAGAGATGAACTTGATTTATAGGGGAGTGGGAAACTAATTTAGCAGATTACAAGGGAACATAATATTCAAACAAAACAGTTTTCAAAAACTTTGTCAAAAGCAGTTAAAGTAGCTTTGTTTTAAAGTATAATATCAGAAAGTGAAAACAACTATTTTGCTTCAATATGTTGCATATAAAATAACCTCCGTCCTGCCCTAAACTTTCATTTCCTGGAACACGACGCCCCTGCTGTCTGCTAATGAATAACATTATGATCGATGATAATAATATGCAAATGTCTTTTGAAGAGAATTACATCACATCATGACAATGATATGACATGACTTTTAATACGCGGTTAATTGTGTGCAAAAAACACTCTCTGGACACTGTCACAGGAGCCATTGTCTGGCCAGTATTATTTGAAAGAAGGCAAGAGTCAAGTTAGTGCTGACAGCTCTGACAGAAACCATGGCTGTCCTTTAATGAAGCATATGCTTTTATTGCTGCCGTGCACGGCACGAGTCTGCAGCATGTAATTATAGAAAGCACTTATTACCACAGATGGTGGGAAGAAATTTAACCTCAACCTCCAACCTTTTCAACTGTAGGGATTGGGACAACTATCTCAACTACAGAAAAATCTGTTAATGTTTGTCTAATATACAAAATAGTTGTCTTGAGTAAAAACTACACCAAGTGTAAGCAATAACACATGCCTGCAAACACAAACTTTTATCAGAGCTTTATATGCTTTGTAGTTACATTGTATATACTGGAGCTTTTATTTCTTGCAGTCAAACACAGCACAATGGAGTTCTTGAAACTCTGCCACATGGTCACTTATTTTAGCTCAGCCTGAACACATGCTTTCCACATGCTGTAAGCCATTTGTGTGGTAGTTGGCAAGACAACTGAACCAGTGCGGTAATCTTGGACCATGTTGCTACATGAGTGGTGGCTGTGGATCTGTGAGTATCCTGACTGTCTGCCAGACCAAGAGCCTGTCCCTGCCACTGTCTGTCTGTCTGTGAACAACACTGTTCATGTCCACAGTTTTTCTAAATTGAGACAGAATGGTCTGCTGAGAAAAATATGCGTCTTTTCTGTATATTTTTGCTTAAAGTAGACATATTATACCCTATATCTACAAGTGAACTTAGTTCCCTAGTGTCCTAATGAACATGTCTGACATGCTTTGGTCAAAATACCTTAAGGATGAATCACCCTGACAAAACAGCCCTGTTCAGAACACTCGGAGTGTCTGTCTCTTTAAATGCAAATCAGACACAGGAAACTGTCAGCGTCACTGAGGCTCCGGCAGCTAACAGCAGTTAGCATTTGGAAAAGCCATCATTAGCCGACTCCAGCCCGCACATTGCCGTCATATATAAAATCCACTGGACACGTAAATCCTCTGAGGCTGGAGGTTTGTGTAGAACTCTGTGCTGCACTGTGCAGCTAAGAATAGAACACTTTGCAGACTTCCACTCTTCCGGATGGACAAAGTTTGTGTTGTCTCACAAAGCGGAGCTCCGTGAGACAACAATTCCAGGAATGTCTCATTGTGACGTAGCAATGAGTGCGGAAGTCAACATTGCGTTTTATTTCCTGTACTTAGACTGAGGCGGACAACAAAAACATGAGTGTGTCATCTTTTTTCACACTTTGCCTACTCATAAGGCCTCGAGAGTCCCAAATATAAGCATTAAAATAGTTAAAAAGTTGATTTTGCATAATATGTCCCCTTTAAATTCTATGCAGAAATTAACAAATTTGATAAAAGGGAAGATGAGAGGTGGGTGGTTTCATCTACTCAAGTAACGTTTAGATAAATCATACCTTTAAAGGGACACTATGTAGTATTTATGTGTTTATATAACCCAAAATCCACTTTTTTATACATATTATGTGCTCCTGCATTGTCTAGTCGATGTATAATAGTTTTTGTTTCATTTTCATAGTGTTTCAAAAAGTCATGTTAAATAACATGGTCGCGGGCCGTGGTTGCATTGCCACTGTTAGCAGCGAGACGCCATGTTTCTACCGGAGCCTGTAAGGACAAACGCGAGAGAACAAATCAAGCGTCTCTTTACTTGTAGCAGAAGTCCCGCCTCCACTCTCTCCGCTTCGTCTGCTACGGCCGCGGTAGCTCGCCCTCTCCCTCGCCTCACGAACCTCATCTGCTGACACGGAGAAAGACGACGAGGACGACATTTGACCGGCTGAGGATACTGTAGCGCTCAGGGAAGGGAGGGGGTGAGCAGAGGAGCAGTTCTTTGTTGTAAATTTCAGCCTCTCCTCTAGATGGCACTATAAACTACTTACTTCACTTTTAAGAGTACTTTTAATGCTTTTTTACTTTAACTTTGTATATTAATCTGAAGTAACAACACTTGTTTGGCTACACTACCCACCGCTGGTCCTCAGGAGACACCAGGTGCCACTGTTTCTGAGATCCTTGTCAGCTTTGAACTGTTTGTAAAGCCCTGTTTTCCTCATATCAACAGAAAATCCAAACTCAGAGACCTTCGGGGAGGCTAACTCAATGGAGCGGCAAGACTTGGCAGGACTGTGGGTGAGAAACAGATGAACTGACAAGGAGAACTGGGACCATGGTCGCTAAATACACAAGGGAGGCAAAGGTAATTGGACAGACAATCACAAGAGCAGGAAACTGGACAAAGACCGAGGTAAATAACACAGATAGCAGTAGTCGTGGTAACAGTCAAAACACGAAGCCAAAACAGCGTTGAATCATGTTTCACTGTGGTTTTAAAAACATGTTTCACTTTTGATAAAGATAAAACTTTTTTAGTACAGGCCACAGGGTTGGTGTCGTGGTAGAAGAACAAAGCAGAATAATATGAATACATTTTTAGGACCAGGACTAAGGCTGAAGATACACTTGAATTGCACTTACTACCTGAGGAAATGGCTACACGTGAGGAGCCTATTGACAAGTCCCACCCACTGAAATAGACGTGTAGAAATTGCACGAGAAACACAGTGACTTTCCTATTAGGACTTACACTACCGTTCAAAAGTTAAAAATCATTATTTCTAATCTTGTCAATGTCTTGATATTTTCTATTCATTTGATGAATAAAAGTGTGAGTGTTACGGTCTCCAAACAATGAAATAAATAAATCAGTGGCTCAAATTGGAGACCTCAGCATAAACGAAGGACAATGGAACATTTTAACATATTTATTTATTTATTTACAACCTTTTCCCACAAGGAAATAAACATATTTTACAAAAACTATAAATACCTTTCCAAATAAAGAATGATCAAACCAAAAGGACCGGGAGATGCCAGCCAAACTCATCAAAATGGAGGGGGGCCCAGGCCACCCCCTATAGGGACGTTGAAGCTGGTTCCCCCTCCCTCGCTGACAAAACCAAATTATGAACTAAAGCTCCAAGCCAAAGGAAAATAACAACTAAATCAAAGATTACTAAACAGAATAAGTATTTAACAAATCATACTGTGGGACTAAGGTGTTGCTGGGTCTGAGACAACTGAGCTGCTGGCTTATATAGCAGGCTGGTAATTGGGTGGCAACGATTCTGGATCTGCTGCAGGTGTGTCAGCCTGAGTGAGCCAGCCTGATGAAGAAAGGACATGCAGGTTTAGGCACAGCACAGCGATTAAAGGACTGTCTGAGTGAGTGAGTGAGTGATGTCATGGCCAGACGCAACAGTGAGTTTTAATGGAAAACACAAAAACATTGTATAGGTGACCCCAAACTTTTGAACGGGAGTGTATATTCAAGTGCATAATGCATCTTAATTGCATTTTGCAGACACAGAATTGGAACACTAAAAATGTTGCACATGTAGACATAAAGAATTAGGCTTTTCTTAAGTTTAAACACACACATTATCCATAGACCAAAAACAGACAGCATGATAGCTAAAAAGTGAACCCAAACCATCTTGATTGTTCCCTGGTGGCTGCTACAGTCCAGGGAAACCTGCTGTGTAGTGTAATGATTGCTACAGCTGGGTAGGAGTTTTAAAATCCTTTTCCGTTCTATAGTTACTAAAAAATCTGTGTGACATAACTCAGGATTCCATCTGGACATTTGGCCATTAGATGTTAAACACTGAACTTAAAGTCTGTGTTGATGGACTGATGCCCACTGTGCACACATCTTTTTAAAAACTCATACCCCAGTTTTCATGCTGTTTGATGTACTTTCTGTCTTCAACTTTTATTCATTATCGTTTACTTTATTGACGTTGTGGTTTCCTGGTTTTGGTTTATAATTTCTTTGGTGAATTTTGGTTTTATTTAATCATGTAATTTCCCATAAAGAACTCACTTATGAATAACCTTTGTTAATCTTGGTTGTAACCAAACTGTGATGGTCTTTTTTCAGTGACACTGCACAACCCAGTGATGAGTCATATGAATTACAGAGTAACTGTGCGAAGGAACAGATGAGCTGAGCGTTGTGGTTTTACTATCATGAAGCAACGCTTTTCCAAATCTTTTCTCCCGTGACAAAGAAAAAAAAAAAAGTGCCAAATACACAATTCTTTCCATTTATCACCATCACTGAATAACAACTAATGACTCTAGACTCAAATGTACCACTTTTCAAAACACTTCCTGGAAACAGTCAGGAATTTCAACAGGACTTTGATGGAAAATGATTTAATCGATGCACAAACATTACTTGAAGTGAACATTAAGGTATTGTAGAGGAGTTTCTTTTTTGTTCCACCATAGCTGGAAAGCTGTACTTGTTTTTGTCTTTAAAGACCCATTCAACAGTAAAGCGGGCTTCAACTTCAAAAATCTCTTATAGTGGAGGGAATGTTGCTGGGAGGTAAAAGTGACAATTGTTTTTTCTCAAAACTTAAACACATTTCTGTGCAAATACTAAACTGCAAAATGTTATTATAGCAACGAGCGCTATTTGAATTAGCACATTAGCACTATATTTACACCACATTTTACACTTTACACTCTTAGAAATAAGGGTTCCAAAAGGGTCCTTCTACAAGGGCTGAGGTTCTACCTGGAACCATTTGCTTCTGAAAACCTTTCCAGAAGAAAGGGTTTTTCAATGGTTCTTGGTAACACTAATGGTTCCAGTAAGATACATTTTGATCCAGAGAACCCTTTAAAACCCCTTTCCTGAATAAAGGATTTTAAAAGGGTTCTTAGTGGAACACTCCAAAAAGGTTCCAGGTGGAACCTTTATAAAAAGGACACACTATATATGATGTACTTGAGGTCACATGAGAGCCACGTGGTGTGGTCTTGGTAGAACGTTTGCCTCACATCAAGATGGTCACCAATTTTGCCTGTTCTCCCCATGTGCCCGTGGGTTCTCTCCTCCCATAGTGGAAAAAAAAAACCATGCAGAGCTTAACTGGACACTCATAGGTGAGAGTGGTGAGTCAGATGAAACATTTTTTCACAAGTGTTGCTCCAGCTTCCTCTTTCACAGAATAAATAAAATCACTCTGTTTGGTCCAGAGTTTTTCACCGTGTGTGGTAAACCATTTTTCTCTTCAACTGAAAGTCAGTGTGCATCTGCACACTTTAACTCCAGGAGTGCACAAATATTTGACTTAAAATACACTGCAAAGGAACAAATTTGGAAGGGCATGTGCTCTCCAATCCGGTTTTTGTCAAGCAGTCAAGAAGACACATTACCCAAGATAAACAGTCACAGCTCAGTAGAAAAAGAATCGTTGCATGCCAGAAAAGGTAGGAGAGGATTTCCAGATGCAAAATGAATCATTATATTCCGCGTCCAAAGGGTGAGAAAAATTGATCATTTTAACACAATATACAGATCATTTAATAGAAACTGAAATAGGTCATAAGCAAAATGTGGTCTTTTGATTTAGCACACTATTAGAAAGACCAAAAAAAGCTGTTTCTTGTTTTTGAGTTTTATTACACAGAGACAAAAAGTCCCGTCCGTGACGATTGTGAAAAATCTCACAGATTATATTGAGGATCTCATCCATGTGAATCACTGCCAGCACAGATTGGACACACTGATCATCCCCCCCAAAAAATGTCAAAAGGAACAATTGAGTTAAATCCAGTGAATTCCTTTGTCCATCTTTCAACATAATTTTCCTCACAGGTCTGATGCTCCTCGTATGTGTACGTGTCTCTTTTCTTTATATGCCTCATTGTCTGTGGGAGTCTGGATTTCAGATGTTTCAGCTCATGACTGGATGATGATGTCATCTCTGTGGAAGGACTTTTTTAAAGCTTGACTGAAAATGTTGCTGTTCAAAGACACATTAAGAAAAGCCCATATTTTCCTATTCATCTTTGCATGTTCAATATCTGAGAGCAAAGTCAAAATGTCTATTTGTCTATTAGGAATCTGGGACTATACGACTAAATTAAAACACGCTGTAATTTTCCGGGAAATCATTTGGAGGATTGCGGCATGTGTTCGTGTCAAGAAGCACGAGGCAGTAAAGCTGCTGCACAAGAGAGACACTGTTACATGCAAGTCGCGAGAGGTGTCGGCAGAATCTGCTCTTCATCTTTCCACACTCAGCAACCTCACTCATACACTATTCATAACACTGTAGCATTGTCCTGTTCTCTTGGAGTCATTCCATAGACTATGAAACGAAATCTGAACAAACATAAACATAATTGTGAAAACAATTCTTAATTTTCTTTTCTGCTGTGAAATATTTCAGAGCCTTATATGAGGGGTAACAGATTTACTCTGCGTAATAAATCCCCCTTTTTTTTTGTTACATAATATCTAAAATCCAGAATGCTGTCCAAGCAAATATATTTAATCCAGCCCCTGATAAATCATCTATCTATAAAGCAAGTTGTGTCTGTCTGTGTGTCTGTCTGTGACAGGCATATCTTACTGACCGTTACTCAGAAGACTTTGGATATGGGTTGAGCATGGCCCGGTGGTGTGCATCCTTCATTTTCCCTTGATTTTTTGGATTTAATTATTTATAATTTTCACTGATTTATCACGCTACACCAGGCAGGCAGCGGCTCATCAACAGCAGCTGCGCTGTCTGGAGCGGGGAGGTGGGAGTGAAGAGGCTGTCCTCACTGTGGGTGAGACATTTTCACACGGTTCACCGCAGAACATGGTGTTGAACTGAAACGACAAAGTCGGTGTCCCTTCACCAACACGTGAGCACATATTTATTTAGCATTAGCATGCTACTACTTTGCGGCTAACTTGGCGAACCTGTTTCCAAAGGTAAGCTAGCGAGGCCACAATTAGCATAAGCGTAGGGCTAACATAATACAAACACTGTGCAACCTCATTCAGCACAACACAATTTTATTTTTATTTTTTTTAAATGTTCGATTAGCAATAGCGTAGCTAGCTGTTGTGACTGTCAGCCACGCCAGTGAATTACCATAACTGAAAAATGTTCTTCAGCTCCCACTATAGGAATACGTACTTCCTATGGGCACTGCACTAGTTAAATAAATAAATTTATTTGTTTGTAAATCCTTATTTTAAATTAATTTCCTTATCATCAGTGCGAACACATATAGCCCTTATGCTTAGCATTTAAACATAATGTCAGTCTCTGAGATGAAAACGTCCTACATTGACGATATCTCTTGACATTTACTTTAATGTTCCTGCTGGCACATTTCATTCTTATGGGTTTTAAATGAGCTACACATATCGTTTTATTCTCGTCTTATGTGTTGAGTATGTTATGATTAATTCAATGTAGCATTTTTTATTTATTTTTTTTCAAAAGGGAGATGCAATAATTGTGCAGAAGTCACAACGTAGACAAACCACTCTGCAGCACATGCTGGATTAATGTTGCACTTACATGACCATATGTTCTTCTATAATTGGTGATGCAGTGCATTTTTCTTGAGTACAGTCTATATAATTGACATATTTTTCTTTTGAAGGACCCTCTGTGCTGCCATTTCATCTGCAGGATTTCTGGTTGTCTTTACTAAGCCTTATAAAATGACTCATTAAACCTGAATTTATTTATTTATATACCTTTGTATATCTTATGTGATCTGCAATTCTTCATTTAATTTAGATTGTGAATCTCCTTTCCTTTTTTTTTCTTAGATATGAGTCATCAACCTTTACCGGTCCTTTTTTTCTTCTTCTCTAGTGTGTCGCATTATTGTGCAAGTGTTCACATCAGGAGAGCAGAGGAACCACACTGGTGAATTCCTAATGTGTTTCGATGCATTTACCACACACACACACACACACACACACACACACACACACACACACACACACACACACACACACACACACACACACACACACACACACACACACACACACACACACACACACACACACACTACCGACAGTTATCTCCTCTACAAATGAGCCATTCGTGGAACAGTATATTCCAGCCATGTTATCTTGCAGTGCTATACTTAGAACCATAATTGTGTTCTGCGTTTTTCTGCTTCTCATTATAATTCTGCTGCTACTTCCTTTGTCTGCATTGTCCTACTCTGCTAAACTCTCTGATGCTTTTTTCTGAAATGTTTTTACTTCCCCCCACACACACACACTTTGGTCAGTGTTTCAAGAGTAAACCTCTTCATACCACTAAACACCAGTATATCCTTATCAGGGATCAACTGTACATGATCACAGGTGAGGGTATTGGTTGATGCTGACATCTAGTGGTCAAAGGTGCACCGGCAACACCTTATCATCACCGAAGGACAACAATCCATAATGAATAAGTAACCAGTAACCTAGGGGACACACTAAGATTCTCTTGTAGAGACAAACTTTGCCTCACACGGGGTCAACCATTCAAATTGTATTTGTTACATGAAGGTTATGCATGTGTTTTTTTTTTATTTTTGTTATGTCTGTGTCACCTTTTCTACATCCTTTATTTGATATCTGATGTGTTTGTTAGGTAATATGATTAAAAAATTTGCCTTTGAATGGAAAATGAAGAGTTATTTTGAACTAAAGCCTGCAGACGTGGTTCTCAAAGCAAACTGTAAACTGGGTCGCTTCCCATTTGTCACATATTAATAATCTTACAGTGTTTTCTTCCTCTGATATAATAACTGCTTCAACCTGATATTTTTGCTATTTTTTGGGGGTCACCTCACAACCATCCAAAGCCACAGAAACCACTCTGTTTTTGTTGTTTTTTAATTCAGTGACAGCTTTTAAATTGAAATGACACAATATGATCATTTGTCTGTTTGAATCATGATTCAAAAAGCATTCGCCTCCTTCACTCAGTCAGGGAAGAATCTTTTTTTATTTGGACTATAGAGCCCTTTGAAAGTGCTGCTGACAACAGCAGTTCAAATCTATTATGTTTGCTGCTATTTTTATAGCAGAAAATAAAGGACAAACAAACATGACATTTTTTTCATGTAACCTAAACCACTTCACTCATAATGCAAATATCACATGACCAAGTTAAGGAGTGTCTCATTTGTGTGTCGTTCTTTTTGTCAACTTATAGATGACACAGTTGTTTCAGGAATCATGAATTTGTTTTGCCGGTTTTGCCGGTATTGTACGCACACATTCCTTTATTATGCTTCGACGTCAGTTGTATGAGGATTCCAAAGAACACCCAAACTTGTTTTTCGTATAGCGAGAAAACATCGTTGACATCCATTTCCATAACCATCACACCTAAGTGCTTGACCCTAACCCTAACCTCCACACAATTCTAATCCTAACCGACGCACAGTTTTGCTCGGCAGTCCTTAGACATATTTGGACAAAAGCCTTTTTAGTTCATTGTTGCAGATTTACAGCACATTGGGCCTTAATCAGATCAATAAAAAACTACTCCAAAAGTTGTCCACAGTTCACTAAAATCTTTCCCTGCAAAAAAAACCTTCAATGTGGGCTTAGTACATGACATCCTGAGTCTGTATGGAGGAAAAGGAACACAGGCAGCTTTGTCATCACATGTTCAGTGCCTTGTTGACTTCTTTTGTAGGGAGGAGCCAGTCACCTGCCTCACAGGTACACGCCTGCATTTGTTCAGACTGACGCAGACACACACACAAACACACACGCATTATGTAACTACCATTTTATAGTGACAACAACAGAATAGATTTGTAACCACCAATACATGAATTAGTAAATAAATAATTACTGCTGTCGGTCTGGCACCAAATACTGTTTTAGGAACCCATATTTATTTCCAGGTGCCGAGAACCATGACTAAAAAACAGTACATTGCAGGGGATTTCTGTAAGTGCAACAGGTTAGAATTAGTCAGAGGTGTGGTTTTTGTCTGCTAACAGCACCTCTAATGTCCTACTGATGTGGCGTCCCACCAAGATTTGTCTCCGTAGTCTATGGACGAAGAAGAATGCTTTGAGACACTTGTTTAAAGGTCCCATATTATATCCTATTTCTCCAGGTTAACCTAGTTCCCTGGTGTCCTAATGAACATGTCTGTGACATGTTTTGGTCAAAATACCATGAGGATGAAGCACCACAGCAGTTCAATCACCCTGCCAAAACAGCCCTGTTCAGAACGCTCTGTTTAATAGTATCTCTTTTTTTTTTAAAGAAAAGAGTAAAACCAAACTTAAGGGACAGAAAATGACATCAGCCACAGAGGGTACTGGGAGCTAACAGCAGTTAGCATTTGGAAAAGTGATCATTTGCAGGCTCTAGCAGGCACATTGCCGTCATATATAACATATATCCACTGGACAGATAAATCCTCTGAGGCTGGAAGTTTGTGTAGAACTCTGTGCTGCACTGTGCAGCCAAGAATAGAACTTTTTGCAGACTTTGCGGACTTCAAGTTTTCGGATACCGTTGCCCTTCTGAATTGTGATGTCTTAATGAGCATGGAAGTCAACATGGCATCACTTCTGTATGATCCTTTAGGTTGTATGATAGAGGCTAAAGCTGCAACTCACAATTATTATCATAACCGATGAATCTGTCGATTATTTTCAAAATGTTGATCAGTGTTTGTCTAACCTGGATATGATGATGTTCTCGAATGTCTTGTTTTGTCCACAAACCAAAATGGTTCAGTTTTTAATGATTTCTTACCAGAAAATATTCACATTGAAGGAGCTAAAACAATCAGAGATATTGTTTTAATCATGAAAAAAAGGCTTCAAACCAATTATCAAAATAGTTGACGATTCATTTAGTGATCGATTAATAATAATCAATTAATTGTATCAGCGCTAATAGAGTCATTTCAAACAATCTGAAGTGCATTTCTTGAGGTAGATGTTAGAATTGTTAGGCTGGGTATATCTATGGGGTTAAACCAAAGCAATAATACAACAGAGCCATCCAGTTTCCTCTCCTGCTGTCTGGGTCTCACTCGGTTTCTGCAAGGCACAAAGTGAATGAAGATAATTCAACTCTGACACTGAAGTATCCTCTAAGACCAGCAGAACTACACCCACGGACATATACACGCACGCATGCTCACCACATGTCTTCATGGGGTGGACATCACTGATGCTTTTTTGAGTTTGTGGAAATGTAACACTCCCCTGCGCTCACAGAGAAAACTCAAAGCACAACAATGCCACAGCTGCCACGACACAAAAAGCCATGACTCGGTTTACAAAAACAATTTCAAGCCACGATACTTTGATCACCTCCTTCATAGAAGTGTCAGTCAAACGCCTCAGCCATGCGTGCTAGTTGACAGAAAACACCTTTAGTGAGGTTATATAATTGTCTTTTCTGCATTTTATAGAGCTAATTAAGTGCCAAGTTAATTCAATGAGTCAAAAACCCTCAATCCCGCCTGCAGAACGATGCAAGATTTGACTCGGAATCAATTATTCACTGCGTTATATGATCAACTGAGGAAACAAGCAGGAGCAAAAGGAGTGTGGATTTTTCATCATGCATCTCAGAAAATCTGCAAAGTGTTTCAGCGGGGGTAACATTGCTTCTTCAAAATCTGATTGAGAAAAAAAAAAGAATGAAAATCCTGATAAAATAAAATAATTTACATTTAAAACACAAACAGTTTACAATCCAAATGTTCATTTTGGGATTGAAGATGTAAAGTGCTTGTAAAATATTTATTATTATTATATATTTATTTTTAAATGTACGCAGTGTGATGTGTTTTGGTGTTTCCTGCTGCTCAGAATAAACAACCTTGAAAGCTGTAATAGCACAAAGCTTTCTTCAGATCATACAGATAAGTACAGACTGGGGCAGACCCATTATATCATTTTGTTTGTTCCGTCTCTCACTGCCATCTTTATCCAAATTGTCTCTCTCTCTCTCTTTGGAAAAACCAAGTAAGCCTCAGATCTCTGAAAAAAGCCGGTCCATTATCACTTTATTTCTTCAGCAGAGGATAAGAGCCACTGAAAATCATACATGTTCATTAATGATCAGTAACACAACATTAAATCAGCGAACCCACCATGTTCCTGTTAAGAAACAAACAAAAACAACTTATTTTCTGGCCAGGATTTTCCTTTTCAACATCAAACCGACTTAAAACATGTATGCGTGGATGCATGCATGGATAGCTTTGATTGGTTTTATATGTCTGAATGAGTGCACTATGTATGGATGAATAAATGAATGAAAAAAAATGTATTTAATCTTTCCATCCGACGCCATTCTGCACCTTCATTATTCACACGAGTGCTCGACGAGCCTCCTTTTAATGAACAAGATTCCTCACTGAATTTATCCGCCTGTATGAACGTGGCAGTCAAGATAAGAGCCGGTTGTGGACTCTCCAGATGGAGGAGATGAACCTCTGCGCTTCCTGTTTCCTTTATCTCAGAAAATACAGTATCAAAGCATCTGCAACAGATGATTTAATGCTTTTTTATTTCACTTCACACGGTTTAAATAATAGAAACACTTTCCGTATAATGTGTTTCGTGAGATTAAAAACATACACGGCAGAATCATGCAGTATGTTATTGATTGTATGTTGTTTGCTCAAATGCTGTGGTTCGCCTTGTTATTTGACATTTGGCACTTTTTTTTAACAGTTCTTCATTTGCAATAAAAACAATTATTAATCATTGATTCAGAAAAAACCTTAATTATGTTTTGCCCATTTTAGCAACATTCTTCAAAAACATTAACTGCCATTGCCATTTAAATAGGGTTATAATAATACTGTGGTTATTATTAATATTGATGTCCAAGAAAAGTGATCTTCAATTGAAAATGACTGAATAACTTTTGACTATCGTCAATTATTTCAAATAGGAGAGAACAATGTCCCAGTTACAGTACTGTGTTTCACAAATTTACTGAACAGGTCAGTGTGCAACATTGTGGAGGGTTGAATATACTACCCCATACATTTTTTTATGAATCTTTAATCACTTATATATAATAAAAAAAACTTTTTGTTGGTTTTTGCAGCCTATGTCGGCTGGAATAAGAGGAAGTTTATGACAGAAAACTAAGGAGAATAATGGCGAGTCGCCATTACCACGGGTGCATTAAAATGCTGTGATTTATACAGCATATATGTTTTATACACAAACTCACTTTCAACACAAACTTGTGACGAGCAAAGCAGTTGTTGTATTAAAAAGATTAGTTTAGTACTTCCTGCATGAACGAAGCACAGACTCCGTCTGACACAGTCACTGAAGTGAAATACGGTGGAACGGGTTTTGATTCGGCTCACGATCGCCGGCTCTTCAGCAGTGCGGTCGCTAAATACACCAGACTCCTCTGTTAAATGATGAGATTTTTGAAATTTCCTTGCTAAATGTCGGAGATTAGCGCATGTTTTCTGGATTTTTTAAAACTTTTTTTTTTTTACTGATCTACAGTACGTCATTGTTCAGTTTGATTCCTGTGTTGGACTTCGTGCTCATGACGATTCCAGTGACGACACTCTCAGCCTATCAGTGGCCATTCAGGAAAAATGCCGGCAGATCCAGCTGTTGCAGACCTAGCTTGCTAGTTAGCACTTAGCGGCTATTTGCTGAGTGCTTTGAGAGAGTTTTCCCGTCATGTAGCTCTAGCAGAAGCACTCTAGCTAGTTAGCTAGCTGCTTTCATAAATTGTCAGTTATTTTCTGACATTAGTGTTCAGAGCTCAACAGTCCTTTGAATGTATATCAAACCAACATATTCCAACACATTTCCACATTGTAACATGCTTATTTGCGAAAATGTATTATTACGAAATTGTTCCACTGCAGATGTGGCCGCCATCTTTATTGAAAAAAATCATCAGGCTCGCTGAATTCGCAAAGCATCATGGGTAATTTCATCTTCCACTTCATTTTAATCCCGCATCAGAGCTCGCTACATTTTGAGGGTTGATTATAAGGGTAAAATCGCACTCCCCTTTGCTCCCCCTACATGAGAATGCGCAAAATTTAGGGTGAGGGCAAATATTTAGGGTTAGGGGAGGTATTGGAACAGGGCCTAAGTATTGGCTCAGCTCATTAGGGTCCTCACAAGAGCAGGTACTAAAAAAGTGCCGTGTTCCAGGTACTATCCCAAATGGAAAATCAAAAACTAGACCGTTAATGCACAACATACGGTACCTGTCAGACATAAAAACAAACCAGATCTTCACACTTGCATCTTTTCTGTGTGAAGGTTGACATTAAACGTGAATAAGGTGCAGATGTGCCATAGTGCTGGAATGAAATTTCTTCATATTCTATTTAACAGGAGCCAGGGTGTCACTTCTATTTTTATGTAGGTTTTTACTCGTTCGTGGCTTTTATTTTGTGTTGCACTGATGTTTGAAGCCTGTTTATTCTCCTCTGTTTAAGATCAAGACATTTCTATTATTCACATCCCTGATGAGGCTACATGATCTCATTAGCTTCAGGCAGTAGCTGGCAGGCCACGTGAAGTGTCAGCGACAAGCTGTGTGTGTGAGGAACGATTGTGTGCCTGAGAGAGTTAAACTGCTGTTTAAATAATGCACCGTTTTAAATAAAATGCCATTTGGTTACAATAAAAAAAAACAACAACAAAAGGACATGGATGTTTGTATATAACTGTTTTACATATTATGTAAAACAGTTCTGAACTCACTGAAGCGACATCTCCCACTTCTTTATTTCCTCTGAAGCCATTGTTAATGTGAAACGTGCCACTTATTTATTTATTTGTTTGAATATATCATGCTACTGTATTGGCTGTGTTTGCCTTGTTAATGTAAGATGAGATTTATTTTGCTTATATTTAATTAACAGCTGATCTTTTGTTTAAGAGTTAAATATGGAATTACATGACATGTTGTATCCTGCCTTTAATTCAATAACCTTAAAGGTTGGCAGAGGGATATAATAATCAGATGATGTACCACGTTTGGTGATGAGTACTGAGTTATCCTACACTGTGAGAGTGTCATTAAAGTGAAGTTCTACAGTTGAAGATGTCTCTTGTGCTCTTCCTCTTCCCGCGTCCCGAAAGTACTTGTAGGTAATAACTACGAGTGAATAGTTAATGCTACGAATAACCAGCGTTACATTAAAGGGGTAATATTATACTCTATTTCTCCAAGTTAAACTAGTTCCCTGGTGTCCTAATGAACATGTCTGTGACATGCTTTGGTCAAAATACCTTAAGGATGAATCACCCTGCCAAAACAGCCCTCTTCAGAACGATCGGTTTAGTAGTATCTCTTTAACTCCACCTTAAAAAAAAGTAAAACGAAACTTAAGGGACAGGAAATGACATCAGACACAGAGGCTACTGGGAGCTAACGGCAGTTAGCATTTGGAAAAGTGATCATTTGCAGGCTCTAACAAGCACATTGCCGTCATATATAACATGGATCAACTGGACAGGTAAATCCTCTGAGGCTGGAAGTTTGTGTAGACCTCTGTGCTGCACTGTGAAGCCAAGAATATAACTTTTCGCGGACTTCCGGTTTTCAGATACCGTTGCCCTCAACAACAATATAATTTGACTCGGTCTATGAATGCTTTGTATGAATATGTCTTCTTTGTGGTGAGCAGGAAAACAGCGTTCATGTTTCACAGAGCTGTGTTCAGGGTTGATATTTTTTTTCTGAAAAGTGATTGGATTTTCCGACAATTTCACAGAAGCTTGTTCTTTTCAGATTCAATAAAAAACAACAACAACAACCACCACCACTCCTTGTTCTAAACTCACCAAAGCATACCGGCTTTGAGTGCCACTTCATCCTCCTCACTTGTTCGTTCGCATGAATACGGCGCATGAGCGACACAGGTGACTCAGGAATGACATGAAAACAAACCCGGTCTCAGTTGATACACAGTCGGCTTATATCTGTGACTTCACAAAGTCACACGTCACTTGGTAGCCTGATATAGACCGGAGACAAAGGCGTGGATGAAACCTGAGCACGCCAGCCTCCTGTTGCCATGACGACAGTAGCCATTTCTAGAACCTCTGTGTGAAAGAGAAAGACAGAAAGAGGGACACTCAGAGGACCTATAGCCAGAGGCTCCGCTTTTTAGGGGAATTCACAGATCCAACCTGGCGACAGAGCAACATGGCAACCAAAAAGTAAATACAATCACATTATTTAGATGGAAACAAAATAATGAGGTGGTAATGAATTTGAAATCCCCAAACCCCTTAGCAATCTTTGCCTTTCCTTTTCCCCCAGTTTCATTCTCATCCTCTCAACGTGGCCTTTTCACAGCCTGCAACTGGACACAGTTGAGGGTGTGTTGCTATTGCTGGCAGGTGAAGGAGCAGGTTGAACAGGTTGTTCCCTGAATGCCACTCTGCCGGGCCCTCCTCCTCCTCCTTCCTTGCTTCCGTCCCTTCTCCTCTCCAGTGCTGATTCACTCTCACATGCTGGCAGCTCGCTGAAGAGATTTTGTTGCCTGTGCACCTGTTCTTATCTGACACAGCCTAATAAAAAGGTAAGGATTAACCAAGGAGGAAATTAATCATTGAATTATTGAAAATGAATATGGATGTTTTTTTTTTTATATTATATGGATATATGGTCAATGATGTTTTGAGGTGAGCGAGTTGTAAACATGTTACACCAGAACAAACTTTTACACCTTTCATATCCTAAACATGTGAACACCATGGTCTTTAGCAAGTTTTATGGTAAGAACCAGGAAGACATTAGACACTCTTAGAAATAAGGGTTCCAAAAGAGTCCTTCTACAAGGGCTGAGGTTCTACCTGGAACCATTTGCTTCTGAAAAACCCTTTGCCGAAGAAAGTGTTTTCAAGGATTCTTGGTAACATTAATGGTTCCAGTAAGAACCATTTAAAACCCCTTTCCTGAATAAAAGGGTTTTAAAAGAGTTCTTGGTGGAACCAATTATAAAAAGGTTCTACCTGGAGCCAAAAAGGGTTCTCCTATAAGGACAAGCCGAAGAACCTTATATGGTTCTACTCAGCACTTGTATTTCTAAGTACAAGTAACAAGTAGAACATGCAACTAATGTGTTTTGTATGGAAAAGCAAATTCTAATGAACTGGTGGAAGCAAATGTTCTACATACTTGGCATCATATAGTACTTGGGTGGTTGTGTATTTTTTAACTGTCAGAGTTTAAAGTCACCTGTTGAGGTAAAAACTGAAACACGCACTGACAAACCAGCAGAATAGTAACTCTGTTCAGCTGCCGGCGTCTCTATCGCTGTAAGGGTGAGACATATACGTGTTTCTTTCGACCTGCCGTGGCACAGAGCCTCGTCGGTGGGATGCTGACGGCTCGAATGGCCGCTCAGCAGGACGGGGAGAGCTGCTGTGATTCTTTTCGAATCGAGCGAAGACATGTTCCACGCAGCCAGTGTGAGCTGGGATGTGGAGGACAAGAAAGTGACAAACTAAACACAGGAAACGCTGTTTTATTTATTTATGCTCTGCAGTCCGGCGAGACACACAGACGTGGATCGCTGCAGTTCACCGGCATCACACAATCAAAGATTACATTCTGTGAACTTTAGTGACCACAAACACACATTCACTGTGTGTAAATCAAAACAGCAGCCTGTTCAACTGGTTTCACATTAGTTTGTCTCATTTACAGCTGATCCTCAGGTCCCTGCAGCGTAATTATCCTCCACAGAGTAAAGTGTGCAGGAATTTACGCTTCAACATGCTCTGACAGTTTCGATTATTATGATTATTGAAATGACTGCTAGACTTTTTGCTTTAAAATAATAGTGTCTTTTAACAATGACAAAATACAGCCTTTATTATTATTATTATTATTATTATTATTATTATTTATCATATGATTCAATTAATTTAGACTTCTTTTCAGACTCACAAATCTGTATGAATTATTAGGGCCACGTGTAAAAAGAATTGAACCGGAAAAATAAAGAAAACAGCACAAATTCTGAGATTAAAGTCAAAATTCTGAGATTAAAGAAAAAGGTCAGAATTTTGACTTAAATCTATTTTCTTTTTCGGTAACACTTTAGATTAGAGAACACATATTCACAAGTGATTACTAACATGCATATAAGTAGCATACTAGCCCTTTATTAGTAAATATAAAGCACATATTAAGCACCTTATGTAGGAAAAAAATCTTAATTCATGTCGCAATAGAGGTAGAATAAGATGTTAATATGTGGTTAATGATTACTAATAAAGGGCCTTTTTTTCTTTCTTTCAATCTTTTTTTTTGTGTGGACACAATAAATAAAAACTAGAAAAGCACTCGGAGAGCGCAGACCTCCGGCAAGGCAGCTCAGCCCCCACAAAATAGCGATAAAAATAATGAAAGCGTCTACGGATCATGCCCAAATTTTAATCATCTTGTTCCTGGTCCTGTTACAGACATTACCTGAAAATTTCATCCAAATCTTTCCGAATTAACAGACAGAGAGACAAACAAACAAAAACTCCAGCGAAAACATAAACATCCTGGCAGAGGTGAATAAATATTACAAAATGATGATACAAAACCGAATCAACATAAATTACTCAATATAATATTGGGCTCATAAGTGACTGAGATTGGATATTTATTTGTTTTCCAAAGAAAAGAGTGTGATTCCATCCTGCCCGTCACATGACACAAACAAACAAACAGGTCAGTTCATTATTTTCACTACCTCAGCGTGATAAGCCGTATATGGTTTGCCTTGTCTCTCTGTCTTTGTTGGACTGAGCCATTTACTTTGATGGTGTGTTCTTAGTGCCATATCGTCAACAAACATGAGCTGTTTGATTGATCCTGTGTTCACACAGCAAACAGCACCATTAACAACCCACAGGTTTTCAATTTATTTCCCACAGAGCAGGAAACACAAAAGAAATGAAAGGGATTTGCTGGTGATAATGAAAACTGGCGAAGAAAGGTACCAGAGAGAGATTAATAAACTATTGTTTTTATCATGGTTTATATATATATGTATATATATTGTATTTATAAAAAAAGTGGTGCACTTACGCAGCTTTTTTTTAAATGTGTTGACAGGTAAAACCAGAAATGTGAATTCCCCCAGATTTGCATGTTAACACCACTTTTGCACCGCTGACAACTGATCAGAAGAGTGAGTGGCAGTACGAGTGGCCTGCAGGGAATTACTGGAGCTGCAGACATTTGTGCGTGAGTGTGAAGCTGTGGGGACAACGCATACCTCGAAGGGTATTCATACATATTAGCGCTGTCAAAATGTCGCAGATCTCACTGGAAATTGTCCCATGACTCGCTGCCTAACCATGCGTTGAAGACTGTGTCGAAATCCACCAACAAACTCCTAAAGTAGCAGCTGGGGATGTGATGTTCACAGTGTTTTGACTCAAGTTCACCGCACCACCAACTGAGCAATTCTTTAAAAGTCGAGAGGGGGAACAGGAGCAGTCGTTCAAGGATTTTCATTATGACTCGTGTCAGTGCCGATGACCTGTGTTCTTAAATGCATGTGATTTCATGCCCCGGGAAAATGGGAACAAACAGAGATTGGTTGCCTTTGGTCAGAGAGGGTTGAAGGTTGTGTTGAACACAGATTTGACCCCTGTCAGTTCTTCCTGAAGGTACTTATCACGGGCAGCAGGTAAACAGACTCAGTCACTGGAGAACAGAGCTCACTCTAACTGCATTACTGCTGTGTCGGAGTAACCTGGTAAATATTATACACTCTTAGAAATAAGGGTTCCAAAAGGGTCATTCTACAAGGGCTGAGGTTCTACCTGGAACCATTTGATTCCTAAATAAAGGGTTTTTCAAGGGTTCTTGGTAACACTAACCCTGGATTTCCACTGGAAGCGGAACGGCAGCGGAACGGCAGCGGCGCGGTCACCGTTGCAAATCGCTTCCATTCTAATCAATGAGAGCATTCCCACCGACCGCGCTGCGACGCGCCTCAGCAGCGGCCCAGAAGCGGCTCGCCGCGCCGCAGCGCTATCGATAGGAATCAGTTCTATTTTTTCCGTTGCCGCTGCTGAACCTTGTAAATTTCAACGAAGCAGATCGCACAAGACAGGAAGTCCGACACAGAATCAAAGTAAAACATTTCCGCCCCCCTTTCAAAATAAAACACAATACGCAGGTCATATAACCTGTCACAACTTCACATGAACATTACGTCGTGACCGGTGCTGCCAGGTAAACAGTCAATTAATCAGAGCGTCTCGGAGAGTCATAATGTTCGACGAGAGACTGATTGTTGAAGTGGAGAAACATAAAATCATTTATGACACCAGATCAACAGTTCTTCCACGTCGGAAGAATGAAAAGAAGCTGTGTTGTCGTTGTTTACTTTATACACAGTCTATCGATGGATCTCGCGAACTCGCGTCCGTTCGAGATTATCGCGCGATTTTCCGTGAATACCGCCGGCTCCCAAGGCTCCGCGCCGCTGCAGTAACGCGCCCGGTGGGGATTGCCGCCGGGCAGAGGACGAAGCAGAACCGCGCCGCTGCCGTTCCGCGGCAGTTCCGCATCCAGTGGAAATCCAGGGTAATGGTTCCAGTAAGAAATATTTTGATCAAGAGAACTCTTTAAAACCCCTTTCCTGAATAAAGGGTTTTAAAAGGGTTCTAAGTGGAACCCTCCAAAAGGGTTCTCCTATGAGGACAAGCTGAAGAACCTTATATGGTTCTACTTAGCACTTTTATTTCTAAGAGTGTAGGGAATGCAATGTGAAAAAGACCCTTACCAAATATAAAAGTTTCCTCATATGTTGCAAGAGGCAAAACCTAAAATGACCCTGGTTGTGTGTCATTATTTTTCTTTATCATGAAAAATGCAGTTTACAACAGGATCCACTTTGTCCATAATGAAGACGAACTAGTGTCAACCTCACAGTAAGTCAAGCTATAGGGAATATGGTTGGAATCAAATACATTTAATGACAATAATTACAGGATAAATGAAAACCTTTTTCCCAGTGTGGCCTTTGTGTTTATTATCACATGGGATTGTGTTTGTAAAGTTGCATTCTGTGTAAATCTCCTCCCAAAGTCCTCACACCACTGTTCCAGAGGTCTCAAACCATGGGCTTCTCAGGTGAAGTTATAAGCTTACATTATAAGGTTAAGTTGAGATTGTTTATAAATGTGTTAGCAGTGGTTTCCAAGGTACCTGAGATTAATAAAAACCTTTCATTTCAGAGGTAAAATAACAAGCAAAGAAAATGATATATGAAAATGTGTATTGATGACCTACCACTCGTTGTCAAAATCGTGTTAAATGACGGAAAACAATGTCATAATCACCTAATTTTAAGTGTTATGTTATCTCTTGTATTTCAGGGAGGAAACAAAGGAAAAATGCATTATTTAAAAATCACAGCAAGCTTCCTTCTGACTGTCCATGCTTTTCACCTGGCGTCGTTACAAGACTCAACCAACGCACCGTGGCAAACACTGAACAAAGAATGGCTCCGTGCGTTTATGGAAAATCGAATTGAAATTCAAAACCAAACAGAAGAAGAGACACAATATTATTCTGGCAGTGATACCGGTGTGGAGTCAAGCAACGATTACAGCGGTACAGCATCTGGCTCCATGGCAGTAAACGACGCAGAAGAAGAGAATGTGATAAGCCAAAGAACAGAGGGAAATAACGGCTCTGATGTTGTCAATATCACGCTGCCCAACACAGATTCAAGTAGCACAACCAAGCTTCCAGAATCGCCAAGCACCACAGTTACGATCACAACGACAGGCACCACAAAGCAGAGCCTGGTCAACTTGACAGAAACTGAGGAGGAATCTTCTGACTCCGCTACAACCACCTCTCAAACCACCACCACTCCAAAGTCAACGACTTCGACGACACAGGAATCCACGACAAAACCAAAGGAAGATATAGATTCAAACAGCAACACAACAACCCCCAGCACAACAACTGTAACAACCACAGCAATACCAATGATCGAAGACACAGCCAACAAACACACAATGACAACGACACTTCCTCCTGATGGACTCATCCCTGAGACTACGCCAGCTGCTGCAGTGAACACACCTGAGCAGGTCAACCGGACGGCCTTGGAGAACGACGACGATGAGAGAGGTACTGTCCCGTTCTCAGGTGTCACAGGTTCATGCTGCATATTTTTGTGTCTTCTTTGCATGCCTCCCTTTTAAAGGGGACAGGTTATGCAAAATCAACTTTTTAATAATTGAAATCCATATATTAGGGATCCGTCTGCAAAGTGTAAAAAAGATGACTCACTCATGTTTTTGTGGTCCTCACAGAGCTCCGCTTTGTCCGTAAAACACACGAGTGCTGGCGAGGGCAACGGTATACGAAAACCAGAAGTCCACAAAACATTGTATTCTTGGCTCCACAGTGCAGCACAGAGTTCTACACAAACTTCCAGCTTCAGAGGATTTATCTGTCCAGTGGATACATGTTATATATGACGGCAATGTGCCTGCTAGAGCCTGCAAATGATCACTTTTCTAAACACTAACTGCTGTTAGCTCCCATTAGCCTCTGCGGCTGATGCCATTTCCTGTGCTTTAGTTTCATTTTACTTTTATTTTTATATGTTCCAATATATATGTATATATATAGTTATTTTTTTTAAGGTGGACCTAAAGAGATACTACTAAACAGAGCATTCTGAACAGGGCTGTTTTGGCAGGGTGATTGAACTGCTCTGGTGCTTCATCCCGGCATGTCACAGGCATGTTCATTAGAACACCAGCAAACTAGTTTAACTTAGGGAAATAGGGTATAATATGACACCTTTAGTATGAAAACAGATACCAGGAAAAAAAAAACATGTGGTGAAATTCCAAAGCTAATTGAGTTGCATAAGGAGGTTTGATAGATATGAGAATATGGGCAATACATCAACAAGGCAGGCACATTTGAGAGAACTGTTTTTTCAGGTTAACTGCATGTACATTGCTCAGTGTCAACTACAGTATATCACTCTTTCTTTCTTCACACATTGTTTTTTTTCCACCCTTTCACTGACCCACATTTGCCTGCATGTGTTTTCCCACTGGCAGAGGACAAATGTCCCTTGTTTCAAAGGAAAGGGCAAGATTGGGTTTCGGGTGCTATCGATGTGGCTGCAAGAAAAACTAAAGGGATCTATTTCAACTGCCTTCTGAACAGAACAATGCAACCCTGTTTTAGTGGTAAAATAGTCTGAAAGAAGCAGTCAGTGACTGAGGTCAAAGATACTCTTACCTCTGTGCAGGAGCAAGAGAATAGCCACACTAGTAGTGCTGTCTGTCTGAAAAAGTACTTGTATTGGTGAGGTTATCTTGTCAAGGAGCCAAAAGCTCTTAAGCATCTATTGTCTATAAAAATAGCCTTACAGTTTGAAAAGTGATGCCAAGTAAGTAGGATGGAAGTAGCAGTAGCAGAATAGGGGCGAATCCACTGGACGTACTTAGAGACCGCTCAGATAGACCGTACTTTCAAAAGTGGATGCAGCCTTCTAGATATAGCAGTATATTGAAAAACAACCAGGGGCCAACTTTGTTTTGTTATGGCAAAATGAGCCTATGTCTCACCTGATCAGGCTTTACTATGTTTGCTATAATTTGGTGCTACACTACGGAGCCCCCGAAGTGACATGAAAAAACAAAATTGAAAAAAAAAGTTTTTCTTTTTATTTCATAATTTTCAATTTTCCAATTTTTTTGCCCGTCAATTTTTTGTTTCTCATACCGTAGGCCGTACTACACAGATAAAATTTAAATGGAAAATCTTTTATAGATAAAAATGTACTATGATTTTGCCATTTCATTAATTATTGCAATTTCAATTGTTATGTCTGTTCATATAAATTGCCAAAAAAAACCCAAAGACATTTCATTTTGAATTATCTGACAGAAGCTGGCTCTTGGACATGTTATTTACCTCCCACCCCCTCTACCCTCTTTTCATAAAATACAGGTTTTGCATCAGATGCACAGTACAGTAAAACTAACAGAGCGTGGGCAGTTGTACTGGGAACAGGATTGGCCGTGGCCTGTGTGGGACTGGTGGCCTACATCATCCTGAAAAAGAAGAGACAGAGGGATTTCTCTCACAGGAAACTGGTTGAGGAGTTTCATCCCAACCCAGGTATGTGAGCTCCTATGAAGAAAACTGCTTACTGCTGTTTTAACACTCCAACAGCAACTACATGACTGAATTTTTTGGGATAGCAGCTCACTGTCCTGAACTCCTCTCAGGGCAGAGAGAAGCACTAATTTCATATGCGACAGATGACTTGAGGCAATCTCTCATCCCAGAAACCATCTGCCAATATTGACTCGTGTTTTGTTGCGTTTATTGTCCCGTTCCCTCTTAGAATCGTTCCTCTTTTAGATTTCGTACAACACAGGATGTTGAGAAGCAATCCAGCACTGGAAGGGACCTGAATACAGAACAGGTGTTGTGGAACAGTTCCAATACAGTTCCCGCTCTCTATCGCTAATAATCTGCCCTCTTGTCGGACTGGTTGAAGCCTCTCATGCTGCTAAAGATTTAGTTTGGAAGGTGTAAACAGAAACCACATGAGGTATAATTCTTGTTTAGACAACAATATTGTGTACAAGTTTAGCATTTACACATGCCATATGTTTGACACCCCTGACCTTAATGGGCTGTATGAAACATTATACATGAATTAATGTTTTTTATACGATTGACCACAACCACCTCGACTGACTTACTGACCTACTGACTTACTTATCAAGTGCAGCCTGTCGGGCCAAAAAGGAAAGTGACTGTTGCCAAGTAAAGATGAGAGTTGTGCATTTCTTATCTCATACAATGAGGCTGCAGTTCAGTAATGGCCACACCTTTCATTAAGAAGAACCGTTAATTTACATTATTCCAAAAGGTTATTATAAAATTAGATTCACATACTTGGGACTCTGCAGGTCCTATAAGTAGGCAAAGTGTGACAATAGATGACTCACTCATGTTTTTGTGGTCCTCCTCAGTCTAAGTACAGGAAATAAAAATGCAATGTTCACTTCCGCACGTCACAATGACATTCCTGGAATTGTTGTCTCGCGGAGCTCCACTTTGTCCCTAAAAAAGGGCAATAGTATCCGGAAGAGCGGAAGTCAATGAAGTGTTCTATTCTGGTCTGCACAGTGCAGCACAGAGTTCTACACAAACTTCCAGCCTCAGAGGATTTGCGTGTCCAGTGGATACATATGACGGCAATGTGCCAGCTAGGATCGGCAAATGATGACTTTTCCAAATGCTAACTGCTGTTAGCTGCCGGAGCCTCAGTGACGCTGACGTAGTTTCCTGTGTCTCATTTGCATTTAAAGAGACAGGCACTCAAAAGCGAGCGTTCTGAACAGGTCTGTTTTGGCAGTGTGATTGAACTGCTGTGGTGCTTCATCCTTAAGGTGTTTTGACCAAAGCATGTCACAGACATGTTCATTAGGACACCAGGGAACTAGGATTTGGAGAAATAGGGTATAATATGTCTACTTTAAAAACAACAACAATACCTCTGGTAAGTGGTCAGCAGATTGTAAAGTCTCACATATACGCAAGTAGAGCCTGGAGTTGATATTTTTTTCAAAGGTCTATAACAAAAGCTCCTGGTAAACAGTGAAATCTCCACTCTCTATGCTAAGCTAAGGCCATCGACTGCTCGCGGCTTTATATCAGAGTAAAATTGATTTTCTCATTTAGTATTAAGTGGGTTTCCCAAAATGTTAACCTATTCCTTTTAGCCCCTTGTTCCCTCAAACTCCCTCACACATGCAGCAAGTTTCTGTTTAGGTCCAACAGAAAATAAACTGCAGTTTTTCTTTTTCACTTAGTGCAGCAGCAATAGTCTGGCATGCATGTCAGACTGAAGCATAGATAGGTAATTGACTAGTTTGCTGTAGTCCTCTTTAAAACATATTTTCACTGAGCTTTTATGTTTACGCCTGGAGTTTTTATAACCCTAAAACGGAGACTTTCGTAAAATGCTGGCAGTCCTGTTTTAATTATGAAAACATGGAGGCCGCATTTTGCTCTGCATGTCTTGAAACAGAGAGCTTTAAAAGTGATAATACACTTACCCCCCATTTAATTCCTGATTGGCTCTTATCAGTCATGACAGGACAACCGGCAGCAAATGCAAAATGTTTCTAACACTTCACCTCGTCATTGGTTCAATTAAGTATTTTTTTCTTTCTTTTTTTACTTGGCTCAACATCACTGTTTCTTAATTTTCAGCTTTAAAACTATCTGCAGAATGTTTCCTGTCTACACCATCACATGTACATGAATGTTCTAATAACTCTGACCTATGATAACACTACTGACCTATCATGTAAAGTCTGATGTGAAAATCATTTTGATTGTAAAATAGCTAAATACCCACAAATACTTTAAACCACAAGACATGTAGGCACACTCTTAGAAATAAGGGTTCCAACAGAGTTCTTCTACAAGGGCAGAGATTTTACCTGGAACCATTTGCTTCTGAAAAAGTGTTTTTTCAAGGGTTCTTGGTAACACTAATGGTTCCAGTAAGAACCATTTTGACCCAGAGAACCCTTTAAAATCCATTTCCTGAATAAAAGGTTTTAAAAGGGTTCTTGGGTTCTTCCTGGAGCCATACATGGTTCTCCTATGAGGACAAGCCAAAGAACCTTATATGGTTCTACTTAGCACTTCAGTATCATGTAGAGCATTTGACACTCTTCTACTTTTCTGTTCATAGCAAAGCTGTAATGAAAAATTCAATGGTTCAAGTTTTAAAAAACGTTGTCATGTCTAACTTCCAGTTCTCAGGTTAGACAACAGCGAACCTTTGGACTTGAACTATGGTGGTGGAGCCTATTACAACCCAGCACTCCAGCGGGACAACATCCAAATGTCCAACTTTTCAGGACACAGACGATGAAGACTCCCAAAAGTCATGAACTCCTGTGATTGCAAGTCTGCCTCCTTCTGGCTTAACTGTTTTTTCTGTAAATATAAGTAAATGAGATGGTGTAGCTCTTATGTCAGATTATGTATTATAATAAGTAGATTTTATCAAAGTGAAATAGAGGGATAACTGAAGGCAATCTATCTGAAGTCTACTTCTGTAGCCATTACTGTCAGCCATGTATGTATGCTGCCAAAGGGAATAAAATGAAGAATATGATCTATCTATGAAGGGTGTAAAAATACATATTTATTATAACTTTGTTTAACTATAACTATGCCTTAATTCTAATTACATATAACATGACCAGAAGAGAAGAAACTAGATTCCTGTTGTCGAGAGGGTAGCCTTAATGGTAGATTAAACATAATTAAAAAGCCATTGTGAACAATAACATTATCCATATCATCTCTCACCTGTTGTTATGGCACAAGAAAGTAAATAGGACGTAACACTTGAAGTGCGCTCCACAGCCGACAGACACAGCCTGAGAATGAACATTTGACCGGACCAGAGGTTTGAGTTTGCCTCGCTCCAAAGTGAGCGCTGGAGGAAGGCTGCTGGCTGCTGGTTTGTTATTCATATACTTTTTGGTATTCATGAAGGCGGTTGTGTATTTGCTCTCAGCACTACTCAGTAGCGGCATTCTCTATTATCCTTCTTAAATCTTCTGACCTCCAGGTGTCCAAACAGAGTTGAGTTTATCGTATGGCGACGGCGGGCACAACAGAGATTTACACCCTGTAGCGTTTACCTGCTGCAAACTATAATCTACTGGATTGTGACTTAAAAAAACAAAACAATTTATTGTCAGTTACTCAATTTCTCCTGTATTTTTATTTGACTTCAGCAAGAGTCTCTAACTTGACTGATACAATGTATCTTGGGCAAGGGGGCAGGAATAAACTGCACTTTTCATTTTCTCATTCTCTCTTTATATTATATTTCTACGTGATTGAATACATATGAATTCTCTCATCATTGAAGTTTGCACTTGATCAATATTCCTTGCAATTATGATTGACATACAGGCAAACTGCTTCCTCGCTCTAATTTCAAACATCAGTCAGTGTGAGGAGCATTTTGGTCTGAGAGAGAATAGTTTTGAGTCAGTGTTAAAGAATTGTTACAAGCTCTTGGAAATTGTAATGGAATTTGATGATGCCGTAATAAACAAAAAGCAAAAATCCAATGTTGTTTCCTTTTTCATCATTTTCTGACACTGGGGGAACAAATCTGTTTTGTGGCCACAATGAAGATGATCATCCATGCATCCATCCATTATTTAGCGCTTTATCCTCAACTGGAGGGTCGCGGGGGGTGCTGTGCCTATCTCAGCTGACATTGGGCGATAGGCAGGGTACACCCTGGACAGTTCGCCAGTCCATCACAGGGCCACTCCTGAGCATACAAAACACAACTCAACTTAAAGCTCCCATAGAGTGGTCCTACTGCACATATATGTTAGTTATGGAGGTCTACTTACATACATTAACTTGTTTATATGGTCAAAAACCTCCTAGTTGCTGTAAATGAGCCGATAGAAATCTCTCCTCACTGAAGCTCTCGTCAGTCACACTGTTTCAGACTGAAATCTCAGTCCCAGAAGACAGACTGTGTTGTGATTGTCCAGCCAGCGAGGGCTTTCCCAAATGTCTTGTGATTGGCCAATACCTGGAAGTGACGTAATTAGCACACCAGCTCTCAGAAGCGCAGCTCCCCCTCTGGAACGGTGGATGCACTGCTACTCATTATCAAATCATTGTTTTAACAATGTTTAAAAATGGCTTCGTCACTTCTGCAGTTCAGTGTCTGCAACCGGATGTGCCCGGACTAGTGCCGGGAGCAGAAGGATCCGCTGTTCAGGAGAAATGCTGTTTACGTAACGAAAATGTTTTTTTTCAGAGATCTCACTGAGCCCGAGATTACAATACAACACAGCGTTCTCAGCAGTGGCTGATTGGTACTTCTGTTCTATGGGAGCTTTAAAGTAAGGACCAGTCAAAAATGTACTGAAATGGTCTTCACAAATATATAATTACCAGCACACACATAGTTTTTGAGCAAGCATTTTATTTTCCTTTTTCACAAAAGGTTGCTCTATGCGACTGTGTCCATTTTAATTAGACCCATTAATTGTTTGGCAGGGTGCTAAAATCAATTGACTGAGGACTTGCTAAAACATATACATATTTCATTGGAATGGTGTTATGAGCAGGTTAATTTGTACTTCTATCTGGGCCAAATTAATTTGAATGAAATTAAATGATTGTTATCTAAATTGAGGCGATGTCAAATGTGTTATTGGATAAATTCAAATTCATTTTCTTCAAGCTAACCCTTTGGAAATGAGTTTAACCTGCATGTCTGGCCTATTAATGGTAACAATCACTGAGTCGTGATCAGATGTTTAAGCGGACGTTCCTTTTTAATGAAAAGTGTAACATCAGAGACAAAGACTTCTTTAACTGACAAATATAATTAAAATCAGCCATGTATTCCTTGTTCACTGGTGTTTATACTGTGAAGGGTCAATAGCTTTGAAAACTCTAATTCTTTATAATAAAATTAATTTTTATTATAATATACAGCTCATCTGAAATATTTAGTTCTGTAAATAACTGGCTTGTAAATGTATTAATACATACATTGATATTTGTTGTTATATATATAAGTTGTAAGGTATCCTTGAGTCGCCATAAATAATAGTAAACATATTATTGACATTGTTTCCTATTATCCCCCTTATTGAGAGATTAGCTTCAAAAAGATTTTACTGGCACCCCACTTACCTCCGGTGTTCCCCAGGGTTCTGTCCTGGGTCCTATTCTAGTCCTTTTTCATCATCTACCTACCTGCTTGGCAATATTTTCAGAAATACTGGTATTTACATTGTTTTGCTGATGACACCGAGCTCTACCACAACTTTTTTTTCAACTCAACAGCAGCAAAACTGAAGTTCAGCTCATTAGTTTATAATCGAGCGTTGCGTGACCGACCATATCAATAGACAGCTCTGTAGTTTACCACAGCTCAAGAGTCTTTTATTCCAATCAATAACCTTACTCATTCAGCATACTTACACCTACGTACGTCAACCGTCTCCGCCTGTCACTCACACCGAACAACACTGCCATCCTCATTAACGCTCTGTATTGATTATTGTAACTCTCACCTCATTGGTCTATCCCTCACACTCCTCCATAAACTCCAGTTGGTCCAGAATGTAGCTGCTTGATTTAATCATCACCAGAACTCCTTCCATGAATCACATCAACCCTGTCCTCCAACATCTGCACTGGCTCTGGGTAAAAATGTTTCACCTTCAAATCTTTCCCTAATCTCACACCTAAAATCCAATCATCTCAACACTCACTGGGCTACACATGCTCTTCAGACTTTCATGATCATTTACACTTCATCAAATGTGCATAATTTAATGGACCCCAGTACTAATGTAAGTAGCCTTTTTGTCCAGGTGGAGTTGATTAGATTAAGGAATGTGTTTTTTGTATTGTTTATACCAGTGGTCCTCAATCCTGGTCCTGGGGACCCGCTGTTCCCTTGCTCCAATGCACCTGATAAATGGGTCATTATCAGGCTTCTGCAGAGCTTGTTGACGAGCTGACCTTTTGAATCAGGTGTGTTGGAGCAGGGCAACATCTAAAACATGCAGGGCAGTCTGTCCCTGAGGACTAGGACTGAGAAACACTGGTCTGAACTGTACAAAACACACATTTCTGTTTGTGGGTTTGTTGAAATGAACGTCTTTAATCAACATTGCTGGCTACAATGGGCCGTGAGATGCTCCAGTCAGAAGCAGCACAATGTGTATTGTTACTGAACAGCTGCCACGGGAAACATGCCACTAACACCACACACTATATTTGGCGACGGATACTCAGTGGTAGAGTGAATCATCTTTCAACTGGAACGTCGTGGGTTTGATTCCTGGCTCCACTAGTCTACATGCCGATGTGTTCTTGGGCAAGACATTCAACCCCACACCCCAACCTGACAGCTGTTCGGGCAGCTGGTGAATAAACGTGTGATATAAATGTTCTGTATGAATATGATGTGAATAGGTAAATAGCTAAAACAGTGTAAAGCAGCATCAAGACCACAAAAGTGCTATATAAATATGGGCTGTTTATTTGCAGATGCTGTGCTATTCTGTCATTAAACCACAGTAAAGATAATTGCAAATTAAATTGTTCTCCCCATCTTTAACACAGTGATGTGTGATGGACACAATAGTTTGCAGCACTCCTAAAAATAAAAGTATTTGTTTCAGTTTGTTATCTTTTACATGCAATAAATCATAATGATTTTAATGAGGAACACGTGAGGGAATCAGTGTGCCGGTATTTGGAATAAACTTGAAACTTCCCGAGTTTTACTTAATAACAGAGGAATGCTTGAAAGCAGTGACATATGGAGGCTGGTGTGCAGCTGCTGCTTGTGCCTCAGTTGCCAAACCCTGCCTCACTGATCCACAGATTCCCATTCTGGTGAAGGGATGGATCAGCTTGAACTCAAGCTTCACAGCAAAGTCAAAACACCTGAACTGCTACTGGTATTCTCAATCTCTGTTCATTTGGAGACTTTGTGGCACATGAGGGGAACAGCGTGTCAATGTAAAGTTACACACTACAGCTTTAAAAGCAATTTAACAGAATATTTTAAAGTCCAGTTTAACTGACTAATAATAATGTACAGAAATACCACAATGACATTGCCTGTTAAAAATTCACCTACAACTCCAAGAAGACGTGATAAATACCATGATATATGTAGGTCAAGCTAATTCAGTAGGATATATGGCAGTGATTTAAGGCCAAACAGTAGGTTAACATTCTCCTCCTGTCACTGTCATGCAGTACAGGTCAGTCACTCTGCAGCTTATACATTAACCATGCCACTGTCTGAGTATTGCCTGTCATTGATCTTGCCACACTGGTTGCTGTGGCTGGTGGGTCACTGGGGTGGATCTGAAAGGTCACCGTTTCCTCCTCTGACAGAGTCTAGTCGGGGAACGATTAACAAATATGAAAGGTTTCCAAATCTACTGTACATAAGAGAAAGGGCAGTGATATTTGCATAGACAGATAAAGAATACTAAAGTGTGGCGTATGAGAAAGCAGGGCTGCTTCTGTTATCCACATTCAGACACCAGTAAACCTGTTTGACAATGGTATTCAAAGCACGCTACATTTTTTGTACACAACACACAGTATTCCCTTCAGGGACAGCTGTTCCCATGCAGAGAGCACTTTGACTTTCACTGAGGCTTTACTTCAATATGCTCCACTGACATTAACCTTTCATTTAACGAGTCTGCATACATTTACATGTGGAAATAATAGTAAGATAGTAGTCTATAAGTGCTTGTGTTGTGGATTTGGTTTCATTTACAAAAGCACTACTTGAATCAAGATAATGTCTTAGAATAGAATCGCAACTTGCTTCATGTTTGGGTCGGGTGTGCAGGGAATGATTGTTGTACATCAAATAAGTGATACTGTATATATTATATGTGAAACACTATAATGCGACACTATAGGAATCTCCTTCAAGGTTCACTGTGAGGTTTGCAGATTTTCCAGATGTTGATCCAGCAGTTTGAAATCATTTTGCAGTGAAGTCCAACTATGAGAGGCAGAATATACTTTTTTGTAAAGCTCTTTATATATCTGTACTAAAGGCAACGAGATAATAAGATGTCCTGTGAATAAAGCATTAACCAGACTCTGGCTAAGTATAATTTAAAGGATGGGAAAAGGCCATGAAGAGACTAATAAATAAAACTAAAGCCTGATGGCTGTGCTGTAAGTACAGAGACACAGTTCCAGCCAGCTCTTGCACAAAAAGGTACAGGGATAAGTGTGCTTTCAATCTACTGAGGAACTGCAAGTTCTCATAATAAAGCATCACAGCCAAAGACAACGAGCAAATGCTTTCACCTAATGTTATAATTAATTAGGCATACAAGATGATAATCGGGAAAAATATATCGTCTTACGCCTTTGTAGTGTCACACCATTACATCAGTTTTACATTCTTTCAGGACAGGTTGCATCAGGTTGTGCACAATGGCATTTTAACAAGGTCAAAGGCTGGCTGGAGCCAGTTTCAGACAGGTGCTTAAGGCAGACGCCAGCTTGTTGCAGACTGGATCACTCGGCTCATTTCCAGGTGCTTTGAAGCATGAGTGTGCCTGCAAATTAAACAAACTGATGTGGACTGGAGTGGGCAGATGTAAGCAATGAGAACAGGGGGTGCTTCATTTACCTTCTCTGTGAAAAAGGGCAAGTCAATCTGTCGTGTTTCTGAATGCAGTTGATGTCCATTAATGACATAAAACTACTTGAGACGATGTAGTTTACCGAGCCAGACATGGCAACAGGACAAACGGACTGATGGAACAATGTTAATTAGTGAGCTTAAGAGGCATTTGCATCTTTTTGATTTGTGCTAATTGAAGCACCTGCGTGATGTTACCCGTCATCATTCATGGCAGCAGTATATGATAAATTAGGTCATTATAGTCCTTTCTTCTCATCTAACTCACAACAAGGAAGCCGATAAAACATATTTCCTGAAATGCCATTACTCTAACATTTAAATATAGGCTACTGTATATCAACATTAAAAGCTACAGTGTGTAAAATATAGCAATATTTAGAGATGAAGTTGCATGTTACAGTTGAATAACCTTCACTTCACCCCTTACCTTCAAAGTGTGTTGGAGAATCTATAAGTGACGGCTACCTTCACTGAGCATCACAACTCAAAACATGTATAGTCTGTCCATTGTTAGCTACTGTAGAAACATCCAAAATGGCGGCATCTGTAGGGCTGACATATCTCCATTTATTAAAAGACTCATTCATTCTTTAATATCTTCTTACACATAAGTCAGCATTTCTGACTGCACTGAATTCGGTGTAAAACTAGAAAAGAAAAAATTTCTTAATAAACAGCCATGTAAATATCAGTATCAGTGTATTAACTGCTAAATATTTACACAACAGGTATTAGCACATCAGGCTAGAAGACAAGGCAAATCAGCAGGTATACACACTACTGTCACACAGGCCACGACATTATACTGTTTACTTTTACACACAAAATACCCTAAAAGATATTAACACACCTTATCAAACCTGTAAACATTGTGGAGCACTTACAACCATTACTTTCTGAGAGATTAACTGCATGGATACGGCCGTGAGACGATGCACACACACGTTTTTCCTTCTGTTTACATTTTTACTTCCTACATCCGGTTCAGAGATTTTCAAAATAAAAGTGTCACAAATACATATTGATAAAAAAAAATAGTCAATTAACATTTCATTGTCATTTTGAGTGTCTTTTAAACATATTAAACATATTCAGGGCAGGAAAAAGCTGCATATTTACAAACGCTGCACATTCAAAAACACAAACAAAAACAAATGCAACGCAACATTGCAATGCAACATGCATCAACAGAAACACACTGCGAAAACAAAATGATGCAAAGACAAAAACAAACCCTAAAACACAAGCAGGAGCGAAAAAACAAGCATATTCAATAACTGAAGTGCTCCTGACCTGTGGGAGCGCTCGTTGTCGTGCAGCTCTACGACCAGCCATTTTGAATCTTCAGCGTTTGTGAGTATGCAGCCGGCAGTCGGCCCCCGTAAGTTCCACATCAACAAAGAAACTTTGTTCAAACTTCCAAACACTCAGCTCAATTAGGGAATTTTACTTGCATTTTTCTAATTGGAATACGCCAAATCATTGAAAAATCATTTTGACCTCAAAACATGAACATGAGGAGAGTGCCATGTGAGAAATGTCAGGTTACAAATGCTGAGGTTGCCCGCTCATACAAGTATGACAGCGTTTGGTTTCAACCTATTTCCACACGTGTTGTGGATCTATTGTACTTGGATTTTCCTCAATGAAAATGTGGATTTTCACAGCAAGTAAACAGCACAGTGGGTGGGCCCTGGGTGTGATTTAACTGGAACTAGGTTACGACTATAATATAGACACTAACTGCCTGTTACATTAATCCAGTTTAACATGCCACAAACATTATTCATCACTTATTTTGCAGCAGTTCACTTAACAAAAGCAAATTGTTAATTAATTAAATATTTAATGAACTTAAGGCAAAAATATTCACATCCAGAATGGTCAATGATTGGCCCCAGAATCTGTGTAAATAAACGAGGTTAAACCTTTTAAATCAAAAACAAAGCTAGTCTGGTTTATTGAGTGGAATCTGACTCTGTGAAAAATTTAACCTTGTAGCAATCTCCCACTTTCTATGTCCTCTTATTTCATCAAAAATAATATATATTATTTTTACCCTTAAGCTTTTCTAAAGCTGTTCATCTCTTCACATAATCTTTATTAGTAAATGTGATTTGCTCTGCTGTCTGGTCAATGTTAATTTAAAGGGACACTGTGTAGTATTTATGGGTTTATATAACCCAAAATCCACTTTTTTATACATATTATGTGCTCCTGCATTGTCTAGTCGCTGTATAATAGTTTTTGTTTCATTTTCATAGTGTTTCAAAAAGTCATGTAAAATAACATGGTCGCGGGCCGCAGTTGCATAGCCACTGTTAGCAGCGAGACGCCATGTTTCTAGCGGAGCCTGTAAGGACAAACGCCAGAGTACAAATCAAGCGTCTCTTTACTTGTAGTGGAAGTCCCGCCTCCACTCTCTCCGCTTCGTCTGCTACGGCCACGGTAGCTCGCCCTCTCTCTCGCCTCACGAACCTCATCTGCTGACACGGAGAAAGACAACAAGGACGACATTTGACCGGCTGCGGATACCGTAGCGCTCAGGGAAGGGAGGGGGTGAGCAGATTTTGTAAATTTCAGCCTCTCCTCTAGATGGCACTATAAACTACTTACTTCACCTTTAAGTAACTTTGAATCTCAATTTTATTGAATATACCCATGAAGAAAAGGTTTTTGCTTATGTGTTTTTGTTTGGGGGACGTTTAGATGAGAAGTCCTCATTAAAGCAATAAACGACAGATAAGCTACTTCGGCGGCCCTGAGGTGCAAAACACAAATGCAAATCAAAAACCCAAACGTAAAACCAGAAACACAAAACACAAAATACAAATGCAAATCAAAAAACACAAACAGAAATCACAAAACACAAACGCCAATCAAAAAACACAAACGCAAAACCAAAAACACAAACACAAACACAAACACAAACACAAAACAAAAAACACAAACACAAACACAAACACAAAAACGCAAATCACAAAACACAAATGCAAATCAAAAACACAATGGGACGGCAGCGCTACAATGTGAGCTAAACGCCGCCCCTTGCATTTGAGTTTGTGATTTGCGTTTGTGTTTTAGGTTTTGCGTTTGGGTTTTTTATTTTGCATTTGTATTTTGTGATTTGCGTTAGTGTTTTGTGATTTGTGTTTGTGTTTTTTGATTTGCTTTTTTGGTTTTGTGTTAGTGTTTTGTGATTTGCGTTAGTGTTTTGTGATTTGTGTTTTTTGATTTGCTTTTTTGGTTTTGCGTTTGTGTTTTTTGATTTGCATTTGTGTTTTGCACCTCAGGGCCACCGTAAGCTACAGCCAGATAGCTTATCTTAGCTTTACTCTAACATGGGAAATGTGACTGCTAGAATAAATCTACAAACCCAGCCCATTCTTCTATAATATTACGTCGATACACAAGTACAGTACTACTACCTACAACTCAATGTCACTCATTGGATTGGATGTGGGCAACTTTCCTTGACACTGCAAGATTATGCACCACTTCGACTTCAGGCTAACAACATGTGAATTTTGATCATGATGAATTAGACAGACATGTAGGACCGCCTGGCCACACAGTGTGGTATACACACTAACCCTACTAAATGTTTAGAATTGATATAAAATAATTAGATCTGGCAGGAGATTGAGCCAGGCTATAATCTAATATCACTGAGTCCATTACTCTGTACTGATTACATTCATTTAAGTGACTACATCAGTAAGAGATAAAAAACAATAAACCTTTTTAGTACAAAACTGGTCCTGTAGAGACTGTAGGCAACAGCTCAGCTGAAGCTGTGTCCAACTAATACACACCTTGTAATGAATCAGTGTGAGTTCACTCGTGAGATTGCACTTGTCGGTTGTGTTGACTTGCTGCTGACTCAGAGTTTGTGTGCTTTTCTTCTTTTATGTTTTGCCCCCTCCCCCTGACAGTGTTTGTAGTTTTGGCAGATAAACAAGCAATAGACCACACAATATAAAACAACAGATGGTTTGTGCCATTCAAATAACCTCTTTAGCAATAAAATGTTATTCCGCTGCTGTCTCCCTCTGTTCTTGCCCCTTAGTATGACTGCACGCACACACACACACACACACACACACACACACACACACACACACACACACACACACACACACACACACACACACACACACACACACACACACACACACACACACACACACACACACAGAAGCAGCAGGATCTGAGGCATGAGAAGTGCAAGGTAGGCAAAAAATTTGCCTCTGGTCCTCTTCATCTTCACTCGTCTCCTCAGCAGCACAGCTGAGCCCCGAGTTGCATATCTGAGCTACTGTAAAATGTACTTTTTAATCTCTGGGCTAACTTAACTTGAAGCACCTCTTTTAATTCTGAGAAAAAAAACTATGATCAATGAACTATTTTGTGAGAGAGCCTCGTTTCACTTTAGGTTAAATGAGGTCACAATGCACAGTAGTTTTGCATCTTGATCAGCAGAAGCTAAGGATTTTTCTGGGTTCTTCAATGTCATAGAGTTTTGCAGTCTATCTTTCAGGATGAGGTATCAGAACCAAGTCTGTTTGAAATACACTGATACTGATGCTTCATGTGGCTCCTCAATCATATACAGTATCTCGCTGTATTAAGTCAGACTCACCTTGGAAGAAAAATACATTTTCTTTTCTGACTGAACAGCATTTAAGTTTGTCATGATTGTATGGTTGGCTAAGAAACATTAAAGGTCCCATATTATGCAAAATCAACTTTTTAATCATTTAAATCCTTATATTTAGGACTCTGGAGTAGTGATGGGTCGGTCGCCAATGAAACGGCTCTTAGAGCCGGCTCTTTGACGTGAACGACGGGAGCCGGCTCTTTCTTGGGAGCCGTGTTTTTTTATTTTTAATTTTTTGTCACTCTCTCTCTCTCACACTTTTTTTTCTCTTCGCACCGCACGTGATTGGTCAATATGCGTGTGTGCCTTGTGTTTGCGCTGAGCAGCGGGGGGAGGGGCGGTAGTTACACTCGCAGCAGTAACACACGAACAGAGCAGGAGGGAGAAAGAAGAGACAACATCGACACATTAGAAAAGGTATAGTAGATACCTTTACCATAGTAAGAAAATGAGTGACACCAGGAAAAGAAGCAAAATCTGGAACCATTTCAATTTTGTTGACAACACAGTGGCAGAGTGTAGAGTCTGCAAGAAAAGGATATCCTACAGAGCCGGCTCCACAAACAACCTGCACAGCTGAGGCACTTGGTATATCTTAATGCCAACCTCGACCTTAATTAAAGATCTGGGTGTTCATTTTTTTTCTTTTTGTTTTGCATATTTTAATCTATATTTTATTATGTTGTGGTTTGCAGTGTTTTGTGTTGTTCCACTTTAAATTTGTTTAAAAGGAAAAAGTTGAAAATTGAAATAGTTAAAAGTTGAATTGTAAATAGTTGTTTTTGTATTTTATAATTTATTTTTTACAATTTATGTGGAGTGTATAAATAAAAGCATATTTATATAATAAACATATATAAATAAAAAAACACGTTTTTTTACTTCAGTAATTAATTTTGTGCATAATTTTATATTGTTGTTGATAAATTAATGAAAGCAATAAAACAAACTTGAAGAGTCGCTTGGGAGCCGAAAGAGCCGGTTCTTTTTAGTAAGCCGAGCCGAAAGAGCTGGTTCTCTAAAAAGAGCCGGAATTCCCATCACTACTCTGGAGGCCCTACCAGTCGCCAAGGTGTGAAAAAAGATGACTCACTCATGTTTTTGTGGTCCTCCTCAGTCTAAGTACAGGAGATGAAACATGCGATCACCAGGATGTCACAATGCGCTAAATTCCTGGAATTGTTGTTTCGTGGAGCTCTGATTTGTCCAGAAAACGCGCAAGAGTGCTGGCGATGGAAACGGCATCTGAAAACCGGAAGTCCGCAAAAAGTTCTATTCTTGGCTCCACAGTGCAGCACAGAGTTCTACACAAACTTCCAGTCGCAGAGGATTTATCTGTCCAGTGGATACATGTTATATATGACGGTAATGTGCCTGCTAGAGCCTGAAAATTATAATTTTTCCAAATAATAACTGCTGTTAGCTCCCAGTAGCCTCTGTGGCTGATTTCCTGTCCCATAAGTTTTGTTTTACTTTACTTAACTTGAGGAAATAGGATACAATATGGGATCTTTAACATTTAATTTTGGAACAATTAGGTATTCCTGTAACATGCATATCTAATCAGACAATCAAGTGGCAACAACCCCATAGATTTAGGCATGCAGACAATGACAAGACGACCTGCTGACTTTAAAACAGAGCATCAGAATGGAGAAGAAAGGTGACTTTGGAAGTGGGATGGTTGTTGGTGCCAGGTGCCAGACAGGCAGGGGAGAGTATTTCAGAACTGACTGATGTACCTACTGGGATTCTCATGCACAACTCTCTTTTGGGTTTGCAGAGAATAGTCTGAAATAAGAAAATATACACACAATAAACAAATATCCACAAATGCCTTTTTCAGAGAGGAATGATCAGAGTGACTCAAAATCATCAAAAAGCAACAGCATGGTGAATAAACACTTATTGCAACCAAGATAAGCAGAATCACCATCTCTGAACACTTTTGAAGCCGATGGGCTCAATTAGTGCAACTCCTGTCATTTTAAATTCTTATAAATAAAAGTGCTAAGTAGAACCATATAAGGTTCTTCGGCTTGTCCTCATATATAACCCTTTTTGGCTCCAGGTAGAACCTTTGTTACCAAGAACCCTTGAAAACCCATTTGCTTGTTCCAGGTAGAACCTCAGCCCTTGTAGAAGGACCCTTTTGGAGCCCTTTCTTCTAAGAGTGTATTTGGTGTACCTAATAAAGTGACCAGTGAGTATATCCTCACTCATATTGGCCCCAACCAAATGTGATGAGTGGAAGGCGCATACCTCAGCATCTCGTGCAAGTTCAATAAAAATTGGGCACAGTACCAGAGTGAACTCACTGGGGAGAATGTCGAGAAAAGTAATCAATTATCACACCTCCCTACCACATACCCAATGCAGAGGCCGCTTGATTGTTTAAGGGAATTAGCTATCGACCAGCTAAGTGAGTCAGAGGGACAGCCAACAGCCAGCTAGCTGGTAAGCAACACACAACTTCTCCCCGCCATAACTCAACTCATCAACATGGGAGGCTGGTTAACGACTTGCCACTTTCTGCTTGGCATCTGACTGATGATGACTGGGAAGGAATACAGATATAAACAGGTGCTAATTATATATGGGAGGCAGGTAGGCTCAAATCAAGGTCAACAAATGTTGGGGAGGCATAGAAATCTCACGCCATATGTCAGAGCGTTGCAGCGAGGAGCAGCGCAAGCTCCCAGTTCATTATCACCAAGTATCATCCAGGGTATCTACTTTTACACAATAGCAATCAGCTGAGGAGTTCAGTCAATGAAAAGACGGCATTGTCCTTTAGACGAGTGCCTTTGTAAAAGTTGAGTAGAAAACACAGCTCCGTTATAAAAGAAGCTGTCGTCCTGCTGCCACTGTGAATCTGCTGGGACAAGGTTTGTGTTTGTGTGATTGTCAGAAAAATCTGTGTTTTGTGAAAACAGACATTATAACTAACATAACAAAAGCAATTGGAGCAAAGTGAAATTTTACAAAAGCAATACGAGTAGGAGGTGAAATTAATTACAATTATTACTGAAGGTCAATTATCCAATGTCTTTTGCTGTAACTCGGTACTATTATAAACACTGTGCTAAGGATGGATGATGCCTAACTCTGCAGCTTTTCGGATCTTTGGCTTGATTTAGTTCACACCAAAATGTAGGACGGTAAAATGTATCTGTTCATCCTTGTTCAATTTTGTAGAGTCTTGGTTTTGGAGGCTAAATTTGATGCAGTGACAAATAAAAATGCCAAAAGTGACGTAATATCCTGTGTTGCGCCGGGCGTTTGAGCTCAAAAATAGTTTTGGATTTCTGACCCATTATAATATTTCTACTACGCTCACACCCCACGCAAAGTAACTCAGTAACTTTTACTTAAAGTACATTTCAAATGAACTACTTTTTACTTCTACTTGTGTACATTTTCAGATGACTACTTTTCACCAAGTAACTCAAAACATTACATTTCATCAAAGTATTAAGCTGTGATAAATCCATTGTTCATGCCCAGACCACACAGTGCTAAAATGTAGCTGCTGAGAACCAACATGTTCTCACAGAATAGCAGAGACCAAACCATAGCTGTAATGAGAAGGAATGTTGGAAAGGAAATGTATATTTCCAAGGCGATGGGCAAATATGTCTGCTGGCATGCTCGCCATAGCAACTTCCCAAGGTAGTGGTGGCACCTGTATGACATTAAATACTTGTCTTTCTCACCTCTTGTCTGACCCCTAGTGGCCCAATATTGAGCAGTGCAACTTTCTTCTTCAACCATTTATCATCTGGATGTTGAAAGCTCGTCTTGGAAGGCGACAGTCTGAGCCGATTGCAGAGCAGTCACTGCAGAAACTGCTGAAGCTGTGCAGTGAGCAGTATGGGTCCAAGTGTGGCCACAAATCCTGAGCACTAGGCGTTTCACATGAGCAGTTGCAGCTAATTAGTGGTTGATAGTTTTATTTTGAGAATCGCCCTGCTGTATCCAGGACATCAATTTCAAAGACAGATCATCTGACAAACACGATTCCGGCAGCTTCTACTATGTAAGTGGTCATCAGCTGCTAGATTTATTTCATTTACAACACTCGCCAAACATAAGAGGAGAAAAATAGACACATTTACTGTGGCTCCACACAGTAAACAATCCACGTTCACACCATTGATGTCCTGCATTTTCAGCCCCTTACAGTGCCATTAAGAGATGTTTGGTGTCAGTCAGTCACTCTGTGTGTCTCTGAGTCCCAGTGCTCTCCAGTGCGTATCATGTTGTTCCAGGGCTGAACCGAGGAACTGATTAAAATCTGCCACAGCCGAATGCACAGAGGACACTGACTTGGGACCTGCAATGCAGAGGATGACACTCCTTTTCCACTTTCTCTTCCTGTCATCAACCCAATTGCACCTTGTTTTCGACTTTTTCCTACCCACTATATTTCATGTCACTGTGACGAAATAAGGAGAAGGAAACTACTTTGAAGTCCTTCAAAGTAGGAACTGAAGAGGCAGAATCTATTTTAGTGAGGAAAAAAAAAGGACTTCAGACAGGTATATCTCGTCAAAAAGACACCACAGCAATTTTTCTTTAGACAGGTTGTAATTACATGCCACATTACAAAGTGACTCATTACTGCTTTTGGCAAATTAATTACATGCCTCTCAGCTGAACTAAATTAAAGCCTGCTTGGTTGAGATACTCAACAGAAAGACTGATAGAAAAAGGCTAATCTGATAATTGACTGTGTGAAAACTAAAGGCTGTTAGAAAAGCTAAAGGTACCATTAGTTACACTTTGTGATAAAAAGTGTCCCAGGAAGGAGCCAAATAGGAGATTTGAGTGATGTCAGTCGCCACAGTTTGTCTTTGCATTCAGAGAAAGTACACTCTTATAAATAAGGGTTCCAAAAGGGTCTTTCTACAAGGGCTGAGGTTCTACCTGGAACCATTTCCTTCTGGAAAAACCTTACCAAGGGTACTTGGTAACACTAATGGTTCCAGTAAGAACCATTTTGATCCGGAGAACCCTTTAAAACCCACTTTCCTGAATAAAGGGTTTTAAATGGGTTCTTGGTGGAACCTTCCAAAAGGGTTCCAGGTGGAACCTTTATAAAAAAGTTCTACTTGGAGCCAAAAAGGGTTCTCCTATGAGGACAAGCCGAAGAACATATGGTTCTACTTAGCACCAAAAAAAAAGTAAGAATTAGTTGGTTGTACACTTCTAAAAAAAATGTTAGAAGTATATACTGTAAATAAATATATAAATCAGTATCATTATGATAATTGAAACTAAACAGCACACACAAGATGGAAAATTCAGCTTCATTTGCACAAGATACACAGTATACTGTAACGCATAATGTGCTAGTAAATCCACAGTTTGACAGTACTTTACATTATGGCACCCACAGTGTAATCGTTGTGCTGACTGCACTCCCAAAAGTGATATTGTCTACCAGCTCTCTGTCCTGAATTGCCCATAGTTTTATTGCATTGTCATCAATTACCATGTCAACAACGGCAATTTTGGGCATATCTAAAAATATTCTGCCTCTCCCTCCTGTGGGAGGCACTCTCACTCTCGAGTCTACCGCGAAACGCAAAAGTATCGATATTTCAAAATGACAATATATATAAAAGTGTAAAATTATACTCTATCTTCCTGCAGTATGTTTTTTTCAATTTTCACTGGAGGATGCACCTTCACCTGCTACTTTGCTGGAAAGTTTGTGCCATACATTATCTCATGCAATATATACAGAGGTTATAAGTATGTGCAATATAGAGTGTCTTATATCCTTTTTTAAGCACAACCTAGGCAATCTGATGGGGGGAAAAATTTTCACCAAACACACCTGAGCAAAAGTACTAATAATGTTTAAAACCGAAATTTGCAAATACGTAAAAACGTCTATTTTGTGACTTTTGCAAAATTATTGATACTTTATATTGCTACTAAAAATGTGACATAAAATGAATCATAACTTTGACTCAACAACACATAAGAACACAAAAAACAACAACATTTTTAAAGTGTGAATATGTGTATATACCTATAAACACACAGCCCCAGCAAATCCATATAAGGAGTTGTGTATTATTCCCACAACAATTCGCCAATTTACCTGTGGCACAGATCCGTGTTGCATGGGCATTAAGGGTTAATATGTTTGTGCACAACACAGGACTCTCAGAACGTCCTCGACATTGCAGGGGTTGTTTTAATCAAGGACTAGACCACACTCTTTCAGTAATCACATGAGAAACTGAGAGAATATCTATTAAAATTAAGGGAGCACAGTGGAGCAGCTGGATGAAAACAGAGATAATGAAAATATAATGCTGTTCAAAATCCGAAACTAAAATCAAAGCGGTCTGCGCTTTGTCCATTTATTGTTTAAATAAATCAATTTACAGCTGCTAATCATTTGACTCTCAGTCTGCTCTGATTTTTATCTTGTTTCCATCACTTGCTCAAAATAGTGAAACATCAAAACACTGGTTTATTACTGTCCCATTTCTACCCCTTAAAATTTCCACTTCAACCGTAAATTCCCATCGTTGAGGGAAGTGGCTTCCCTATGGAATTGGGACACCACTATATGCAAACTAGCGTAGTGAACGTAATGAGCGTGCTAACCTACGTCACATGTTAACAATTCTACCGGTGGAGCGTACTACTATTTTCATTCAGGAAAAATGCAGACGGATCCAGCTGTCGTGTTGCCTGTTGTGTTGGCTGTGTTTGTTTTTCTACGTCAACGTCGTTTTTCCTCCATCCTCGTAAACGCTATATCACAAACGTGATTGAAATCTGACAAGTCCAGGGTATTTGTGTGAACGCCGGTACACACATCCAAAACAGTGACAAAACTACCCAGATGTACCAGAGCTAGCTAGCTAGCGGCTATTTGCGTCAAAAAAGTTTCAAACTCTCTCTTAGCACTCGGTCAATGACCGCTAGCTTGTTAGCTAGCTGCTTTCATAAATCGTCAGTTATTTACTGACATTAGTGTTCAAAGCTAGGGTTGCCACCTTTCAGAAATGAAAATAAGGGACGCCCCACCGCGGCACCTCGGGGCCATGACCACCACGGAGCCGACTAATCTAGGACATCTAGACACGTGTGTTGTAAGGGTGTCGGGGGGGTTTTCTAGTAAAATTTCACTATGGTGAGTACATGGCGAGGGAGCGGAGCGACCGTGCGGAGGCAGGTTGGTGTGGAGCATTTGAAAATTTTAGATAAAAATGGGGCATTCTGAGGCTTTTTGAAGGACCATAATGGTGACTCATGAAGTGAGGCCAAGTAACTCAAAACATTACAGAACTCTGTATTACAGAAAACGTCTACTTTGGGAAGCAGCTGGGGAACACATGAACAAGAAATGTCTTTATTGGCAAGAGCAATATAACTAGGGATGCACCGCAAATCAGGAAACAGTTGGCCGAAACAGAAAAACCGAAATAAGTTATTGTGCTAATTCTGTACCATTGTTTTTTTTTTTCTAATGTTGTTATGGCAGGGACTGTGTGTGCCTACCTCACTAAGGTCAAGGCATTACAATTATAGTATATTATATTATAGAGTGCGCCCCCTCATCTGGTGCAGATGGGCCTTTTTTTCTGCGCACCGCACCTGCACTGTGGCTTCTCTCTCTCTGCTGTGTTGTGCGTCGCTGCTGCGCTCTGAGCTTTTCCTCCAAGCAATCTTTCCGTATCAGCACAGACTGGATTATTTCTCTACACGCAGTTTTATCTTTACATCCAATAATAATCTTTATAACGAGGATCGGTACAATCGCGATGACGTGCGATGACAACAACTCTTAACAGCGCACTTTTCATAGTTTTCACTCCGTGGTTTAGTTGTAATTAAGGGAATAACCGATTAATCAGATGAGCTGATGTCTTTAGTTAACTGTTAGCAGCACCGATGTGTGGCGCCTGTTGCTAGGCAACCGTGACAGCAGCACGCGCACAGAGGACCGGAGCCGGGGCGGCCGAGATCCTGCGTAGATCCCGCCACGACAAGTTTGCTGGCCTTATTATTCCCTGTGTTTTATTTTCATCTTTATCTTTAGTGTTGATGTGTGTGTGACAGACATGTGGATTGGATATTTAAGGAAATACGGGACGCAACATTTAATTGCCAAATAAAGGACGATTCCGTATTTTACGGGACGGGTGGCAACCCTATTCAAAGCTCAACAGTCCTTTGGATGTATATCAAACCAACATATTCCAAAACATTTCAACATTGTAACATGCTTATTTGCGAAATATATCACAAGGAAATTGTTTCTCTGCAGATGTGGCCGCCATCTTTGTTGCAAATTATCATGGGTAATTTCATCTTCCACTTTGTTTTAAGCCCGCATCAGAGCTCACTACATTTTGAGGGTTAATTATAAGGGCAAAATCGCATTCCCCCTTGCTCCCCCCCTTGCTCCCCCCTTCACGAGAATGCGCAAAATTTAGGGTTAGGGCACAAATGTAGGGTTAGGGGAGGTATTGTGATGGGGCCATAAAGTAAGGTAGCAATGTTTTGCTCCCCCTCATTAAACAACAGAGATCCTTATTCACTCCATCTTTTTCATAACATCCATTACAAATGGACTTACAGTGTCAACAAATTAGCCACAGGCGAGCTGCCAAAATGAAGTCTGAAGTGCCTGGTGAACCTGCTGTGGGTACCCATAACCTCACGTTCACTGTCAATGATTATGCATGTAGCAGGAGCTCAAATGATCATATATACTGTGAGTCATTCATTCAGCAGCAGAAATAATAATAATCAGCAAAAATACAGGACAAATGCTGCTCACAATTCACCTGAAGATATGGGTGGACCACATTAAATTATTGTAATAAATGTTCATGAATACTTATGACTTTTTTGTAGCATACCCCCAGGGCATGTGTGCTGATTTACACAAGAATACATAAAAAACAAACACTAAAATGACTCCTGTTAATTTCCATAAACAGGTCCTGAATAAAATGGTAATACAGCACAGAGTTGTGAGAGCTTCTGTATACCTGAAACTGACTGACTGTGACTGTTACACACAGTAATGATAATAATAATAATAATAATAATAAAACCCTAACAACAGTAATGCACAATAATGAAAGTAACAGTTCTAAACTGTGGGCATTCTGGAGTTACATGGTTACGAAAGCATCGATGTACAAATAACAATGTGACTGGCATCGTGTGATCAAATGTTTGTCTCATGAATCATTTAATTTGACTTTTTTTTCATTTAATTTATAAAAGACTGTGGTCCACGGCCCATTTTTAATTTCCTTTTTTATTCTTTGAGAAATGTCTATTTTTGTCGTTTTATTTCATCCAGTGTAATACTTTTCAATTATTGTGTGTATGTCTGTGTAAATGTAACATACTATTGTTGGCAATGGGAAGGATTATTTGCCCTGTGGTCTGTGAGAAATACTTTCTATGAATGGGTGTAATCCCACTGAGCAACCTCATGTTCAATCTACAGCTTCCAGGCTGCATTTTTCTATTAGTACTTAAAGGGAAGGGTTCCAGTAATAACCTGAGACCGTGAAAGATGAAGTAATCAACATTAATACGTGGGTTCTGTTTCAATCACAGCATGTCTTTTCTATGACATGTTCGTATACAGTAAAGAAAATCAGAATGAGTGTTTCTGCTGTGGCCCTGAGGGAAACATATGCCATTAAGAAGCAACAGTCTGCAGATACTCATTCCAAACTGTCACATGAGTGGGTAATTTCATTGATTAGTTATTTATTCTGTGAAATCAGCTGAAATAGCTAAAGCGGAAACCTGCAGACTGTTAGCCAAGTTTGGTTCCCTGGGTCTGATTTATGGAGTGTGGGATGGATTCAGAAGGTTGTTCAGCTACAGAATATGGCAGCAGCTGTGAATACAATAATTAATATCATCCCGCCACTAAAAAAAAAACCTGTTTCTTGTTGCAACAACTTCTTTGGTTTGTGAACGTGCACACTTTCATTGTCCCTGCGAGTCGTGACGGAGCAGCAGCCTGGTTTTACTACAGTATTACATCAGCCATTCTTTTTAGTAACCCACGGTGCACATTTGGGAATTCAAGAAAGTCATTGTTGAAGTTTTGAAAAATCCTATTTAGTGTAAGCAGTTTATTTTTTGCACTTTCTTCTGAAGCAAATAATCGGTCAACTAAAGCAGCAGGTTGCCTGCTTAGACAATCGGCTCCTCTTTAGCTCTGGGCCTTAGGCTACATCCATACTATTCCCTTTCATTTAAAAATGCATTGATTCTGCTGCAAGCCCCTGGAACTGAGAAGTGTAAAAACGCTGCTGGCTCAGTTTTATTTTGAAGTATCAGTGTTTTTGCCTGGACAGTGTCGAGTTTATTCTGGTCTTCACGTCAATGCCTGTCTAAACTTGACCAGGCATACAGGGCAACAGAGGATGCTGACCAACTCTGTACCATTTTCCTCAATGACTTGTTTTCCCTCATTAAATTGAATACACTATGTATCACACCAAAATCGATGATCATTACTTAAGTTAAGTCATAGATCTAAAGAGTGAAAATAAAGTTACACTATTTAATAATAGTGCATTTATTAAATGATCTAAACAAGTCTCTTTGGTATGTATTTTTTAAAGATCCCATATTATGCAAAATGAAGTTTTTTATCATTTTAATACTTATATTTAGGACTCTCGAGGCCCTACCAGTCGCCAAAGTGTGAAAAAAGATGACTCACTCATGTTTTTGTGGTCCTCCTCAGTCTAAGGACAAGAGGTGAAACACACAATGTTGACTTCCGCGCTCCTTGGGACGCCACAGGACGCAAAATTCCTGGAATTTTACGCGAGTGCTGTCAAGGGCAACGTTCATCCGAAAACCCGGAAGTCTGTGAAAAGTTCAATGTAAACATGTAAAAAATACATTTAGCCTTAAGTCATGAAGCGCTACATGACATAATAAAACTCTGTTGTCTGTATTAAATGTTAAACTCAAAATAAACTATTCCAGTTACCTTTACATCACCTTCAGATCAGCTAATGCATGCCGCTTAACTCTCTGTCCTAAAATGTTGACATCTCTGTGCATGGTTCAAACTCTGGAACAATACAACTCCTTGGGTTTAGAGTGGGGAATAATTTTTTTGTTTTCTAATTTCTTTGTGAGTTATTTCTGCAGCCAAAATGTGGATCCACTATTAACTCTGTTGGATCAAATATAGCAATATGTCTATGTGATGTTAAGTGTGACTTCGTGTGATAAAGCATTTTGCATTTGCCTTTGTGGACCATGTATGGAGCTCTGATCTGCACCATTGTGTGTGATTGAAGTGGGAACTGACAGGAAGATTGATTTACAATTATGATGACAGAACGAGGAACCCCTCGTGTGACCCCATGCTGCTGCAGAACGTCAGATTTATGTGCGGCAATGTCTGATGAATGAACTGCCCAAAACATGGGGATAGAAGTTCCAAAGACTCTCTGAAACACCAGGAACCAGATATTGTTAAAATATTGAAGGACACAGTTAGGGATTGGATCAGGGACTGACGATAAAATATTAATGTATGAATTTGAATTGAAACTTCAGTGACTCTCTCTCTCTGTCCTCTCCATTAAGCACAAACCCTGACTTAATATATGTTATTATGTGTCAGGAAGTTTCCACCTACACATGCACATGTACATTCAAATAAATGTAAAGAAAAGAGCTAAAAAAAAGAGAAAGGCCATTGCTAACCACTGACAAGCTGCCGCCTCCTGTCTTGTTTGTCTCACAGGAGCAGAAATAAAAACTGCCCATTTTTCACACAAGGGCAGAGGAAACACAGGCTTTCCATTTAAATAAGTATCCACGTCTTTGCTTTGCTAACTCTGCCTGTGTACTACGGTCTACATGCTTTCTCTAGGATTAAAGACCTTTACACAAAACCAGAGCATCACTAAAAGGAAAACAACATAATACACTCTCAACACATGCACTATATGTGTGTGTGGGTGTGTCAGCTGAGCTTAGAAGTTTCCACCTCTATCAATATGCTTACCAAGACAGGTGTTGCATGGTGGTCTTCATTTAAACATTTCAGTGTAATCTCTTATCAATAATGTATGCACAAACTATGTTTAAAAGCCCAAGGCTGTAATCCAGTATAATCTGAGGAACATATACCTCACTGATAAAAACTCAAAATGAACACTTTGGGTTCCTCATTGACACATACTATCCTTGATGCACGACAGATTTCATAAAACACATCATTGTGCCTCAACCAAGAAGAATCTTAAACCGAAAAACATCTTACTGTCTTTTGGGAAATGTTTGTTATTTGGCCTCTATTAATTATCTTTACTTGTTTGAAAATCCCCTGTAATTGATGGACAGTTTTATTAAACCTTGGATTTTATTCAAGGATGGGAGGATTTTTTGAATCCCGTGCCAACAATTGCCAACATGTATATATATATATATATATATATACATGCATATATGTATGTGTATATTAGGTACAGTTCGGTATGTATTGCGGTTTTTGGGCCATGGTATCGGTAAGTGGTATTGTGTGTTTTAATACATTTAGACGGACTGAAATGTACCGAAATACTGTTTGTTTGCCGTTGCATATTGAACCGAACAGGGTGTACCCGAACGGTTCGCTAAAGTACCGAATACCGTTGCATCCCTAATATATATAAATACAGTGTTGGGAAGATTACTTTGGAAATGTAGTTGGTTACAATTACAAGTTTCCCTGTTGAAGTAGTGTAATTATTTCAATTACTTTCTCAAAGTAATGTAACTAATTACATTTTGATTACTTTTCTTAATTTCAAATGAAATCTCTTAACTGTTAACCATTTTCACATGTTAAGACCTATAGTGTGATAAACCTTTCAGCAGTACTTAAGACTATATAAAAACAACATAATAAAATACTCTTTTTTTAACCATATATTATGAGTCTGACCTTAGGCCTTACTGTGAAGGAGGCTCACTTCCTCACTAAATGGAGCGACAATGGGCTGATTTCAGCCAAGAGGAGCAGGTTGTTTTAATGGAGAGAGTATGAGCGATACAAAAAAGCCTGATCACAGCCTGAAGCAACAGTGTTGCTGCAAATATGACAAGAGGCTGATTTTAATTTCTGACAGATCTACATTGAGCTTCTTTTAAATATGAACCTTTAGAGCAACAACAACTGTTGTTTTAAACTGTGTTTTATATTGTTTTCATACATTTCACTGATCACAATTATAAAATGCCAGTGTGTGTTTTATTGAAAGCGAGGCTGGGTGTGCATATGAAAATAGGTAACGGTGGGTTTTTTAGGTGATGTAGCTACAAGCAAATCTCATGTTGTCTCTGTACAAAGACCTTTTTAAATGTGAGAAAACAGAGTAGACCTTCTCAAGATTTGTGTTTGGGCAACACATAACCTTGACCTCCTAACGCTGAGCAGCTAAACATCTGTAGGCGGATTTGATTTTTTTTTCAAATGTAACTTAAGTTGTAATCATTGAAATTTCCAAAAGCAACTGTAATTTAATGACATATTTTCTCCCAGTAATGTAACTGATTACAATTACGTAAATTTTGTAATTAAATTACGTAACGTCGTTACATGTAATTCGTTACTCCCCAACACTGTATATATATATATATATACACACACACACATTTTATTATTGCTTCTATATTTGTGTAACTTTAAATCCCACTCTCCTGTAGAACAGACATTGAACGCAACACATCAGCTGTAGAATACACAGCGCACATTCACATCAGCTAGCACACCCTAGCTAACACAATTAGCAACCACAACTCGTGATAAAGAGCACAGACCCTGCTCGGGATTACACAGCGCAAACTATATCATCCCGTCTCACACTCCAACAACACCGAGAACACAACATGAACTCCACTCAGCAGCACTTTCCAACAAAAAGCAATAATTTATAGGAGCAACATTCACCGTGATCTACCTGTAGAGTAGACGGCACACATTGAACGCAACACGGCGCCTCCGAATCGCCTAGTAACGCAGCATGTTACATTTGTATATTAGATCCGTGGCTTTCAATCCTTTTTGTCTTTCATCATATTAGCATTAGTGCTGTGATTTGCTCTTTTTTGTACTGTATCAATCAACTGTACTGTCAAAGCTGTAAAACAAATCAAAGAAAATATACATTTTAAACTCTGGTGTCTTCTCCTACAGTATCATTTTAGTCTAATCTTGTGCTATAATAAGTGCTATTGTCTTTGTGCAGGGGAGGCTGAATACACCTGATTCAAATGTATATTTGAATCAGGTGTCGTTCTCAGGCTTCTGCAGGGTTGATGAGCTGACCATTTGAGTCAGGTGTGTTGGAGCGGGGCAACATGTAAAACATGCAGGACAGTACCAGGATTGAGAAACCCGGGTCTAAACTGCTGTGTTCATTTCACTGTGCATATGACAATGACATTCTTGTATCTTGTATACTACAGCGGAAATTGCAGACAATGGCAGCGAGTAAACAAGAAAGCACACAAACACACAATGAGCTATTGGGTAGTCAAACAGAAAAGACAGTGACAAGTCCACAATACAAACAAATGTCCAGGCAAAGCCCAAAAATACGTCCCAGCAGAAGAACTTAAATGTGATTTAGCAGTCATGTAGAAGGGCAGATCCTCACAGACACACACTGGATACTAGCACTGTATGTAAATATATTCAGGGATCCTTTATCTTTGTCTCATTAGTTCAGATTTATTTTCACTGTGTCCTGCCCTCTCTTTTTTTGTACAACAAATATCAAACAGTGGGGCAGCCCAACTGTCAAAAAAATGACATCTTGTTTTGACTTCACCATACCTTCCCCTCTGGCCTGCACTTCCTGATGCATTCTTGTCAAGGAATCACTTCATAATTGCACTATGAGATAGACTGTGGCCATGTCAGTACCAACAAACATGTCCTGCTTACATCCATTTAAATTGGTCTGTCTGGTGCTCCAGAGGGGGCATAAGGTCGACTTTCCTGTTGAAAATGTGGAGGAAATACTTGAGGTATGTGCAGCCCTCTGGAATAGAGATGTCTTTTATTTCTTTACAATTTTCCAAAAACACACTGTCCTAAATATGACATTTATCATGAGAATAGGTAAACATCACACAGGTTACATGTTGAACACAAACTGTATTTCATATGAAAAGCAAATATGAGGTTAAAGGGGTCATATTATACCCCATTTCTCCAAGTTAAACTAGTTCTCTGGTGTCCTAATGAACATGTCTGTGACATGCTTTGGTCAAAATACCATAAGGATGAAGCACCACAGCAGTTCAATCACCCTGCCAAAACGCTTGGTTTAGTAGTATCTCTTAGTCTTTTAGGAAATGACATCAGCCACAGATAGCATTTGGAAAAGTGATCATTTGCAGGCTCTAGCAGGCACATTGCCGTCATGTCCACTGGACAGATAAATCCTCTGAGGCTGGAAGTTTGTGCAGAACTCTGTGCTGCACTGTGGAGCCAAGAATAGAATGTCTCGCGGACTTTGCAGACTTCCGGTTTTCGGATACCGTTGCCCTCACCGGCACTCTCGCATGTTTTACCGACAATTCCAGATATTTTGCGTCTTGTGACATCCAAAGGAGCGCGGAAGTCAAAATCGCGTGTTTCATCTCTTTTACTTAGACTAGAGTGAGTCATCTTTTTTCACACTTTGGCGACTGGTAGGGCCTCCAGAGTCCCATATATAACAGAAACTTTCAGGCAGATACCTCTAGGGAGATACTACAGTGATTTAATATGTACATTGACTATTAGCCATTTCATTGATTGTTATTATATGCCGTACTTGTTTTCGACTTGTATGTCTCCTTCCGTGTGCACATGCACAGACATAATAATGGCACATTAATATGCATGTCTGCACGTCATTGTTTTTGTCATGTCTTTCTTATGTCAAGGTGAGGTTTTATTCATTCAGATTAAGTGTAGAAGTTTATAGTTTGACTTTCTCGCAGCAGAATATATCTACCTCTCCTCCTCTGAAGCGACTGTCATTTCCCATCTTTTCAGTTTCAAACCACTGATGTACTTTCTCGTCTCCTCACGTAATCCTTTAGCAATGGGAAAATGTATTATTCTTACTTTTCATGTAAGAAGCGTGTATTTGCATTTTATAACACTGTGCTTTTTTTTTTTTGTGAATCCCCGGCAGCCTGCAGTGTTGGGCGTCATGACATCGCTTTGTGGCTGCAAGGCAGGCAGCAAAATGATTGCACCATATACTGTGATGTATGACTGTGACAAGTGCTTATCCTCTCCCAAACATCAGGGTCAAACTGTGCACATGGTCCTCTGTAAAAGTACAAACAGAGACATATGCTGACAAACACATTCATAACTGAGGCTATGATTGTGTTTGTTTAACCTGCACATAGCTGAGGCAGCCAGTGCTGATGCATCATCCTCTGATGTCTTACTTTTCAAATTTTACTGTATTGATTATTCATGATTGTAGTCCTGTCTTCCTTTTTGATCTCCTGCTAGGCTGCCGTTATTCCTTCTATGTTTTTTCCCGGGTTTAAAGCTCAGTTTGTTCCACTGCGTTTTATTATTTTAAGACTTGCCCTCTGGTACATGTGAGTTGTTGTATTTTGCCTTTCATTTTTATGTTGTATTAATATTTCATATATCATGAAGCGCAGTGGCTGCACTGCAAAAACCACCAGCAAATCAAATCAATCACTAAATTCACCAAGGCAGAGAATGTTATGGATACGACTATATACATCTGCCCCTTATTCCCATGATGCAGACAAATATTAATGCTACTGACATTCTGATAAACTTTATTTATTAAACTAATAACATTTATTTCATTTTGTTGTTTTTGCAGCTCAGCTAGTGTGATGTGGTGCATTGGGGGATGTGTGGGATCCACTTTTTGCAGACTGAAATGCCTTTGTAGTGCTATAAGAGTGTGGCCACATCAATGCATGTGTTACACCATTTACTTCAAGTCAGATACACTTTACATTACTACTGACCAGTTTCCACAACAATCAATAGTGTATAGATCTGTGGTGCTAGTGGGTTTTCAGCATTTGCATTTCCTAAGATTGCAGAGCCTTGAAACCCGTTTAAATGAATCAAATCAGATTGTATTCAACAAAATGTCATGCCTGTGTCACTGATTGCTTACTAATCAGCATTTTTCATCAAGTTAACTTCCAGATGCAAAGAAATGAATGGATGCTAATGATTAAGGAGGTTTAAAAACCCCACAAGGTGATGGAGACATTTATATAGATTGTCCCTTTGCAAAATGTGATGAGAATAAAACATGTGCCAACCAACGACGTGTCCCCATGTGCCCAGGGCACACTGACCACTCTGAAGCTGCAAATAAATGAACAAGTATCCTGCTGCCTTCAGGCGATGTGAAAGAGACTCTTATCATACAGTGTAAAAGCACCTGTGGACAACAGATACTGTTAGAACCATCGCAGGCTGCTTTACCGCTTTGACCACATCAAACTCTGCACTCGCTGAAATAATTGAGTTTGCTCCCGTTGATAAAAATCACTGAAGTGTCAGTGACACTGCTTCAGAAACAGACTTCTAACACAGGTATTCTCAGTGCAGCAGCGGCAACCGCAACAACAGGCTTTTTTTGTACTACATGTCTTTGTTCCTTTACTCCCACCTGAGCTCCATGTGTGCACTGCCTGGCACCAAACTATACAAAATCTGTAATAATCAGTGACAAGAAGCTTCACTCTGTCTCTAACACGAACATGCTCTATCTCACCATAAAGAACTGTTAGCTATGGCGAGCTGGTAATGCTCAAAAAGAATGCATGTTGCTGTGATTTTTTTTTATTAGCATGTGTTACTGTTTCCAATTCAAAAAGCTAATTTCAGCTTCCGATTTGCTTGTTTTGAAAATACTTATTAATCATATAATTTGTTATGAACACTTATGAGGCTGCACTATGTAAATACATAATGTGTTAACATCAATGAAGTTTACATATCATTAATTGTTTTAAAGGGGACATGTTATGCAAAATCAACTTTTTAATAATTTAAATCCTTATATTTAGGACTCTGGAGGCCCTATCAGTCGGCAAATTGTGAAAAAAGATGACTCGCTCATGTTTTTGTGGTCCTCCTCAGTCTAAGTACAGGAGATGAAACACGGGATGTTGACTTCCGCGCTCATTGGGACATCACAATGTGCTAAATTCCTGGAATTGTTGTCTCGCGGAGCTCCTCTTTGTCCGTAAAACATGCGAGAATGCTGGCAACGGCAACGGTATCCGAAAACCGGAAGTCCGCAAAGTACGTGAAGTGTTCTATTCTTGGCTCCACAGTGCAGCACAGAGTCCTACACACATTTCCAGCCTCAGAGGATTTATCTGTCCAGTGGATACATGTTATATATGATGGCAATGTGCCTGCCAGAGCCTGCAAATGATCACTTTTCCAAATGCTAACTACTGTTAGCTCCCAGTAGCCTGTGTGGCTGATGCAATTCCTTCGTTTTACTTTTCTCTTTTTTTAAGATGGACCTAAAGAAATAAGACTAAATAGAGTGTTCTGAACAGGGCTGTTTTGGCAGGGTGATTGAACTGCTGTGGTGCTTCATCCTTAAGGTATTTTGACCAATGCATGTCACAGATGTTCATTAGGACACCAGGGAACTAGGTTCACTTGGAGAAATAAGGTCTAATATGTCCCAGAGAGCAAATCAATCCAAACACATGGTCTTTCACCCATTTACCCAAACATTTCAACCTGTGGATATTCTTGTCCATGTTGTCTCAAAAGTTGAGCTGGACAGTTTGCTCTTGCAATAAGAAACAGCAGCTGACAAAACAATCTCAAGTCAAAGTCCTGTTAATTGTTAGTTTTGGAGATTTTCGACATCTGTCTCTGCTTGTTCAGGTGTCAGGGGACGTGATGAGCAAAGAATGGAACAACTTTTGTGCCATTAATATGTATATTTACACGGTTGCTTTCAGATTCACGGCAAAAAGAAAAAGAGGACCTGATTTGTTTTTTAGTTATTTTTTAGTCAAGACATTCAAAATGACTTCAGCAATGTTGCTGTCAACGTGTCCAGCTAAGCACACAAAACAAAAGGTAAACAAATATTCTGTTCATTGCTGCGAGTGTTGATATATGAAGACCTCGTTTGGTGACATTGACAGGGCTTTCTTTTGTGAAGGTAAAATTATGGTGCTGGGTAGAGGTGGGTGTTAACGTCTCACACTGCTGCACAAAATGTTGGCCTTTAGGTTCGTCCCCCACATAAATGGATCTTTTTTCCCACCTTAAGGCCAAACAGTGGGAACAGGCGGTTAAAGGAAGACAAATCTCGAAAAGCAGAAGCTAAAATGATGATAAACATTGGCAGAGCAGATGAATGGAAATGAAAACAGAAAATCTTTATATGTTTTGAAACTCTTAAATGTTGCAAATGAATGTTGACATCTTTATATGTCAGGTAATGATTTGAAATAAAGTTGACTAAAATGTTGAAACACAGAAATGAGTGATGCTTTATAAACAAACCAGAGATTTAATTGGTTTGAAAAAATCCTGAAATTAGGTCTGATTGCCTTGAACTTCAATGGGGTAAAGAAATTGTGTTAATGTGTTTGAATGAAGTTGGCATTAAAGGTGTAATACAGAATTAGTTGAAGTGTCACTTTATAGTCTTTAAATTACTAAATGACAGTCAAACCAGATGGAGTCAATATTGACCCCAGAGGACAACAGGTGTGCTGCCATTAATTTTGTGATGAATCAGTCAAAATAACTCACTAATAAAATTGTTTCATTTTAAAGGTCCCATATTTACTTACTTACATACTTTCTCCAAGTAAAACGAAACTTAAGGGACAGGAAATGGTTCTTGGAAATCTTGGTTGCAATAAGTTTATTATTCACCATGGTGTTGCTTTTTGATGATTTTGAGTCACTCTGATCATTCCTCTCTGACACAGACCTTTGTGGATATTTGTTTATTGTGTGTATATTTTCTTTTTTCAGACTATTCTCTGCAAACCCAAAAGAGAGTTGTGCATGAGAATCCCAGTAGGTACATCAGTCAGTTCTGAAATACTCTCCCCTGCCTGTCTGGCACCTGGCACCAACAACCATCCCACTTTCAAAGTCACCTTTCTTCTCCATTCTGATGCTCTGTTTTAAAGTCAGCAGGTCGTCTTGTCATTGTCTGCATGCCTAAATCTATGGGGTTGCTGCCACTTGATTGTCTGATTAGATATGCATGTTACAGGAATACCTAATTGTTCCAAAATTAAATGTTAAAGATCCCATATTGTATCCTAAAACAAAACTTGTAGGACAGGAAATGACAACAGCCACAGAGGCTACTGGGAGCTAACAGCAGTTAGCATTTGGAAAAGTGATCATTTGCAGGCTCTAGCAGGCACATTGCCGTCATATATAACATGTATCCACTGGACAGATAAATCCTCTGACGCTTGAAGTTTGTGTAGAACTCTGTGCTGCAGTGTGGAGCCAAGAACAGAACTTTTCGCGGACTTCCGGTTTTCGGATGCCATTGCCCTCGCCAGCACTCTCACGTGTTTTATAGACAAAGCGGAGCTCCGCGAGACAACAATTCCAGGGATTTAGCACATTGTGACATCCCAAGGAGCAAAGTCACCATTGCGTGTTTCACCTCCTGTACTTAGACTGAGGAGGACCACAAAAACATGAGTGAGTCATCTTTATTCACAATTTGGCAACTGGTAGGGCCTCCAGAGTCCCAAATATAAGTATTAAAATGATTAAAAAGTTGATTTTGCACAATATGGGAGCTTTAACTCCAAAACAGGGTATACTTTTATGTAAACGAGGTCTATTGGCCCTATATTCCAAAATGAAGGGAAATTTGGGGTAATGGCTTAGGACTTAACCAACTTAAATGAACAAAAACCTCCGTCTGAAAGTACAACACTGGAGAACACCTTTAAAGACAGAAAGCTGCTTGTTACAATCATGCCACATGATGCTATACTGTGCTGTGCAGAGCCATGACTGCACATAAAGCAGGAAGCGCCTAAACCTGCTGTGGGATTAAGAGCAGGCTTTGCATAGCTAAACAGTGCGATCACCACAAGCTGGCAGCCTTTTCAGTGTGCCAGCCTCATAAATCAATACTGACATCGAATGTGACAGCTATAGATTTAACACCTCCCCATTGGATCTCAAAGATGAAAGTTGACGCTCATGTTTTAACTGCCTTGTCCAGTGAAGGGCTATCGAAATATCACCTGTTTCACAAAGTCAGCCCCTAACAGCTGCAGTAGTTTCTTTTCTTGAGCTCTGGCACTCTTTGTTAATATTATAAACATGTTATTTATATTGGAAATCTCTTTCACACACTTCTCTTTTCCTCACACTTAAATCATGTAATATGAGAGGGAAGTATCCAGCGGGAGGAGAGGAAGGAGAACAGGAAGTGATTGCTCGAGCTGCGTGTAGAATTTTCAAAGATCCATTATCTCAAACTGGCCCAATTTAATAAGCACTAGGGGACACTGGATTATTAAATCAATCTGTGTTTTAATGAAAAATTCACCTAAATGATGTGGTTTTCAGCTGAAAGTCTTCCTCTGGTGTCATCCTGAATAACTTAAAGTAAATCAGTTCTCAATTGGCGAACTAGAGACATGAAAAATGTCCATACAGGAGAGAAATAACTAACTGATTCAATTGAGTTGACACACAGATGATTTTATAAAGATGTTTTTCCATGTGTTTGTGTCAGCAAACGTGGGTCCCATAAAATAACGGCTTTCATCGTTTATGGTTTCCTATAACTCGCACTACATCATTGACAAATCATGTGTCCGGTCGACTGTGAAACGCTTAAATCATACATTAGTCAAACAAGTGCATCCTCGCAGACCAGTGAGCTGCTACACATTTCCCTTGCCTGTTCTTTCGCTGACTTCAAATCCAAAATGTTACCGTTAGAAGAGTGGACCGAAAACACCCACATCTATTTTACATAAATGAAATAGTCTTCAAGCTCTGTATCTGACAGCTCGTAAGCATATGAATTTACATCACTGAGCCGCACACAAGAAAAGGGGTTATAAAGCCGAAACGTTTGAGCAGCAAATAGCAATAAAAAGCAATTTATCAGGAAAATAGTTTTAATGTGAACGTTTTATAACATTTTGCTCCTTGCAACAGTGAATGAAAGTCTGTGGGATGGCAATATTTGAAGGCTGTCATTTAATCAAATTCAACTTTTCCATTCTCTTTGTTTATGCGAGACATTCTGGGCCAGAAATGAGTTGTGACACCCTGAACCACACATATCCAAACCAAAGAGGTCAGTCTGAATAGACTCAAGGCTTAATTGGTGTAATTCAAAAATGTGGTTGGCTTTTCAAAAAAATGACCCAAACAAAGAGAATGCATTGGCAGCAGCATGAGTCACTATCTCATCTCGAGAAAACACAATATCTCTGTTGTGATTATGACGATAATGATGATGACGATGATGGTGGAGTATATTGATGGGGAACCTTGTTCCTGTCATTAGTCATATCACTTTTCACAACATCATTACATCCTACATCCTAGTATAATGTCAAATTATTGAAAAAAACTAAAACTGCCTCTTCTATAGTGCGATATATGATGCCAGATGATACGTATGATGTTGAGGAAGTTGTATCTCAGTTGTGTTGTTGCATGGCAGAATAAAAAAAAACAACCTGAAAATGTTGTTTTCAGTATTTTGTGTCATATCAGTAATAATGGAAGAAAGTGTTCAGCTTCTTCGCCAACAGCTCATTCACCACAAAACTTTTTATTTACAAGCTTTCTTTCATTTTAACACCATTTAAAAAAAAAGAAGAAAAAAAAGAACAACATTAAAATTATGTTGTGTGGGAGAGCAATTTAACGTATTAAATAATTTTATTTTAATAGGACAGCCCTGGACTTTCACACAACAGGAATAATAGTTGTAGTTTAAGAAACTCAGCAGTACATTCGTTTTAGGAGCACTTACGACTGTAGTAGCCTCATTCTTCAACAAAGCAGCTGTAACAAAGCATTATGAATAATAAAGCTAAGCATTATATGGCGGCTTTTTAGTGCATAATTAATTTCTCTTTCTCAAAGTAAAACAATACTCTCGAACTACTTGGAACAATCAGTGCACTTTGTTCTAAAAGTACACCGGGATTTATATTTCAGCAAACATAACATTTTGTCTTTGTCTCCTACTCCTTCAGTCTCGTCTTTACTTCTTTGAGCCAAAATAAGGTGTGATTTTCTATTTATTACTTTCAAAGCTGCTGTGGGCCCTCAGTCTCTGTTACCTGCCAGTAAAGTGAGTCTGCTCTCCAGACTGCACGGAATGCGTTTGAGCCGGTAATGGCTTTGGAAGACATCCTCGCAGTGCAGCCCCGACGGTTGCATCACGCACTTTGAACATCTAATCAAAAACATTCAGTTGTCTTTAACCTCAAGACCTAATCTTCTGAAGTAAGCTAGCTCCGTCTCCCATTGCGTTACATTAGATACAACTCACACAAAAGGAGCAGTGCGTCACAAACCCTTTTGTCATGAGCTTTTTTTTTTAGTCCTCGAAACCTAAACTTTTCAACTACTCTGTAATTTTTCCTAAAATGTTTTTTCCCTGTCGGAAGGTTTTAACATCCCTTAAGCATTGAAAGTGTATGCTGCTCAGACAGTTGAATACTGATGCTTCATCTGTCCAATAAATTCCGAATGAAACAAAATCTCCTTGTGCATGCATTTCATCTACTACTTTGAACAGCGCATCATTCCCCATACAATTCCCTGATTCTGCTAATAGAGGGCAGTACAGCAAAGTTTCCTTCATCCTGATTAATCATTCGACTCAACAAAATAGCACCACAACCAGGCTAAATTCTCCCACAGAACTCCTCCACTACCTGGTTGCAATAAGCATAGGTCTATTTAGCAGTAGAATGTGGTGCTTTGCCTCTGTCATACTCTAATGCAGAAATTGGCTCAGCGCGGCCAAGGATTGGGTACCAGGCACGTCGTTTTCCATTACTATAGTACCAAAAATTCATCAAAAGTCATCGAAAATTATTTTATACTAGTGCTGGGCACGTTGATGGTGTTACTGGCGCGACCCGTTAACGGTGTTAACGCATGACACGTTTCCATGCCAACTGACAGGAAAAAGACACACGTGATGTCATGTTTACGAGATTCCCGATTGTTAAAATGAGTCTCTAAAGTAAAGCTAAATTATAAAAACAGAGGCACACATCCACATGCTGCTCTTTCCGTTTCATAAACAGCCCGCTGTAACGGCGCTAAAGGTGCTAACGCAGCTAACTGGTAAACGGTGCCTGGACTCCGGTGCCTCGGCATGAAAAAACCCATAATCATTGGCTTTCAGCAATGCTGTCCCTAAATACACCAGACTCTTCTTCTATCCTCGCTAAATGCTGGAGATGAACACATTTCATGATCTTTAAGTCCTTTTAACTGTTTGAGTCGGACATTGCGTTCGTGACTGTTCCAGGGACGACACTCGCTGCCAATCAGTGGCCGGCAGTCTGTCGAAATCACGTTTCATATTGGCTCAGCTCGTTTGGAACCTCACCAGAACAGGTACTAATAAAGTAGCAGGTGCCAGGTACCACTGTGCGAAAGGTCTGATTATGCTGAAAAGGCAAAATTTTAGGGGGCTCTAAACATGTTACAGTGTAATTGGAAAACATGTTTTTTTTCCTAAAGTTTTTTATTGACAAAATGTAAATTATTTTATTTGCAATTTTGAATTTTAATGCTTTAAATGAATTGCTTTCCAAATGGCACTGTGTAAAAGGCCCACACTAGACCACATCTGACAGGGAAGATAGCCAAGACTGCAGAGTGGCACCTGGGGTGGTGAAAAGGTATTGTGCAATAAATGGGAGATGGGACCCCCGATTATGAATAATTTTGTGCACTATAGCTAAAACTGTTTGCAGCCATGTTACATTACGAGTACTATGTTGCCATTATGCCTTCCCCTTGCCTCCTTCAGTCATGAAGCTTGTGATTGTTGCTGGGCAACATGAGAGCAAAACACTGCGATACAAAAGTGGGGCTTAAACAGCATCGTGTGAACTCATTTGGAAATGGCTTGAACCTAACAGACATTGTAGCGTTAAGATCGAATAGCAATGGATTTTTACACCAAAGTTATATTTTCTTGGGTAAAAAGTAGCTGTTGTTGTTGTTCGGCTGCCCTGATTGCCTTCCTGGTATGCCTTCAAATTACCTGCAGCCTCCACTGTGGGTAAGTCAATAAAGCCAAAGAGAAAAAGCCTTCAAGCACAGTACGTCTTTTTGTTATATCACTTTCTATCTTTTCTTATTTGCTCACGTTTATAAATATTTTTTATCGGTGTTTAATTAGCACATTTATTTTCAGTCTTTATTACAAACCTAATTACAGTCAGGTAATGTTAGTGCGGATGAGAGAATTTAAATGTCAACACACAAATCATAGTGAGAAAGCGAACAAGTGCAAGATGCAGAATACAGAACTGGAAATAAAAATGAATTAAAGGGCCTTGTGGGTGTGAGGATATTTTTGTGTGACTGTGAGAATGAGAAACAGACTATGTGCAAACACTGCGGTGGGTAACTTACTCTACATATGTCTTTATATTCTCACGGCCATCATTTAAAACAATTAAAATGCCTCATATTATTAATAAGTACAAGGCTGAAGCTGATGCTGAAGTCATTACATTTTAGAATGAGAAGTGTGTGGAAATTATTTTTTATTATTTGAATACAAATGGGTTTTTAAATTTTGACAATTTTATACCCAAAAATAAAATACTATTTATATCCCATATAGGACTAAATAATACTTAATTCATTCAAAAGTTATTATAGTTATTAAACATATTTCTTTCTTTCTTTCGTAATTGAAATCAAATTCAGTGGTTTCAGTGTACCTCCACTGGTTATCAAGCCCCTTTACAGCCCAAGGGGGGTTGCCAGTTCAAATCCTGGGACAGAGCTGAGGTGCCTCTGAGCAAAGTACCCAACTACCATTGCTCCTTGGGCACAGATAAGTGTTGCTCACCGGTGTGTGTTCACTACTGGTGTGTAATAAGGATGGGTTAAATGCAGAGGTCAAATTCACAATCTATCACTAATCGGTCCTGGATGGGTTAAATGTGGGCTTCTAATTCAATCGGTGAGTATGCAAATACAACTAATTCTAATTCTACCGTCTCAGTCAGAGTCGCTTAGGTCTGAGAATTGAGCATGATTGAAAGTTATTATACAATCAGAGTATCACAGAGCACTCAAAGAATCTGAGCCAGGAAAAACAATTCCCCATCACACAATCAGAGATAGCTGTGAACATGGACGATTGATATTAACAAGTCCATGATATCAAGCTATGAAAAAACGACAAAAAAAGTTGGAATGGTGCATGACAACCAGCTTCATCAGACACACATTTTCTGCCAGAATGTCAGACTTACTCAGTCGTACATTGTGAATGTCTGAAAGAGGCAGCTGAGAGGAGCTGAGAGCAAAACTTTGTAATATTTTCTATTCTTGCGGTGACCTTTTGAAGAACATTCTCGATAAAGAGACAGCGCAGATGTTCATATAAAGGAGAGGCATGGTCGAAATTCCTGAAAAAAACTGTTACTGTGATTCACTTTTATATCTTAAGAATACAAAGTTCTCTTATTAAGAGGGATCAGATCTCCTCACCTTAAAAATGATAGTGGTTTTGAGATCTGTAAAAAAAAAAAAGACACAACAAAACCACACATGAGATTCAATGTAAGATTTAACATCATGAAATAAATGTATTTTTTTCTATTTCAACATTCAAGTTTTTTACGAGACACTTTATCGACTGTAATTGTTTTGTTTTTTTTACGGGTTGTTGCTTGTTAAGAATAAATATCAATATTTAACTTGTGTTGTTTAACAAGGTTTACAGAGTATACATCACACTGTGATGCAAAATTTGTGAGACGGTGAATAGTGTACCGATATAGCAGCAGCAGCAGCATATTTGTGACTCGCTAAATTAAACAGCAATGGCAAACCCAAATCATGTCTGCTGTTTATGACCAACTCAAAAAACAAAAATGCTTTTGTTTTGAATACATTTTAGCAAGCAATGGCTTGGAAATATAGTTACTGTGCTTCTTTTGACTCCTTAGATTTATCTTTTGACTGCGTTTGATCATGAACCATACCTCTGTTGCTGGGTTACACTACTGGAATGTATTACTTAGCCGTATACTAATACTACCTGTTTTTTGGAATGTAAAGGCTAACATAATACACAAAACACTGTGCAACCTCATTAGGCACAACAGAAATTTGTTTTAATTATCGATTAGCATTAGCTAATGCGCATAATCGTAGCCTCGCTAGCTTACCTTTGGGAACGTTCGCCAAGTTAGCCGCAAAGTAGTCGTTTCAGGTTAACACCATGTTCTTCGGTGAACTGTGTGAAAATGACTCACAAAAAAATAAAAAAAAATAAAAAAATAAAAAAATGTCTCACCCACCGTGAAGACAGTCTCTTCACTCCCACCTCCCCGCTGCAGACAGCGCAGCTGCTGCTGATGAGCCGCTGCCTGCCTGGTGTAGCGTGATAAATCAGCGAAAGTGCAGCATGATAAATCGGCGAAAATTAAAATTCCTCCAAAAAATTTGAAAATTAAGGATGCACACAATCGGGCCATGCTCAACCCATATTCAAAGTCTTAGGGCGATCCAACGTTGAGCGAGATATGCCCGTGACAGACAAAGACACACCGACACAACTTGCTTTATAGGTAGATGAATACCAACTGAAATTCTCCTTTCTCAGGACCTGACCATTATGTGCAAATCATATGCTGTGTGACCTTCAGCAAACGTGACATCCACTGAGGAAATTTGATGACCATGCAGGAACAATGTACTAAAGGTGGCATGTGGTTACTGTCAGCACCTCAGCATAAAGCACTCTCTCCGGTGCGCCTGTGTAATTAGTTTGGGGGTTAATTGTGTGTAGCTACAGTTGATTCTGCTGTTACTGTTCACAGGTACTTTGGTAAACATGTGGGAGTTATATGAGTCATCAGGAACTTTTTGAAGAACATTTCCTGCCTTAAACAGCAACACAAACACCAGTGCAAATACTCAAGTGTACTTTGCTGTATGCAATATTGTTTTTCAGGACAGACTAAATGTCTATAATTTGGGAAATAGCAGTGCAAGCAGTGTGGCCTACACCTAATCCAATGATAACTGAGCATTTCTATTTTTCCATAATAGCACTTATTTATAACCTATCCTGTCCAGTGTAAACTGACAGAAAATGTACATATACTTTTATTGTACTTACTTTTTTGTTAACCATGGGTTGTGTAATAGGAGTGATATCTGGGGGCCTAGAAGTCTGTTTTATATGTAAAACAGGATTCTCCAAAGAAATGATGACAGGTGTAGAGATGGGCTACCGTCCTTGGCCCACACCCCATTATTAATACTCTGAATTAGGCAGTCTATATCACACGCAGTAACCGATGATTCATTTTTGTCAAGGGCAGTAAAGGAATAAATGTAGTGCATGCTGAATACATCGGTTATCGTTACTGACACCAGTCGACACCATGGAAACCATGAACAACCTAAGGTATTATACAGAACACATTGCATTTAGCCAGGGGCGTTTCAAAGGACTTTGGGGGCCCCAGGCAAAAGGGACCTGGGTGTGTAACATCAAACCAAATCAAACACTTCTCCCCTCATCCCATAATAACATGGGACCTAATTAGCTTTTTTTTGTGGCAATTATGTCATTGCAAACTCTTAAAAAACAGTGGCTAATCATACGCTTGAAGAGGGGTTTTTGTGTTTAGGGGCCACTCACAGCTCAATGCCTCAGGCGAGTCTACAAAATCACTGCATTTAATAATATTGTGTTGTATAAAATGCTGGATATTTATGTCTTTGTTAGTGCTGTAAGAAGGCCAAAGCAAACGTAAAGTTTAAGTCAACTGTAAATCACTATTATAAAATACTCTGACCTTAAAGCGGACCTAGACCGGAAGTTCCTATTAACGCTGTTTTTTTGGTGTGTATCTGCGCCATTACCTTGTTTATGAAGCCCTGAAGGTTCAAAACAAACAGTTCAACCATTGCTGAGAAAGCTGTGTTTTATTGTAATCTCGGGCTCAATGAGATCTCTGAAAATCCCGTTATAGTTACTTAAACAGCGGTTCTCCTGAACAGCAGATCGTCCTGCTCCGGGCACTAGTCCGGGCACATCCGGTTGCGTACATTGAACCGCAGAAGAAGAATAACGTCTGTTGCGTTTCACGAGCGACAGTGTCTTCTGACTCTGGGTCTGACTCCGGGTCAAAGTCATAAAAGGGACTGCGGCGGAGAGTCGTGAAGAAGCTATTTTCAAACATTGTTAAAACAATGTTTTGATAATGAGGAGCAGTGCATCCACCGTGCCACAGGGGGGAGCTGCGCTTCTGAGAGCGGATGTGCTGAATAGTACTGGCCAATCACAAGACTCTATCTTCTGGGGGTGAAAGTTCACTCTGAAACATCGCGGCTGACGAACAGCGTCAGAACAGAGGATTTCAATCGGTTAGTTTACAGCAACTAGGAGGTTGTTGACCATAAAAACAAGTTAATATATGTAAGTAGACCTCCATAATTAACATATAATATATGTTATATATGTTGCATATTACGTGCAACAGGACCACTCTATGTGACCTTTAACAATGCTTTTTTAAATTCACTTTTTTATAAAACACAGAGTAACATGTTTGGTTTCTGTCGTGACATAATATATACTAATAATAATGTCAAAGCAATTCTTAAAGGTTCTCATAATTTGTTTTAATGCCTTGGTTTCTATTGATTTCAATATCTACTGGATTATACAGGGCATCAATGAGTACAAAACACAGGCATGTGTGCTAGAATTGGTAACGTTATAGATTACATAAGCATGCAGCTAATTGAGAACAAAAGTCTGTGAGTTGTGGATCATTTGACAGCGGGCCTCTTTTTCCAACTCTTTAAATAAACACTCATTTTAGTGTTTCGCTTACCGTTGTGTTAAACATTTTGTGTGAATTACAATATCTCTTAACTGCAGCAGTTTAATGTCAGCAACTACTGAATATGAAAAAGGTTAGTTGGTGTCAGCTTACTGTCAGTGGGATTACTGTATATAGAACACATTTAAAGGACAGACAGTAAAGGTAGGAGAGCTGTTTTTATTTAACTTCTCATCACAACCACGCTCCCTGTTGCATTATGTGAATGTTAATTATACACAAGGGTTTTCACCCTTATGGAAAAGAATAGTTCGGAAGATGGGACCGATTGTTTTTCCTGACAGAGGTGACTTGTTTGATTGATTTAATCATGTTGTTTCCTTTAAATGGGGTTGAGATAAGCCATTATTGAAAAGCTCATTTTGCATAATATGTCCCCTTTAATGCCAGGTGTAAAGGGGGCGTAAGACTTCTACATATTTATGTTTCCAATAAAAAAGAACCGAGAGGAAGAAGGGTCTTGTTGCCATACTGATTTGCATTTAGAGTTATCGATAGCGACACTGCAGCTATGACACAGTATGACAACATAGGTCAACGATGAAGAAGCCTAGTCTGTGCTGTGGAATGTGCAGCGTGGTGTAGAGACTGGTGTTTCTGAGGAAATTTCTAGATTACTATGTTTGAACCAATACACGATACCAGGGAGCTGCTGAGGAGGGAGCGATCAGGGAAATGCAGCTTCATCCCCATGATGGAGAGGATGCATCCGAATGGTGCGACGGGTCACAGGGTTTAACTAGATCCGTGTTCTCCCTCGAGTACGAGCGGAGTAATCATCGTCATATGTAAATATGTGGAAGCTACTAACACTCCCAGAGCCATGTCTTTAAGTAACCTCACCGCACTGAGCCCAGGTGCACATTAGCACAGATTAAACACATCTACAGGAATTATCATATTGGTCTGTTGTAGTGAAACATCGTCGAGCACACTCACATTGTGAAATTGAGATGCACTCGCAGATAGAGTGCCCTGCAACAATTTTGTTGTGTGGATATGGATGGAGTCCATTGAGTCACATCTACAGTAATATGTAGGTTCTCCAGGAGCATTTTAAAACAGAGGTTATACTTTAAACAATGCTGGTATTAAAAAGGCCTTTCTTAGTTAGGCTACTATAATAAATATATTTATGTGTGTCTATATATATATATATATATATACACATATATGGGTCAATGACAAATAAAGCTTCTAAAAAGGTATTTTCAAAATAGATGTAATGCATATTTTTGAGTCCAGAACAATGTGTTCTCATATATTCTCATATATTGAATAACTATTCTAACTGTTTTAACTCATTTTTTAACAGTATCTTTAACTTCACAACAAAAAAAAATGTCAGGTGGCACAACCAACTATTTATAAAAAATTATATACATTCCTATAATAATTAATAATTAATTATTTGGAAACTATACCTTAAGGTGTCTACACTAGATAAACATTATTATTTTTATCATTGTGTTTTTTTTTTTACAATAATTTAAGATTTTTGGTCTCTGAAGGTCAGGTTTTAAGCTTCCTTAACATCCAATTTTACATTTAAAGACAGGAAAATAATCACACAAATACACAAATGTATATATTCAGTACAATAACTACACACATTACATTTATAAACCATTTGGTCACTTTGCCGTATCATTTATTCGTTTAAATTGGTTGCACCACTTGACAAATATTGGTTGCACCACCTGATCACATTAGTTATGACATGAAATATACTGAAAAAGACTGAAGGATAAATTGATTCTAAACTGACCTTTACTAAAAATTGTGAGGCAGTATGCAAAAAAGGCCACCAACGTTTAGGAAATTGTGCCGTTTCCATATTGATAAAAAGCTGTGGACACTGTTCTACCAAGCCTTCATCGAATCTCTGTTGTCTTTTTCTCTTGTGGCATGGTTTGGTAACCTGGCACAGCAAGACACTTAACGCCCACTTAATCAAATAGTTAAGAGGGCGCGGAGACTTATTGGGGAGTCTCAACCCAGCTTGTCGGTATTCTACCGCACCCAGCTGCAGCGGAAAGCCAGGTCTATTAGGGAGAACTGATCCCGTCCCTTAAAGAGCGAATTCCAGCTCCTCCCATCTGGCCGTCGGCTGTTGGCCCCTAAAGGGAGAATGAAGCGCTACAGGACTTAGCTTTGTGCCTGCTGCTATTTCATTATTGAATGAAATAGGCATAGGCTAACATATGCTCCCCCATTAGTGGCTACCCCCATCTGCTCAGTGCTTGCACTAACACACTTTCATTGACGGTCACTGAGATTCACTGGCTTGCCGTATGTTGTAATGTTTTCTTTGTTTTTTAACCTGTGAGAATGTTTTATTTTTATATTTATTAGTTGGTATTTGTAAACTGCAGTATGTCCTGTCTACAAAATAATTTTACCCTTGGGTACCAATAAAGAAACCTTGAACCTTGAAGACTGTTGGAAAACCTTTCAGGTGACGAGTGTGCAAAGCAGTAATCAAAGCAAAGGGTGGCTACTTCTAAAATCTAAAATATGAAACATATTTAGAGTTATTTCTCAAGTTCACTACACAATTCCATATGTGTTAATTCATAGTTTTGATGCCTTCAGTGAGAATCTACAATGTAATAGTCAGGTCAATAAAGAAAAAACATTAAAATGAGATGGTGTGTTGACTAGTAGTCTATATATACACACAATTAAATTACTGACAAATTATGGACATCTGCTCTGATCATGTAGGAACTCACTTATGAGCCTTATGCTCATTCTGTTTGACCTTAGCAATGTTTTTCTCAAGACACAGATAGACAAACTGGTGGGTGTAATATAATTACATATCTTGCTGACACTAAAGCTAAACACTGCCTGAAAAGCTTGACACTCTGACACAAACATTCACAGCAGTAATGTTTCACTTTACATAAAGAACATCTATCTATCTATCTATCTATCTATCTATCTATCTATCTATCTATCTATCTATCTATCTATCTATCTATCTATCTATCTATCTATCTATCTATCTATCTATCTATCTATCTATCTATCTATCTATAATATATTCCCAGTTGTCATTTCTTCAAGAAGATTAAAAATGTATGAGAAACATCACTTAGGTTTTTTTTGTGCTATGTTCACATGACATGTTATTAGTGTAAAAACATGACATATATATCTAGTATCTATCTATACATATTATTTTATGCCATATAACAACATCAACGTGTGTGTGTGTGTGTGTGTGTGTGTGTGTGTGTGTGTGTGTGTGTGTGTGTGTGTGTGTGTGTGTGTGTGTGTGACGGGCATATCTCGCTGACCGTTAGCCAGATCTGATCAGATTGAGATTTTGGATATGGGTTGAGCATGGCCCGATGTGTGCATGATTGATTATTAGGTTTTTTTAGAGTCATTTTCATTTTCGCTGATTTATCACGCAACACTCTTAGAAATAAAAATGCTCAGTAGAACCATATAAGGTTCTTCGGCTTGTCCTCATAGGAGAAGCCTTTTTGGCTCCAGGTAGAAAAAAGGAAGGAAAAAAGCAAAAGCAAATGGTTCCAGGTAGAACCTCAGCTCTTGTAGTAGGACCCATCTGGAACCCTTGTTTCTAATGGAGCTTTTTCACTAGCTCTACTCTTGACCATGAAATTTTCTGACGCAGAGTTGCCATGTCGAAGTATTCGCGCGTTGCTATTTTTTGAAAAATTGTGGATTTGATTCCTGTATCCTGTGTTGCACTCATGACGCACCCAGTGACGACACTTCTGGCCAATCAGTGGCCGGCAGTTTTGACCAATCAACGCATAGTACCTGCGCCGCTGTCTTGGAACCTCGCCAGGGCAGGTACTAAAAATAGTGCGTGGTTCCACGTTCTACGCTAGTGGAAACACTCGCTAAACCGTGTAGTGTCGCGCAGTGCCGTTGAGAGTCGGGCCGGTGGAAAAGCGCCATAAGAGTGTACACCAGGCAGGGGTGCTGTCAGGATTGTCTTTCATAGTAAGCACAGCCCCCCCGGCCCCCCAAGACTACTTTTAAAACAATGCATCTGCAAACACTATGTCAAAACATATGTGTTTTTTGTACAGACATTGTGTACAAGCTCATAACAGAGGACTGATGAGTATTTTATTGTGATAAAACATATTTTTACCATGAGTGAGTGTTTTAAAAATGCATGGACGTGACCACAATGGACGCCATTCTACAGGTCGGGAATAGTCTACTGCTCTCTTCATGCTATGACCTACTGCATCTTCTCAATGCACACATCATTTTCTTTTTAAAATAACTATTTCTGTGTCTCTTTATATCTCAATATACAGCCATGTCTTACCCAATATACACTTTGTATATTAACACTACTACAAAGAGTACACCTCTTTGTATCCAAACTTCACACAGCCTCAATTGGCCATAACTGACAAATCTTCTTCAGCATCCACTATAGGAATAAACACTTCCTACGGGCACTGCACTAGTGAGAAAATTAAAGTAGCTTTTGAATACTTGTATACTGACTTATTAGATCTGAGCATGTTTCATTACCTTCGGAAAGACTATTACTTCACTGCTGTGCACGTCAAACATGGTAAACGTGAATGGCTCGCTGATATTTCAACACTTACATAGAATATGTCTTCTAACAGATCAACCAGTCACCAGTTTAAATAGCATGTTACTCAGCAGTCCCTGCATTGTGAAATGCGAATGAATGATTCATTTGCACAGAGAGATTTGGTTGTATGCCTTTTTCATCTGTCAGTGTGAGTTTTCCCCCGGCAGCTGTTGGACTTCAGAGACTCTATGTAGGTCAATAGAATGAGTTATGGCCCCTGTTCCCATGATCAGAGATGCTGATGCCCCAATAGGCCTCCTTGACTTCCACCAGACAATTACACACATCATGTGACAAAATAAATTTTTTTTTTAAACGTTTTAATCTTTGCTAAACACATTCAGATACGTTTTTTTCCTGAACTCTGTGACCCTCAAATCAACTTTGAACAGGTGAGGATGTGACATAATTAAAAGCTTAACACAGGAAATGGGGGAAGAGTTATCGTGCAAAAGAAAAGATGTTTGTTTTTCATTACCCGAGAGCAATCGTCTCACTTTCACTGAGGTGAAAAAGCATATTTGAATTCATCCAAAATGTTTTAATAGGGTTCTAGAAACCGACCAGTCTGGAAAGTCATCACAAAGAAAACCATTAGATATTTTAAATGAAGTGCAAACATGAAAACTGTCAGATTTGCAGGTTCTCACACAGCGTGTGATTGGGCTCATGAATTCCTGGCATTTTAATGTCACTTTATTATTTTAATTCCAACGGTGAACGCAAGCAATTGACTTTAAGCCTGCCAGCTGATTGTTAATATAAATTAAAGGTGAAATTTAAGCTAAGGAGCAAAAATTGGAAACAGGTTTGGCCATGAGGCAATACTTTGAAACTTCATTTTTAGACTATCTTACCTGAATGCTGTCTTATATATAAAAATAAATAGACACAATACACATACTATAGATGGATGCGGTGAAAAACTGGGAAATGATTAATTGATTGCTTCTATTTCTTTTATCTGACTAATGAAGAATAACCTGCAACAAAAGATGACTTTACCTAATTATTTCCAAAACATACTTCAAGCCACACTGTGCACATGTTCAAGCCTCGAGGGAATGCAGAGTCAATTTATTATTGTAGTGTGAGGAGACGATCAATAAAGTCATGTTTTACCCTCCACACATTTCACAAGCCAATCAATTTAGGAGCTGATGCTCCCGCAAATATGCTTTTATCAAAGCAGAGATGGTCACACAACTTGTGCCCTGAGCCGCAATTTGCTTTTGTCTGGTGCTGACAGAGACCCACAATGCTTTTAGAGCAACAAAGAAATGGGAAAAAATACATCAAACGAGACTGGAAATTATATGTCCACAAGAGTAACCCTTCACATGGTTATTTGTTATATTTCCACATCACTTGGTATATTTCCTCCATCACCAAAAGCCTGGACTCTTCAATTGAATGAACTCCCTTTCATATAGAGATTATTGGAAAAGTAGATATAAATACATATTGTGCTGGGGAATATGTGTATTTATTCAATGGGGACAGTGATGACTGACTGCTTATACAGGGAAAGGATGTAAGGATGGTCCAGGTGTGGAGTTCTCATGGCTTTATGTCCTGGTTGTGCGCTCCTAATCTCATTTTTTTCAGCACTTTCTTGCTTTCAATACAGTTTCCATCCACGAAAAAGGGCTGAAACTACAAACTGTTTTAACTGATCATTGCCTGGATAATGATTCAGGGAACAGTCATTTGATCTTAGCAACTGTGTGACTAGCGTATTCAGAAACACCACTCTCCTGCTGATAAACACTGTGGCTGAGCTATATTTTTACATCTAAGACACTTTGTCTGTGTAGCTTCTCATTCATCCAGGTCATCATTATCCAAAACAAACCGAGTCAGTAGCAGTAAGAACTTCATGTCCAGTTGCTATCGACTCAATGTTTTGGATTATTACATCCTTTAAATTTGTGATCATCCACCTTATTCCTCTGGCACATAACGTTAAGAATTAAAGCTTCCATAGAGTGGTCCTAACTCACATATATGTGAGTTATGGAGGTTTTTATGGTCAAAAACCTCCTATTTGCTGTAAATGAGGCAATAGACATCTCTCCTCACTGAAGCTCTCTTCAGCCGCGCTGTTTCAGACTGAAATCTCACAACCAGAAGACAGACTGTGTTGTGATTGGCCAGCCAACGAGAGCTTTCCCAACTCCAGGTACCTGGAAGTTACGTAATTAGCACACCAGCTCTCAGAAGCACAGCTCCCCCCTCTGGAACGGTGGATGCACTGCAACTCATTGTTGTAACAATGTTTAAAAATGGCTTGGTCACGACTCCCAGATTCAGAAGACACTGTCGCTCGTGAAACACCTCCACAACGGACGTTCTTCTTCTGCGGTTCAATGTACGCAACCGGATGTGCCGAGAAATGCTGTTCGCGTAACCAGAATAGGTTTTTCCAGAGTTCTCGCTGAGCCCGAGATTACAATACAACACAGCGTTCTCAGCAGTGGCTGAACTGTTTGTTTGGAACCTTCAGGGCTTCATAAACGAGGTAATGGCGCAGATACACACCAAAAAAACAGCGTTAATTGAAACTTCCGTTCTATGGGAGCTTTAAATAGAAATAGAAAAATTTACTGCTGTACTGTTATTTACACACCGCTCGGCTGCTTAACTTTCTATTTCACATAGAACCATGTGATGCGACAGTGCCTAATGATACTACATGTAAAGAATTAAATTAACTCCATTGCTACAGATGGTGAAGCTGTTAACAATCAGAAAATCCTCGAGGCGTATCAGTATTTACACAGCAATAAGATCAGTCGTATTTTGTTTAAAGGAAGCGGGATACAATCTTAGTTATTCAAAGACAGACAAAGAGTGTCGCACATCACCAAGCCCGGGCTTTAGCTTGGACATAAGGTTATTTGCAAACTGCAGGATGCTGAATGCATTGCAGGATCAGCATGATACTGAAGTCACGCAACTGCCCCAGACACCGCTGTGTTTTGCCTCTGGACAGAACTAGTTTACTGCCACCTATAATTATTTCTCCAGCACCTCCAAGAAAAAAGGTGGACGCAGGTTGTAAATTCACCGCCATTTCATTACAGACGTGTCATCACTAATTGCTGACTGATGTCTTCAGTCACAACATTATGATTTTATGTCAGTGCAGACAAATGCTGTACACGAGCATTTCTGTGGAGAGGATCAGGCAGAAAGAACCTGTGCGTGATTTATTCTGTTTCATTGTGCTTTACCCTGTTCTCTCACACAAACACCTCTGTGACTGTCATCAAACATGCTCTTTCACAGCCATCTTTTACTCCCTACATTCACTGTCAAGCTGTCATGACACTGTCTGGTACACTGCATTTGAAATATGCATTACATTGATGTCAAATTGAGTTTAAAGTGCGTTTGTGCTGCATAAGAGAATGTGGTGGGTGAATTGGAACAGTACATGAGGCAGCGATGAACTGACCACAACCTTGAGCTCTAGGACTTCAAAGTAGTCAGAGCATGTGTGCACACACCACCAGTTCCCACTCGTTTTTATTCTGGGATCAACAAAAAGATTCCCTTTTGTGCTGCAAATCTCAGATTTTTGTTTCTCTTTGATTGTCAGAGTGCAAGCTTTCATATAATAATCCTCGGCACTTCTCTGTGTGGGAATAGCGATGGAGCGGGTTTCACGTTCACCTGATGGCAGGTTAACCCTCCTCATTGCTGAAATCAATTCAGCCCCTCTGTGTTTGACATCTAATAAGCCTGGAATTAAATTAAAAGCACATTAATGCCACTTATTCGGGTTTTGCCGCACTCTCTGTACCCCAGCCTCCATGAAGAATGAGACTGGGCTGTAGCAGCGCGCCTTGCCTATAGCACTCACTGCACAGTTCCACAAATTGGTCTATTAAGAAAAAAAAAAAAAAGTTCCAGTATATGATGGAAGAAAGATTAGATTCTGTTGCAATGGAAAGATGCAGAAATGTCTACGCTTGCAGTAATAACAGACATTGTTTACGCCTTATGAACACAAAACCTTGTCCTTATTATAGATGGAAGACATTTTGATGAGAATAAGAAAATATTGGCTAAAACTGTGATTCTTATCTCAAGCAAAAGGAACACATTTACCACTTCCTCAGTAAAAAAGAAAAATAAACACAGATTCCACAGCAACACTTTAGGACATGTGACCTTAATTCATTTGACGCTTGTGAAAAGTACCATAGTACAACAATCTTCTGGTATTGGTTGTGGCATATATTAGAGAATAAATAATGTTACACTAAAGTAGCCTGAGGATGTCTTTGGCTTTTCAACCCAATCTGCAAGATGAATGTCAACGAAACTGTGGATAATGTTAAATTATATTGTTATATGTACACTGCAGAGATTATATCTGGTTTTTACAATGCCCTCTAAAGCTGTTTAGACTGTTGTTGGAGTTTAAATAAACACCTGTCGTGAGTTTTATGTACGCCACTGATTGCATCACAGTGTGGACCTAACAGATTTATTTGCTTTGCTCTTTTTTCATTCTGGCATCTTGGGTTCATACTAAATTGTCCAAATTATTTTACAAGGTGAGACGGGATCCTTTAATCAGAGGCAGGTGCATGGAGGCAGAGCACACACGCCAGGACGACCTTCAGTTTAATTCCTACCAATCAGGAAAAAATATCACGCTTAGTCCTTCGGTCAAAGGGTTAAAGCAAACAAGAGCGGATGCTGCAAAATACAATATAATTATAGGTTATAAGTATATCATTATTTAACTCAGGGCGGATAGTCAAGCATAAGAAATGTAATAGTATGGTGTGCTAACAGTCCAATGGTGACCTTTTCTGAAATAGCAAAACATCTATATAGCTATTTCTATTTTATTATGTTATATGTGCATTTAAACCAGCATGAAACTTCAAAATATGATTTAATGGTTAATTAAGGGAGATACAGAAAAGTCAGTGTCCATTTTTTCACAAATCGCAAGCAAAAATCTTTAGGATCTTTATTCTTCGCCACATTCTTTAGATCAGGGGTGTCAAACTCATTTTCACTGAGGGCTAAATCAGCATAATGTTTACCCTCAAAGGGCCAAATAACTGTCATACAGAATAAATGTCACTAAATATAATGTAAAATAAAGGTAACTACTCCATATTGCTAAATAACTTTATTCAAGTTATAATTATGATGCATTATAGATGTAACCCGGTCCGCGATGGTGTTTCTTGACAAACTAACAGTTTTAAAAGTCTTGTATCTGGTCGGGTCAGACCTGCTCACACACCTTCAGCATGCACTGCTTCAAAAGCGCACCCTCAGAAAAAGACTTTGAAGCACGGGTGATTTCTTCAGCCACAATAAAGCGAGCTTTCACTGCCACATCGTTTTTGGTTGTGGCCTTTCTGTACACATTCTGTCGCGATCACAGTCTCAGTCTCAATTTCACTCGTCGCACGATGCATATACAACGATACACTGCGACCTAGTGGCTGGAAATGTAGTTTATTGTCAACGCACGCCTTAAAGCAGCGTAGACCTATTTTAACACACATTTTTAAGACCAATTAATCGGGCCACATAAAATGACATGGCGGGCTACATCTGGCCCCCGGGCCTCGAGTTTGACACATGAGCTTTATATTATAAAGGAGAAAAGTTTATGAATTTCTCACATGGCAGCGATGACAAAGTGCCACTGACCCTACAACTTTGAAACACAGAAAAATAATGTTTCGTGGAGCATCAAATTCATCAGTGCACCACTGCACTTCCTTTTTTCTCTAACGTTAGTGGCGATGCAGTCAGTGTTTCAGGCTGCCTCAGCAGAATCAAACTGCAGAAGAGCAGATATTTTCCAACTCGCTCTGTGCCAGTGGTTTGACCCAGTTGATTTTCGCTTTCAGCTTAACTTACTCGCAGATACTCGTCGAATTAATCGTTGCGGAGGACCTTCCACCTAAATGGCCCGATGACCACTGATTCTCCATAACATTAGCCTTTCCCCTGTCTGTAATGAGAACAGCGACCAATCGCATTATACTCCAGATAGAGCTGTATCTGAGAAGTGATGGAGCTTTTTGTGAAAATAGAGAGCCGGCCATCAATGTACTTGTGTGAAGTAGAGTCTGCAGATTTCTATAGAAGCACATTGCCACATCAGCTCGCTATTTCAGCCAGATGAGGCAACAAGAACTTTTTTGTTTTGTTTTGCAGCCTTGAAAAACCTTTGCAACAGCTCTAAAACCACAAGTACCATTGAGTTACATTGTGCGTGATTTCGCCCGACTCTCAGCTCCCTAAATTATTTAGGATTCTCATCCTTTCGATGCCCTCTGGCTGTAATTGTTTGACCCTTATAGGACATCAATTTAGGTTTATTGATATTGTAAACTACTTTCACTGTGCTCTTCGTACAGTGGATAAATGGGAGCAATGTAATTAGCCTAGGCCAGTATCCAGTGTGTCCTTCATGTTGCAATGTAGGGAACGAGTGGAGGTCCAAGTGGTGAATGGGCACAGTGGGTCTGCCTTTCTTTGCTTGTAAGACTGTTTGTGTCAGAGCTATGCTATTCATGTTCATACTTTTATTTTTCCATATTTTAAGTGGATCATTCATACAACTCGGTTACAATATATTTCCCATAAAAAGTCCTTTACGTCTAGTAGTTGAAAAACCATGGGGATTGGTTTTGTTTTTGTTGACTTTTTTTTAGGAGTTCTTTGAATACCAATGTTCCATTTGTACAAGTGAATAATTCCTGCAGGAATGAACCAAATGAAACAAGTTGCGGTGCACGAGTAAGTGAAAGTGTTCAAATTGTACAACACTGTCAAGACATCCGTGTACTATCCACTCTCTTTTGTTGTTTCCAAAGTAAATTAGCCCAGCAGAACATTAAACAATTTAAATTAAACATGTCTCTGGTGTACTTTAACAAAAGCTAAACACAAAGCTTACAATGGTTCTTTACCATAAGCATTAAAAGTCTGCCCACAAAACGTGTACAATGTAATGAAGTTCATCAAGTATCACAGTGTAAAGGATTTATACTATTAAATAATCCTGTTTAAGAACATAATTACTGCTTTTTTATATTGCATTGTGTGTCAGACAGCCAGTCTAGTTTAAAGCAAATCGCTGTTCCAGGTCTTCACAGCTTACAACTGCGGTTTCTTTTTACGTTATTATTCTGCCTTTATTTGGTCATTGTGAACAGAAATGATTTGTTTACTGAATTCTTCACTTGAAAAGGCTTTGTCAAGTAATACTATCAGACAGGAGTGGTTGAGGGCAAAGAAGCATTTAACCCATCAAACTGCTGTGTTTTGCAGCTGCCTCACTTTATTAGTGCAATTTTGCCGTCGCCTGAATTTGTCTCGACATAAAACCAATCACTTTCAGTGTGTGCAGTGTGGGAATGTTGCCGGGTGACATGTGAAATAATTTGACAATTGTTTGAATATAATGGATATTTCCATGGCACTGGTTAGGACACGGGTTATGTTCCTCAAAACTTAAGTTGTGTTGGCTCATAAAGTCCGACCTCTGTGTGAAAAAGATAATACATTCGCTCACTATAAAATAAAGCACTTCATTTGCGCTGTAAACTGACTCATTGATTTTCTACAAAAGTGTGTTTTTTTTTTTCAAGAGAACCAACATATTTATGGATGCTATCTTTTTTTCTTGTCATTATCACATTGTACAATCAGTTTTAACATCACATTGACCGTTGTTTGTTTTACAATTAATTGGTAAGAAGTGATTAGCACTTGCTATAGATGTTTTACCTGCACCAAATGCATAATGTCTCCTATTTTGTGTTTCTGAATTTTCAATTGTTAATTTAAGGGCACTTTCACACCTATAGTTCTATTGCTTTGGTCTGCACCAGTCAGAAAAATGTTACAATGAAACAAACAGATGTGGGTACGGTTTGCTTTCACATTATGCATAGTTCTAAATTAACCAGAATAGACCGCAAAGACCATCGGCACCAGAACCAGACTAACCCCCGATTTCCACCGGGCGCGTCAGCTGTGCGGAACGTAAGCGCTGCAGTCACTGGAGCTGATCACTGTCTCGTTGAATACGGCTGGCTCACAAGGCAGCGCTCATGGCAGCGCTCATGGCAGCGCTGCACTGCCGTAATGTGCCCGGTGGGGATTGACGATGGGCAGAGGACGCCGCAAAACCTTGGCGCTGACGTTCCACTGCTCTGACACGCCCGGTGGAAATTCAGGGTAATCCTGTATCTCATCTCATACCCATAATGCAGTAAACTATACTGTTTTGTCCCATTTGGTCTGGTTGCTTTCACACCAGAGGAACCATACCAATGTAGGGCAGATAAAGCAGTCCGAGACCTGCCTGAAGGGGTGGTCTCGGTCGATTTGGTGCACACCAAAGTACAACGATTACGTTCACACCCTCGCAAACGAACTGAACCAAGGGACCAAACGTTGGGTGCGCACCAAATGCTGTCGGTTTGAAAGCACCCTTCGACTCACAAGTTCACAAATGTAGTTTCCATGAAAACGAATCCAGAAACTTTGTCAGAACTTTGTAATTTGGTGGAGCACTGTAGTCTGTGTCTTTTCACCATTACCAATACACTCTTATGCTTCAAATAGGTACTGAAAAGCTAACCACCCACCCCACCCCCATCTCATGTGCTCTTTGAAGCTCAATGTAGAATTTCGGGGGTTGTATTAAATTATAACGCTCTCATGAGCATTGGCTAACATGTTGTCTCTCGTGGCACTGCGGTGTAAGGGTACTTTACTGCATGGAAACAGCTCTATCTGTTTAATTACCCTCCTCTGAAGCATCAACACATCTCAGCCGCCACCCCCAACACTCATGAATTAATGATGCACAGCCCTTGTTGTTATTAGTAAGCTGCTTTGGGAAACAGACTGGTCGAAGTTAATTTGAGATTCAGCTCTAAAAAAAAACAAAAAACTGAGGTGGTTGTTGTTTTCCATTGTACTGACTGTTAACAAGAAACATACTAATGCACTTGTTTCAACAAGGTGTGCAGCCCTTCAGGGACTGCACTGCACTCTTTGGATACAAGGCCAGCTGGCACTGACGATGCTCCGGTCTGAAAATTGTCATGCTGTATATACATCTACTGTGAAGAAACGCTGAAATAATTAGTAACTCGCTGGACATGTTGTGGCTCAAATTAGGTCCTGGGTGAACTGAGGGGTATTTCGATATGTGCATGCATATACAGTATGACTTGGTTTATGTTTGCCAAATGGCATATAGCTATGCTTAATGCAACAGATATAATAGGGAAGTCCTGCTGAGCATTTCTTAACATTTTTGTTGTCGTTTTATTGTCACTGCGAATGACTTAATCCACATCCTATAAGCTTTGGTTTCACTTTGTGATTCTCTTGGTCACTGGTGCACTGTGTTATTCTATATCCAACAGAATTAATTAACAGCTTTCACCTGGTATCTTCTGTATTTTACACAGCAGGGGAGCTTATTATGACACGACACTAGCTGTGAGGAAAATCTGTGTCCTTACTGGGGTCACCTTACTGCTGTAAAAGAAGAGCTCCTCTGAGTTTTCATGGATTGTTAAGTCAACAATTATATCCCATCCAAAAGAACACCCAAAACAAAGAGGGTCCCAAAAAACTCCTAAGAATATATACATTGTAATTTCTGTTAATTTTACAATCCCAATGAAATGCTAATTAAGGTCTCCATTTTCTCATGAATAGTGGCAGCAGGATTTAAATTTGCAGTGCTCAAAAGGTAAACTGTGCCATGGTTGCACTGGGAATTGTACAGAAGACAAAAGCTAGTGCATGTAATTCAAAGTCTTTAATGTCAGAACCTAATTAACTTAACAAAGACGAAGTTAAACCTGATATAGTTTCTCTTTTGATGCTCCCAGTCACTGTCATTATTGCTTTGACTTTCAAGAACTTAATAGCTTGAGCACAGCTAAGTGCTACCTCTATACCCTGCAGAAGCTCCATGCCACATGAATACAAAGTTAAAGAGAGGCGCAGACGTACAAACTATGACTGTCTCTTCTATCTCACTTTGTTATATTCTTGTATACTATTCTTGAAAAGTTGTTTACTGACCTGTAAAGATGACGTCCAAACTTAAATGTGAGAGTCAGTGTGTCTGTCATCTTGATGTAGCACAGAAAAGCCCTCAGCTAATGAAAAAGGTGTAAGGTGATTTATAAGGATTACCTGGTAATACTTAAAGCAGATAGAGCTAATTAATTACAAATCCAGCTCACTTTAACGAGGGATAAATTACAGAGAAAATGTGACTCGAGATTTTCCTGAGCAGCTTTCAGTACTGAGACCTTGACCTCACTTTTCACAGGTTGAATCTGCTCTCACTTATCTACAGAAGAGCCATTCTAAGTGTTGCAACTGTGCGTCTAATATTAGTAAATTAGCAGATGGCCAAGTTGTTGAACAGTAAGTATGATGCAGTTGCATCAAAGACAGTGTTCGTTACACTGCGCTTGTGGGCCACATTGTTACCTCCGCCAAGGAGGTTATGTTTTCACCGGAGTTTGTGTGTTTGTCTGTCTGTCTGTCTGTTAGCTACATAACTCGAAAACTCAAGCACGGATTTGGATGACATTTTCAGGAAATGTCCGCAATGGGAACAGGAACAAGTTACATTTTGGGTATGATTCGTAGACGCTATCCCTGGTTACAACACTCGCTGTCTGACCCAGGCGTGCCAGCAGGGTGTATTTTGTAGGCACTGAGCTGCTTTGGCGGAGGTCTGCGCTCTCCGAGTGCTTTTCTGGTTCTTTAATACAACAAAAACCTAGCCAGGTCGAAGCTCAGGAGACTATACTTGGTGACTACTTATTCTGTTGTTGAAATGATTTTTTCTACGAACAGGGCTTAATACTCCATCTACCGGTGGGGAAGAAATTCAGTTTACGCATCATGCACACGATGCACATTGGGTCCGAAGAAGTAAACCCGGGCCTTTAAGCTTCATTACTGTCTTTTAATTCTCTTTCCTGGATGTTTAACTGAGAAGTTTGTCCACTTTTATATTTGCGTTGTGCCTTATCAAAATGTCCTTATCTAAATGTCTCCTGCCTTTAAGAGCACTTTTCTGTTGTTGCTACATTTGATCTTATGTTCATCTTGTTTACCATTTATAGTTTTATTTATTGTACAACAAAACTTTGCTGAACTTCAGCTTGCTCCCATATACAGTTGACATGCAGATTTTGGTTAGATTAACTGGAGACTCTAAACTGCCTGCAGTTCTCCCAGTATTTACAGTAATGGAGAAATGTTGGCCGTTTCACACCAATGGTGTTTGAATGAATTTGTCCTAGAGCTTTCGTTCGATCACCTTCAAACTTGGTGAGGTCACTGTGAACCAGTTGAGGAGCGTAAGTGCTAGTTTATTATTATTATTATTTTTCTTTTCGCACTGCAGTTCTGAATTTAGTCTTTATTCCACATGCGGTTATTTACACTATTAAAGCCACAGCCTTGTTAGCTTCTTAACGTGTTGTAAACATACAGAACATAATCAATAAAAACACATTATCTGAGTAAAGTGACCGTAACAAATTGGAAAATGCATAGATTCAAGTAATTCCTATGTTATAGAATTCAGTGGTATCAATCCAGATTTAAACTGTCTTTGCCTGACTTGCTTGAGCCAATTGACATTTCTCCCCAATCAATTCGCCCTGATATTGTAGGGGAATTAGCAAGAAACCCACTCATGTCTGTCATGGAGCTGTGTGCAAAACACATTACAATTCAAGGTTGCATTAGCTCTCGGTACCCTTGATTATTTGTTCTTGTTTAAAATACCATGAAAAACCTTACAATTTAAGCTCAATGACTGCACTTGGATGATTAAAATAAAAAAAAAGGTCACTTTCAAATTTCTCAGGTAATAAGAGATGTTTGTCAATGGACACCAGCAGGTTTTCGTCAAGAGTTTGTCCAGTTTATGGAATATGTGTATCTGTGTATAAGAAACACAATCTTTATCTGAAAAATTCTCCTGACACAGATTATCTAGAGGCGGACTCTTCCGTTCGAATGATAAGTAGATAAAAGTAAAGGTTAGAGCTAATATTCCTGCCACAGACTCCGTTCCTTGTTGTTATAATGAAATTCACCTAAGTTAACTCCCCACAGTGTCGACTTCTAAGGGGGGGAAAAAATCCTATTGATCTAGAGAGTGGAGGGGATTCGTCCAAGCATTTTCACAGCACATTTCACCGCATCAGCATTGCCTCGGGGCATCATAGTGAAAGCAGGAGACTAGTGTAGCTCTTGAGGAGCAGGGTGGAGGGACTTGATACAGGTGAAGTGAATATAATGACTTAGCTTTTGACATGCCAGAGCAACCAGAGCTCTGCAGGGCTCGTAACAGGATCCCAGTGCCTTGATCCCTTGTTGCAGACATTTGATCTGAGGTGTGAGCTTATATTTTAGAGCATATAGTTTAAAGATAAAAGAACACGGTGAAGATTTCCTTCTATTTAATCGTCTCTCCGCCAGAACATCACAATATTATTCTGTTATTCTCTCTTTTAGTTTACTCCAATGCAACATGTAAATATAAGAAAATATGTGCTGTTCTTTTTAATCCCCAATGGGGGTAATTTTATTTGAGTCAGCAGCACAAAGGGTAGAAGCAAAACAGAAATAACAGAAAGAAAATGAAGGATGAATACGATGTAAATAAAGTAGAAATACAAGATACAGTAACAGTGTACATGCAAAATATTAACAATACAGTGTTTTTGTATTGTATTCCATAATAAAACTGTATCTTGGCAGCAAAGTTATAGCAGTTTAATGAGGATGACACTCCAGTATGGATGCTAAATTTAAAATGTATTCAATAAATGAATAAATGTAAGTAGCTATTGAGTCTACAGTATATTTATGGGTCTTGCGTTGTTCTGCTGCTGATTCTTAAATCCATTTAGAGAGTAGCTAATATCAGAACAAGGCTGTGCAAATGCTGGCTGTATGAACAATAATACTTCAGGTAACCATATAACCATATTCAAATGGTAAAATAAAAAGGTAAATAATGATAGTATAATGTTATAAGTGATATTAAGTTTAAAAAAAAGAGTTAAACACTCACTATTTATATTAATCAGCCTACTTACAGAGAAGCAACTGTCAGCTAATACTAAATACCAGATATAATTAATAATTATATTATGCTTAAAAATAAGATAAGATAAGATAAGATAGTCCTTTATTCGTCCCGCAGTGGGGAAATTTCCCAAATACAAAACGTTCTAATTGTTTTGCAAACACTATATAATTCTGCAGTTATTTTAATACATACATTTAAAAGGCTTTAAAAGATAGTTATATTTGTCGAGTGCAACTAACAAGATTGTTATTATCTCTTGACATTATTCAGACATTTACTGCTGGGAATTACACTTTGGCATCAAGTTCTGCTGGCATGGCAATTAAAGGGAATGTCTGCCGACAAATACTATGAGCCAAAGGTTAAATAAAACAGTTTTGGACTCAGAACACAGGCTGGTGATGCATAATCACCGATGGAGAAGAAACATTTTCTCTTTGATGGCTAGAACCAGCCCCTGAAAAGAAATCTTATTCCCCAGTCTATCAATTACAACAACATGATTAATTACATCCAAGGGTTTCTTCAGGTCAAGCAGTGCGAATGCTGAGCACTTACTGGAGTATGCATTTGTCAGATGTGAAATACAACAATACTTGGTTTGAAATTAAACCAGGGGCTTTTTAACCATTTTAGACAAAATGTAGATAGAATTCCAGGCTGTTTCATATAGATTAGTAAGGTAAGCCACTCCCACTTCTTGGTTTTAATTTATTTGCAATGATAATGACTTGGCCAAGAGGAAAGGGATTTGACTCCTAACCAAGCCCAAATCATGAGAAGAAAACAAAAAATGGGTGCCCTTGAGCAAGGCATCCAATTAAGTGCTGCTCCTGCGCCCGGCTTGTATGTGTTCACTACTGGTGTGTAAGAAGGATGGCTTAAATGCAGAGGACAAATTCACTATCACTAATTGTTATTTGTGCAAAAATAGCTAATTATAATTCCAACAACAAGTTCCAGTTAAACACAGAAAAAAAAAAAAACAAGAGTCTTGACAGTGTGGCATTGTTGTAATAAAACAATCGCTAACGATTTGTATCAAGGTACGCATATTCTCCATTAACTAGGTGCTTACTAACATATAAGGAGCATATTAGCCCTTTATTAGTAATTATTAAGCATGTATTATCACCTTATTCTACCTCAATTACGACATGAATTAAGAATTTACACTAAATAAGGTGTTAATATATGCTTAAAGGTGAAGTAAGTAGTTTATAGTGCCATCTAGAGGAGAGGCTGAAATTTACAACAAAGAACTGCTCCTCTGCTCACCCCCTCCCTTCTCTGAGCGCTACGTTATCCGTAGCCGGTCAAATGTCGTCCTCGTCGTCTTTATCCGTGTCAGCAGATGAGGTTCGTGAGGCGAGCGAGAGGGCGAGCTACCGCGGCCGTAGCAGACGAAGCGGAGAGAGTGGAGGCGGGACTTCCGCTACAAGTAATGCAACGCTTGATTTGTTCTCTCGCGTTTGTCCTTACAGGCTCCGGTAGAAACATGGCGTCTCGCTGCTAACAGTGGCAATGCAACCGCGGCCCGCGACCATGTTATTTTACATGACTTTTTGAAACACTACGAAAATGAAACAAAAACTATTATACAGCAACTAGACAATGCAGGAGCACATAATCTGTATAAAAAAGTGGATTTTGGGTTATATAAACCCATAAATACTACACAGTGTCCCTTTAATATTTACTTATAAAGGGCTAGTATGCTACTTATGTATGCTAGTAAGCACCTAGTTAATGGTGAATGTGTGTTCCTTAAAATAAAGTGTTACCAAACAATCCTTAAAATATTGTGATCAGGAAAGGAAGCGTTCAACTTAATCCTAAATTCTGTAAACCTTATTTTTTTAAAGTCTGCTTTGGTGTAGTGGAAATTTGTACTGCAAAATAGTGGCTACCTGCTGTCTGTCTTCTTGGACCGCTCTGATGTGTTTTCTCAACACAAGCAGACACCAGTGAGCCTTGATACCATCCACTTTACCAGCGAGTGCAAAAGGTTTGTGTAGCTGGTCTGAACACGTCAGGTCTCCCTCCCCTGGATTCTCCAACTGCGTTTGCTTCTGTGCAACAGACTTGTCTGGTGGCTGAGCTTTCCAACTTCCCCAGCCGAGTTTCTTTGTCTTTGTGTTTCATCCACTGGATTCTCTGTCCCAACATGATGCACTGCTGTGACTGCTACCCTGCTACCTGCTGTCTGACTGTGTGCTCAGTCATAGGGGGAAGTCCTTTAAATCAAACTCAGAAGAGAAAACAAATACCAGCAAACTACCATTACGCTAATAATAACTGGAAAAGCACTCAGAGAGCGCAGACCTCCGCCTAGGCAGCTTACGCCCCTACGGATCACGCCCAGAATGTAATCACTTGTTCTTGGTCCGATTGCGGATATTTACTGAAAATGTCATCCAAATCTGTCCGTGACTTTTCGAGTTATGTTGCTAACAGACAGACAAACTCCGGCGAAAAACATATACCTACTTGGCTGAGGTCAACAATATAAAACTGTGTAACAACGTTGAAGTTTGGGTAAAGAAATCCTGTACTCAAAATAAAAGACAGAATTGTATCAGCGACTTGTAAATAAAAAAAATCTAAATGTCTTTAAGCTGTAATGTTAGATGATTACATTTGCAAAAGGTAATCATAATATCCTCTGGCAAATGAAATTAAGTTTATGGAAGATGTGCATTATCATTTTCATCTGTGTGATGAGCTCAGGATGTAAACGTGATGTAATTCTAGTGTGCTCACAACCTTCTCTCATCATAACACAATCCTTTTCCCAACACCCTTGTGTATCTCTAGTTTTATGCCTTGAGGAAAATGTTTTGTATAATGTCCGTGTAGAAATTCAGTTTTTTTTTTCTCCTTAATGTTTTGCTGGATTTTATCGTTTGTATGATATTTAAGATAATTTAAAGTGCTGTTTTGCAATACAGTGTGTTTTGTATTTATAGCTAATCAAAGCATTACTATGTAAATCCTATTATGATCATCGTCTTATGAGTATAAAGAATTTTAATCTCAAATTGTTTTTCAGTTTTGGGTTTTGCTCTACATTCTGTCATGCAACATATTAACTTTGCTTTGCTTCTATGCATCTTTGAGCCCACAATCTGATCATCTCCACTTCTCTTCTCTCTTTCAAATACTTGTTGTGCCCATGGTTTTTGTTTTTACTTTAAAATCTCTTCCCTTAAATCATGAGGGATCATAACACAAGCAAGGTCCCATTTCAATCTCCTGCTAGTTTCTGTGCTGGTTCCCTGGGAAGTTCATTTGCAACATTATAGAGGCCAAAAATACTATCCTTGTCAAATCTGATGTCCAATGCGGTCAATCATTTCACTGTCAATTCAGGCTATAAATGGGGGAGAAAGAACTCGGATGCAGAGACAAAGTCCTGCAACACCTCATCCCAATAGCCAAATAAACATAGCAGACAAATCAGGCAAAGACGAGGAAAAAATCTCCAACCGAAAACACGAACTGGGTCAAAGATCAACAGAGAAACACCAGGAAAACCACAACAAGCAATCACACAAAGCTACTGAGACCTGCTAGGGTCAGGTGTGGAAAAAATAAAAATCGTTTGTAAACTGTTCCCTCAGTTTAGTAATCTGTTCCCTCAGTTTAGTAATCTGTGCCCTCAGTTTAGTAACGATCTTAAAAGTGTCAAAATAGTGACAGTTTTAGGGAAACTAAGGGAACAGATTACTAAACTGAGGGAACGGATTTCCAAAATTGAGGGAACGGATTACTAAACTGAGGGAACAGTTTACAAACGATTTTTATTTTTTCCACACCTGACCCTAGAAGGGCTCCGTATAAAGCAGCAATAGCAGACGGCACATTAACTTTACTCGAGCAACATTAACAGCTCCTGCTGCGTAATTAGCTATGAATGACACTGCTCTGCTAACACATCTCCAGCACCTAGCATCAGGTCGGCCCACCACCAAGTGTTAAATTGACGCGTACGTGCATGGCAGTTCACCATAATGGAGCAGTTTCAATATAATGTGTGCTATACTTTCACTGCCCTCACTGCACTTATTATAATGACACACATGGAACAGTAGTGGTCTGATTACTTGCAGGAACAACAGCCTTAGATAGGTTTGGGAAACGTTTTTGAACTATATTACCTCCCATTTGTTGTCATGGTTACAACACTGGAAAAACTATTTCCAAATAGCACATACCGCTGCCAATAAATCCATATCGTGATTCAGATTTAGATGTTTGATTGTCTCTCCCATTTCAAAAAGATGTCATTCAACCACCCATCCGTCAACGCTGTTCGAAATCACAGGCTGTATTGCTCTATGTTACCTCACTCCTTCTCTTGCTTTTGCCATCATTGCTATGGCAGCTAGACGTCACCCAACAATAAAACCTATATGGGCCATAAACTGTTTTGGGACTTTTAAATAAGAGACCAGGGGTCCATTTCACAAAGCAGGTTCAACAAACTCTGAGTCTAACCCTGAACTCTGAGTTGATCTACTCTGAGATAAGAAACTCTGAGTTTTTGGTTTCAGAACAGCTGATTTGAGTTAGTTTGTTTAGAGTAGTTTCACCTGGAGTTAAGCGCGTACACCACAAGTCTAAAAAGACAGCATGAATGGAGCCCCGTTTCGACGAGTCATCATGGCAACGGGGAAGCGGAGGGTGACGTTCTTCACCCACTGGAGTTGGAAATATTAATGCGCTCATACGGTGAGTTTGAGAATGTTTTTAGAAGAAAGTGTAACACCACTGCAGCAGCAAAAGAGAGGGAGACGGTATGGGAGAACATTGTTGCTTTGGTCAATGCGTAAGTTTAAATGTCGTCCTTTGCACAATCACATTAATATTACAGGGGGACACTGCTTGAGTTGTAGACTATTAATTTATTTATTTAGGTGTAATCCCGCGGGGGAGAAGCGCACATGGAAGCAGTTTAAGATGAAACATAAAAACATTGTTCAAACAGGTAAGACCTCTGTATAATCTCATGGGATTACCTCATTTTGATCATGTTTAACAGTGTGTTTATAAGTAAATATGAAGTGGCTGTTTGACTGTACAGATGTTTTATCTCCAAATTAATGATGTTTTCACACATAAATAACTTCTCATTTATATCATGTTCAAGTGCTCTGCATCTCCCCGTTTGCAAAAAGACGCAGCACAACACAGTTTCTGCTGGGATGTGAGAGCATGACTTCTGTTGGTAATGTTGGAAATGTAAGGGCAGATTAGGTTGTGTAGGTAAATGATTGACTGTGACGTGAAACGGTACCACTCAAAAAGAGAAGTGTCTGAAAATCTATGAGCGGTTTGATAATCATCTCCCGACGAATATTTAATTCTCTGCGCAGTAATGCTGCACCTTCATCCACAGGATCACTGTCAAAAGGACATGCCATGGTAGTGAAAATAGTCGCCACCTAATATAACATCTAATGTAGACGCAAAACAGACGGCAAAACTCGCCTGCTCACTGAATGAATGAGGAAATCAAATATCGTGTGTGGCTGAAAGAGGGCGGAGACAGAGAGAAACTCCAGGTTTGTTGAGAAAAACCTGGTCCCGACCAGGTTAGTTTCAAAGAGCATGTTACCATGGTAACTGACCGAGAGCTTAAGTTACATCTCTCTGTGAAACAGGCTAGAGTTACTCCTCTTTCTCTGGTTTGACTTACCTCCCTTTGTGAAACGGAAAACTCAGAGTTTCCCTCATTTCAGGGTTAACAGACTCAGAGTTTTCACTAAACCTGCTTTGTGAAACGGACCCCAGTCGAATTGTATGAAGGAGGCCAGGGTGTATGGTCGCTACAAAAATTACATGTGGATATATGTTAAGCCATCAAAAGCTATTTATGTTTTGCTTTTTAACCCTTTAACATTGAGCGTATTGCTGATGAAACGTCAAGCACACTTTACGTTACCATAATTACGCGACAGTTTGTGCTATCGGAAAAAGTTCAATGGTTTCTATTAAGCTGAAAAGTTGAGAGGAGAGAGTTGAAAAAACGCCTGAACATAGTTTTTGTCCAAAATCATGTCCAAAATCAGGCCAAAAATTGCCTGGTTTCGGACATTAATACAAAAACTTGCACAAATGTTACTTTAAATATGCTGTATACTGTTCAAATTTAACATTTAACACGCACAATCTGGTGTTCATGTACAACTACAGTGTTTCTTTTCAATAAAGCGGCTGTTTTTTTAATACAACATGTTAACATGTAGTAAATTGTAAATAGCTGTTGGATATTGAAAGTTATTCTGGAAAAAAGGCCAAACATGGAACAATTTTCTGGCCCTTTTACGGAGATTTTGAGCCTTAGATGTTAACGGGTTAATATTTGACTACAACCTTTCTTCAACTGAAACAACTGACCCTCATGTGGAGGATAAAGTGGTAGAAGATGAATGATTAATTAATGAATGAATGAATGCAAATATACACACACATACCCACAAATGTACACCTTTTATATTAAATTGTGAAACAATTAAAATTGCTTGAAGGAAGGGCAAAGAAAAACACTAAAAGTGAACACTCCATGCGGAGTGAGTGAGCCTTCAAGTGTCTTGAATATATAATTAAAGACAAGTCGGTCCAGTGTGAGTGACTTCTTGAGATTGTTCCATTTGTGCATTCTTTCCCAACTTCATGTTTGTATATGGAATAGACAACATTATGCTAAGTGTGTCTGATAACAATTTTCACTTGGCTTTAAAAGAGTGGACGGGAGTTTATCACAGAGTGCTTTGTAAATAAACTAGAGACAGTGTAGCTCTCTAATAGAGAGAGAGGGCCAGCCCACGTTTTCATATAATCTGCAATGATGAGTGAGAGATCCACTATGAAACACCGCATCAAGTGTCTTTAGCGTAGTGAATGAAGCATGAATTATATTATGTGACCATAATCGAAGATGGGTTCGTGATTTAATTTCTCTTTGAGTGTATCTACTTTTGTTAATTAGTCCTATAAAAAGTAATGATCTATAGGAGATGACATTGGTCAGTCAGCTCTGTTATTTTGTTTTTGCTGACAAAAACATTATAGTAATATCAAAGATAATTTCCAGATGTGAGATCTAAAGACGTTATGGTAATAAACAATGACCTACATAACGCATCACATAACATATTCATCACCATGAGTATTTTTAATATAGCCTCTAACAAGACAGATGTATTAGAGGAACACATCGAGAGACAAAAAGGTCCTTTAGCTGGGGGGGGGTTTGAGAAAGGGCCACATTACAGAGAAAACTACCTTAATCAGGGTGACAGCAAATTGATCAACTGGTCAAAATAGGCTTGATTGTTTCATAAACCCCAAGGTGACCGCAGGACCCCAGGTCTAAATTCCACTCTATATCTATTTACTCATTTAGAGTTGTTCCACGGAGCCTATTTTGTGCTATTTAAGTGGGTCTACTCATATTGTTCCGCAAAGGGTGTGAGAGCTGTTGTTTACAGGCCCCCTGTGCGTTTTATTTGTGCTTATTCCACCATTCTGAGGTACACAAATTTGTTCTCTCAAATGCTGCTGCCAGGCATCCTTCTCACACAGTGGCACTAGCAGCGAAGGGTGGAAGTATCACCTGCAGAAGAGGGCATTATTGCAAGAAGCGTGTTCCCACTTTTGGCTCCCTGTGAACAGATGGCATTTATTAGTTTATCATCCGCTAGGGAAATTAGGATGTATCCCAACTGGAAAACGACTCAGGATGGAATTTTTCCCCCCTACGCTAACTGGATGAACAGGTTAACATCCTCTATTTTATAGCAAGGGTCTGCTTAATTACTGAATTTTGACTGTGTGTCTCATTAAGCGGGTGAATGAGATCAATCTGCACAGACGTGACTCCAGTGTAAAAACTGACTTACTCAAAGTTATACCTCTTATTTTCCCACATTTCAAATATTATGTGCCAAGTCAGGTCTGGGCTTGGCAATGCTTATGTGCGATACATAAACTTCCTTACAGTTACAATATGTGCATGGTCTGTTTAATGAGACAGCAGGCCAGCATGACATTAAGTGTGAAATTTATTTAAAATAAAACCTGAGTGTGCACTTTGTCTATTTTTCTCTTACCGAGTTTATTGGTTGCACTCAGCATTTTGCCCCTGGTAACCCATCTTTATTGTGTTTCCTCTTAATTTGACATATCAATTCAATCATCAGAAGCTGACAACTTAACCGATAGCCTCATTTAGATCTACCCCACTGTGTAACGCATGCGGTTTATTCAATTCAGATCCTGTGTATAATTGTCTCAGTGCAAGTCATCTAATGACTGCTGTGAATATTGCTGCTGACAGCTGTTGAAAGCATGCAGCAACAATAAAAGCAGTAATAGCTGATGGGAGAGAAAAGACCCAACTGAGGGCGTAATGGACTTGCAACCCATGAGAAAGAAATTCAAGTTGCAAACCCATGAAAATGAAATTCAAGGCCAGCTCATAATGCTGCTCACATCCAGTAAATAAAAAACGGTTTCACATAGAGGGTTTGAGGATGACTACAAAGAGTTCAAAAATAACAACAAGAATACTGCCTGAAACAGTACAAGGGAAAAAGAGGTGCTTGACAAAGGTTGAACTCGAATTGACCAGAGGTCAAAGAGAAATGTCATTCATGTCTAGTGACACAGAGCACAGCTGTGGCCATGAGTACCAGGGCAAAGTACCAACGATGAATAAAGGCTTGTGGACATAAACATTTACAATAAAATGGCCTATGGCTATTTGCACAAGGGAAGTTGGAGTTCATAAAAAAAAAAAAAAAAAAAGAGGCAGCATCAGAACCACAGTGGTGTGATTGACGGACAAACAAATGCAACAGAAATAAGAACATTAATAAGAAGATCTTACAGATCAGAAGGAAGTGTCAATATACAACAAACAAACAAAATCAATGTTTGATAGACGTAACTACACAAAGTCATTAAGGGAAATGGTTGAAAGAAGATTGTCCAATCCAGTCTGTAAATGCATGCAGCTACTTCATAAACAGTAACATTATTGTTTTTGTTTTTTTGCCAACAGCAACTCGCCGAAAGAAAACACAATTGAATGCAGGATTGTTTGTAGAGACGTCGCTTGTTTCGTGCTCATGCCAGAAACTTTGAAGATGTAACCGTTGTTTTATTCAGGTCACCACAGCCAATGTGATTTATTTCTGTCAGATCGTCGAAAAACAAAAGAATCTAACATAACCCGTGGCCTCTGTTGTTCAAAAAAATGTGCTCCTCAGAAACTGGAAATCCAATTTCAGTTGTTGAGTTGTTATAGAATAAAACAAACAAGCGATTCCATACGCCGTGTTTTTGGACCACAATGAAAGGCAAGTGTGTTGATGGTTTGCATAATTGTATCATTACCTAGTTGAAGTGTAACTATGTACATATGTATGTTGACTGAGAACACATTTCATTTTGTGAGGCGATGCTGACCTTGACCCTAGTTAATACAAATTTCTTCAAAAGTCTTCTGAATATTATCAATCAAATCAACTTACCATTGAGTCCAACTGAATGTATGTGCAAATATTTAAACAATGCCATATTGTGCCCAAGACCTCACTTTCACAATCCAATTTCTGAGGTTAAAATGACCTCAATCTACTCAGTTCATCCTGATCTCCAGATTAAAATTTAAAAGGATTCCGTCTTGTGGAAGAATGACGCTAATGGACGGACAAACAACTCGTGATGTGAACTTACTGCATTCATGCCCCTATTTTTTCCTTCTAAAATAGAGTAAAGTGCTACTATAGCAGTGAAACTTTTTTAATCATTACCTCACAGTGGTATTGTACAACTTATTGGAGAAATTAAATATTCATTGGGCTTACACAATACAACAGAGGCACCTTGTTTCAGCAGCACCTCATTCAGCCTGGCAGAAGTATCTCCGTCACTGCTTCTCTGACACCCTCTGTCTAATTCTCTCTTCTAATTGTTTCGCTAACTGTTGGACCACCATGAGCAGCTGCTCTCTATTGCTAAATGACACAAGATATTAGCTGCAACTATTATGAATTTGACAGCGGGTGTGATTAAGATCATGCCAGGTAACCGTTGTTGCCCTTCTCTTATCAATTAAATGATGGCATTCTTGATTATAATTTCAATTTCGTTTTTCAAATGAGCAGACATGTACTGGAAATGTGTCTTTTTGCCATTAAATGCATTTCCAAATGTAATCAACAGAAACAGAAAGCCCTCCGTTTTTGGGTTTTCTGTTTTTGGCACATTCTGGTAACTGCATCACTTAGAAAAGGAGACATGGGAAATGAGCTCCTGTTCTGTTGCAAAAATGTCAACAGAAAGTTGGAAGAAACATTAGTGAATGTAGTAGACGAAGAAGTGAGTAATAAAAGAAATTATTACACACATAGTAGTATTAAATTGTGTTGTCTTTTCTTTTTAAAAGGACAAAGTCGTCATTGCACGAAGGTGAAAACAATATTAGCATATGGCAAAATGAAAACTACAGTGGGAAGAAATACTGTGCTTAGGCATTGATGTATTTGATGAATGACGGTGACAGAGACAAAACCAGTGTTGCAAATTTGGCTGACTTCCTGAGAGAAGCAGTCACTTGCAGAAGTCAATTGCCACAGTTTTATGCAGGGGATGAGAGGAGTTGTGGGAAGATTGACGACAGCTTGGCAAACGTCCTCGTCTCACCCACCCAGAGTGCAGTTCTGGATGGAGCTAACGTCTTTACCATTTATTTAGTCATTTTCTGTCCCTCTCTGTGCTTCCAACTCCCCAGCACACTGCTTTCTACAAGATTTCCGATGCCAAAGTGTTGTAAAATATTCTTTACAGTGTCCTGCACACTAAAAAGGATATATGCCTCTGCAGCATATGGAGCAATATGGAGATGACTTTAGCTTCTTTTGCACAGGACTGTTTGGTTGTCAGAACAGTCAAGTTTATCACTGAGATGAACAACCAGGTATTTGTAAGCTCCCACCAACTCGGTATAAAATCCCTAAAGGTCTGTCACCATCCTTTGTTTTGAAAGTACCTGAGCCCACTAGTCATGAAAGATCTTGATGATACGGAGCCCCAGACATGACATTGGGTAAAAAAATGCTCTAATTCATGGCCACGAAATATTAATTTTGTGACATTTACAAAACTAGTGAAGTGCCCTATAGTGTTTCCTATAGTGGGAGATGAAGAATATTTTTCAGTTATGGTAATGCATGATAAGGAACGTAAAGGCTAACATAATACAAACACTGTGCAACCTCATTAGGCACAACGCAAATCAAATACGCCTTGTCAAGAGATTCCAGCTAATGCTAATCATAGCCTCACTAGCTTACCTTTGGAAACGGGTTCGCCAAGTTATCCGCAAAGTAGTAGCATGCTAATGCAAAATAAATATGTGCTTGTGTATTGGTGAATGGACACCTCGTTATTTCAGTATAACACCATGTTCTGCGGTGAACCGTGTGAAAATGTCTCACCCACCGTGAGGACAGCCTCTTCACTTCCACCTCCCCGCTCCAGACAGTGCAGCGGCTGCTGATGAGCCGCTGCCTGCCTGGTGTAGCGTGATAAATCAGTGAAAGTGCAGCATGAAAAAAATCCAAAATATTTGAAAATCAAGGATGCACACCATCGGGCCATGCTTAACCGATATCCAAAGCCTTAGGTCGATCTGACTAATGGTCAGCGAGATAATATGCCTGTCACAGACACACAGACACAACTTGCTTTATAGATAGATGGAAGACGGCTCTTTTAGATGAAAATTAGATTGTTGAGCTTGTTGTACATCACTACGATTCGCAGTATGTTCCGCATGTGTTTCAATAATTTTTCCTTTAAATTTCATTGATTGCGGAAGTTCAAATCTGAGAATATATTTCTACATTTAATTAAGTTTCGGTAATAATGATTCCTTGCAATGCCAAGCTTTTGATAATATCTTTGTAACTCATTGCCAACCTAAAATAAAAATCAATCACACTCTCTGTCCAAAGTGCAGCTTCAGCCCTCTTGTGCCCCTTTTTGCTTACACAGCTCTCATGGTAATTCATGGCAATGATATTAATATTATTAATCAGTATTTCTTGCACACCTCTTACGTTTTTCTCCCATGTCTGGGGCTCTGTATGATGAGCTCTGTTGACTGTTTATCAATATAGAATTAACCCCCAGAATGTATGGGGTTAGCTACATGTGTCAGATGTGTACATAAGAGAACAGACAAGGAGAATACACAATATTTTGTGGGTCCTGAAGCCTCACTTACTACTGTATTTTGGGCCTGGGACACAATGTCTTAAAGGTCACATAGAGTAGTCCTGTTGCACATAATATGTTAGTTATGGAGGTCTACTTACATACATTAACTTGTTTTCATCTACTTCAAAGGTAAAAAACCTCCTAGTTGCTGTAAACGAGCCGATTGAAATCCTCTTTTCTGACGCTGTTCGTCAGCCGCGATGTTTCAGAGTGAACTCTGACCCCCAGAAGACAGAGTCTTGTGATTGGCCAGTACTATTCAGCACACCAGCTCTCAGAAGCGCAGCTCCCCCCTCTGGAACGGTGGATGCACTGCTCCTGATTATCAAAACATTGCTTTAACAGTGTTTAAAAATAGCTTCGTCACGACTCCCCGCCGCAGTCCCTTTTATGACTTTGACCCGGAGTCAGACCCAGAGTCAGAAGACACTGTCGCTCGTGAAACACCTCCACAAACGGACGTTATTCTTCTTCTGCGGTTCAATGTACGCAACCGGATGTGCCCGGACTAGTGCCCGGAGCAGGACGATCGGCTGTTCAGGAGAACCGCTGTTTACGTAACTATTACGGGATTTTCAGAGATCTCGTTGAGCCCCGAGATTACAATAAACGCAGCGTTCTCAGCAGTCGCTGAACTGCTTGTTTCGAACCTTCGGGGCTTCTTAAACAAGGTATCGAGACACCATCACTGGCCCTTGTTGACATCAACATGAGCCCAAACGGTTTTAAAGCAAATTTAATGATGATGATGAAAGAGATGACAGAGGACAATCATCACACAAATGGTGGTGCAAGCGAACAACTACAGCATGAGGGCAAACTTACTTTTACTTACTTTTTCCTACCTTTACAGGCAAAAGGGCTGAGAACACCAGGGCAGTTTCCATCTACTTCAAAGTCAACGTCCCTGTGTGTGATAAACATATACGTCAGCATAACCTGGGCCAAAGAGAGTAAAGTCAATGTCCCATGCAGCCAGGTATGAGCCCACTCCCACTCCCTTTAGCCCCCTCCTGAGCAGTGACGGCTATTTGTTCTGAAGACACTGAACAAATTTAGAAACTGAACAAAGGCTACCCAGTGTTCTTTAGGTTTGGAAGGATCTGAGCACTCGGTTAAGACCGCATCATCTACCTCAGTGCCTGGTTGAAGGCGAATTGCAGGGGGTTCCAGCTTTGAGCTCACCAGGGGTTGGAGATAGGTGGAGGGTATAATCCCTCTCATGGTTTTCATCTCGTAAAAAGATATGACCTCCAGTCTTAAGTGGTCGGGCTCCTTGGTGTGCTCAGTCTTCAATATTTAAAGCTGCAGTGTGTAAACATTATTTGTATGCTTGGTCCTTCATTTGAAAAATGGCCTCTGTTGAACAACGCTTTCAGACTTGACTGAATGAGTTCTTTTGAGTATACAGCTGCATCACAGGAGCAGGTGGGCACAAGAAGAATTTAACCATTAAATCACAAGCCCGTCACGTCCTTCAGCAGTGCCTTCAGATGTTCCATTTAGACGCTCAGAGCAGCTGCCCCGATTGTCCATCCACACTTTAACATTGTTGTGTGCATCAAGCTGGTACAAAACAATCACTGGCAAAGAAAATATATACTCTAATATTTATAATATAATTTATAAACGTATTATTGGTCATGGAAGTGCTGAGGATATTAATAAAATATAAAAGTGTGAGCCAACAGTCAATTTCCACTAAGCGTAACCTGGATATTTATCCTAACCCTAACCTCAGTCCTGTTCTTGCCCCTAACCTTAAAATCACACTCCTTTGACTTTTATTTTAGCGCCGCTATGATCTGAGCACCTGAATGCAACGCCAGTAGGTTTAAATTTGGAGTCAGTTGAGATTGCGGTGCGTCTCTTTTAGACGTGCGAGGGTACTTTGTGTGTCTGTCAGGTGACGCCGAGGGATGTAACGGTGAGCGACACTCTTGGGATGAGCAGAAGAATCCACTTTGTTCGTTTGTGTCTCATTTCACCGGTGCAGTGTTGGTGATGCCTACATCTGTCTTCCTGTGTGCAGTGTGAGGGATGTCACCAGGCCACATTAGATCCAAACAGTGTGAGTCTAAGAAACATAGAGAGAGCCACATGGAACTGTGAGCCTTAATCAGCATTGTGTGAACTGACATCAATGTACATTTGTTAATAGTTTTAACAGCTATAAAACAAAGTCTACAACAGAGACTTAAAACTGGAATGAAGGCTTGAGTCAACCCTGGTTTAAAACTGATCTATTGAAAATTGGATTCAGGTAATTTGCATATTCTCCCAGTTCTAAGTCTATCCCAGTGTCTTTGCAATGTCACATTTTTCTCCATTCTCTCATGCAATGTTTTAATGGGCCACACCTCCTTCTTTCTCCTCTCGTTGTCCTAGTCATTATATTTTTCTGTTTCGGTTCCAAATTTTTTCCGCCCTCAGTTCCTCTTTCTGAATGTTTTAATGTGGCAGGGCTTTTGTTTAAGCTTGTTTGCAGTCTACCTTTTAATGCATGACCATTAAGCCTGCAGCAAGGCGGGCGGAAGTAATCTAAAAGCTTGACTGAGATCTTGCCACAAGCTTGATAAAGCAAAGAAACAAACAAAAAACTCTGCACGTGGGACTAACAGGTCTGCTGTTAAACTTTTAAATTCTTTCCAACCTTCATTGCTACAGGTAAAAACGATTTGCTGAACTGGTAGAGTTCAGCCTTCCTGAAGTTACAGCCACTACATTGCTGTCGCTGCCATTAGGAGCCACTGCTAAAAGCAAACATTCAGCCACTTCTACATTAAGTTTGTCATCTGTTACGACAGACTGTGGAGTTAAGAATTTGAGTTCTAGCTTTGATGAAGAGCCATGGGAAGGACTACACCAATTAACCTTTGGAGAACCAGTAGTTTTGCGTGACATACAGATTACACACAGCATGAGAAGAGTGGAAATGTTGGAAATTTCAATAAGAGAGATTGCAAAGCACTGTTATATTCGACCAGTCCAGTTAGTTGCTATGACCTGATTGTATTAACACTAGGGCTGTAATCAACCAAAGAAACTCTTGGCCGATTAAAGCCCTGAAATTTCGACCAAAAATCGACTAATCGACGGGGGGTACTTTGCGGCTGCGGCTGTTTAATTTTGAAAAGACCCGCAGCCGCGGCTGGAGTTCAACAGAGTCTGACGGCTCTGACAGCGTTTTGCATTATGTTCATCTGCGCAATACCATAGCCCGTGATATCCGACAATAACTAGTAATATCAGCACAATAACTGTTGAGGAGTACAGAGCGAGACTGAACAGCGCAGCTGAGACACAAATAGACCACGGGACGCTGCTGCTGTTGCGGGTGTCTGCAGTTATAAAACCAATCAACGATTATTAGACTAAAACATTGAAATATGCTCATAATTCGGATATGTTCATACTCAAAACGGACGGAGCAACCTTAGCTTAGCGTTTTTAAATGAATATGTCATGTTTGTAGTAGAGCTGTGAAAAGCAAAGTTTTTATTCCACTTTTTTACTGTTATCTATTTTTGAAAAATGCTGCCACACTGCTGATGTCTTTGACATGGATGTGACAGGAGGACTGACTGTAGCCTAACATGAAAAGCTCAAAATTAACGTCTAATTCATGGCAACGCTTATCTGTGTCGCTCATGAGCCACGGAGCGACAACAACCCACTGGGCTGGATAATAGTGGAAAACAAGGGGGGTGTTCTCTGAAGAGAGACTGTTACCTGTGAAGCATGGGTGCTGTCAAACACCCATATTAGCATGTGGTACTTTCCTCCTAATGAAATTCACCATATAAAAAAAAAAAAAATTTAGTCGACCAATCCCAAATTGGGTCGAGCATGTCGACCAATTAGTTGACCAGTCGACTTTGACTTTACAGCCCTAATTAACACAACTTAATAAGGCAGCTGATCTCTTCACAAAGCAGACACACAGCAGAAACAATACATCCGTATTTGTATTTCCCTGACACCATATGGTGTTCAACCTGCAAACTCTGTGCTGCATCACCTGTAGTGTAGAGAATGTCTAAACCCAGCTGACAGAGATAATGACATGTTGGTGACAAAGGTCGAACATGATGGCGAAGGAAAAGACAGACGAGGTGGGTGCAAGACAGAGTGTTAAATGAAAGGGGATTGTGGCTTATAGAGAAGAAAATGACAGCAGGACCACATCAGTGAATTGCTTTGTGTGCTGTTTGGCCATTTATGGCAACATGATTCACATTCACATTTCACACAGTTGGTTGCTGCTAGGATACAACTGTCAGTGCAGTGACTGTTGCACTGTCAGGTTACAGCAGAAAGTCTATTATAATGGTTTGCTGCAACTGCATTTGATAGAAAACTATCAGCGTGTTCCTGCTGACAGAATACTACAGGATGGCCTGCAAAGTGTTTGTTAGCTGGGACTTTTCTTGAGTGATTACACTAGGTCCAGCATCATGACCTAAACATTGTGACAGGAGTATCAAGTCTTTAAAATTACGTGTCAGGCAACGTTAATGCATGACATGTTTCCATAACGACTGACCAGAAAAATACGCGCGTGACGTCATGTTTACGTGACTCCCGATTGTTAAAATGAGTCTCTAAAGTAACGCTAAACTTTAAAAACAGAGGCACACATATGCAGTACACAGGTACGCTGGTTATTTGTAGCGCTGCTCTTTTCATTTAATAAACAGACCGCTCCAGTTCCACTGTAGGCGTGCTAACAGCGCTGAAGGAGCTAACAGAGTTAACTAATAAACGGTGCCTGGACTCCAGAAACTGTTACTTTAGCGACTCATTTTAACAATCGGGAGTCACGTAAACATGACGTCACGTGCGTCTGGTCAGTCGTCATGGAAACGCGTCATGCGGAACTAATTATTTTATCATAATTCCTCATTCATTATCTGTATTTGGCTATACTGTGTAAATGTCTCATTTATCGAACATTTAAGCAGTTTTGACATGCTCTGAAACGTGCTGTCATAATCGTATTAAAGAAGACTATATTATGCTCATATTTAGGTTCATACGTTAATATAAACACCATGGGGAAGTTTTTGATTTGAGTAACTGGACAAATTGCATGTAACTTTAATGTAACATTATACTGTATGTACACTCTCAGAAATAAGGCTTCCAAAATGGTCCTTCTACAAGGGCTGAGGTTCTACCTGGAACCATTTGCTTCTGAAATACTTGGTTCTTGGTGGAACCCTCCAAAAGGATTCCAGAACCAAAAACGGTTCTCCTATGAGGACAAGCCAAAGAACCTTATATGGTTCTACTTAGCACTTTTATTTCTAAGAGTGTAGCAAGTTACTTAGGAAACCAGGAGAGGGTCTTTTTTGTCAACAGAACCAGAGAGTCTCTTTAAGCTGGATATTTGTGAACAATTTTCGGCCAACACCATGTGTCTTGTTACTTATTGTGACATGGGAAGCCGTGTCAGGACACTCTGAACTTCAAGCTTTGAGAAATCGTAGGTGGGGTAAACACATCATGGAAATGAGGGTGGAGGGGTTTAAATGTGCCTCTCTCCTGAACATGATTAAAAAACATTGGATGCAGGAGATGGACTGTATGGGTCGAGCAGTGCCAACTCAAATGTCATAGCTTGATAACACAGAATGAGGGGATGTGATGTCACTCTCTTCTCAAGACATCAGTGTAATACTACTACCATTATTGTATTTACAGAGGTTTTAGAACTTTAAGGATATGAAATAAGTTATAAAAACTAGATTGATATAAGTAAAGTATGATATATTGGCACAGCAAACGTAACTGAACACTGTCACATCCCTCACAGCCAACAACCATTAAGAGTAACAACTACATTTTATTCAGTTGAACCAAGAGCTTCTTTTTAAGTTTTGTCAAATATTGGATATTTACCCAAAAAGTTGCTGACCTATAAATTAATTAAAGTAGAGGAAGCTTACTCCAGTTTGCAGATTACAGGATGAGATGCAACTAAACCCTTCAGCTTTTTAATAATTATAACAAACAAAGATATGATCTAAGATAATTGAAAGATTTGAAACTGTGATCAAACTCTATGTCTATGATGTATTTGCAACATTTCCTTGGGATAACATCCAGTACTAAACCACACTGATTGAAGTAGATTTAACTGAACAGTGTGAGAGTGAATAGTTGTTGTACACTGCCTTTCGACATGTGACATGGAGGATAAAGTGATAGATAATGAATGAATTAATGAATGAATGAATGAATGAATTGATTAATTCATTAATTAATGAATTAATGAATTAATTCATTAATTAATTAATTCACTCATTCATTAAGAAACAGTGAAGCCTACTTGAAAATAACATCTTCACATGAATGAAACAACATACAACTAGTTAACAAAAACAGGTAAAGTTGTCAGAGCTTATAATAAATCATAAGTTTGGAACATTAAGATTGTTATCCAACAATAACACTGTGAAGTGTAGCAAGCATTGCTGTGTTTAATAGCAGGACTTTGCAAACATCTACACAGACAGTGAGAAGGTGACCCAACAGCAAACTCCCTCGTTCAATACACACGATCATAAAGAGATGTGGGCAGCCTTTGGTTTATTCTTTGTTCATTTCAATGAATTCAGCTAGATATAAGCAGTGTTGTCTCTAACACAGGTGCAGATTTAGGTACAGAAATCATTGTATACCAGGTCTCTGATGAGATTCATGAACGGTTCATATCTCACCCAGAGCTGAAATACGACAGATCAGACTGAGATAAATGTGGCAACTGAAAACTATATTAATTTGAATACTACGCCCCCTAATATCACCATATTCATGGTTTAGAGACCTCGCCCCTAGAGTTTACAACACTGAGATGTGAAACACAACCATGAAGAGAGACTTCAAAAGCTGAAAATAGACATCCATAACATCAGAATGAAAATAAAACAACACAAACTAAGTAATTCTGTTTGGCAGCCACAAAAGTGGGATCAAAGGAAGTCAGAAGGCAACAGCGTGAGGAGAAATCACCACTGTGGTCAATAGTGATGGTGTTGACAAATGAAGTCCAACTGAGGTTAGAATACTGAGGGGGGTTCTTTAGTGCCGGGCAAGTGACGGAGGAGACAGACCTGTGTGTGAGCTAGATAATGGTCAATATTTAAATGTGTACAATTCATAAGAAATACACATCTGCAGATTTTAACAGCTCTATAAGATGCTTATTCATGTTAATATATATATATCTTGTTTAATGAGTCAAACACAAGCACTGAGCCTTCAGCTGCAAAAAGCAGCCTGAAGCCAGCCTCACAGTGCCAGACAACCACCTGCTGAGAGGGGTCTGTGTCCTCCTACTCCTCTCAGGCCGATCCACCATACCACAAGCCCAGGTCTTCACTGCAGAGGTCTTAAAGAAACAGACAGAAATGTGTTAGTCAGTGGCCAAACTAAATTTCACTCTCTGACATAGGAAAAAAGTTAAATGAAAATCTAAATCAAGCATCAAATGTACAAAACTTTAAAACAATATTGTGCAGTGTGTTTCTTGTACTTGCCAAACATTAGATATCATACTTACGTTTTAGAAACACTGAGTGATGTCCTCTCTCCTGTGTGTAGCAGATGTGCTATATGGTTCTCCGGGGCGTGAGCTTGTCTGACTGCGCATACCAACTTCAAACTTAGGATACACCAGGTCAGACCTGCTGTGAGATTTGATCATACCATATGCCAATGTCAAAATGAATGCTGATCTCGGAGGAAATACGCATACAGCCACTTTTCTGGTGTACGCATGCTTGATAAATGATGGTCACTATCTTTGTAAAAGCACTTTTCTGTGATATTGTTCACTGATTTAGAACAGTGGCTGACCACTGTATCACAAAACTGGTGGAGAGAAGCAGAACGTAGCACACTTTATGACTGCACACAAAGCAAGCAGTAAAGAGAGGAAGAGTAGAAATGTGCCACTACTGGAGTCTGGATCAACACAGGCACACTCATATATATTAATGTGTAAATCCATCAAAAACTTCCTTCAGTACATGGCATTCAGTTCATTTAATCTCTGCCATGTACTTTAACCTTGCTGACATTCCTCTCATTTGTGATTTGGCCCTTCAAATAATTGTTTTCTGAGAAAAAAAACCCAAAGATGACTTGATTAACATGGGGCCCAACATGTCCCAGATGTTATATTTTGAATGTAGAGGGAATGAGATTCTCCGGGTTCATTTCCTTCAATTTGGACGGCCTCATTCCTGTCAGAGCCTCAGCCACACACTGTCAATGTGTTCGAGCTATAAATAGTATAAAGGTAAAGAACACTGGAGGAATGTCATACAGTGTGATCTATTTTTTTTTTCTCCGAAAAACCTGTATAAATTACCATTTCACATTTAGAGCTACTGTAAAATATATCTTAATATATTTTTTTTGTCCTCGACAGAAATACAAGAAATGTGTCTGAGTCCAATACTTAAAGGGGACATATTATGCAAAATCAACCTTTTAATCATTTTAATACTTATATTTGGGACTCTGGAGGCCCTGTGAGTAGGCAAAGTGTGAACAAAGTCAGTCAGGTTTTTGTGGTCCGCCTCAGTCTAAGTACAGGAGATAAAACATGCGATGTTTACTTCTACACTCATTGCTACGTCACAATGAGACATTCCTGGAATTGTTTTCTCGTGGAGCTCCGCTTTGCCCCTAAAAATGCGAGAGTGCAGACGAGGGCAATAGTATCCAGAAGTCCAGAAGTCCGTGAAGTGTTCTATTCTTGGCTGCAGAGTGCAGCACAGAGTTCTACACAAACTTCCAGCCTCAGAGGAATTAAGTGTCCAGTGGATACATTCTCTATATGACGACAATTTGGAATTACACAATTTAGTCACTTTGTTAAACTACTTGCGCAAATATGTAATCAGACAATCTCATGGCAGCAATTCCATGCATTTAGTCCTGTAGACAAGGTCAAGACAATGTGCTTAAGTTCAAACATAGCATCAGAGTGTTGAAGAAAGATCATTAAAATAAAATGTGGCATTGTTTGTTGGTGCCAGATGGGCTGGTCTGTGTATTTCAGAAACAGCTCTAGGGCTAAAATAGAATGGTCTTAAAAAGAGAAAATATCCAGTGAGCAGTGATAATCAGGGCAAAAAAAATGCCCTATTGATACCAGAGGTCAGAGGAGAATGGCCAGGCATGATGCAGGGCCAACAGTAACTCCCAACAATTACTAAAATAACCACTCATTACAGCCAAGGTTTGTAAAAGACCATATCTGACCACACGATATGTCAAACTTTAAAGCTGATGGGCTACACGACCACACTGAGTTCCATTCCTGTCACTTTTATATGTGTCCGGCAGACCTAATAAAGTGGCCTTTGAGGGTAAATCCAGCAGATTTCTACTTCAAACACACATACAGAAAACAGACAGGTAGGACATGGGTGTTACTGCTCTGGTCTGATGAGTAGTGCAACAGTTTCTCAGACTCCTTCATCAGTGCTTGTCTTCATGTATCATTGTGACTCTCACGCTCCAGTTAATGTAGTTTTGTGGACACAGTGGCAGGTATCGCTAGATTTCTTTGGTGTGGAGGGCAATTTGTCATGATTTTCCAGTGTCTGGTATGATTCACTGCGGTGGGTAAACCAAGTTAGTGTGCATCTCTTATGTTCCTGTGCAGCTGTTTACACTGAAATTGATTAAATCCTGTGTTGGTATTCAGTTCAGGTGTGAAGAGTCAACATTTGCTTATAGGCACTGCAGCAGTCTCTGCCCTGTAATATCTGTATTATCAGCATGAATTCCATTGATATTTGGTCAAGGTTGTTTCTCTGTTTCTCTTCTTATGAGTGTGCGAGTGTGTGTGGGCTCACAAGACTGTTCATAATGTGTGATTGATGACACAACCTCATCTCTTACATCTCCCTGTAGAAAGAGCATTGCAGAGATTAACTTTAAATTAGAGATGCTTGAACTTGAGTTTTAATCAATGCATTTGTATACACTGATAATTTATGGTGGTGTCTAAGTGTTTTTTCTTGCCTTTTTATGTTTTTACTATTTTATACAATGACACTGCATTTTTACAGGATACTCTATATCTGCCTGTTTTTAAGGCAGCTACCAAAGTTTTGGTACAAACAATTTCATTTCATTGTTGGTTAAAAAAAATAAAAGAATGGTAGGATGGAGATAAAGGTGATTTACATTGAGTTACTTTAACTTGAGTTCTACCTTTTGTTATTGTGTTATTATATTTGTTATACTTTATGTACACGCAGACACTATATGTCAGCTCTGTTAAAATGAGCTGTGTGATTGTTTAAAGTAATATACTGCATGTATGAATTTAAATTAAATAGGCCTCATCAAACTTTAACTAGTACAGATTCAATTAATTAATTTAGTTCCTGTAATTTTCAAGGTCTAGTTCTTAAGTTTTCTTTTTCAGTTTTTAGAGTTTAAATAACAGTTCAGGGGTCCTTCCACACTCTGTGAAAGGCATAGTCCTTTTCTCTTTTTTTGAAATGACTCATCAGTCGCTCCTTCAAAAAAAAAACTGACAGACCACAAAGTATAATTAAGAACTAATTAAGAAAAATATATTTTGTACAACTCCTTATTCCAATCTGTCCATAAAATGTAACATAATTAATCTTCGTTATAATAATAATTAAGTCATCCATGAATAAATTAACTAACCAAGCAATCAGTTAATCAATCATTCATGTAAAAAAAAAAAAAAAAATTAATCACAATACACAACACTGAAAACAAACATTAATTGAAACATGTCAATGCTAACAGGCTAAGTGAAAATGCTAACTTACCAAAGACATGACCAGGATATCAATGATAGATGATAAACCAAGAGGAACTCATCTCACTTGACCTGTACATTGTTTTATATTGTAAGTTATGATATCAGTGGTAGTATTTATTCATGTGTTCACATTTTTTTATTTTGTTTTATTTTGTTTTAAAACCTGGGTTGCACATAATTAATTGATGTCAATGAGTGCAGAATCAGTTTCAGATTTTGTGAAACAGAGATACTATGAGAAGATTCATGTCAAGGTGAAATTGTCCTTTTCCAAAAATAGAAGTCTATATTATATTATAAATCATGATTAAAAAAAAAAAAGATTTGAAGTGACAATTAATCTATTTAAATAAAGTTCAACTGGAGGTTTCTTTTTCCCTTGTATAAACAAGTGTGACATTGACAGGTTTGGTGTATCATCCATTTTCAGATCAAAACCTACTTCGATGTCCAGTAGCGTAGAGAAGAGTGCAAGGTCTTTGACAAGTTGGTCAAAGACCTTGCACCTTTTCCTAGTAAATATCTGTGCTTAGTATCTGTCACTTCTCAGTGCTCCAGTCACGGCTGCATGATGTGTGAAAATACATAAAAAATATGCCTTTAGTTGATGATGAAGAAAAGTAGAGCATAAATAATATCTTCTAGCTATATGGGTCATGTGAAGAAGATGTGATGCAGTGGAAACCAACTCAACAGCAGTCATGTCAACATAAGCACTGCAGATTAATTAGCGAACCGACTTTAAGTTTCTGTCTCGTCTGTGCCCAGAGTGATAATTAAAGCAGATGTGCTGGATTTAGTTGAAGCATCTGCTACTGAGAGTATTTACTAATTTATTTATTCTATGCACACTTATGACACCAACTTAGAGGTGAAAGAAACGTGTTACATTCAAACATAACATAATCATGATGTGTCACTGAATCTTGGCAAACTGCAATACAAGCTTCACTGATAACAGTGCTGCAGCGTCTTCACAAATTGAATTTTCATTTGTAGTCCGCAAACTCTGATTATGTTTTGGTTTGGTGTTTGTTCTGTTGCACTACCCACCCCTAACCACCCAATAACACTGCTTCAAACACTTCGATTAGATTCATGGCAGTTTTCCACTATACAATTGTAGCGTGACTCGGCACAGCTTGGCTCAGCTGTACAATTTTTTATTTTTTTTTGCTTTTCCATTAGGGATAGTACCTGGGGCTATCTTAAATAAATGCTCTGGTGAGGTTCCAAGCTGTGGTTCTGAGCCGATACTAAAATGTGACACTGACAGACTGCCCGGCCACTGATTGGCAGAGAGTGTCGTCACTGAAAGAGTCATGAGCGCGACGTCACTGAAAGAGTCAGCGTGACGTCACTGAAAGAGTCATGAGCTTGACGTCCGACATAGCAATCAAACCGAACAATGCAGAACTTTAGATTTGTTAAAAAGACTTAAAAATCCTGAAAATGTGTGTAAATCTCTGACATTTAGCAAGGAAGTCTAAAATTTCAACATTTAACAGAGGATTCTGGTGTATTTAGTGACAGCACTAGTGAAAGCCGGTGATTGTGAGCCGAACCACAATCCGTTCAACTGTATTTCAGCTCAGTGACTGTGTCGGACGGAGTCTGTGCTCCAGTAATGCAGGAAGTACTCAACTAATCTTTTTTAATTAACTGATTCTAATGATTTTGTACTAGTCATTTGTGTCACGTATAAAACAATGTCACGGCAGTTTCATGCAGTCATGCTGTGATGCCCCAGCCCATGTTGAGGAGGCCCTAATGGAAAGCATAAAGCAAAACGATGTGTGCCTGATACCAAACTGAGTGGAAGTTAACCCAGAAAGGCTCACTGTCCCTCTCAAAATATCTTGTCCAAAGGATGTGTATAGCTCAAGTAGAGCTGGGTCCCCCGTGGGACAAAGGCCCTTACCTTTAACTATGGGTCAAAAGACATTGTTAGTGTGTTATTTGTTCTATAAGGTTCTATTTATATATTGTTAAATGCAGGGGTCTCAGACTGGCGGCCCGGGGGCCACATGCGGCCCCCCAATCGATTACTTGCGGCCCGCCACTTAATATCATGTTATAATGAAAACATGGCCCACAACCTCAGCGTCTTTTAAACACAGTGTGTAGCAGAGGCACAACTGTCAGCGAGATGATAGAATACAATATATGTTTGCTAGCAATGTTTTTTATAACAGTAATAATAAGACATTTGGTCATAATTATCCCATTAGTAAATGTATCATATACAACATTCAATTACATATATAAATACACTTGTTCGGGCCCGAGCCACGAATGACAGCGGCCGAAACGGCTCCTGGCACGAATTTTAATTACACTATTATTTATGTAATTTTAAATAAATGTCTGTTTTTGATATTAATACATTCATTTTGCATAATAGTATTATTAAGTATACGTGTGATATCATGATGCAATATTGTGAACAGTTGTTTTTTTTCCTCCACTTTGTGTTCTCTAGGCCGGTCCCCTCTTGACCACAATAGATGTGCATTGGCCCCCAGGTCATTTTAGTTTGAGACCCCTGGTTAAAGGCATTTCAGTACATAATCCATCATGTAGTTTAAACATAGCTTACCGCTATCAGTGCTAATCACATGCATAAAGCAAATGCTGATCTTGTGATATAAATTGTACTGGACTTTTAGATAAAGATCAAAGTCATCAGAGTCTTGCATCTGTATGTATTGTGCACACACAGTCTGCATTTTGATCTAATGCTTTAGGAAGGGCTTAAATATGAAGTGATGAAATCTCTCCAACACCTCCTTCAGTAGGTGTGCTTGGTGAAGCTAACACACTCGTTCTCCTGCGTGAAGTCCCTCACTTGTTTCCTCCCCCTCTCCCTGTGCCTGGGTGATGAGGGTGCAGCAAGCAAGTATTAGGGTCTGCTTTGAACAAAAAGCTTCAATATGAAAAGGAATGGGATATTAGGCACCATGAAGGGATCCTGGAGCCACAGCTATCCCTCCCTTCAAGCTGTCATATAATTAGATAAAAGTAGGTGCACTGCGGTGAGTTCATCCCCGTTGAGAATTTCCTGGGACCCGCAGGTCAGTCTGCGGATAGAGCAGCGGGGGGAATGCAAGTTGCTTCCACCTTCATGTCAAGGTCACATCACCTCACAACAGTGAAGGAAAGAAAATAGGAAAACTCCCAAGAATATAATATGATGATAATTTGATTATATAAGAGTAAGAGTAAGATAAGAGTAGGATAAAAAAAAAGTTTAGACATGTCTGTAAGGTGAAGGACACAGCGATTACATGAACAATGTCTAATAATGACGGTATAGCTCATTAATATTTCTGGTTTATATACAGCTGTTGGCCATAAATATATCTCAGTGATATCCATCTCCAAATTGAAAAGTGCTGTCAACTTGGTCTGTGAACAAGAACTTAACTGCTGTAATTGTCTATATACATTTAAAATGGCCAAGCATGTTTCAATCATCCAGCCATTATCTTGGGGATATGATGATACGACATGGTACACCCCGTATAGGTCACCAGTCTAATCTCAGTCAGGATATTTGTGAACTGGGGCAGGAAGTTTCCGTCCCCTGAAAACTTATGCAGAACGTTAAAATGCTAAATTCAAATTTAGATCAAATTCTACACAAATATAAACATAACACATTTTGCCCCATCTAACTATAAATTCTAGGAACGTCCGTCTGTCTGTGTGTGCCATTTTTGCTGTTGTTTGGATAAGTAACGCAAAAGATATCGTTAAATATATCGGTTAAAAAGGCACACATTGGCTTTCGCTGCTCTACTGTAGCCACTTCCCCTCTCACTCACACAGCACTGTGCACTAACTGAGAGGATAAGCGAGCCTTTTGGCAGAATTGAATCCACGGGCCAAAAGTTAAGCAAGTGCAAGATGTGTGGTTGATTATTATGTCTGACCTCAACAATAAAGACTCCCTGAATGTGGTGTGCCTGCATTAAAATGAGTCAGCTGATTTTGCTAAATGTGGATTGCTTGCATTACTATGAGTCCACGAATTTTGCAACAACACACCAACAAGCACACGAATACAGTGGCTATTCAAAACTATGTAAAACAAGATGTGAAATAAACTGACACTTTGAATAGTCCAGCCTATTTTGGACAGTCTTTAGACTTTGAATGAACAAACGACAATTCCTAATGCAAGGTCCCAAATTTAAAGGTGCCATATGTAAGAATGTGACCAAAAACGGCTACTACATTCAAATTCAAGATACCAAGGTCTTTTAGGTTTCATTTTCTGATGTAACTGGCAACCCGTGGTTGCTTGGCAGCTGAGACTCTACTGACTGCAATGATTGGTAGACGGCGGTAGGTGGCGCCACATGCCAAAACAGGATTTCAAAACATAAACATGATTTGCAGTCTGCAAAATATTTTTTTTATGCAAAATTTTGGCTGTACTGTTGTTGTTGGTGAGTTCAGTTTGTCATATGAACATTATTCCTGAGTCTCTGTGACATATTAGGATGATTTTATGGCCAGTTGATTTAGATTTATTACATAATGCACCTTTAACCAAGGAGTTGGTCAGGGAAACATCCAGTTTACTTTTCAGAATAAAATAACTTGTGTTGACACATCGAATTTCACTTATCTAAGACCCCTGTGGTCAAACCTTACTATCATCATAAGTAAAGCCATTATGTCGTTATAATTCAGCAGAGCCACATATAAAAGAAAGAAAAATTGAGAAAACAAACTATAGCACTGAATGTTATCAGGCAGGCAGTCTGTCATATATATTTTTTTTTCCCAATTCATCACCACACACAGTGTCTCACTTTGAATATGAAAGTGCAAATTAAAAGTAGGCAGTATATGATTTGACTCCACCCTAATGCAAAAACACAAAAACAAGAGTGACACTGGTTTGGAGTAAATAACACAGCTATAAAATAGTTAATGCAATTCACTGAGGTACATTTCAGATGGTGGGAGGGCCCCCTCCAAATCAAATTCAGCTTAGGGCCCCATAAATGCTTGGGCCGGCCCTGGAGCTAATAATAATGTAGCCACATAACTTGCTGAAACAGTGGATAAAAGACAGTGTCTAGCATGAAAAAAAACATGTTTTAATCCCTGTATGTGACTTTGAATGAACACTAACGTACGTAACGTAGATTATCGACATTAATGACAACTCACCTAATTAGAAGACAGAAGGTTAATAAGAGGTTCTGGGTGCTGGCGTCACGTCCTCATGTCAGAAGTCTGAGAAGACTACGGTGTCTGTTCCTCAAGTTGTCCAGTTATTCTAATGTCCTGCTCTCTTTCGGCCGTGAAATAAGCCACCCGTTTGTTGTGCATAAACTCTGGAGAAAGTTTGCTGACTTTTAGTTAAGTTCGCTAGCTTAAATGCTAATGCTAACGCGTCCACTCGCATCGCAGAAGTCAGAGGGGCGTCCGCATGACCAGAAGCCTCTTGTTATTCCTTGTCCATCTTCATTCAGCGGTGAACACACCCAGCAGTTGGGGAAGCAGCAGTGAGGAGTGACAGCCTTGCACCAACTGCTGCATATTAAGTAGCCATGTGTTTTCTTTGTGAGGAGCAGATGATTGGCCAAAAAAACAACAACAGCAATGGAATGTACGGAGCCCCGGACATGACATGGTAAAACTTTTTTTTTTTTTTTTAATTGTGGCCACGAAATGCTATTTTGAGGCCACAAATTACTATGTTGTCGCCAAGAAATACTATTTTGTTGCCATAAAATACTATTTTGAGGCCACGAAATAAGTACGACGTGCGCACGAAATAATATTTCGTGGCCATGAAGTAGGTATAATGTGCGAACGAAGTAATAATAATATAATTCCTGGACAGCTGGGTAAGCAAATGGAGGGCACCTTCTCCAAGGTCTCAGGTAGCTGCAGAGGGGCGACAGCTACGCGATGGAAAGGGAAAGCATTAATATGATTGAATTTGATTTTAGACTGGGAATGAGCTACACAGATATTCCGACAGAGAGATATTTAAACAGAGCCAGGTTGCTTTACCGGCGGAGGTACGACTTGGACGGATTACGGTTACCGGTGGATGTATACAAAGTGTAAATAACACGGCATTTCTATCAGGAAAGAAGACGTGAGGATCCTCCTCTCTCTACTGGACCCCATCGGGTCTGCAGCACCCCCTGCTGATGATCCCAAAATGTATTTACTCCAAAAACAAATACATTAAATAAAGTGAAAATAATAAAGTGGTTAAAAAAATGCTAAAAGTTAACTGGAAACTAATACTTATAAATAGTCTCGGAGACGTCTTCAGCGACTCGCTCCCAGTAATCATCAGAGAGAACATTTTCCACTCCTCACCGCCTGAAGACATATAACGCACATCTTCAGAGGCTCGGAGACAGTGTGGTGTTGGTACTGCATGGTGGAGACTTACACAGGAAAGGGCAGGGACATAACTTTTGGACTTCACTTGAGTTGGCAAAAACATCACCATGAACACAAGCCTGGTTGGTAGAGACAGAAGAGAGCTTCTACCGTGCGTAAAGACGCAAATGTCGCTGTTCAAAGTGACAACACATCATTCACTGTCAATCAGACCAAAACGTTATATTATTACTTTGTTCGCACATTATACCTACTTCGTGGCCACAAAATATTATTTCGTATGCACGTTGTCCTTATTTTCCGTGGCCTCAAAATAGTATTTTGTGGCAACAATGACATTTTTTGTTTAACAAGTCATGTCCGGGGCTCCGTAGGAATGTGATGTCACCACACCCTATTCGTTCATGGGATTTGAACTGGCAACCCTGATCATGGAGTTCCTCCCTTGCATAGAGTTGATCAGGATATTGGTTGTGGCTTGTAGAGTACTGGTGTTATGTTGAGGAGTTCATGGAGAGTGTGCTCTTTCCATGACCTACATCACATTTCAAATATTGCAAAGTGTTATCTGAAAAGTAGTGGAGTATTAGTCGTCTCATTGTTCCCCCATACAGGCAGCCTCCATGGCATGGATGTTTTGTGTCTTATCAACCTCTGCTAACAATACAATAAGATTTTACTCATGAAAGCCAGTGGTGGGTGGTGTGGTAAGGCAGTATAAATGAGCAATATTCTGTTTAAAACTTCTTGACATGTGTAATATCTCACACCTTGACTGCTGTTCTTTCAGAATAATGTCGATATCCATGTAATATTCACTGAAATCTTTATCCAAAAATCTCAAAATATAAATGTTCTTTGCCTCAAGTTAGACATCCTGTGTAGTTCAATCAATCTCCCGAGTCTGACATGCTTTAATAAGCGTAGGTGCACATTTTCCACTTTAAAATCTTTTGCCTCTAGCTGACCCAGTTTTCACAAACTGCGTGAGATACTGACAGGCGAACCCCTCTACAGCAGACAACAGTCTCAAGTTTTTAGAAATTCAGACCTCTGGGTCTTTGTATTAGTGATATAAAAAACCTGGATAGTCAGTAAGTAATCTCAAAATCTGCCTTAATTAATTTTTTTTTTTTTTCATAAAGTTTATATGTGAACTTCAGCAATAACAAATACAAAAACAAAGTACAAGAAAGGATATTAACAGTCTTATCTATGATGGTGTGAGGGTGCTTGGCTGTGTGGGAGGCTGAAGCTGTGAGATTCCATTTCATAGGAAAGTTTACTCTTTAATTGGAATAACTCCTTCACTAGAAATCAGCCCATAAAGTTATCTTAGTCCCTGGTGTCCCTTTAATTTTCATGTTGTAGGTGTAGGTTTCTTTCTCACATGATTGAAAGCATCTTATAAGTACGTTTCTATCAGGAGGGACAAGTGAATGAAAAATAATTACTTACTGATTATTAAGTCTTTATTGAGTCTTTGGTGCTTGGACTCAGCGGAGGAAAAAACTGGCATCAAAGGCACATGGCTCGAACAGCAACAAGGTAAAATTCCCAGCTGGAGTCCAGACACTGGTGGTGGTGATACCGTTTGATGATTTGAAGGATGAAGAAGGTTGGATCTCATGATACTGGGGAGACTGGGCAGTGATGGGGGAGGTGGAGGGTTTGACGTGAGAGCAGCATGAATGGCCAAAACCAGGACAACATTAAATCTAAAAGGACGGCAGCAGAAATAGAGATAGTGAGTTGCAGTGCTGCACAATAGACAGGACCAGCTGATTAAGAACTCTCTCGGTTGACAGTTCCAGGAATTTACTGCAGAAATTGAGTGTGCATGCATGAGAGGAAATAAAGATAGGATAAAACATAAATACTGCAACAAAAGCAAGTATAGATTTCCCTGAACTGATCTTATGCTAGATTTCAACAGCTTAAACAAATACCATAATAATAATAAAAACAACAACAATAGCAATAATAATTTAGAATGACAAAACCCAGACGAATGTGGGAAATTCATTTCCATGTAAAACTCTGGATGGTTTTATTGAAGCACATGTCAAATATTTTCCCTGTATTGATTCTGGTGTTGGTTTCCAAATGTTGCTGAGTTAATATGAATCCTTAAAGAGGCAATTTACATGTAAATGCAAAGACACTCTATTTGATGTAGTTTTTCCATTCTTTAAGGTCATAGAGCTGTTAAAAGAATCGACCAATCGTGTCTGTTTATTGTCCTCTAGACCTCCTTGTTTGTTTGTTTTTTACCTGTCTATGAGCCTTACAAGATGGAATTATGATTTATTTCTACATTTGTCTGGGTAAGAAACAAACAGCAAAGGTATTAGATTTTCCACCAGATCGGGTCATGACGGCCATTTGTAAAAATTTACATAAACACATGAGTTGTTCGTGTATGTGGGGTAAATTTCTTGGTGGACGGTCAACACAGTATAGGAGAGGTGCTCTAATGCCACTTTTACAACATACAGTTCTAGCACTACTTGTTTCGACTCGACTATTTCTTCAAAGTAGGTCCTCAACGTCATAGCCCGGCTGCAAGAGACTGCCATGATGTGCGTCACAAACACACAAACTAATGACGGGCAAAGCAATTATTTTCGGTGTGCTGAATCATTAGAATCAGTGAATTTAAAAAGTTTAAAAAGTTCACAGAATTGTTCGGTACTTCCTGAATGACCAGAGCGCAGACTGTCTGACAGTCATTGAACTAAAATACGGCTGAACGGGTTATGATTCGTCTCACGATTGCCGGCTTTCAGACACGATAAATATACACCAAACTCCTCTGTTAAATACTGAGATCTTAGAAATTTATCGGCATTGTCTTCCAGTGATAACACACACTGCCCATCAGTCACTGACACCGATAGTGTTAACATCACATTTTAGTATTGGCTCAGTTGGCTTGGAACCTCGTCAGAACAGGTACCAAACAAGGCAATCAGATGGCAGACTTCACCCCATTCACGCAACAAGCCTCTGGCGGCCTCTCCTGGTCATATCGGCAAGTGCAAGTGTGGAAGCACAAATAAAACGAACAACAACAAACAGACAGACACACAGAGCCACTAAAACAATACTTCACTTCCACTCCGTGGGGTGAAGTGCAAAGTACCAGGTACTATCCCGAATCAGAAAGCAAAAAAAAAAAAAAAAAACGACTGAATTGAGTCGAGTCACGCCAGAAGTGTATAATGGAAATGTGCCATATGGTCTGAAGAGCACTGGTGTGTCAACAGTGAGCTGAAGGACAAAGGGATACATGCAAATACTAGAAGTTGGTGTTATTTTCAGTAAATCACTGAACGAGATAGGAGATGTAATTTAAAGATGTTGTTAGAGGGCCACATAATTTCATCTGAGTCAGTGGCTCGCCCAGCTTTGTTTGCAGATATCAGAAATATATATCTCTTTTATGTCTGCTTCACCACATAATGTGAATTCCTCTTCAAAGTCCAAAGCAATTATTTGTACTGAGTTTCTGATTCACTCCCTTTTGTAAAACAATTTTTTTTTTTGCCAACAAAAACATAAAGAAGCAACTGGAAAGTAAAAACTAAAGGAAGAAGATTTGTCTTTTATTGACTTTATATTTGACTTTCAAAGATACAGACTCAATTCAGCTTTGTGGGAATTTCATAAAAGCCTCACTCAAACTGCTGAATGCATTTTGCACTGGAAAAAAGGCCAGGGCTTTAATTTCCTACATCACAGTCGTGCTTTGGTTGAAAAGCTTCAGTGCATAAGTGCACATCACGCTGGTTATAAGAAAGCTTAAAAAAAATCCACAATCTGTTCTCTTTAGCGTGTATGCAGCCTTTTGAATTTACCTGTGAAAATTGAAGTTTCAATTTTCAACTCTAAAACATAGTGAAAAGCCATTAGTTTTCACATCAGTACTGTGATCATTAGATCTTTAAGTGACATTATTTGAATTCCGGCAACCAAACTCTAGCTGAGCACAGGTCATGCTATATTTTTATTTATCAAAGATGCTCATCCAGGTGTTTTAGGCTCCTGGAGTGTCCCACACCTGAGATTATATATTTGCAGAGGTGGAAAGAGTACAAACGTGTTCTACTCAAGTAAAAGTACCACTTTATTGATAACATTGCAAGTAAAAGTACTGATCTAAAAATGTTCTCAGAGTGAAATTTACTTAGTGACTGTTTACACAAGGTTGGGGTTCTTTCTTCTCACACAAATCTCACATAATTGTTTTTAATTAAAGGCGAACCTTTACAAAAATGAAGTGCTGACAAAATAAAATATCTAAGCAATTTAGTTTCTGGTGCATGGATTTAGTTTGATTTCTTTTCATTCAGGCCAACATTACTTAGTATTTAAAATGTACAAATACAAAAGAAACCTACTCAGTAATATGAGTAAATGTAATTCCTTACTTTCCACCTCTGATTATTTGGTCGCTTCACTGTAAAAACATTATATAAACAATAAGGACATTAGACAATCTCTGAGTGTGATAGTGAACATAAATCAATTATTAAGGTGCTATTTAATTTCAATGCAATCTATGTATAAATGTGTGAGGTGTTTTAGATACATCTAAGCCTGAATTAAATAAGACCAAGATGAACACGAGAATTCCTTCTGAACAACTACTTTATCATAAATATATATATCTTTCAGCACTAGTCCTAAATGGAATATGTAATGAAGCTCAGCCTTTTATTATTAGTATAATGTTAGCATTAAATGACTAAATTATATCAAATATTTACAAGGGGTGATGGTAGAATAAGGAATGCTCTAATAGACTTGAATTAGGTCTCGATGTACTATCTATGTAGATTTCTCTGTCTCTGTTTTTTTTTTTCTTCCTCTCCACTGATGCCAAGTGCTTTCTCATTGCATGAACGGTTGGGTTTCTCGTATTTCTGTAATATTGAAAGGTCCTTACTATGCTAAGTGCCGTGAGATAATACCTGATGTGAATTTGATTTGATTTATCAGCTTGTGAGTGTGGTCTTAAACCAAATCTGTGAAGTGTGTTTTGTTCAGACTTGTGTAGGCAGTGGTTATGTTGACGTCTTCCTGGTACATTTAAAAGGAACTGAAAAAAGCAGCTGGTGGCTCCTGGCTGCAGAATGTGTGTAATAGTAACTAAGACGGATGCTTCACTATATCATTTAAAGGCTCTGTAGCAAAAGCTCACTCCACAGATTCTTGCATATTTATAGATTTGAGGATGATTGAATGATTGAAATAATTTTTTTTAGAGTTTAGTCTGTTGTGCTAAAGCAATTAGAATGCCTACAAAAATAATGTGCCAGAGCATCTTTTATTACTGTGGCCATTGAAGAGATTTCACCTGTTGCCACTGTCTAGCACTTTACATTGAATAATTTACATGACATGAATTGACAATGAATTTTCTCCACCTTCTCTACTGTTTATTTAATGCTTTGCAGTTGCTGGTTCAGTGTGATAGGAATATCTTTGTTGTCTTGGTTTGTATGTACCTTGCTTCTTGCTCTGAGAATACTGATAATACTGAAGTTGAAGTTGTAACGCTCCGTTTCAAGGTCGCAAGTTCAGATAGTCCATCAATGTTTGGTGTCCAGGTCAAAGCCCACATTGTTACTGGTGCTAAAGTTTTTTGTTTTTTTTCCCTCAGATAGAGGCTGAAGCGATTGGATGTAGTGTCTGTTTAGTGAATGTAACTCTGCACGATCAGTCCTACAATCACCAGCAGGCACTGAGCCCTTTTTCTGACTAAATCAGGGTTATGTTGGATAGAAACTTTAAGTAGATGACCTATTTTCTGGAGAAGTACAAGAAAATCAATAACAAACATGAGCATGTAGAGAACTTCCGGGCGATTATGTGTTTGTCAGACAAGGTTTGTTCTTTGTATTGGCTGTGTTGTCTATTGTCAAATCAATAACAAGGTTTTGCTTTACTTAGGTTTTTACGTCTCTCCGGGTAGTGCAAAGACTTAGAGAATGTCACTCATATGGGATGTAAGTGGAACAGCGTGAGAAGGCAAAAACATGTTTATGTAAGGCTTAAGAATTGTAAAAAGCTTTTAATGCTTATACCAAAACCCTGATCACCCATTATAAACGTTTCACAACAGATGTAACTTAAATTCGACATTATCAGGAAAATGAGCCTTGTTTCTCTCTGTTACAGGAATTCAATATGTTTGAGCACTTGGTCAGCAGACCGTTGATACATGATTAACATTTTGTTTACAGGACCTGAGTCTATTTTCACCAGTTTAACTGTAAATACACCGTCAATGAAGTGGATGAATGTCGGCACTTTCGCACCAGAGCTGCTTGGTCCGCTTTTAAACGGATGGTTTGCTCTGTTGGGGCTTGAGTGAAAGCTCAAGACCAAACAAGGGAACTCCGGTCCACCTGGAAACGTTGGTTTCGGTTCACAAAAACGTGGTGAACCCTGGGTTCTAAAATTCACGGTGACACTTTCCCTCTGTTCTTAATTGTCCATTTTCTAATTTATATTGATTACTTATTGGTGTATTGGTTCCAAATACTGTGTATTTTAACTTAAGTGTTTTTTTTATTCTTTCAACACTTACCTTGCACATAAGTGTTATTTAAATAAAAAATTGATTGATTGATTGATTGATTCAGTTCACTTACAGTGGGGAATGCAAACGGACTATCCGGTGAACCAAAGACAGGGAGTGAGGATACTGCCTCATACTGGGCAGCTTCTTGTGGACAAACCAATTAGGTTTGAACACCAAAGTAAAAACAGAAACCCCAAGACTGCATACATTTGGTGTTGCTCTGTTGTTTGTTTTCGTGGTGAACAAGCCGGCTGAAGGGGATTTGTTTTCGGTCATGACCAATCGATGAGCCGGGGGTTTTCTTCTTCCTCATAATTTTTTTTCCTTCCTGGTCAGCGCTCTAGTCGTTTCAAGCAATACGCCTCACTAACGAGCAGCTGTTGCATGACGCTGTCCAGGTTAGGTTTGGTCCGCTGTGTGAAAGTGAGCCAAAGAAAATGAAGATGTCAACATTTTGCATCATTCCCTGCCCAATCAAACCGAGACCCCCAGACTATCCTGGTGGGATAGTGTCCTGAGACGGTAATCTTATTTGTGGTTTCAATTTTTTTTTTTTCATTGTACAAAAAAATTGATTTAAATGGAATGAATAAATGTTGTTGAAACCCAATATTAGGAGACCGGTATATTTCGTTGGAAGCCCCACTTCTAGTTGGACTATATTTCATGACATGCTCCAGGACTAATCCTCTGTGCTTCTATTAAAAATCTTCCTTCTTTTCACAGCTGGTTTCATGGACTCACATGTTGCACTTGGGCTTAAAGGGTTAACAGAGTAGCATCCTGGGTGATGAGTCTTTTGTGAGCCCTCTTCATACATCAAAGGATTAAACTTGTAGCCTAGTTTTGGAGGGTTTTATCCGGGGATTGCAAAGAGCTGTAACATTAGAACAGTATTTGTATTAGAAATATAAGAGTATGTCATTTATTATAAACTGGAACTATCCAGTGAAAATATGACCCGTCTGCAGCGCTGAAGACAATGCCGCATTTTCAGAGTGCAGTAACAGGGGCAGGTTTGGTCTGCTGTAGGCTGCAGCACTTTGGATGGAGGCTAGAATAGTAGTTCCTTGTTTCCATGGTAACCCAGCAAGTGTGTGAGTGAAAAGGAGGGAGCCACAGTGAAGATGCTGGAGGTGAGTTCATGATGTAAAATGACCAAGTAATATTCCTTCATGCATAACTGAGCTGGCATAGTGGCACCATAGTGGCAACTATCTGCACTGAAACCCAGCTGGATTTCATTTTGGCTTCCACCTCGGCATGTGGCCCCTACATTGTTGTTTTGTTTTCTTCTAAAAAAATTAGAGGTTGAAGGCTGCCAATGGTATATTAAAGGTGGGAGACTGACTTGTCAGATGAGGACATCTTTACTTTTTTTTTTCCTCCCTTCCTCATTATTTTAGAAAAAGGAAGAGCTTTGATCTGTTAGCAAAACCTCCAGAGAGTTGAGTGCTCATTTGATGAATAATATATTTATCTTACAGTAGCTTCAAAATCTCCAAAGATCTGCTTAGAACTTATATTATCCCCTGTGACTTTCATAAAAGTAAAACAATATATCTGTTTTTCATGGATTTCTGGCATATTCAACATTGACAGTAAACCTCTGACCTTCTGGCTCCGACACAGTTTGCACCTGAAATTTAAATGTCTGGGTACATTAAGTAATCTAGGTAACTACAGAAAAAGAAGGCGAACAAGTAATCACTTCGTGGCCTGTAGGTTATTTATAACTTAGCTTAATTCTGCGTTGCCTTATTTGACCTGGTATATTGTAGTGGAACCTATTCAAATCCCCATCAATTAGGGGCTTGTACAAATTAAGAGATCCAACATCCAAGGTAAATAAATAAAACATATTAAACATTTAAAGAGGTAAGCAGAGGTAACACTTGTTTTTAATTAAGAGATACTTGTCTTTTGGGGATGAGCAAGGCACAACCATTTAGAGTCTCTGGTTGATGGTTAAATATGTCCGAAAACTGGGAGGTCGAAATACCTGATGATCCCAGTAAATAATCTGTAGCTCTTTTTCTTGTCTTAAAGGGACACTGTGTAGTATTTATGGGTTTATATGACCCAAAATCCACTTTTTTATACATATTTTGTGCTCCTGCATTGTCTAGTCGTTGTATAATATTATTTGTTTCATTTTCGGAGTGTTTCAAAAAGTCATGTAAAATAACATGGTCGCGGGCCGCGGTTGCATAGCCACTGTTAGCAGCGAGACGCCATGTTTCTACCGGAGCCTGTAAGGACAAACGCGAGAGAACAAATCAAGCGTCACTTTACTTGTAGCGGAAGTCCCGCCTCCACTCTCTCCGCTTCTTCTGCTACGGCCGCGGTAGCTCACCCTCTCCCTCGCCTCACGAACCTCATCTGCTGACACGGAGAAAGACGACGAGGACGACATTTGACCGGCTGCGGATACCTTAGCGCTCAGGGAAGGGAGGGGGTGAGCAGAGGAGCAGTCCTCTCCTCTAGATGGCACTATAAACTACTTACTTCACCTTTAATGACCACTCAAAGCACAATTTACAGTTTCACCATTTAAACAGTGCATCTACATGTATCACAAGCTAATGGTTGACCAGCCAGAAGCAAGAATTAAGTGTTTTGCCCACAGAGACGATGGGAGCCAATGATTGAATCCCCACCTTCCAGCTGAAAGACAACTATTGTTGTAACTATTGAGCCACAGCTGCCTACAGATTTACACAGAAAGACACTTGGTCAAAACCAGGATTTACCTGGAGACCTTCTTTCCATGAGGTGACAGCACCAAACACCATATACCACAGTGTCTAGTTGAGTTGGTTTGCCGACATGCAATCTTAAAGGCAACTGATCTATGTTTTCAGAATCTTCTCCTGGCAAAAATAATTATGGGATGAGCAGTGCTAACAGTGGATGTTTTTTTTGTTTTTTTTACTTTTATTACAGACAATACAGTAGTGCGAGAACTCAAATCAGTAATCAGTAAATAAACATCTAGTCTTAGTGGTAAACAGAATCTAAGAGCTTAAGTGTTGAGGCAGCAGAGTGTCAGTGAATCAAATCCCCATAGGACTGGTACACAATTGATTCAACAATCTTCCTACAAATCAATAGAAAGGTGTTTTTCTTACTGTGTAAAGGTCTTTTGTAGTGGGTTCGCCTACAAGGCTGTTCGTGAGAAATGTAAATTTGTTTTCATGCCAGAAGCCAAAACATGTTTATGTTAGCCTTCATTCAAACTACTGATATAGAAATCACAGTACTCTGGTTAATGGAGTAGATTTTTGATTTTTTTTTACATTGATTCTTATCTTAAGACCTTCTTATGGTGTTTGTTCTTGCTCTTTGGTGCACAACCAGATAATATGTTTTGGAAGGAAATGGTAAATGTGATGCTGTTTGGTTATTCACTAATTATCCTAGGATTTTTTGTGAAACAATGAAATTGGAAGATTGTTGACTGTTGTCATTTAACTGTATCTCCACTTCTGTTGAATGACCTATTCTTGGCTGGTCAGTGTGTTTAAATGCATGTTAAAAGTATGATTTAAGTCGGACTAAGACAATAATTTGGTTTTCTTAATTTCATGTAAACATGTTAGTCTGACTAAAATTGAGCTAGTCTTAGTCAGACTAACATATCTGGATAATGTGATTCATAGTCTTTACTACTGCATGTGTACGCTTAGTCAGACTTAAGTTGGACTTCTGCACATGCACCAAAATTCCCTACCGGAAGTAGAAGGAGACGAGGTATCATGTAATAGTGGCCTCCTACTTATTTGTCTTTCTTGACATCATGATTAATATGTACAGCAGGTAGAAAACATACAGAACCACAGCACGATCCATCTCACCATCTATCTCGCCGTTAGCCGTTTGTTTTTAAAGGTCAACAGGTAACTGATTCATTACGCACCAGCAGAGGCGGAGTCAGACGTACATTGGCCAATAAATTGATAAATCATACAGTTTTACTCGGATTACAGGCAATAGCTCGATTAAACTGTGCATATAAATGTACTGAATGTGAATGTTGTCTTCTTAGTGGTAGAAAATGTGGGAACATTTCAGTGACTCAAATCTTTCTCATCATCTGATTTCCAGATATTGATGGACTGTAGTGCTTCCAAAACGAAATCAATGAAGAAGGTTGAATAGAGAACCGGGACTGTGCTGTGTGCTCATCATTTCTATTATGTAGCAGGGGTTCTCCTGGGTCTTACCTCAGATAAGTGGGCAGTAACGACAGCAGGCAGCATCACTCTGCGCTGACAATAAACAACTGTCAAATGTTAGCTAGTGGCTTCTTTTGTGCCCGTGATACAGGATTTGGCAAACTTCAAGAAGGAGTTAGTGATCGAGTCTAAATCATATGTTGACTTGGCAGCACTTACTGCAGCTTTGCACTTGTCTACGAGTCTAAATGAGGGTTTTGAGCCCATATACTGGATGTCTGGCTTCTTTGATTTAAAGGGAGCTGTTAAAGCAGGGAAAAACGGGGTAACTTTTATTTAATTTAATGATATTTTAAATTCTGAAATAATCAAGAGCTACACCCACACCCACCCTACCTGTTATGAAAGCCGAATCTGCAACCCAACAAAGTTTATACCATGTTAATCGTATTTCTGCAAAAAATACTAAATATTCCTTCACTCTAGCTTTTTGCTTGGACATAACAATCATTATTAAATCAAAACATTACTGTAGACTAACAGAGTCACATGATATAATTGATGCAATGTGTTAATTAGCTGGTTGCGCATATCACAAAAATGATTTTCTCTATTGAGTGTTTCAGAAGAAGCCATTATACAGCTATATTTAAATTAATTCAATTTGCATTAGGCTTGGTATTTATACACTGTGAGTTTTCATGAGTACTTTTTAAAGACCAAGTTAGAATGATGGTTGAGGAATTGCTCGTCTCTGTACTTCACAGATTTCCTAGAAATCTAGATTTAACTCGAAATAAGGACTTTTATTAAGTTGTTGAATCTCCTCCTGAATATTTTTATGTTTCATAAATTACTTAAAAACTGCTTCTGTCAAAAAACGGAAAATTCATTAATATTCCCAGCTTTTAATCAAAAGTTAAAAAAAAAAAACATTCCCGACTGCTGATCAGCAGACAGCAGCTTGTCTTTTAAAGTTCATTGAAGTGCTGCCATTACATCACAGCCTTATTTAGCACCATCTTAGCTTTTAAGTTAGAGCACAGAACATTAAGTACAGTTTTGTTGTTGCTCTCACTCATGCGAGGCAACAAATACCCACACTCATTCAGTATCACTGCTGGGGAGCGATGAAACTTGCTTTTTAGACATGAATGAGCAGCTTGTTGTACAATCAGCAGGCTGTGTAGATGGAGTAGTCTTAAAAAAAGCTTCTGGATTTGTTGTGGGAAAGAGACCAAAAGTACTTCAAAAGTCCATCTGGGGGCAAATATAGCAGATGCTATAATGTTTTGCAGTGCCATTTACATACGAAAACGCTATTCCTAGGCTAGATTCAGTCACCAACTGGGTACAGTTGTTTGTGTGTGAGCGTATAATTTAGTTAGCAATTAGATGAGATGTTTTAGTAAAACATAGGCTTCACAGCAGGAAATATTACCTTGATTATGAAAGTAGTAGATGAAAGTTTAAAGTGAACATTTGTTTCTGGAATTTTTATCCCTGTGTTCTTTGTTTTCTTTTGATTAAGAGGAGCAATGTTGCTCTTTCATGTCTTCACCCACTCATATTGCAAGATGTGTTATGTTGTTGTTTAGTGCATTAGCTGATGGCCCTATAATACTAAAAACTGCAGCTCAGTCCCCAGCAACACAATGCTATAATTTTAGAGCTACACTTTTAGTAATAAGGGTTCCAAAAGGTTCCTTCTACAAGGGCTGAGATTCTACCTGGAACCAATTTTGCTTGTGAAAAACCCTTTCTTCAGGTTTTTTACAAGGGTTCTTGGTAACACTAATGGTTCCAGTAAGAACCATTTTGATCTAGAGAACCCTTTAAGCCACTTTCCTGAATAAAGGGTTTTAAAAGGGTTCTTGGTGGAACCTTTATAAAAAGGTTCTACTTGGAGCCAAAAAGGTTCTCCTTAGCACTTTTATTTCTAAGAGTGTACCATTAACCATTAATTTTGTAGAGTGACATCACTAACACTTCTGTCACAACAAATGCTCCTCCCTTGCTTCATTATTAAACTTTTCTTCATGAGACCACTAACCCTTCTTATTTCCATTGCCCTTGGCCTCCATGACAGCAATACAGTGAAGACATTTTCTTGATGTAAGTTTTTCCAATGTTATTGGCACTATAAGATCAACCACCGACTCTATTCTCATCAAGAGTCTGATTGCATTTCCTGCAAAAGGAAAAAAAAAAGAGTAGCGAGAAACCATTGAATTGGTTATCCACTAACGATCCTAGGATTTTTTGAGAAACAATTAAATTGGAGGATTGTTGACTGTTGTCATTTAACTGTATCTCCACTTTTGTTGAAGGACAAAAGTGGAGGAAAAAACCTATTCTTGGCTGTTCAGTGCGTTTACATGAACGTTAAAAGTCCGATTATAGTTGGACTAAGGGCGCTTTCACACCAACAGCAGTTGGTGCGCACCAAACGATCCATTCGAACCAAAAACTCTAGTACGTTTCGTTTTCGTTGGTGTGAAAGCATCATTCGCACTTGGGTCCGCACCAAATCAAGCAGACCGAGACCGCCAAATAGAGGTGGTCTAGGTCCGCTTGACTCCGCACCAAACGTCAGACTCTGGTGCGGTCCCTCTGGTGAGAACGCGAACTTGGGTCCAAACCATATTCTGCAGTAAATACCATGGACATAGCCTACCTTGTAGGTCTTTGGAGCAATCTTCGTCACATTCATGAAAATAGCGCGTCTCCTCGGCCTGAAGATTAGATTAGATTAGATTAAGAACCCTTTAAGTCCCGCAAGGGGAAATTCAATTCTGCAGTGAGTTAGTGAACACACACAGCGAGGTGTAGAACATGTAACCCAGCGCAGTGAGCTGCCATGCCAGTGAGCGGCGCTCGGGGAGCAGGTGCCTTGCTCAACAGCACTTCAGCTGCGGACTGGTCGGGGATTGAACCGGCTACGAGGGCTTCGAGCTCGAAGCCCTAACCACTAAGCCACAGCTGCCCAAATGACGCGCTATACGTCTTCGCCGACTCCAGTGCATCAGCAGATTGTTCTCCACACGCAGCAGCAACTCATTCTCAAATTGGATATTTTGTCAAAAATGGCCAATACAGAGAATGTAATAAACGAAGATCAGAGCAAGTAGCAATGTGCGAACGTGTTGCTCCATAGTGAGTCAAAATTGGCGCTTTTCTACCGGAAGATATACCGCAAATCCTCTAATAGTGGCCTGTATTCCATTAGCGGCCGGGTCTCTAACATTGGCCGGTCTTGCTGTCGGCGGGGGTAAACAAAGGCCGGTCTCTAATAGAGGCCGGGGCTATTATTAGAACCAATGTTTTTAAATGTCTAATTGAACGCACAAATATACAGATGAGACTGTTTAGCTCATTAGAAATCCACCTGAGCACTTAAAATATCGCTATGACTTTACGAATCAAAATGCAAGAGACCTGCACTCCTCCAGTCATTCTTGTAGTCATTATCCTGCACACCCCTGTACAGCTAATACCGCTTTTAACATTACATCAATGGTAGCCTAATCAAAAATCTAAAAGCAAAGACCATTAGATTTCTTTGCTATAACATTAAATAATCTCTGCTAAAAGTATGCTACAGTTGCTTACCGTGTTATGGTGAAATACTTAAATGACAGCTGGAATGCTCCTCATCTGAACAATTATAATCCACAACTAACGCGAGTCCTTATCAGCGTCAACAAGCTTGCTCTGGGCAGGCCTCAACATTATGCTCGTGATAGTAGTAGTAACAAAGTGTTTACAATGCCCTACCACTATGTTTGCTACTTCTTTGTTAATTTAGCCGGAATTAACGGTATTTGTTGTTGGTGTTCTGTATGCATACCATATGTTATGGTAACTGTACTTTTTCAAAAAATGAACCTAGTATTTTATAGGTTCAAATTTTTATTCATTCTACTGGTAGTCCGTTTTACTCAAATAGAAATCGAGGCCTGCCTCTAATTCTGCCCTCTTCCAATAAAGGCCAGGGCTGCGATGAGCTCGAGTAAAATAAAGGCCCGGGCCTATATTAGAGGATTTACTGTATACACATTGATAAAACGTCAATCGGGCCAATTTTGGTTCGGTTGCTGGTGTGAAAGCGGACCACACTGGAGTCATATGTTACATAATAACAATTGTATTGCCTGGTGCGGATCAAATAATCGAACTAGTGGTGTGAAAGCACCCTAGGACAAGAATTTGGTTTTCTTAATTTCATGTAAACACGTTAGTCTGACTAAAATTGGGCAAGTCTTAGACAGACTACCATATCTGGATAATGTGAGTCATAGTATTTACTCCTGCATTCGCTAAGTCTGACTTAAGTTGGCCTTGGCATTCTGCGTATCCACCAAAACTAACTTAATTAACAAAAACTAACCCCCCTGGAAGTAGACGGAGATGAGTTATCATATAGTGGTGGCCTCTTACTTATACCATGTACAGCGGGTAGAAAACATACAGAACCACAGCACGATCCATCTCACCATCTATCTCGCTGTTAGCCGTTTGCTTTACTGTGATGTAAAGGTCAACAGGTAACTGATTCAATACGCACCATCTTACAGGGCCTCCTACAGAGGCGGAGTCAGACACACATTGGCCAATAAATCAATAAATCGGAAAACAGACAATAGCTCGATTAAAACATTTTCTTGATGTTTGTTTTTCCAATGTTATTGGCACTATAAGATGAACCAGAGACTCTATTCTCATCAAGTGTCTGATTGTAGTTTCTGTAAATGGAAAAGCAAAAGCAAAAACAACAAAAAAAAGTAGAGACCAGTGTCTTTTTCACCATGTTGTGCGGTTTAATCTGCTTCTGATTACATTACATTACACAGTGGCGCTCTTGCCAACACAAGCAGATAATTATCATAGTGAGTGATTTCAAATATTGTCGGGCTCTTCTCTGGCCCCCAGCTTTATTATGGTAAGTCTGTCGTTCTCTACTCATTAACCTCTATCAGAACTTCACAGCATTTGCACCAAATGTTGTGTCACTTTACCAATGAGTCAACTTGTTTTTTGACACATTAATGATTTTGCTGTTGGCTGAGGCCCAACATAATGCATTGCCACCACTCTTTAGTGTAAGTGCAGTCGTGACTTGACTAAGAAAGAACCGAAGTATTTGACGTATCTGTGATGTTCGGTAATTGCGTGCTCGTTTCAGTTAGATTGATTTATCGAATTCAGCTGTCTCGTCTGTCTGTGGGAGACATTTCTCTGGTATTCTGTTTGATCAAAGACATCATCATGTCTTTTAGGAAATGCTTATACAAATTTAAAAGGGTTTAACTGGTGTTACAGGGGCTCATCTACACTGAGAAGACCAACTAAATCTCTGTTATAATATTAAGCCAATAGTTTCATTTTAGCTTCAGACTCAACCAAATCTTAAAGAAATATCTGGCTTTTAGAGGATAAATGCTCCACTTTGTTCAGCACATCATGACTAACTTTATCTCAATATATCTGAAGAGGAAGTGTTTGTTTGACCAACATCCCAAATGAAAATACAGGCAATAGAAATGCAGCAAATTCTGGAACTAAGAAACTGTATGAAATGTTTTTTTCTTGTATGATGGGAAATCATGGAAAATGCTTTTCAATCCACTGGGCAAGACAATAAAGAAGTGTTTTTGGAGTTAGTCACAGTAAATAATACTGACATTAATCATACAAGAAAAAGAAAGTTATTAAAACGTGTTTCATTAAATTCTTGCTGAAATGGCTGTCTCAATCCGCGTGCTGAGAGGTTTTTTGATTAGGCTTCTTTTTGCATATTAGGCAAAATGGAGACATGCTGTGTATCACATGATATGTTGATATAGAGTCAAGCCCAGAAAAAAAGAGAAGAAAAAACACATCAGAATGCATGCCCATTAAGCAATCAAGAAGGCCTCAAAAATGAATTAGTGCCTCTCAATAGTCTTCTGTAATTGCCAAGCGTCCTGCAGTTTGACATTTGACCCTGAAACAAAACGTCTTTCTGAAAGTGTAATGAATTAGATCAGAAAGTCTTGTGTGATATTTCAAAGAGAAGATGTCGTGTGCCCTGGAAAAGAAGAAGCCAAAAGCACAACAACAATCAGATTTAGCCAAAGGGTAACGTTTGATTTAGTTTGTCAAAATTCATAGCAGGGTGGCAGCAGCATTTGAGGCAGAATCAAACGTTAGATGAGGTAGACTGAACAGAACTATTATGTGTATATATACATATATGTATATATATATACATATATGTGTATATGTATACGTTTACACATATACACATACATATATATATATATATATATATATATATATATATATATATATATGTATACATGTGTATATATGTATGTGTGTGTATATATATATATATATATATATATATACATATATGTGTGTATATGTATACGTATACACATATACACATACATATATATATATATATATATACACATATACATACACACATATATGTGTAAATTTATATTATATATATATACACATACACACATATATATACACACACATACATATACACAAATGTGTACACACATGTATACATATATATATATATACATACATACATATGTACAGATAGATAAACATATATATGTATTTTTATTGTGTGTATATATATATATATATTAAGCCTGCCAATGTGTAGATGAGCTGCAGGTAAGAAACACAGGGGGACACCAGGTGAGGGAATGAGCCGATTGCACAGAAAAGACAGAAGACAGATAAGACAAAAGAGTTAGTGAAGGGGCATAAAAACAAAACCAGTGGAAAAACAAACCAAGACTGAAGATTTAGTGTTGATCGTAACACCAATGTCTGTTGCAGTGGGTTTCAAGGTTGAATGGGCTTGGGAAAGCAATGATAGCATGGCATATAATAAACATTCAGTAAAGCTGAGAAAGACTACACAATGATAGCAGAAATATCAAAATGTTTCTTGATGATTTATCTGCGATGATGAGAGATGAGAGGACGGGACATTAAGAATGTGGTGGTTGATTGAAAATCGTGGAAAAGGGTGAAACAATTCAGTGCTGCGTTGTAGCATCTAAATGCTGTCGATGTTATACAACCAATCCAATATTGTTAATTTGAATAGGTGGCACAATCATATTGTCAGGATTTTTTTATGTTCTCCAAATTTTAACATAATGAGGTTTGCAAAACTGCTACCATTGTACAAATCAGGTCAGAAATCCATGTTGAAACTTTGAAGTTGCTGCCATTGCAAACCGAAACTGCATTATTAAAATATGCTTTTTGTGACGTCTGCAAATGCAGTACCACAATTTTTGTTTAGCTTTTTTAGGTGAGGTTTTAAAATCATTGCATTATATCGTGCCGATGGCCAATGAAAACAGGGATGGAGGAATGAAACCTTCATGCAACTGAGAAAATCACCAACATTCAGGTGATGTAAATGAGACCGCAATAGCAGTTTATAATGAGCCATATACTGCATCTCCTTCAGCTAAAGTGGGGCAGCTGTTTCTTTACTTTAATTCACTGACTTTTCTCATTTGTATTATTCAGGACTGTTGCTGTGGGTTTTTTTTAATGAATACATAGGACTCATTACTTTTGTTTTTCTTTTCAAAAGGAAATCTAGGTATCTGTTGGTGTATTGAATTTCATGAGGGCGAAATCTGGAGAATCAATGATCCAATAATACATGGACCATTTTCTTCAAAATCAGATAAGAAGATAATATAACTTTGTTCTTGTAGCAGAGTTTAGCAAATGAAAATGCTGGTTTGCAGCTTAGATAAGTGCTGGATAGTTGCGTAAAAAATTGAATTAATTATCAAATTTCTTTTATCATTATTATGAACATATTTATAATTATAAGTGATTATAATCACTTCTGCTACACTTTGCTTGAACCCAGTCACATTTTTTCATGTTTTCCCCATATGTGTTGACCTTATCAATGTGGGTTGACATGCAGTGTATTTTGTGATTTGGCAGTAAATTAAATTTGTTTTCAAATTTATTATTATTTCCACCTTATGTCCTCTGCATAATGTTTTTTTTACTTTTTACTTTCACTTCACCTTTCAATGAGCATTTCCCTCAATGATTTTTCAAGGTTGAGGTTTGTACTTGTGGCTCTATCTCTAATTTAAGGCTATTCCATTGTCAGAATGTTCTTCATACGGTCTGACCATGCGATGAAGAGGCTTCAAATGGAAGTAAAGCTCTCATTAATGATTTATCTTATCTTGATAACCTATAGACAGGAAATTATAGAGGATATGGAAAAGGATGGCATCTTAATTGGGACAACCTACATCTTTGTCGGTCAATACTTTGGTTTGTAAAATGTCACTCGAGAAATATCCTTATTTCTTTATTTCAGAGGATCCTATATGTAACTTCTTGAAATTGCTTTTCCCACAACTGTAGCATCACTTCAGGTCTCGTCAGAAGTGAAATATTTATTTAAGTTTTAGCTTTAATATTGAAATTTTTTTTATGTTTTTCATAGACACCATCACTCATAATGAGTGCTTAAAGCGACAATTACATTATCAGTAAACATTTTACACCCCGTGAAAACTGTCTGTGTTGCCTTATCTAATTATTGCCAAAAATGGTGTCACAGTGGGTGGCAGAAACACAGACAGAGACAGAGAGTATGTGTGTGTGTGTAGGAGGTTGCCGTTCTTTTTCAGTCGGGCTTGTCTGTTACAATACATCATTATAGGCTTTGCGATGTGAAACAAGCCAATAAAGGCTGTTCACGATCTCAGCGGCAGAGATGCGACAGCTCACGGACTCATTCCACTTGTCTACACCAATTAGATTGTTGGCAAGCACTTTAGTTATCACAATGCAACACTGCTTACCATTACCAATATACAGTTACTAGGCATCTTTAGTGTTAGATCGTGTTTGATCGGTTACTCAGGTGAATCCTAACGAAGGTAACCAAGCACCAAAGTCACAGAATAACACATATAACCTTACTGATGGAGACTCCAGTGAAACCATTACTCCCATGTAGTTTGCAGTAAAATGACTGTCTGTGGTTTACAAGATGACAAAGTTTGGCTCACATAAACGTTTGTTGAGAGGCTAAAATCAGTATCTCGTACAACCGAATTTCAAAAATCCTTGAAATGTCCTTAACAGAACAAGGTTATTGAAGATGGCACTAGCCTTTTGTTTTGATGGCAGAAATAAAGATTCCACCAATAAAATAAAAGTGATTTTGTTTCCCCGAGTCAACCTCTGTTAATGTGTAGAAGGAAGTTATTCGTACGGTCTTAGCAGAAGAGATTTTTTCAGGTCTTTTGGATGTTTAGTTTGACAACAGATCACAATATTTTTGTTACATAATGGTTTTAATCCTTAGTGCTCATGCAGCACAGATGTGTGCACTCATGTTAAATTGCCGTGAGAATAAGACAACACTTCTTATGACATCCTGAGTGTGTGTGTGTTTATAAGTCACATTTTTTTCCATCTTACGTGTCAAAATTATTATTCATTTTATATCGCGTTTTTAGTAGGGACATAATGTAGCAATAATTGTGCGGAAGTCACAAAACATAGCGTCTTATCTTTTGTTTTGTTCATAAAAATGAGCCAAGAGAACTTTGAACTGTGACACATTTCCAAATTTCACAAATTCCATCCAATTTTTTTGCTCATAGTAAGTGAAGGCCAGTAACTGAGGCTGGCTTTATTTAATGTTGTTCATGTAATTATTCATTGAAACACCAGTTTTCACAGCTATCCCTTCAATTCAGAAGCACTTACCCATCTGTTTTTCAATACATTATTAGATAGTCAATTACATGGTGTCAAATCTTCGAAGGACATCCATGTGCACACTGTTATTGGTAATGTAAATGGTCATAATTATTATGAGTAGCACTTTACACTTGATGACCACTTTTGCCATTCATACAGACATCTATGCCAAGCTTTTTCGGTCACACATGTTCTATCCCAATGCCAATATATAAAACAAAAGTATCTAAAGTACATTTAATATTTCAACATAGTTGTAGAATCAATAGTAGTACTTTTTTTTTTTTTTTAGTGAGTTCTGGTTTTGGCATATATATATATATATATATATATATATATATATATATATATATATATATATATATATACCATCAATTTCAAGTCATTTCGAGATACTTTTTGTTTTTGAGACTAAAGTCAGCTCACTGTCAAAGTGCATCAGGGCAAATGGATAATTTCCTGAATTTCAAAAATGTATTAAAATTATTCCTTAAGAGGTTTGCAAAAATTATCAACGGATCCTTGTTCAGGGGGATCCCGACTATTATGATGGTAAATTTCAAGTCATTCAGAGATACTTTTTGTTTTTGAGAAGAAAGTCACAAAAACACCTTAATACTGTTGAAATTCTGCCGTAAATTCACAGAAATGATTTACAGTGTAGTAAGACAAACACAGGTTTAACCAGGTAAAATGAACATGTTAAACCTCTTCTTGCCAATTCTTCATCCACAAATTGTAGATTTTCAGAGCTAAACCCTTTTTAAAAAAATATGAGGAATGAGTTGAAAAAGTTCCTGTCAATATTAAATGATAAAAAGCTTCAAAACTATATCTAATAATACCATACATGTATATTATTTCTGTATTGTTATTTTAGAGTTCATTTTATTTATTCCTTAAATTGTGTTTGGGATACAATTCTCCAGGCTCCACCAAGCCAGTTGTCGTGTTGTAATAATGAAGATTTGCAAACTTCTTCAGGTTTTACCTGGCGGTTGCCAAACCAGCTGAAAGGTGCGTTTACCACCACCTTTATTGCTCTGCCAGTGGCATGCAAAGACTTCTGGGATATGGTCGGTCAGGACGGGCAAATGTTGGCCGCATTCAAAGGAGTTGACGGTTCATGTGACAGTTGGGACAGGACACTTTGTGGCACTACGACACATTTTGTTGAAGGCACACTCCTGAGGATTCAGACCATAAATTGAGACACAGCTTGTCTTTGTGGACTGAAAAGTCAGTGTAATCTATTCAAGTTCAGGAAATGTGTCTGGATTTCTACTGCAAACATGAAGTGATTTATATTCATTTTTGCCTCAAGCTGCTACTAAGAGTCCATTGCAATAACGGACTATTCCTGAGAGGTGGGGAAATGAACACATCCTCACTGAATAGATCACAGTACAGGACTTAAAAACAGGTGTGAAGTAAAGATATTATTTATATATATATTAAAAAGAAGATATTGGTGGGTGTGTGTAGTATATCATTTAATGTCTCACATCTGTTTTGGCTTTAATACCAGATAGGGAAGAGAAGGAAGCAGCTCATCAGTGATCCTTAGGTAGAATCTGTCAGTGTACTAAAACTGTGAATATCTGACAATATGAGGTGAACACCTCTTTCACTGAAACACAGATTTTTTTTTGGCCTCCCACCCCAATTATTTCCATAACTTCAAATGTCTACTCAGAGATGGACTGGAAATTGTGATTCAAACATCTTTGATAAACTCAAATTCACTTCAGTACCAGCCTGAACAAAGTCTTTTTTTCTCTTCTTTTTACTTCAGAGAAAATGTGACTTGTTTTTGAACATCAAACCAGGAGAGCTTGAGCTCCCTCTTTTCAGGAGTTTCCACACGATTATTGACTTAAAATGTCACTAGCTTGTAACGAAAGGGTGATAAAGGCGGGTGAAAGATCTACCGACATGCTCTGGTGACATTAGCTCCTACGACTACGGCTTTTTCATGGTGCTGTCGAGATTCAAAACACGCTCTTTCTGGTCATCATTTCGCATGTGAACACAAGACTGATGATTTCCATCCCAAATGACAGCATACAATTAGTTTCAGTACTTCAGGCACAAGAGGCACTAAAATCCAAGGGCATTGTTCATCTTAGTCAATATGATGCAGGCGCCTACTAATAAGTTTATCGACTTAAAATGAATAGTGAACTTGCATTGGCCAGAGCGTTCATATTCAACACTCTATATCCAAAGAAATAATTTAAGGCAAAGAACTGCTTCACGTTTGTTGCCTTAAATGACGTCTTTGCTTTGCTTTGCTTTACCCGTCTCCACAATTGTGAATTATGGAGGCTTTAAAACCTTTATTGTATTCATTGACCTGGGTTTGAGGCTCCGAGTGTGGTATTGCAGTTCGGTGGGGGACGCCATTGGCCCTGGGAGGTTGCAAGGGGACACTGAGCTGATTGGCTGATTAATTACCTGAAAATCCAAGGTATTAGCCGATGTTTTGTTTAAATGTCGTTGAGAAGGATACTGTTAATGTTACAGAGAACTCATTGTTGTACAGCTGTGTTCCTCCGCTGTGTCAATGTGATGACGTCATCAAACGACAGATAAGTAGATCTGAAGTCATTAATGCTCTCGTAAAGACACTCTGTCCTACATACTCTCTCTCTTTATATATATATAACTTCCATCATCTCGATGTGTACCGTAAAGCACATAACAAATGCACAGCCAGATTTGTATACTCCTGTATAAAAGAACAACAACTAGAAAACCTGGCACACAGTTCAGCTAATTCAATATCGGCCCGCGACCATGTTATTTTACATGACTTTTTGAAACACTACGAAAATGAAACAAAAACTATTATACAGCGACTAGACAATGCAGGAGCACATAATATGTATAAAAAAGTGCATTTTGGGTCATATAAACCCATAAATACAACACAGTGTCCCTTTAAAAGTACACAATGTAAGACTTGCTCTTGGGGTACAAAATACTATTAAGAATTCACAGTGCGTCACATCACAAAGATGCGGCGCAGCTACTGGAGAAGCAACCTTGCAATGAGTGGGTGAAGAACCGGGGTATTTTTACAGCTGCTGAGCAGATGATGAGACACAGGTGCATTCCAATCAGTAGATGCCAAGCTGCTGTCTACGACACACACACACACAAAGGAACATGAGAGAAAATATCTTGTACTTGAGTGACAATGATGCTGCTCTCTGCCATTTGTTTTTCATTGCCTATCACAAGTTTTGAGCTCAAGTTGGTGCCTGTTTATATTTCAAGCCTTTAAGGATATGCATACCGAAACCGAAATCCTGACACTCTAACCCACGGACCTTCCAACTCACAGAATTTTACTTCCAATCAAGATACAACCCTATGAGCCGTCAGTGCCACCAAATGTTTTTTAAATTACTATTTAGTTAAAAAAAAAACATAAGCTTAAAGGGGACATATTATGCAAAATCAACTTTTTAAATAATTTAAATCCTTATATTTGGGACTCTGGAGGCTCTATGTCAGCAATGTGTGAAAAAAGATGACTCACAAGCTCCGCTTTGTCCGTAAAACACGCAAGAGTGCTGGCGAGGGCAAAGGTATCCGAAAACCGGAAGTCTGTGAAAAGTTCAAAATTGGCTCCACAGTGCAGCACAGAGTTCTACACAAACTTCCAGCCTCAGAGGATTTATCTGTCCAGTGGATACATGTTATATATGACGGCAATGTGCCTGCTAGAGCCTGCAAATGATCACTTTTCCAAATGCTAACTGCTGTTAGCTCCCAGTAGCATCTCTGGCTGATGTCATTTCCTGTCCCTTAAGTTTCGTTTTACTTAAGTTGAAGATACATTTTCTCATCAAGCCTCCTCTATCTGCATGTCATGCGTCTATGTTTAACAATCATATGACAAGTGAGCAAAAGTTTGGCTACCAATAGTTTAAAAATCACATCGCAAAGATGATTTTTCAACATTTTAATTTAAGTGTTTTTTTTAAAAGAACTTCCCAACACGTCTAACATGTCGATGGACATTCAATGACACCATCTCGAGATTAAGTGGGGCACAGAAGAAATTTATTTTTTTATTTTTCTCGTGGGCTCGAGCCCCAACGTCCGCCTCACACAGACAGCAAGCTCTCATCAGACTATGTGAACATGAGTGCGTTTCTCAAGACGTATTTCATCTTCCTTGAATCAACTCTGCAATGCAACATGTTTGGTTCTCTTAAGAGTTAAGAGTTGTTAATGTGTGGTTTTTGTACTCTATGTTTACATATTTGTGGTTTATGGCACATACAGCAAGTTTGTTTCCTAAGCTTAAATCATCTCCACAGCGGAGTTTAGTTCTGCTTATTTATTTTTGGTCATTTAATTTCTGATTCCAGTCTGTGCTGAGAAGATTCTTTTTAACAATAATTTAAGTAATGAAATAGCTATTTATTTAGTTTCGCTTACATTCAGAGTGTGCAGTGTGGGTGGAACATTTTACTATTATTTTTTACTTACTCAACTTATTTTGTTGGTTTGAAATGAAGCCCATAATTGCAGATAGTACAGTTTGTTTGGGAATCTGAGAAAACCATCTATCAATCCTTGGTGGTGGTGATGCTGCACTGAACAGCCACACTGAGACTGAACACAAGGCTCATTAAAAGTTCTAATTCTAATGTAATGCACTTTTTTTTTTGTCAAATTCAGCAAAAATCCCTTCATGGTCCACTAGCTGTTTGTACACAGTCCTGACTCTATGGCTAAGAAACAAACAAAGTGGCTCACAATATTTGAGCAAATCAGCACCTGGGGCCATTATTCCATGGAATCATTTCATCTTGTTATTTGTACTGATCCTGATCTTCAATGTATTCATCTAAATAATGTAAGAGACATAACGTTGTCATGTCGTTTTTTTTTTTCTTTTTCTTGTAGAATTCTCCATATAGCACAGTTCCATGTGTCACCAAGGATGATAACTTACTGATGAACTGAGTCATTTAAGATGAAATACATTGATAGAGTCACTTTCTACAGTGTCCTGTGTTGTCAGTGTGTGGGCAGTCGATGCTCTGTACACATTTCTCTTTCGCTCAGCGAGCCCTGTTGTGTCACTGTAGTGCAAAGCTGCTTATTCTCCACAATCTGACTTTTCTGTGGAGTCCATTAAACAAACAGAACAATCCCCAAAGTAATACCTTCACTATCAGTATATCGCTCTATACTGGATGATGTGTGTGATAGATAGGTGCCGCTTGTAAAAGGGCTGTATTATTGTTTGCCAATGGGTCGGTGTGACTTGCACTGTAAAGTGCTGAGTGATATATAAGATATTTGCAATAAAATCTCAGAGATCTCAAGATCTCAAAAACAATTGGTGACCATGCAATAGGGGAAAGTACTGACTCAGTGGAAATTGCATTCTCTGAGTGCTTTCTCTACTTCAAAGGATCATTTGTAGGTTATATATTAATAATGGCATTATATTTGTGACCTCTCTCATAACACTGAGGAAGATGAATGAATATACAAGAAGCATTAAATTGCTAATTGACTTAATGCTCCAGCGCTAAACTTCTATTCCCCCCTGAGGACTTCTGTGTAATTAACAGTGCCGCTTGTCTTTATCCCCCGTCTCTCCTGACTCTCGCACATAGAATAACTCTAAGAGCTCTAACCCTCTGCTGTGCAAGATTTTTTTTTTTTTTCTTATTTATGTATTGTATATCTCACTTTAACATAGCATTACTCATCCAGACTGCAGGGGACCTAAGAGCTGCGTGGTGCAGGAACAGCAGCAGCTGTGATGCAGGCATGTTGTCAGGCAGTTGTTTATGCAGCACTTGACTTGCTTTGCTTTCTGTTGTTGGCAGAGCATGCATTTCTGAAACTGGGCAATCATGTTGGTGAGAAACCAAAATAGTGAGTGTGATTAAATAATGATTTATCCTGCAGGTTAATCTTTAGCTGTAGAATCCACTTCTGAGATTTTTTTTATGGGTGCCTCTGCATTTCCAGATATTGTCCAACTTAATGCAACCGTCTCGTACTTTGTAACTGTTGTGTTTCCGTCTTAACTACATCAGTCCTGATGTAAAAGGAGTCGCTGTGTGCAGCACAGGAATGACACCTGAGACACAAAAACAAACCATTGCTTTACTGTGAAACAGAGAGAGAGTCAGCTGGAATTGAGGGGATTTATCTGTATTGTGTGACAATCGGATTATGTGCTGATGATGCAGGATGATGTCACCAGTCTCATTAGTCTGTGTACCTTCCTTTTCAGGTCTCTTGGTTTGTATTAAGACCACATGTCAGAGTACAGTATTAAGACCTGGGTTCACGACCTGGTCAGAACAAGGGCCTCTGTAAGGTGTTTGAATGTTCTCTCTGTGTGGGGGGTTTTCTCTGGGTACTCCGATTTTCCTCCCACAGTCCAAAAACATACAATGGTTAATTTAACAGTCTTAATTGACCGTAGGTGTGAATGTGTAAGTGAATGATTGCTTATCTCCATGTGTTTGCCCTCTCAATGACAACCTGTCCAGGGTGAACCCCACCTTTTGCCCTGTGTCAACTGGGTTTGGCACCCGTGACCCTCACGTGGAGGATAAGGCCATAGACAATGGACGTTTCATCGGTCAAATTACTGTAAAAACAGAACCTATGTGTATATGAATTAGAGCTAATCGATTACATTATGCTTTTTTTCATGATTAAAACAAGATTGTTTTAGCTTCTTAAATATGAATATTTTCTGGTTTCTTTGCTCCCCATAACAAAGAAATCATTAAAACTGAATCAGTCCGATACTGAATGAGCTGATGATGTGCTAACGCTCAGCTAGTTGCTATATCATTAGCATCACAGTCAATTCTTCATACACAAAGCTGTGTCACTCACACACGATTCAAGCACAAAATCCAATTTGAAATGTCAAATTTGAAAATTAAAATGCATTACCAGAAATGTTTTTTCATTTTCAAAATGCAGGTGCATTTTTGACACATAAACAAGACATTCGAGAACACCATCAATTCCTGGTTTGAAAAATACTGACCAACATTTTTTTTTTCCGTTTTCCGACATGTTATGGGTCCTCATGAAAGGAAGATATTCTAAGTTGCTTTACAATTTGAATAACACATCTTTTTAAATAATCTCTTGTGTTTTTAGACTTCTTGAACCTTCCACTCTGGGAGTTTCTAACAGACTAATGCAACAAAAACATTTAGAGGAAATGACTCTCTTACGTCTCAGTCTCCAAAGCATATGCAGCACAGAGAGAGTGAGGCAACCTCTTGCTGCCACATGCATCATCTCTTTGAGAACATAGACACAGGAAGTTGGTGCTCCTCATCAACTGTTTGCAAGCGGGATGATTGGGAGGGGCGGAGCCGTGGAGGGGTGGGGCCGTGGAGGGGGCGGTCCAACAAAAGTGGATGCTGCCCATAACAGATGACTGAAAGCAGCTGCATGCAGTCAAATATCATGACACTTGAGTGCTGCTGTATCAGTGAGCTATCAGTGTGTATGTACACCACAAGGCCACAGCTGTGATGGACGAACAAACGCCGAGTTGATTTATCTCTTTATTTTTCAAGAGACATGGACTTTTATATTCACAATATTGTAATTCTTTTGCTATTAATGCACAACATTAACACACAATCTGGTGATAGTGGCTCCACAGCAGAAGCTTATGAGTCTCACATGAGTAATTGCAAAAGGAAATCATAAACTTAAGTTATAGGGCATTTTAAGGGCTTGTTGATCCCTGATAAGCCACTGTAATAAAAGCATATTCAGTTCCCATCAGTTTTAGTGGATAATCGACATTGAACTTTGTATTCGTTGATCACACATTGCATTATGATGTGAAAATGTAGCATAAATTGCATTTGCAGTAAATGTAAAAAACATTTTTTGTTTTGTTTTTATTCTGATAAGGTTCAGGGATGTCAAACAACTTTGAGGTTGTGTTTACACTCAAAGCTAACCTGTTCCACCTCAGCAGCTCTGGCCTGACAGCACCTCCAGGCTGATGGGAGTCAGCCAGTCAACAACAACTTGTCTTGTGTCCCTTCTTTTTCCTCCCTTGTGCTGATAATTTCCTTAGCTCATTTTCTCCTCCTTCTCAATGCCTGCTGCACAATAACAAACATTTTCTTGACAGAATTTATTTGAAAAAGAAGATAACAAAGACTGTGTCTAAAGCGTTGTTTTTTTTCCAGGCTTATGCATCATGGTCATGGTCATTTTTCAAAACAACCCTGACATCCAGGCTCAGAAATCATTTAAAAACCACAAAAAAAATGTTGTTCCCTTCAGGCTAAAGATGAGGTGTCATTTCAAGAATAAAATGAAATCTGACAGGTTAAAGATATAACAAGGTTATTTGTTCCAGAGTCAAACAACCAAAATGGCCCCAACAGCTTGCTGTATCTTGACGTCTGATCAAGGACAATTTATTGTAAATAGTTGCCTCAATTCAACTGTGTGAAGGTGCATTTAAGTGTATCCATAAAACTCACTCAGAAGACATTTGGTAACACTATCTGGCACACGCATCTCAAAACATCTCGAAGAAAACCTAAAGCCCTACATATCCTATTTGTCTTCTTTTAAATTTGAAGCACAGCAGTTTCCACACCTTCTGGCTCATTGGACCTCTGCGAGAATTACACAAGGACAGCGAACTTAATAAACCAGTTAGAATAACAATGATGTAATAACAATATCAAGGAGGTCAAATAGATGTCAGTCAGACACAGTCTTTACACATCACAAGGTTCTGGAGAATTTATCAGCCAGAGAAATGATTGGCATTGTGCTCAATGGGCCATTATGATGAAAAAGGTCCTTGGCAGCTCTGATGGAAGCAGACGTCAAACTGAAATATTTAATTATTTATCACCTATTGTTTATGTGCTGTCCATATTGTTTCTCTTTGAAAAGCTGAAATTTGTTTTTATGATCTAATGACTACGCTAATGGCAAGTGTCTGTGTGCAGTTAAGAAAGTTCAGTACTCTGTTGCTTAATAAACCTAATAGTCTTCATTGGGTTGCACTAATGAAATATTACATTGTGTGGTTGTTTAAAGACCCGTGCTGTTGCTTAAAGTAAATCCCTGCTAAATAATGCAGTGTGATGTTCTTACACATACAGTAAGACTGTTATACAAAATTGTTGTCTGCATCTTTACTAAGGTGTTAAAGACCACCTACAATTAATGTGCTTTAGCTTTTGTGTGAAGTTTCTTTTGTAATTTAATTGTTATCTGGCCCATGAGAGGAGTAAGATGCATATGGCCACTGTTTTTTTTTTGTTTTTTTTCGTTCTTCGGGTCAGTGGAGGTAACTCAGAGCCATGGCTGCTGTGGGATGTACATTCATAGCAATGGCATTAATGAGAGAAATGACAGTCACTGTATACGGTGTGGTTGGCCGAGGAGTTTAATAAGCACTTTCACAAGATGCATTTCCACAATTTTGAACCAAGGCTTGTGTGTGTTGTTTGTAAATTATTCAAAAAGTGTTGCTTTAACTGCAGCCTATTTTTAAATATATTCTTCAGAGATAGTCCACTAGTTTAACACACAATTCATCTAAACTTTAATGATGCCCAGCGATTGCCCAATTGTAGACATTTATATAACTCTTAGAGTGTTTCCTTCGCGGAGAGAGCACTATTATGCAGCTGGTCCTTCTGCTTATGATCAATTGTATCTGAAACTTTTAATGGTTTGTACTTAACAACGTCGGCAAGAGGTATTGCTAATTATAGAGCAGAAATGTGAACCGATTGGATAAATTCATAAATACAGTAATGAATCTACCACTTTTGCTTTTCATATCATCCATTGATTCATTATCTACTGCTTTATCCTCCACATGAGGCTCATGGGAAAACTGAAGAAGTCCCAGCTGACACTGGGCAAAAGGTGTGGCATCACCGTCCATCATACACTCTTAGAAACAAGGGTTCCAAAAGGTTTCTTTTACAAGGGCTGAGGTTCTACCTGGAACCATTTGCTTCTGAAAAACCCTTTCCTGAAGAAAGGGTTCTTGGTAACACTAATGGTTCCAGTAAGAACCATTTTGATCCAGAGAACTCTTTAAACCCCCTTTCCTGAATAAAGGGTTTTAAGAAGGTTCTTGGTGGAACCCTCCAAGGTTCCACCTGGAGCCAAAAAGGGTTCTCCTGTGAGGACAAGCCGAAGAACCTTATGGTTCTACTTTGCACTTTTATTTCCAAGAGTGTAGTGCAAGCATACAGGGACAAACATTCACTCTCACATTCACACCGGAACACAATGTTCAATTCACCTCTGTATGTGTTTGGAAACCAGAGTACCTGAAGAAAACCTTCATGTCCACATACAAACTCCACTCAGAAAGGCCGTCGATTTGTCTTTTTGCTAGCAACAGTGCGAGCCACTACTCCGCCATGTCCCCCTGAGATGATCTCTTGTCTTTCTCAATCATTTACAGTATTGATTTGTATATCACAGGGTCTTGAATTGTTGGGTGGATAAAGAAATTGTAATTTGAAAATGGTGATGAGGGGATGATTTTCAGTGCTCTCTGACATTTATTGGTAAAATGATCAAGAATCAAGAAGATCACTGGCAGTTTAATGGCTGTTGAAAAAAAATCACTAGTTGCAGCCTGGGGTTTTTTTTAGGAGGTGGGGGGGTTTAAAATGTCTCAAAAGATCTGCCACTGGCCCAAAGCGACAACTCCTAAGCCAATAACTTCAGAGGGCACATCCTTTACTTTGGATTCAAAAGCTACAGGCTATGGAGCATGTTTTGTTAGCCTGAAATATTGGTATTGATCAACAAACCTTATTCACCTGGGGTTGAAATATTAAGGTCCTTTGGTGCTACGAGGCAGGAAAAAGTATTTGATACTATCTTGAACAGAATCCTGTCAATGGGGCAACTGTGTGTTCACTAAGCAAGTTTGAGAATTTTCCATCTCACATAAAACCTCGAGGTTTAAGAATTCCACCACTGACAGGCTTATCCGTTTTCCCTCTTTAACCTTTTGTAATCAAGTCTAATATTTAATCACAAGAAGGTTTCTTGACCTTTTTTGTCATCCTGGCATTTTTAAGAAGAGGTACAAATGTCTTGAGTAAGTACAGTAATAGAGTTGCAAATCATTTCTTTAATATGTCGTACATTGAGTTCGTGTGACCCCATCCATTCACATTAAATGAGGAAAATGTTCATCATTGTTGCCTTAGAGCAGGGGTCACCAACGTGGTGCCCGCGGGCACCTGGTAGCCCGCGGGCAGCCAATACGGTGCCCGCGGGCTCACTTCACTTCACCTCACTTGCATGTATCCGTATGATCGCTCAGTAAAATATCTTTGATATTGTTTATAAAAACTGGTAATCGTTAGGAGTAAGCACTGGAATGAATGTGTATGCAGTTGAATGCATAATATCAATCATTTAAATGGTAAACAAAAAAAAATGTTAATGTGGTAGCCCTCCATATTATTCTTTAGCCTTCAGGTAGCTCTCATCTCAAAAAGGTTGGTGACCCCTGCCTTAGAGTCTTGAAAAAATTTGAAATTACGGTTTCACAATACAAGCCCTTGAGGACTACCAATTGGAGCAATGTTACAAAAATGTGGGCGCATAATTGTAAAGCACCGGAAACCAGTGTGTCTGAAAAATGAAGTGAACTGATGAATTTCTGTTGCGTCTTATTTATTAAAAAGTGATGATTTTGTTACGTTTTTTTACCCGTTAAAGGGAAAAAACCTAGAACTTTAAGTGGAGGACTCGGATGCAGACAGGGAGACGGTAAGTATGTAAAAAAATTGTATTTATTTACTACCAGGTTTACAGATGCTAGCATGCGTAGTATGACAACGATAGAAACGGGGGAACGGATAGCAGCTGGGCCAGATCCTCAGCAGTGGCTCCTTCGTGGCACAAAAGTTCAATCGTATGTTCCTAGAGGAACGGACTCACTCGACGATGTTGTAGTCAGGAGCGCAGGAGCCAACGAGGATCGTGGCAGGAGGTAACTGTTCTGTGTAGCAAGGGGGAGAAGGTGAGGAAGTTGGAGAGTCACCGGTGGGTGCGATTCCGGAGGACGAGGAATCCGCTGGGACGCCGTGACTTCTCAGCTGCAGGAGACGTGGTGACCTGGACACGGAAGTTCGGGTAAGCAGGAGCAACAAACAATAATAATAATACTAAGCCATGGAATGTGGATCGTGACAGATTTTAAGCATGACACAACACTGATGCCTGTTACCTCTTTCACTCTGTCAATCGGTTGATTTCCTTTTCTTTTATTGCCATCTTGATACGGTTGTCTCGAAGTTTTAGAGGTTAAATAATGGTCAGAGCCACGCAGTCGCTCCTCTGCTGCTTCAGGGGCCTGTGCAATCTCCAACATGGTCCCCAGGGCACTGGAGTCGCTTGTTAATCTGGTTTTATCTTCTACCTCCTTCAGGGGAACTTTAATTGTCTTGAACATAAACACCAGTCCCTATTACTTGTCTGGTCTCATGGCTAATTTACAACTGTGTGGAAGAAAGTGGATTCCCTGTTGCCTGGCATGGACACCTTTACATGTTTCAACAACACACCTGAGCAATATATGGATCTGGTGTTCTGTTGTGTATCCTTCTTTACAAAAGCCTGTAATGTATAGTATAAAAACAGCAGTCATATAACATTACCATTCATCTATGCATTCATTCATTCATTTATCAATTCTGTCACTTATTCCGGGTAGCAGAGGGATGCTAGAGGCAATCCAAGTGACAACCAGGTTTTTCAACTGAAAATTCACAGACATCACTGGTAAATGGGTATCTACAAGGAAGAAAGCTGTCAACCCCACTGTTGTACACTCCTATGACACATGCTTTTTCTCTAAATGGAAACATAGTTTACAAAACTGATACAATGTTCCATTGAAAAAAAAAAAAAAAGGAAAACGTTGACAGGCGATGTAAATGAAGTAGAGAGGGAAAGGCTCATTTACTTCCATTCAAAATGAGTTCTTTTAGCAACCAACAGTGTTGCTCCTGGTGGCTATTCAATATATTCTTACTTCCAGGTTGTCCTGAACCTGCAAACCCGAAGACTATGTCATGTTTTTATATACTGTCTATGAGCCAATCTCAGCTGACACAGGGTGAGAGGTGAGGTACAACCTCAACATGTTTCCTCAACATATGGAGACAACCATCACAATAACATAACACAACACAACATACTATAACATAAAATAACCTAATACAACATGAAATGACATGACGAGGCATTGGAAAGGAAAAAAAAAGCTAAGATATGCAAACCTGGCAGCTAAAGCAGAGGACCGTGGCTGGAAATCATTTGTGTGTCCAGTGGAGGTGGGTTGAAGCCATCGGCTATGGCTGAAGCAGGCCTGCTGTGGGCCAGCCTCGGGTGAGATTGTATTGTGATAAAAGGCCGAAACATCCAATGACCCCGGGGTGCACAAGTGATGATGTGTGGTACTGGAGACTGATCACCATCGCCAGAGTAACCACCCGTGAGGACTCATCCAACCCTACCTAGGATGTTTAAAGGACTCATATTATATTCCTATTCCTCCAAGTGAACCTAGTTCCCTGGTGTCCTAATGAACATGTATGTGACATGCTTTGGTCAAAATACCTTAAGGATGAAGCACCACAGCAGTTCAATCACTCTGCCAAAACAGCCCTGTTCAGAACGCTCTGTTTTGAGTGACTGTCTCTTTAAATGCAAATGAGACACAGGAAACTACGTCAGCGTCACTGAGGCTCCGGCAGCTAACAGCAGTTAGTATTTGGAAAAGCCATCATTTGCCGACTCTAGCCGGCACATTGACGTCATATATAACCACTGGACAGATAAATCCTCTGAGGCTGGAAGTTTGTGTAGAACTCTGTGCTGCACTGTGCAGACAAGAATAGAACACTTTGTGGACTTCCGCTCTTCCGGATACTATTGCCCTCGCCTGTACTTAGACTGAGGGGTGACTAAGTCATCTTTTTCACACTTTGCCTACTCATAGAGCCTCCAGAGTCCCAAATAAGTATTAAAATTATTAAAAAGTTGATTTTGCATAATATGTCCCCTTTAACACCTAGTCTGAGGAGGCATACTGTCAGTCTCACTCAAGCATGTCCCTCCATTTTTCTTCTTCAGCAAATATTCTGTTTTTCTTTCTCCATGACACTAAAGCAGACCTTAGTGAGAGCAGCTTTTATCAGATTTTCAATCTGAGACAATGTGGATTTTTAAAAGCTAAAAAAGAAAAGGAGATTCCTCATTGTTGCACTACGTTGAAAAATAACTGACCCTGAAAATCGCTTTTCCCCTGACATTAAAGGATGGTGGTAAAAGATGTTCTGCACTTTGGCAGGAAGCAAGTGTAGGGAGTGGAAAAGTGCTGATACTTACAGAAACTGAGATTGACTGAAATGACATCTTCAGTAGACATGGGAAGAGATCACAGAACAGTTCAGACAGCAAGTGCAGAGAAGGTAGAGACAGGTTTTAGATTTTATTTTTGTTGTTTTGTTGTTGTTAATAACATTTTTTTTAAAAATGGTGCAAATTACAACTTCCTTTTTTATTGTTTCAAGATTATTATGTCAGGAGCACTTCACATTCGATGACAACCCTGCTTTTTCATGAGTGAAGTGAAAAAAGAAAGTTATATACTCAGGGGAAAAGCAATTGTGAGCCGCACTGGTTGTGAGTAACAACAATACAGTTCAGATTATACATAATATATGTCTCATTTTGTCAAGACCTGCAGCTGTGTTCGGTAAGAAAAAGCAAACATTACGTTACGTTCAGTTTGAAAAATGAAATCATTACTGCGGAGCATATTGTAATAATACATTTGGCTAATTGGTTTTATTTCTTGATGAATATGAATCATTTCAGGGAACGAACATGTTTCAACACTTGGAGGTAACCGGTTCTTATTTGTAAATAGTTTGTTGAAGGCTAATTAGGTGTCAAATGGGAGTCCTCGCACTAATGGTTAGTCTTCAATCATCAGAGGGTTTTAAAAGTGACTGATATTTAACTACTCATCATCACAGTGATGCTTATGTGGTCCATGGCACTCGACACAGGTTCAACAGATCAACTTACTGAATTATCAGTAGCTTTTTTTTTTACCCAAATTTGCTTCCCACAACATCCAGAATTGATGGCGGTGTGAAGCAGCTCCTCCATCACACGTCTCCACCTCATTAAAATCATTTACTCTCGCTCAGCACATTAGAAAGCTGAGTGTCAAGAGCTGGGCATAAAAGAGCAGATGAAGTGGACGATCTCCACTACACTTGTGCATGTCCTATAAAAAAGATTCCGCAGTCATTCATGTGTTTCAACTCACTGTCACCGCCACTTGAAAAAGAGGAGGCGGCTAATTGAGTTTGTGCGCTTAAATAGCGATCATTATTCTGTGTCATACTGATACTGACCTTTCTGTCTTAAGATTAAGCCACTCTATGGTAATAAGAAAAGAATATTGTTCGAATGCAGAACTTGGCTGATGGATGAGATTATTAAAAGAGAATTGTAAAATCGTAGCTCCACTGCAGCCCACTTGGAGGTAAGTACCAGTGTTTTTTGTTTTTCTTTATGAAAACGGATTCATCCATCCATCCATTATCTACCGCTTTATCCTCCACCAGAGGGTCGCTGGGGGTGTTGTGGCTATCTCAGCTGACATAGGGCGATAGGCGGGGTACCAGGATTTGTTACTCCTGGTCCTGGGGAGCCACTGTCCTGCATGATTTAGGTGTTTCCCTGCTCCAACACACCCGATTCAAATAAATGGGTCGTCATCAGGCTTCAGTAGAGCTTACTGACGGGCTGATAATTTGAATCAGGTGTGTTTGAGCAGGGAAACATCTAAAACATACAGGACAGTGGCTCTTCAGGACCAGGAGTGACAAACCCTCCATGGACACCTTGCCAGTCCATCGCAGGGCCACACATAAAGACAAACAACCATTCAGCCACACTCTCACACCTACGGTCAATTTAGAGTGACCAACTCACCTAATCTGAAAACAGATTCATTCACCAAAAAATAAAGCTTCTTATTCCTCCTTTCCTTACTCCTTTAAAGGAGCTCAGTGCTGGCTCAGTGGGAGAGCGAGTCATCTTTCAACTGGAAGGTTGTCCACTAGTCGACACGCTGATGTGTCCTTGGACAAGACTCTTAACCCTACGTTGCTCCCGATGACTGTAGTGTGGTAGCAACGTGTGAAACGTGAGAGAAAATGTGCTGCACATAGAGATGCTGTATGGAAGTGTGACTGGGTGTGAATGGCAAAATTGTACTGTGTCGTGTAAAACCCTACATACTATATTATTTCTTATTACAATTCCTGTGTTATATTATTCACCAAGCAATATATTCAGAGGAAACACCATTCTCCTCTCTTTTTTGAACATGGAACATGACATTTTTCCACAAAAAACAAGAGGGAGTCAGATAATATTAAGTGAATGAGAGGGGAATACAAGGGCTGTGTTGTTCTTCTGCACAATCGGTTATTGTCGATTTCTTGTCCACTGCTTTTTGTCCTGCTATTTTCCCATGCATGACCTGGTCTAGCTTTATCTGCATCTATGATTTTTGTCATCTGAGGTTGACGTGAAAAAAGCTCCCAGACACAACTTCTTAAGCCGTTTCCCTCTGTGATCATTCATTCACAGTTTCCCTCCATTTTTGGGATAAGGACCGAGAACAGCGAGTGTGTTGTGGCTGTTTATTTTTAACTGACAAGGAGCAGGACTTACCAGTGATAAGTCAGAGTGCCTCTGCTGAAGCTCATGCATTCATTCATTCATTCATTGTCTACCACTTTATCCAACATTCAAAAGTTAGAGTATCCAGTACAAGCAGTGTTGGGAAGATTACTTTGGAAATGTAGTTGGTTACAATTACAAGTTACCCTGTTGAAAATGTAATAGTAGTGTAACTATTTCAATTACTTTCTCAAAGTAATGTAACTAATTACATTTGATTACATTTTGATTACTTTTCTTAATTTTGAATAAAATCGCTCAACTGTTAACCATTTTCACATTTTAAGACCTATAGTGTGATAAACCTTTCAGCAGTACTTAAGACTATATAAAAACAACATAATAAAAGACTCTTTTTTTAACTATATATTATGAGTCTGACCTTAGGTCTGTACTGTGAAGGAGGCTCACTTCCTCACTAAATGGAGCGACAATGGGCTGATTTCAGCCAAGAGGAGCAGGTTGTTTTAATGGAGAGAGTATGAGCGATACAAAAAAGCCTGATCACAGCCTGAAGCAACAGTGTTGCTGCAAATATGACAAGAGGCTGATTTTAATTTCTGACAGCTCTACATTGAGCTGCTTTTAAATATGAAACTTTAGAGCAACAACAACTGTTGTTTTAAAGTGTGTTTTATATTGTTTTCATACATTTCACTGATCACAATTATAAAATGCCAGTGTGTGTTTTATTGAAAGCGAGGCTGGGTGTGCATATGAAAATAGGTTACGGTGGTTTTTTAGGTGCTGTAGCTACAAGCAAATCTCATGTTGTCTCTGTACAAAGACCTTTTTTAATGTGAGAAAACAGAGTAGACCTACTCAAGATTTGTGTTTGGGCAACACATAACAGGCGAAACAATTAATTTATTCATGGCCACATTAAGTTAAATTATCTGTCCTGCTGCGAGCGCACAACTTCTTTCAGTGATGACTGACTGTATATAAAGGTAAACAGGTTATAGCCTAATAAATGACCTCCTGACGCTGAGCAGCTGAACATCTGTAGGCGGACACGCTCACAGAGAAAGTCAACAGCAGCGGATCAGCGCGATCTCTCCCTCCGTACAAATGCTCCGTTCTGATCCAGCCCAACTGGACTTTGGTGACGCCAGCTGTAAATGAGTTAAATAGTGAAACAGCGGCGCTTTTATAGCCGATGTTATGATTAAACTGGTCTGGACCAGGTTCTACTCTGTCTGAATGAAGTGTTTTTTTGTATTTCCAGCCCAGGAACATCTTGTGCGCTGCCGACATTATTGCTGCTGAGTCTGACTGCAGCCGTACGGTTTGTCGGTTGAGTCGAATGACACATGACCAGAGAGAGCCAATCACAAGCGTCAGTTTTAGAAGGAGGATGTTGACTTGAAAAAAACCAAAAACAAACATGAATCCATGGGAAAGAAAAAGCTGATAAATCCGAGCTTTTGTGGCGATTTTTTTTTATCAAATGTAACTTAAGTTGTAATCATTGAAATTTCCAAAAGCAACTGTAATTTAATGACATATTTTCTCCCAGTAATGTAACTGATTACAATTACGTAAATTTTGTAATTAAATTACATAACGTCGTTACATGTTATTCGTTACTCCCCAACACTGAGTATAAGTCTGCATGTTTTTGTACTGTGGGAGGAAACCAGAGTACCAGGAGAAAACTCACGCACACACAAACCTTTTTGCTGTGACATGCAGCCCCTGATGGAATTACTCTATAGATTAAGTTGAGTTTGGGCAGATTATTACAAACAAATAAAGAAAATGGGCCTCATGTTCTCACCTTTATTCCAAGTCTGCATTTAATGACAAGCTTGACCAGCTTTCCTCTCCTCCCCTCTGCTTTTCGTGGTGGGGTTTAGTGGCAGCATCTGTAGTGACCGCCTTGAGTCTCCAAATCCTGGCAGCAGACGCTTTTTGTTTGCCAGTCAGCAAAGACGTTAGACACGACTTTCGAGGAGGCTCTCAAACTTTAAAAAGAAAGATGGATTATGGGCATTAAAATAGAGCCGTGCACCTGACATTCTAACATTCTAAACAATAGAAATTTTTTCGAATCAGCAACTGCAACAAATGTCACTTGAAGGAGACGCTGAGAGCACAATTCTGCTTCAAGCTGTTGGTAACTTGTGATCCCAAAGAGGAAAAAAAAGAAGTTATTTCCCTGCAAAAGAATGAACTTCAAACTAATGGATGTAAATTCAGATTTTAGATCTCATTTTTAAGGATGATAAGAGTCACATTATTTAATTTATTTAACGGTGCTACCATGACATTATAGAATCATGTTGCCATTCTTCTGGTCCACAAACACAGACGATTTGACCTCTGAAGTGTTTCTTCAGCCACGTTTATTGAGTGTCTGCTCAGACTATAGTGATAGTTGTATCAGTTTCCCTCCGCTTTGGCTTTTTTCCCCTCCTCTTGTATCTTCATTAAGTGAAGTAGTTTAACCTTGGCATGAGCATTATTTCCTCACTCAATTTGAAACCACTTTACCTTACTTCAGTGGCTCAGTTTGTGCCTCAC